>NC_092097.1:37209365-37809365 GCF_045679555.1 Salvelinus alpinus
TCTGTCTGTGTCTGTCTGTGTCTGTCTGTGTCTGTCTGTGTCTGTCTGTCTGTGTCTGTCTGTCTGTGTCTGTCTGTGTCTGTCTGTCTGTGTCTGTCTGTCTGTCTGTCTGTGTCTGTCTGTCTGTGTCTGTCTGTCTGTCTGTGTCTGTCTGTCTGTGTCTGTCTGTCTGTGTCTGTCTGTCTGTGTCTGTCTGTCTGTCTGTGTCTGTCTGTCTGTGTCTGTCTGTCTGTGTCTGTCTGTCTGTGTCTGTCTGTCTGTGTCTGTCTGTGTCTGTCTGTCTGTCTGTGTCTGTCTGTCTGTCTGTCTGTCTGTGTCTGTCTGTATGTGTCTGTCTGTGTCTGTCTGTGTCTGTCTGTGTCTGTCTGTGTCTGTCTGTGTCTGTCTGTGTCTGTCTGTGTCTGTCTGTGTCTGTCTGTGTCTGTCTGTGTCTGTGTCTGTCTGTGTCTGTGTCTGTCTGTGTCTGTGTCTGTCTGTCTGTGTCTGTGTCTGTCTGTCTGTGTCTGTCTGTCTGTGTCTGTCTGTCTGTGTCTGTCTGTCTGTGTCTGTGTCTGTCTGTGTCTGTGTCTGTCTGTCTAACCACAACTAATCCCTGGAAATACTGGAGCCGGTTGGCTGATGTACTGGTTGGCTGATGCTGGACCATCATACAATTTTCTGAAAGAAATATGGCTAAAGATACAATATGGTATATTACTGTTGGTTGATATGGCAGTTAAGATTCCCACTAATTAACTACACAATTTCACAATAATGTTTGAACCATATGAAGACTCAAATTGGCAAGCTGCTGCTAGTGATAAAGGGAAGGTAATGGCCCTATGAATGGCATTGTGCTCCAGTAGTGACACAACAACGTTGTAACCGTGTGAAGAAGTGTTCTCACCTTCTCCCAGAGTCTGCTTCAGTAGATCATGCTTGGCCTGTAGTTTCACTATAAGGTTGCTGCCATTCAGGTACTCTTTGAATTTCTATACAGGGCAAAAGAAAAAGTAGAAAATATGACATTTAGCAGACACTTTGATCCAAAACTACTTACAACGCCTTCAAAGTATTCACAAACTTGACTTTTTCCACATTTTGTTGTGTGACAGCCTGAATATAAAATTGATTACATTTAGATTTTGTATCATTGATCTACACATAATACTCCATAATGTCAGTGTCAAAGTACAAATTAATAAAACATGAAAAGCTGAAACGTCTTCAGTCAAAAAGTAATCAACCCCTTTGTTTAGGCAAGCCCAAGTAAGTTCAGGAGTAAACATTTGCTTAACAAAACACATAATAAATTGCATGGACTCACTCTGTGTGCAATAATAGTTGTTAACAGGATTTTTGACTGACTACCTCATCTCTGTACCCCACACATACAATTATCTGTAAGGTCCCTCAGTCGAGTAGTGAATTTCAAACACAGATTCCACAACCACAAAGACCAGGGAGGCTTTCGAAAGCCTCACAATGAAGGGCACCGATAGATAAAAAAGCAGACATTGAATATCCCTTTGAGCATGGTGAAGTTATTAACTATACTTATCTAATGAAGATAGTGTTTTATTTTTCATTAGTAAAAAAAGAAATCTTCCTTCCACTTTTACATTACAGAGTATTTTGTGTAGATTGTTGACACATTAAAACACATTTTTACATGTGATCCCTGCAGGAATTGAACCCATGACCTTGCGAATAACACACTCTTACAAACTGAGCCACACAAGACCACACTTGTGATTGTAGGCTACAGTGACTACTGCTTTATGTCTTTACATCAAAGAGTTAACTTCAGAATTAATTTGCATGACTTGTATCACCAAAGCCTGATGCCAATAGCAGTAGAATGAACTCACAACCAGGTTGCCTGTCTGAATTCCACAGGGCATAATACTGCAAATTGATGAACACTGGAGCAAGCCACTAAACCTGAGTTGCTAAGTACTCTAATATCAGTATACAATGCATTCATAAACATAGAAAAAACATTTCTATTGCACTTTAAGTTGTTAAATATAATAATAATAATAATAATAATAATAATAATATGCAACTTAGCAGACACTCTTTGTAAATTGACTTCCAGTATATTTACAGTGAGTGCACTCATTTGTATTATGTGTTTGTGATCCCTGCGGGAATTGATACCATGACTGTAAAAATAAGGAGACAGGACACTATAGTGTTAGCATTAGGAACGTGTTAAGTAAGATAAACCTGGATATAGTGCAAAATCATTATGGGTACTGTAGAACATCCAGCTACAATGACCACAATGATCTTACCAACTGAGCCACACAATACCTTGTCAGAGCCCTAGAGCAAGTACTTAATACCAGTATGCATTCATACAAATAAAATTGAAAAAGCATTTCTAATGCATTTTAAGTGGTGTTGGTTGTCAGAGCCACTCACAGTGAAGTAGAAGCCCTCCGTTTCCTGCTGATTGGCTCGTCTCCTAGCAACGTTGACTTTGCTCATGTAGGAGTCGGACGAGGCAGACTTGACCGACTCAGTGGACTGGCTGTGTTGGAAAGCCTCAGACACATCAAAGTCCTCCACCGTCAACATGTCCTGCAGTGTCTGCATGGTGGCATCCAGAGTCTTCCTCACCTATGAAAGACAGAAGGGAAAGAGAGGAGAGTCATTTAGCTGGGTTACAGCTTTAATATTTACTGTGTATTCCCTGCACACAATAGGCAGGTTTCCATTGACCCAGGTTTATTCGACAAAAGCAATATTTTCACCATGTGTAATGGATATGGCCGATTTAGGATACATGTTCTAAAGATCGAGAAACATTTTTTATCCGTTCGACAGGGGTGGATTTTTATTTTGTCAAACCTTCCTTACTGCGAATGTTCTTTATGTGAACTGTGTTTTTTTAATAAAAGATGATTGTCAACTATTTTTGAAGCTATGCGGGGCACGTTATTTTACAGTGTAACTATAAAGCTCCAATTTACATCTAAATGCATACTGCTTGCAAAATAAATGTTTGAACTATAGAAATCATGTTTCTTGACTTTCAAGAATGCCTGAATTACTTCGCCTTGTAC
The DNA here is from genome assembly GCF_045679555.1 of Salvelinus alpinus. Lineage (NCBI taxonomy): Eukaryota > Metazoa > Chordata > Actinopteri > Salmoniformes > Salmonidae > Salvelinus > Salvelinus alpinus. The sequence goes on from NC_092097.1 coordinate 37,212,419, forward strand.
TTCTGGACCATGTACTTGTACGCCTTGTACTTCTGGACCACGGACCATGGTGATGCGTTGGCACATGAGAATATGAAAAATGTAATATTTGTAAATTATTGCATTCTACACATGCTGGCTTTCACAGGCTACCTGAGACATGAAACAGATAGGTGGGAGGGCATACAAGCTGTGGGCAATTTATTAATGTACAACTTCCCTAAATGGGTCAACTTCAACCACTACTGTTTTATTCCACATTGTAGGTTTTTGAGAGAAATTTTTTTTTTTTAGGTGTGACGTCATTAGCGTTTTTTATCGACACAAGATAGTTCAATGGAAACACACCCTAGCAGGCTATTGTAGCATCTATTTTCTATACAAACTTTCTTAATGTCGACAAAAAATCCCTGGACAAGTTAATGGAAACATAGCTAATGAGACTTCAAAGATTGTAATGGGAAATGGAATGGTATAATGCTCTTTGAGGGCAAAATTTCAAATTGAAGAACCAAATATCACACATGTGGGTTGTTCCAATTCAATTCGGTGCCTTTGAGTAGTCTAGCTTGGTAAAAAAAAAGACAATTATTTTCATATAATTTTAACATTGTTAAACACTGTTAAATGCCAAATAAAGTAACAGGATTGACTAACAGGGTTGACAACGTCATCTTAAATCAGCCATAAATGCCCTTCTTGACAGGGGGATTGGAAGCTGCTGTGTATGTATAACAGTGAGGGGCAATTGAATGCAAGCTTCGCTAAAACATTTCAATTGAAAAAAAAATGTATTGCCTGTCTATCTATGGGTAACAGGTTTGACGTGTTATGCTCGACCCACTCAGTTTTCCACTTCAGAATACCAGCAAATGGCCAAAAAGAGTAGAACCAGCTCACCTGCTTTTAAACTATGGTTTGACTATTAGATGTGCAATGTCTCTTTTGAAAAAACATATTTAAAAAAGGAATAGTTTCACCATATTAAAATGAGATTTCAGTTCATGTAACAGGGTTGAAATTAAAATGAGGGACAGGGTTTTTCCCTTAAAACCTCTTGACGCTAGGGGTCAGATTATTATTATTATTTTTTAATTTTTTAAATAACGTTCCCAAGGTAAACAGACTATTTTCTCAGGTTCAGATCGTAGAATATGCATATAATTTACAGATTAGGATAGAAAACACTCCAAAGTTTCCAAAACTGTCAAAATATTGTCTGTGAGTATAACAAAACTGATTCTGCAGGCGAAAACCTGAGAAAAGTGATTATTATTTTTTTTTTTATGTGTGTTTCCTGGCCCGTCTTTCTTCCATTTAAAGGGGTATCAACCAGATTCATTTTCCAATGGCTTCCTCAGGCTGTGACCAGGCTTTAGACATAGTTTCAGGCTTTTATTTTGAAAAATGAGCGAGATTTTTCAAAAGTAGTCAGGTGTCCTCTGATTAGTTCCTGCGCGCGAGAGGGTAGCCCTCCATTTTATTTTTCTCTCTTATTGAATAGGTTACGGTCCGGTGGAAATATTATCGATTATGTTTGTTAAAAACAACCTGAGGATTGATTATAAAAAACATTTGACATGTTTCTACGACCATTACGGATACTTTTTGGAATTTTTGTCGAACGGAACGAAGCTTTGGTTTTCTGAACATAACGCGCAACCCAAATGGCGTTTTTTTGTTATAAAAGTAATATTTATCGAACAAAAATAACATTTGTTGTGTAACTGGGAGTCTCGTGAGTGCAAACATCCGAAGATTATCAAAGGTAAGCGATTCATTTTATTGCTTTTCTGACTTTCGTGACCATGCTAATTTGGGGCTAGCTGTTCTAGCATTGATTGATACACTCACAAAAGCTTGGATTTCTTTCTCTGTAAAATATATTTTCAAAATCTGACACGATAGGTGGATTAACAACAAGCTAAGCTGTGTTTTGGTATATTTCACTTGTGATTGCATGATTATAAATATTTTTTGTAATATTTTGCGCCCTGCAATTCAGCGGTTGTTTAGGAAAATGATCCCGTAAAAGGGATCCGTAGCGCAGAGAAGTTAAAATGAATCACTAACATGAAATAAATAATAATCTTAAAATATGACTTTGTCAAAGCAACAAAATAACATGGGCTTTACAATGATGGGGAAAACTTGGAGAAATGTTGGGTTTAAGTGGGGTAATATCTTCCTAGAAGTCACAGAGGATGCACAGAGGGATATGTCAAAATGCTGAATTTTGGCCCTTTAGCAAGTCTTTATTCATATTAAAATGTTTTCATGTGTTCTATATTAAAGGGCACTTAATTTAATATAACAAGCTTTTAAAATTCAATATTTGTGGACAATTTCTACTTAAAAAAAGGTACTCGTTTCCTGGAATTACCCATATACTAGTATGGATTCTGCACAGACACCAACCACATGCATAATATATATAATGTAAAGTTCAGTAAGCCTGGTAGGGGACATCTGGTTGCGTGTGTGACTGTGTGAAGATAAATAGAAATAGAAATTGTGTTCTGTCCATGTGAGAGGTACAGAGGAAGTGGCTGAAGGAACAGAGCACCTCCATATTCATAGGAGCGATATGGTGACCTTTACACACATCTGTCTGACTCACTGAAGCAGCAGAGGGAGGCAGGCAGGCAGGCAGACGGCAAATGTTCCACAATTTTACCTACTGAACATGGCCCAGGTGGTGAGTTCACTGACTGATAATGAGACAGGTTTTGGGTTAGGGCCAGGGTTTTAGAGCTCACCTCCTCGTTCTCGATCTTGAGTGTGGCCAGGCGGGACTGGAGCTGGTGGTGACGCATCAGGAGCTCTGTCTGCAACGGCTGCTGGGCACTCACCTGACACACCTAGTAGTTAGGGAGGGAGCGAGGGAGGGAGGGAATTTACAGTAGTGTTTGTTTGGGATGCCAGAAAGGAACTGACCCAAAGATGCTGGCATTGCTGATGCAAGCCACACAGGACCAGACAGAGGAAACACAGACATAGTGGGAGGCACAATCACCCCTCCAATCACCTCTCCCTCACCTCGTCACCCATGTGTGGCTGGTAGTCGAAGCGGGCGGGCGGGCAGAAGATCTGGCTGTGCATGTCCATGACCCTGTGTTTGTCCCCCCTGACATCCATGGCATCCACGGCACCCTCCAGCTGGTCCAGCCCCTCGTGGCGGGACGTCTCCAGGCTGTACTCTGCAGACAGGTAGGTCCTCAGGGTCCGCGCCAGGCTGCCATGGTAGCCCAGGTCACAGCACTGGGGAGAGGCATGGACAGCATTACCACCATTGGGAATCCTTAATGTTAGTTACAGACCAATGGGGAGAGATGATGTGTTACAAGATGCTACTATGCTTCAATTGATCAAACTACTGTATCTATTTTTCATTGCAATCAATAGAACGGTAACTTAGAATAATGTGTTACAAGGTGCTAATGTGTTACAAGATGGTACTGAGCTTTTGTGTATCAAATGGATGCATTTTTCCTGTGTATCTACTATTCTCACTTTGTTAGAATCAGCATGTACTGTACCACTCACGTCTATCATGTCAGAGACATCGTAGATGTAATATTTGGCCACCAGAGCATTGGTCGCCACCAGGTTCAACAAATAGTCGTTCCGTGCTTTAGTGCACTTCAGCTTGTTTTCAGAGTACTTGGCTTGTCTCTGGGGAGAGAGGGAGAGAAGAGGGAGAGAGACAGAGACAGACAGACAGACAGAGACGGAGAGACAGAGCGAGAGCGAGTCATCAGTCAGTATACCATAGAATATCGATTTCTCTCTAAATGGATTTGTATACTAAAGATGTAATACAGTTTGTTCCATCTAAAGTCTAATTTTATCAAAAAAAATAGCATGTGCCATATGAGTCAATAGAGGTCTAGTCTTACCATGGCAACAAAACCACTTAATATTTTTGCTCATTAGTGTATACATTATCTTATTACATTTCAAAGGCTAATGCATCCAAGTTCTCTGAGCTTTTACATACATTTGGACACATACACACACAGCCCAAGCCACACCTTCTCCTTCATCTTCTCCATCTTCTTGACGGAGCTGCGTCGCTGTTGGCGGTCGTCATGGCGCAGGAGGCTGGTGCTGACGTCATTGGCCTTGCCGATCTGCTTTTCTCCCTGTTTCTCCACCTCCTTCAACTTGCTCTCTGCGCTGATGCTCTCTGTGTGGTACATGTGGTATGTCTTCATCACCTGCCCGGGACACAAAACATACATTCAAAACATACATTAAAGTCAACTACATGCACACTAAGTTCACTAGAAGGTTCTGGGTCTAGACGTTTACATAGGGAGTTTCCCTCATGACCAATCTCAATGGAGTAACCACATAATAAACACCAAACTCACGATAAGCGTGAATATTTTGTATAATTTATCATTTCCGCCAGTAGTTTGAAAGTAGCGCAAGTAGGTCCCAGAAAATTGTGCACAATTGTGTATGGCGTCATCCATTTCATAATATGTAACTGCAAATGTTTTCTAAAATATTTATAATAATTTTTCGCTGCAATTCGTATGATATGTTCTGAATTTCAATATGTACAATATGTTGTGAAAAAGTGTGTAAGATCCCATTCAATCACTTTAATGTCAATGGAAGATTGGTTAGACATGGATATCTAAAGAGGATTCAGCATATAAATCCACCTGTATATTGTACACTGAATAAGAACACAGAAAGACAGCTACTGTCAGATATGTTGTGGATGTGTGACTGAGTGCTAAAACTAGGTTACCTCTTGATTTCCTTTCACTTCACACACTAAAATATCATCCTCTCTCTTACAGGCCTCCTAACAACTCTGATTTAAGTAATACATGTGAGGAGAGAGCAAGTGAAATCAATCAACAGGAAGTCTGTCATAGCCAAGTTACAGAGAACCATTCCTCTAGTTACGTTACAGAGAACATTTCCTCTAGTTGAGATGGAGAGAACAATTCCTCTAGTTACGTTACAGAGAACCTTTCCTCTAGTTACGTTACAGAGAACCTTTCCTCTAGTTGAGATCAAGAGAACCATTCCTCTAGTTGAGATAAAGAGAACCATTCCTCTTGTTGAGATAAAGAGAACCATTCCTCTAGTTGAGATGGAGAGAACCATTCCTCTAGTTGAGATGGAGAGAACCATTCCTCTAGTTGAGATGGAGAGAACCATTCCTCTAGTTGAGATGGAGAGAACCATTCCTCTAGTTGTGTTGGAGAGAACCATTCCTCTAGTTGAGATGGAGAGAACCATTCCTCTAGTTGAGATGGAGAGAACCATTCCTCTAGTTGAGATGGAGAGAACCATTCCTCTAGTTGAGATGGAGAGAACCATTCCTCTAGTTGAGATGGAGAGAACCATTCCTCTAGTTGAGATGGAGAGAACCATTCCTCTAGTCTACACTCTAAAAAAAAGGTTCTACAGTTATACTTATAGGATACTTCAGATGCGCTTATGGCACACATTGTTAGGTACTCACATAGTACTGGTTGTTACAGAGAACCTTTCCTCTAGCTATGTAATAGAGAACCTTTCCCTTTTCCCCTGACTGCTGCTGGGTGTGAAACAAGAGAGGAACCCTTGATTCTGACTGGAAGCCAGAAAAGGCTGGAGACATGTTAATGCAAAACTCTCACATCATTGTGCATAATACATCAATACAGTGCATAAAACATGTACAAGTATATACAGAGCCTTCAGAAAGTACTCATACCCATTGACTTATTCCCCATTTTGTTGTGTTATAGCCTGAAATCAAAATGTATTAAATACATTTTTGTCTCACACATCTACACACAATATCCATCTACAGAATGTTTTTAGATTTTTTTGCAAATGTATTGAAAATGAAATACAGAAATATCTAATTTACGTAAGTATTCATACCCCTGAGTCAATACTTTGTAGAAGCACCTTTCACATCGATGACAGCTGTGAGTATCTCTGGGTGAGCCTCTAAGAGCTTTCCACACCTGGCTTGTGCAACATTTGTCCATTATTCTTTTCAAAATTCTCCAAGCTCTGTCAAATTGGATAACTATTTCCAGGTCACAGATTTTCAGAACTGTAACTCGGCCACTCTTCTTGGTAAGCAACTCCAGTGTAGATTTGGGCTTGATCCATCCAGTTCTCCTATCACAGACATTAAACTCTGTAACTGTTTTAAAGTCAACATTGGCCTCATGGTGAAATCCCTGAGTGGTTTCCTCAATCCCGGCAACTGAGTTAGGAAGGACAAGTATCTTTGTAGTGACTCGGATGTATTGATACACCATCCAAAGTGTAATTAATAACTTCACCATGCTCAAAGTCAAAGAGATATTCAATGTCTGCTTTTTTTTTACCCATCTACCAATAAGTGCCCTTCTTTCCAAGGCATTGGAAAACCTTTGTGATTGAATATGTGTTTGAATTCACTGCATGACTGAGGGACCTTGAAGATAATTCTATGTGTAGGGAAAAAGATGAGGTGGTCATTCCAAAATCATGTTATACACAATTATTGCACACAGTCCATGCAACTTATGTGACTTGTTAAGCAAATTTTTACTCCTGAACTTATTTAGGCTTGCCATAACAAAGGGGTTGAATACTTATTGACTGAAGACATTTCAGCTTTTCATTTTTAATTAATTTGTCAAAAATGTTCTGAAAATAATTCCACTTTGACATTATGGAGTGTTGTGTGTAGGCCAGTGACCAAAAGAAATCAACAACATTTGTAAAGAGCCAAGGGATGTGAATACTTTCTGAAAGCACTGTACAAGTACTAGTTATGAATGATGTCACCTACTGCGTGTATGTGAACGTATGAGACATACAGAGAGAAAGCTGTTTAGAAAGCATACACATGATAAAAGGCCAATAAATGAACATCTGCATCATAATATAGTATGCTGTATTTCATGCAGAATCATTCTCGTGGCCATTAAGCCATGTATTTTAAGTGACAGTATTTCTATGGGTTTCATGTAGCAATGCCTGCTGCACAGTGTGATAGTATTATCTTCCAATGCACACTGGCCTGCCTACAGCACATCAATGTATAGTACCTGTCCAAAGTTTGGACACACCTACTCATTCAAGGATTTTTCTTTATTTTTTACTATTTTCTACATTGCACTCATGGCTCTGTATAATACCTTACGTTTCCTTGAATTTGTTCTGGGCCTAGGGACTATGAAAAGCCCCCTGGTGGCATGTCTGGTGGGGTAAGTGTGTGTGTGTGTGTGTGTGTGTGTGTGTGTGTGTCAGTGCTGTGTGTAAGTTGACTATGCAAACAATTTGGAATTTCCAACACATTGTTTCTTATAAAAACAAGAAGAGATGCAGTCAGTCTTTCCTCAACTCTTAGCCAAGAGAGACTGGCATGCATAGTATTGATATTAGCCCTCTGATTACAATGAAGAACAAAATGTGCCGCTATGTTCTGGGCCAGCTGCTGATTAAGAAAGCACCTGACCATATGACTGGACAATAATTAAGATAAGATAAAACTAAAGCCAAAAGGACTTGCTTTGTGGACTGTGGTGTCAAAAAAGCAGAGCATCTCTATCACGAACAGACCTCTCCCCATCTTTACAACCATTGAATCAATCAATGCTTTTTGTGCTATTGCTCTGTCTACCTGATTGCTACATGTTTCTTGTCCTATGTTGCTTTGCATGTGCTCACTGCTCATTGTTTGTCTGTATTGTTATTGCAAACATAGGCATCACATTTCACAAATGAGCACCTTCTTGTCACAAGCACACACACAGATACACACCCACCCACACACAAAAAAAAAATCTAACAGAAACATAACCTGGGGCATTACGGTGTGTGACAGTGAACGGGCAGGCAGGGTGGTAGAGGGGGGTAAAATAGAAATAGAGTCATATACAGTATATACTGACATGAAATCATGAAAGCGAGAAAGGGTAGGCTTTGAAGTTTCAATGTGGTTGGTGTGGGTGGTTAGGTGGCGTGGGAGCGTTGATGTTAAAGCATCAAAGACAGGCTTGTGTGAGTGTGTTCAAGCATACATTATTGCGTGTGCATGCGTGTGTATGCATACTCTTCTATGTATGTACACAGTCAATGTATCGACAGAAAAGAAGGATGACTATTAACTTTAATGACAGATCTGTGTTTGATTTTGTGTTGCATGTGCTGGATATGTGAATATGTGATGATGGTGACACCTTGGCAGTAAGCAGCCATCCACTGCAAGGGAAGTGAATATGTGATGATGGTGACACCTTGGCAGTAAGCAGCCCTCCACTGCAAGGGAAGTGAGTCGGCTTGGAGCAGAGCCAAGGCATACAGAGTTTCTCCTTCAACTGCAACTTCTCTCACGGCAGGAGTAAAAAAACAAATAATGTCCTCCGGTGTAGAACCAAATGACCTGTGTAGCAAGGCTGTAAGGGAGATACCTAGTCAGTTGCACAAATTTGTCTTCCCCATATAACCTAACTTTCTGAATCAGAGAGGAGTGGGGGCTGTGTTAAATTAACATCCACGTCATCAGCACCCGGGGAGCAGTTGTTGTTGGGGGTTAACTGCCTTGCTCTAGGGCACAAAGGCTGATTTTCCCCCTTGCCGGCTCGGCAATTCGAACCAGCAACCTTTCAGTTACTGGCCCAACGCTCCTAACCGCTAGGCTACCTTCTGATTGCTGATAAAGCTATTCTGCTCTGGGCAGGTCCTGTTCTATCCAGACACTACAGAGCAGAGAGTCTGAGGTGGGCCTAGCCAAATGGAGTTAGCCTGTTAGCTTCAGGCAAACTAACAAACATGGGGAGTGGATGGAAGGAGAGATGCTGTACAATACAGACAGATGGGGGGAGAAGGAGAGAGAAAAAAAGAAAGAGAAAGAGAGAGAGATTGAAAAAGAGAGAGAATTACATTTTGTTGTTGTTTACTCACAGTGTAGAGCTCGTTCGTGACTTTCACTAACTCCTCGTGCATCTGGACCCCGATTTCTTTGCTCTGGTACAAAAAACAGGAACAACAGGCATGTGAATCAATCTCACAGTTGACTGGAAGAATATCTTACCTTGAACAGACATGGCTTTGCTTCACTGAGGCATGAATACATCTGTTTCCCTCGGGTATGCGTCTGTATGGGAGATATGTGTTTCCCTCGGGTATGCGTCTGTATGGGAGATATGTGTTTCCCTCGGGTATGCGTCTGTATGGGAGATATGTGTTTCCCTCGGGTATGCGTCTGTATGGGAGATATGTGTTTCCCTCGGGTATGCGTCTGTATGGGAGATATGTGTTTCCCTCGGGTATGCGTCTGTATGGGAGATATGTGTTTCCCTCGGGTATGCGTCTGTATGGGAGATATGTGTTACCCTCGGGTATGCGTCTGTATGGGAGATATGTGTTTCCCTCGGGTATGCGTCTGTATGGGAGATATGTGTTTCCCTCGGGTATGCGTCTGTATGGGAGATATGTGTTTCCCTCGGGTATGCGTCTGTATGGGAGATATGTGTTTCCCTCGGGTATGCGTCTGTATGGGAGATATGTGTTTCCCTCGGGTATGCGTCTGTATGGGAGATATGTGTTTCCCTCGGGTATGCGTCTGTATGGGAGATATGTGTTTCCCTCGGGTATGCGTCTGTATGGGAGATATGTGTTTCCCTCGGGTATGCGTCTGTATGGGAGATATGTGTTTCCCTCGGGTATGCGTCTGTATGGGAGATATGTGTTTCCCTCGGGTATGCGTCTGTATGGGAGATATGTGTTTCCCTCGGGTATGCGTCTGTATGGGAGATATGTGTTTCCCTCGGGTATGCGTCTGTATGGGAGATATGTGTTTCCCTCGGGTATGCGTCTGTATGGGAGATATGTGTTTCCCTCGGGTATGCGTCTGTATGGGAGATATGTGTTTCCCTCGGGTATGCGTCTGTATGGGAGATATGTGTTTCCCTCGGGTATGCGTCTGTATGGGAGATATGTGTTTCCCTCGGGTATGCGTCTGTATGGGAGATATGTGTTTCCCTCGGGTATGCGTCTGTATGGGAGATATGTGTTTCCCTCGGGTATGCGTCTGTATGGGAGATATGTGTTTCCCTCGGGTATGCGTCTGTATGGGAGATATGTGTTTCCCTCGGGTATGCGTCTGTATGGGAGATATGTGTTTCCCTCGGGTATGCGTCTGTATGGGAGATGTGTTTCCCTCGGGTATGCGTCTGTATGGGAGATATGTGTTTCCCTCGGGTATGCGTCTGTATGGGAGATATGTGTTTCCCTCGGGTATGCGTCTGTATGGGAGATATGTGTTTCCCTCGGGTATGCGTCTGTATGGGAGATATGTGTTCCCTCGGGTATGCGTCTGTATGGGAGATATGTGTTTCCCTCGGGTATGCGTCTGTATGGGAGATATGTGTTTCCCTCGGGTATGCGTCTGTATGGGAGATATGTGTTTCCCTCGGGTATGCGTCTGTATGGGAGATATGTGTTTCCCTCGGGTATGCGTCTGTATGGGAGATATGTGTTTCCCTCGGGTATGCGTCTGTATGGGAGATATGTGTTTCCCTCGGGTATGCGTCTGTATGGGAGATATGTGTTTCCCTCGGGTATGCGTCTGTATGGGAGATATGTGTTTCCCTCGGGTATGCGTCTGTATGGGAGATATGTGTTTCCCTCGGGTATGCGTCTGTATGGGAGATATGTGTTTCCCTCGGGTATGCGTCTGTATGGGAGATATGTGTTTCCCTCGGGTATGCGTCTGTATGGGAGATATGTGTTTCCCTCGGGTATGCGTCTGTATGGGAGATATGTGTTTCCCTCGGGTATGCGTCTGTATGGGAGATATGTGTTTCCCTCGGGTATGTGTCTGTATGGGAGATATGTGTTTCCCTCGGGTATGTGTCTGTATGGGAGATATGTGTTTCCCTCGGGTATGTGTCTGTATGGGAGATATGTGTTTCCCTCGGGTATGTGTCTGTATGGGAGATATGTGTTTCCCTCGGGTATGTGTTTGTATGGGAGATATGTGTTTCCCTCGGGTATGTGTCTGTATGGGAGATGACTGAACAGTGTGAAATGTTGTTTCCCTCTATGTGTAAAAAGGCCTTATAGAATACTATGCAGTGTACATGCAGGCAGCTAAGAATAGACATTTCTAATGTCTCCTACTGACCATATTCAAATCACACAGTCACGATTCCAACTCAGTTACTGTAACTCGTAGGAGCGGAGTGTCTGATGGACAGTGATAGAATGTACAGCCAACAATGAGAGGCTACGGAAGGCAGCTAGAACAGAGAAGTTTAAGAAATCCTGTAAAAGTAGTGTTAGGTTCTAATTTCTGGTACAATAATCCACATAGACTCAAGCTACTGTAGATTGTCGCAGCTCCAAAAAGGCACACATACAGGTCACAAGCACATATATTTATAACTTCCGACTAGGCCCCAGTTTCCAACTAGACCCCTCTTCTTCGCCTAGGATGAACAATCAGTTTCTGCAGGAACTGAGTATGTTCCTCATGTTGGTTATCGTGTATCAGCGTCCAGAGTCTTCACACTCCTCCGTGCCGTTCACAGATCTTCTTATCAGTCTGGCCTTGAGTTATGGGAGTACACATTCCTAGTCTCCTACAGTCCACTAGATAATTCAACGTCTCATACACAAAGAGCCTAAACCTAACACTACTTTCAATCTCTAAGAATACAGTATATAAACACTGTACATTCATATTAATAGTATAAATATAAATCAGTAAAGACAGTGTAACAGAACAGTAATTCCAATCTATCAGCTCTAACTCCAGACACATGGTTCCTATTCAACCCTTATGGAATCATTCTTGCCCTCAGAGACAGGGCCCCTTTCTCTCAGCCCAAATACAATGCACATAGACCCTTCTATCTAATCCATAACATGAGAATTACTACTGCTACACTTATTATACAATTATAAACAGATCAAAACGAGCTCCAGTCAGACAGTCGTCAACAGTAGGAACAGTTTTCCTCTTCAGTAATACATTAGACAGACCCCTCAAGTGAAAGCACAGGTAAGTGTTTTGTTAGTGTAGTATATAGGGTGGAGTATGTCAGTGATGGTAGGTTGTCACAGCAATGGTTGTCATTGTTGTTAGGCCCAGCAGCTGTGAGTTAGGCCTAATTAATTGAACTTTCCTCTGAGAGATAGGTGCTGCTATGGCAACAACACTACATTTACACCTATAAGGACAACTTAAATGGTTAATTCATTAGCAGAAGACCTATTTTTAGGTTAGTTTATTCATGTTGCACAACATTTGCAACAATGCAATGGTGTGTGTGTATATGTCACCTACAGTAGATGGTGCTACTGCTATCAGCCTAGGCAATGTAACAAACTTTCCGCCACAACTTGAAACCTTTTGCTGAGGGAGACATTTGATCATTTTTCAGCAGGCAGTTATTCAGCCACCTCTTGGCAGCTCAGCCCACCAGGCAGCTCAGCCAAACCCAGTCCACCAGGCAACAGTAACCCAGCCTCATCACAGCCCACCCCTGACAGCATATCCATCGCAAGCCGACATAAATAATGTGAGACTCCACCCGGTTCCTGTGGATCAATACTGATCTGTGCTCTCCCCAGCAGACCGTTCCATCATACTGTAGTCCCTGAACCATGGCCACTTTCTGCTCTCTGCTCTGCCTCTCTTTCTCAGACATGCTTTATAGCTCTGATTGGTCTAATGTGTACACTTAAATGCCCAGTGCAGTCAAGAAATTAGATTTTTCTGTGTTCTATATGTATTTCCACACAATGAGGTTGGAATAATACTGTGAAATTGTGAAAATGACAATGCCCTTTTAGTGTAAGAGCCGTTTGAAAAGACTGCCTAAAATTTCAGGCTGTTTTGGTGGGATGGAGTTTTGGCCTGACAGCTGACGTTACCAAGCAATAAATGAGTTAATAAACCAATAATAAAGAGAGTTCCTAACCTCCCCTCCCACTCAGACCACTCCCAGACAGTCCTAGTTTGAGTAATTACTCTTTGACAAGAAGCTATTGTTTTTTATTTGTTTAAATCTTTTTAATTAAAAACAATCACAGTAAGGTACCTAATTGTTAAACAGCAATTATTTGACATTGAGATCAAACAGTTGCATTGATTAACAGGGACAATTCATGCAGCAATATATCCTTCTGTCATTTAGGGATATGGAAATGACAGGACAGAAACCGCGATTACAATTTGCTGGAGGAGGAAGACACGGATGAGGAAGCTGGTGATACAGAGAAAGGGAAGGAAAGGTATATGAAGGTGGGGAAGATGAAGAGGTAGCACATATGGCTGATCTCCCAGCTGTAGGTCTGACCTTCAGATGTAAAGCAGATTGGTGCTAGCCCAGCCAGACGACAACACAGTGGGGGCATAGCCAGCCAGGCCCTCAGTTATCAGGTCTCAAAGTTCGTGTGTGTGTGCGTGCGTGTGCGGGGGGAGGAATTGGATGGCAAATTAATTACCCGGCCGACACTATTATAACTGTGGGAACTCTTAAAACAAATCTGACATTTGTTATGCAGTAGCGCTCTACTAAAAGGTGTCAGCAGCATGTCAAATTTTCAATTTCAAGTAAACAAACATTCTTTCCTGACCTTCTTGAAGAGTCTGATGACATCCTCTCCGACGTGTGCTAGGCGGACAATGACATTATTGTTGTAGAGGTCGCTGAGGGTAGCATGGTCTCTGCTCTCTCTCCTTGTCTGGTTCAGAACGAGGTACCAGCAGTTCACTGTCGACAGCAGGTTCTGGTCCTTCCTGGAAGAACAGGTTAGAGGTCACAGGTCAGAGTGTCATCCAAAAGGAACATCACAGTGTTAGTCAAGTGTCTCCTTAACATAAAAGCAATTTTGGGTGTAGAGTATGGTTGAAAATAAGTAATAAGTAAACCGGTTAACAGTTGACATCCACAGTATGGAACCATTCCTATTCAACCAATAGTATAGTTTGCGGTCACTATCGTTGAGCTTTTGGAATCTACCAGTGTAGATTAACAGATACTATAGTGTTGAAATTAACAGCAGATCAAGTGAGGTGTTTATAAATGAAAGCCTGGAGGTGGATGTGAGATAAACGTTTAACACATTCTGTTCATTTCCTGTAGAAGAAGGAAGTAGAACACGCTGAAAGAAGGAAACTAACTCTCACTATCACAGTCAAATAGGCATCTTTGGCTGAGCGTGCACCTCTCTTTATATAACTTCACATACGGTCAGATAGGCATCTTCTGCTAAGCAGGCTGAGGTAATATTGTGTGAGCGGGAGATATCTTTTCTACTATGATCTTTTGCTAAGCATGCATCTCTTGTCCTATAACTTCACAATCAAAAGCCTATTTGGTAAGGAACCTCTTGTCTTATCTACTAAGACATCAATAACCACAGGTTGAGTAATGAACAAATTACTTGGGATGAGTCTGCACAACAAGGGCTCCTGACTCCAGTGCCTCTCTCTCCAACCAGACAAGGGAAAAGTTGTCAAAACAGAGAATAAAAGAATAAGGAAAGAAGTTCCTGGTTTAGAGAGGTAAAAAAGACTAGCTTTAATATGATGCTCCAGGTAGCCTAGACTACTACACAGTCCACACCTCTGGGGCTCTGATTCTTTATATCCAGGATCCTTTGATTAAAACTTCCTCATATCTTCCCTATCTGTGGTGAAGGATGTGAATGATTGATCCTAGACATACAACCTGCTGCCAGGAACTCAATTGGGGCCCAACCCAGCAAGTAGCTTTGCTCTGAATCAAAAGTAAACTATCTTGGCAGAATTATAGCGTTGAAGAAGTTGTTATAGAGGTGTCCATTGCAGATAAAAGATCACTAGTACTAGGAGAGGAGCACCACTGCAGTGATCTGTACTGCACTGCAGCACTGGCACAACACTGCATGGGAACTGGAGATGCAGTGCACATCTGTTCATTAGTCGGTAGAGGTGATTTACTGCCTGACAATCCTAAATGGCACCCTATTCCCTATATAGTGCACTACTTTTGACCCGAGCACTATAGACCATGGTCAAAATTAGTTCACTAAATAAAGAACAGGGTGTCATTTGGGACACAGTCCCTGTTTCCTAGCAGGGGGAATGAGCCACTACAAGGCTTCTGATGAAACAGATAGATGATTGGCAATCATTCTGTATCACATCATTAGATTAGAAGCATATTGTATAATTCAACATTACTGGGAAGACAGAGAAAACAGCTTAATTAGACGTTGACTATTTCCAACCAACATTATGCGAAGATGAATTTATGGACTTCATATGTCTTCAAGTTTATTTAGAGTAAACTTGAAGTCCATACATTGGAGAGAGAGAGAGACAGTGGGGTAGAGAGAGAGAGAGAGAGAGAGAGAGACAGTGGGGTAGAGAGAGAGAGAGACAGTGGGGTAGAGAGAGACAGTGGGGTAGAGAGAGAGAGACAGAGAGAGACAGATACAGACAGACAGAGGAGTCCATAGAGGATTGACCATAGAGGAGTCTGCTTAAAAGACAACAAGGATGATACGCATGGGGATATATAGTCAGGTCAAGTGCAAGTGTGTGTAAGGATGGCTTGGCCAAGTTCAGCCTTAACGTCTGCACTTACTGTACTGTGGCCACCCTCAGCGGGGTCAATGCATCCATTTTTCAAGGGAATTGGAAAAGGAGTCCGTGACGAGATTTCCGCTTTTTGATGTTAATAAGGCGACACTCCATTTTAACTCCTCCTCCACATTAATTGGATTGGTTCAACAGTGCAGAAGAGTTTTTTTTCTCTCGTCAGGACCAGTAAGAAAGAAATATAACTTATTTAACACCTGCTACGTTAGAATATACTGTGACTATACTCATTGACATTATACAACTGATTGAGTATTCCTTGCTAATAGCACTGCACCACACACTATATAATGATTTAACTGTAATAATCGACTGACAATATGTGAGTGCATACGGTATGACCACTGTTGGAATATCTACTTTTTAAAATTAGTCTTGAGGGGTATGTCAATATAAATTACATCTTAGTCTTGAGAAGTATGTCAATATCATAGGGTGCCATTTGAGATGCTGCCATTGCAAAGGACAGCTTAGTCTTGAGGAGTATGTCAACGTAAAGGACAGCTTGGTAGAGCTTCATGTGAAAGTCACTACAGGCTTCATTAGCTCAGTGAAGCAGCAAAGAAGATGGCGCCTTACTGTATGGCTGCCGTCTTGCGAGCTCAGACCGAACTTTGCTATTTTGTGATTCTTTTGATGTTTATATTAACTTTTTTGCAAAAAATGTCTCAGCTATCAAAAAATGAAGCTGGAATTGAGGTGATTATCTGCCGATCTAATGTTCAAAAGTTCTTGTCGATCATAAGAAATTATGATCGACAAGAACTTTTGAACATTAGATCGGCAGATAATCACCTCAATTCCAGCTTCATTTTTCGACCCATCTGTAATTCCAACGCTATTTTCAGGCTATCCAAGAGGAAAAGCAGGTGAAAAAGAGCCAGGAGGGGAGCCCTGGTGAGATTCAGGCAAAGGGAAAATTGACCACCTCTTCCCTACATTCTATTGGCCAATGTACAGTCTCTTGATAATAATATGGATTACCTCCAAATCGCGGATTTTCAATCAACACGACTCTCGTAACTTCAATATGCTCTGCTTTTTTGAAACATGGCTTTCAGACAAGATACCCCCATGGCTATCCAACAGAATGGATTCTCCATTCAACAAGCAGACCGGACATCAGATTCAGGGAAATCGAGAGGGGGAGGGATAGGCCTCTTCATCAACAGCAAATGGTGGGCTGACTCTAGCAAAGTGGAAGTTTCGACAAATTGTTCACCCATCTTGGAATACCTGATGGTCAAATGCCGACACTTCTACCTCCCGAGAGCGTTTTCACCTGTTATCGTGACTGCTGTATATATTCCACCTCAGGTCAAGAAAAACAACACGCTGGCACTTAACAAACTGTACGAGGCTATAAACAAGCAGGAAACCATGCACCCGGAGGCTACTTTCCTTTTTGCCAGTGATTTTAATTCCACGTCATTAACACGTGTAATACTCAACATCCATCAACACGTCTCCTTCGCCACTAGAGACGATAAAGTCCTAGACTATTGTTAGTCAACCCACAAGAAAGCACACAAGGCCCTCTCTCGTCCCCCCTTCAGCAAATCAGATCATGACTCTATACTCCTGCTTCCTACAAGCAAAAGCTCAAACAGGAAGTACCCATGATGCTCTCCATTGAGAAATGGTCCTCCGAATCAGAGGCTACGCTAGAAGACTGCTTTGCTAGCACTGACTGGAATATGTTCCCCACAGTGAATCAATCATAAGCCCTGGATTAACACAGAGGTTAGCGCTAAAATAAAGGACAGGGCTACAGCATACAGGGCTATCGCAGCCAACCCCAAGGCTACAGCTGAGGACATACCCAAGTACAAGAAGTCCCGCTACGACCTCCGCAGAGCCATCAAACAAGCAAAAAGACAATAAAGGAACAAGGTGGAATCCTATTACACGGGCTCCGACGCCCATCGCATGTGGCAGTCCATTATGGAATACAAAGGAAGACCCAGCTGTGATCTGCCCAATGATGCCTCGCTGACCCAGCGGACTGGGTGATCTTGCTCTCCGAGGCCGACGTGAGAAAGGTTTTTAATCCGGTCAACACTCGTAAGGCCGTGTGGTATTCCAAGGCGCGTGAATATTCACGGTAATTTTCAAACTCTCCTTGTCCCAGCCTGCAATTCCCACGTCTCAAGCTGACTACCATCATTCCTGTTCCCAAAAACCTAAGGCTACCTGCCACAATGACTGCCACCCTGTAGCACTCACATCTGTAATCATGAAGTGCTTTGAAAGGCTGGTTATGGAACACATCAACTCCATCACTGCAACAGACCCATCGATGACGCAATCTCAACTGCACTCCACACTGCCCTCACCCACCTAGATAAGAGGAATACTGTACATCTGTGAGAATGCTATTCATTGACTTCAGCTCAGCGTTCAACATCAAAGTCCCCTCCAAACTCATCACCAAGCTAAGGACCCTGGGACTAAACATCTTCCTCTGCAACTAGGTACTCCGCCATGCTGACCCTCAACACGGGGGCCCCACAGGGGTGTGTGCTTAGTCCCGTCCTAAACTCCCGGTTCACCCACGACTGCGTGGCCACGCGCGGCCAAGGTGGGAAATGCACTTTTTGGGCACAGTGGATGGTGGATACCCACATCTTTTTCCCTATGCTGTACCTCACCTTGCTTTTCCGCTGTAATGTTGAGATTCTTTCTTCCAGAGCTGACACAAACACACACTTACATCTAGGATTTTTTTTATATAACTGTTCCCAAATGTTCTGTCCCCACCAGTCAATGTGGGGAGGTCTGCAGTGGAGCAGGTCGAGTGCTTCAAGTTCCTTGGTGTCCAAATGCATCACTAAGGACTGAAAATGGTCCACACACACACGCAAACAGTCATGAAAATATTTATCATGGGCCCTCAAATCCTCAAACAATTCTACAGCTGCACTGTTGATAGCATCTTGACTGGCTGCATCACTGCTTGGTAGGGCAACCGCACTGCCCTTGATCGCATGGCACTACAGAGGGTGGTGCAGGCAGCCCAGTACATCAGAGTTCCCTGCCATCCAGGACCTCTTCATCAGACGGTGACAGAGGAAAGCCCAGAAAATTGTTAAAGACTCATGCCACCCAAGCCATAAGACTGTTAAATAGCTAACAAAATGGCTACATGGACGATCTGAGCTGACCCTTCTATTAGATTTGTATTATTGCACTGACTTTGCACACTCACTCTATGCACACACACACACACACAACATGCACACACATTCATGCTGACTCTATACACACACACATATACAGATAGGATTACCAGACAGACAGTACACACACCTGCCTTTCTATCAGTATAAAATATATAATTGCTGTTCATCATTCTGTCCTAATATACATCAATAACACGATTACAGGGTTAACAGACAGAGAGTAGCCTACACACATACACACTCTCGACAGTACCCACTTAAAGTGCTGGTGTTCCCTGGAGGAGCGTATCTTGGCGGAGAAGCGCTCAGCCAGTTTGTCCAGGCCTCTAGAGTACTCCAGCTGCAGCTCGGCCTTGCGGCGGAAGAAGTCCTGCAGGTCCTGCAGCAGCTGTAGCCGGGATTCCGACTGCTGTTCAAGACAACGGAACTGCTCCACCAATTGGTTACGGATCTCTGCCAATTAGAAAGGAGGAAAGGACAGATTCAAAGAGGGGCAGTGTGAAAAGGTACACGTGTCTTGCGGTCGTAAGGGCAGGCATGCAGGAGGTAAATGATACATTTCACAAAAATAATGGTAGGGGAGACGAGGGCTAAAAGTAACACAGGGTCAGTAGTAATAGCTAAATAACTCAAATTAGAAACCACATATAAAGCGGTTATTCAATTTGATAATGCTTGGTTAGTGTTTCTACATATCTGAGAAGTTTTAGTGTAGGAGTACCCATCAATTATTTGTTGTTTTAGTTTTTCGAGGCCTGAAGTGAATATTCTTGCCACCTCTTTTTTTTTTTTTGCCTGTAGAACATTCCCCATTTACTATATCTAATCATATATAATTTTAAATCAGTAAGAAGAGGTCTTTTGATTGCTATAGTTGATGACAATAATTATTGTTGTATTTTCTCAAGACTCAGATTAGACTCAAATTAGTCATTGTGGGTCAGTTGTAACGCATGTTACAATTTACCCCTTACCTAATGTCTATGGTATTTTATTTAGACACATTCACATAATGATATAAAATGTCACTTTACATAAAGTTTCCCAGTACAACTAAGAAAAATACCTTAGAAAAATGTAAAAAGTCAAATCCATACTTTTGAATGGTAATATCAAATATGGGCGATTCCATGCCAGCGTAGCCCCAAATTATTTTTGGGATCTCAGATTGTTCAGGTAATTCTCACATAGAAACTTCATTGGTAGGAAGGATGTTTGACATGCTTTTTACATTTGTATCACAAACTATAAAAAATTATGAAAGTGGCCATTTTAGGCCCTTTTTAGACCTAGACGGGGAATGTGTGTGTCTATATGTGTGTGTGGGTTTGATCTTGTGGTCCTCCGCGAATGGCGATTGTTCTATGCTTCCGGCTGGGGTGTCACGGCCTATGCTGTTTTGTGCTGGGCTTGCCATGATTGCTGTAGAATACTGTAGCCAAGTTGCTGGCCAGCTCAGGCCAGAGCAGGATTGTGAGCCTGCAGCCAGCAGAGAGAGAAAGAGAGAGAGCAGACTATATCAGCATCACCTCACACTGTGTCAGCCCAAATAGATCACACACCTAATAGGACTCAAGCCACTGTAAGTCACTGTGGCACTGGTGTGGCTATGCTGACCCAGAGCTTTGGAGATACAGGCGTTCAGTAACTACATAACCATGGTTACTATACAGAAATGTATTAATATTCCTTTTGGTAACTTCTTCAAACATATTATAGTGTATTGAAGGAGTTTGATCTATATATGCTGCTTAAATATATGATTATATTAATATATTATTATTTAATGGCGATGTGAGACTGCAAGGGTTTTTACATTCTTGGGTCTATATATTCTACACATTTTGCCATGTGGCTGAGAGAACAATGTGCGGTTTTAAAGCAAATTTCCTGCAATTATACACATCTTGCCATGGCTTATGCTATCTGAGTGACTCAAACATAACAAAATCAATTGGGGCCCCATGCCATGACAAAAATACTCCTGAATGCATCATTTTGGGGATTTTAGATTCTCCCTGAGAGTCAAGCTATTATTTTGGTGATTATCAGTTCTCAAAAAATATATTATTGAGAAATATATAGGTCCATTATCTTTTCTACATTCTTTATATCTGGTTTTAGTCATTTAGATTTACACCAAAAAACGTTTTACCAAAACCCCTTATTTTTTAAATATTTAATTTAATGAAAACATATTATTTTACTGTTTGGACATAGGTGGCCCAAAAAAACACTTAAGACAGCCTGCCCAAGACTGTTTTATGCAGAAAACTTGTGATGTCAGACTGCAAGGGTTTTTACATTCTATGTAATTTTAGGTAAAAACTCTTTGCATTTTTTCCATTGTTAGGCTATTAATTGGAGCAGTGAGTTTCCAAACCTCATAAATAGAAATCGTAGAACACATTTTAATTCAAAGAATGTGTACTTTTTTAGGATGACTGTCACGTTGGTATGAAGAGATTCGGGAGACAGGCGCAGGAATGCGTAATAGGCTTTTTTATTATACCCCAAATTACGGCGTGCCGGGTAAGGGCACGGGGACGAAGACCAGACAAGCACGTAACAAAAACACAGGGTTGAAGCCCAAACAAAAGAGCGAGGATCACCTCGAATAAATACACACGCGCACAATGATTAACACACGGGACGAGACCCGTAATCATCTGGCAATCCACAAGGGCACGCAAACCAAAACACACAGCACAGGTACTCACACGCACCAACGGACATTGTAACAGTAATCGACAGCACCATGGTGAACAAAGGGCACATATATACAAATACAATCAGTGGGAATAGGGGCCAGGTGTGCACAATGAAAGTTCCAGAGGGATCCATGACAATGACAAACTCTTTTTTGTGGTCCCTCGCAGCACAATGTGTAGATCTCAGAGGCCTGACCTACATTCTATTCTCCATCCTGTCTGCCTAATTCAGCAGACATGCATCTCACATGTAGGCTGCTACTGCAGCTATGAGCAGTCAAACACACACTCAAACAGACACACAAAGACGCACACACATATGTATGTGGACACAGACAGATAGACAAAGACGCACATGCATACACACACACACAGCTCTGTAAAATCATATCCACACGTCATCCAACTAATACTGTAAAACAAAACAAAAACAAGAAAATCTGTATTCTACATTTTAGATTCTGAAGATGAACAGATGGTCCAATGCAGTATTCCCATAATGTGGTGGTGAGCTTTTCTCTTGATTCCCTTAACAGAACCTGTCCAAAAATATGGAGATCATGACTGAGCCACTCCAAGTCTCACGCATGGCAGCCTTTTTCTCATCATGCACTACTCAGCAAACAGACAGGAAGTCTGTATAAATATATCAATGAACCAGATTCTTCTGCCCCCCTGCATATGAAAGGCACTTTTGTTTACTTCTCAATGGCGTTTTTGTATTGATGAATAAAGTGTGTGTGTGTGTGTGTGTGTGTGTGTGCGCAAAAGTGTGTGCCCTCACTCTCTCAGCCGCCTTGTTGGAAATGTATCCACATGGTCTCCATGGCTGCCTAGTTGCCTGAATACAGGACCCTGGAGGCATCTCCACTGGCCTGGCCAGAGTTCCTCTGCTGTGTTCCAGTATGTTCTGTGTTCTGTTCCCACCCAGCAGCCCCTCTATTTATTAGCATATTGTGCTAGGACCAGGGGAGAATGACTGCCTCCTCTCATTAAAGCCACGGAAGTTTAAGGCCGACCGCGGTACTTCAGGCATCGTTGGCAGAAAACAGGATCCCCCATTATAGTGAATGGAAACCTCTTTGTGTATAAAAAAAAGAAGACAATCATTGTACCAATAATTGGTTCTAATACACCAGATTAATGTCCTTGAACCGAAGGAGTTGTAAGGATAATTTAGTTGCTAATGGCAGCCTGCAGTACCCTCAGCCTCAGCCTTCAACTTGAGGTACTCAATGAGACACTTCCTAGAGTAGTTCAAACTGTGCATGTTATGTGTCCATTAGACGCCATCATAATCTACTTAATTTGGCTTCAATACGCAATTAAGTCTTCACATAGGAATGAATGGTGTCACATGATCGATGGCTTTGTCCATTCATATATACAGTCATGGGTTGGGACAAGGGCAACTTTCTGTGGCTGTGTCTCAAATGGCACCCTTTTCCCTATGTAGTGCACTATGTTTGACCAGGGCTCTGCTCAAAGGTACTGCATTACATAGGGAAAAGGGTGCCATTTGGACAACAGCCAGAGTCTCTCAATAGACAATTAATAGCCTGCTGAAAGGAGCAGTAATAAAGTGGCAGGCAGCCTCGCAACCCTACTGTGTAAAAATATCAAACAGCATGCTTTTTTCTTATTATGTAGCCATAATACTTTCCCTACCTGTCAACTATTTATCTGTTTTGGGGGTAATACTTTCCCTACCTGTCAACTATTTATCTGTTTTGGGGGTAATACTTTCCCTACCCGTCAACTATTTATCTGTTTGGGGGGTAATACTTTCCCTACCCGTCAACTATTTATCTGTTTTGGGGGTAATACTTTCCCTACCTGTCAACTATTTATCTGTTTTGGGGGTAATACTTTCCCTACATATTAACTATTTATCTGTTTTGGGGGTAATACCTTCCCTACCTGTCAACTATTTATCTGTTTTGGGGGTAATACTTTCCCTACCCATCAACTATTTATCTGTTTTGGGGGTAATTTATGATAAATGAGTGGAAAATCAAATCATGTAATCTATGTATACATCCCAAATGGCATCCTATTCCCTACATAGGGCTCTGGTCAAAAGTAGTGCACTATGGACCATAGGGTGCCATTGGGATGTACTCCATGTGAAGATCAAATGACTGGTTGATATTATAATGTGATCAGTGTGATAAAGATAATAGCCTCATGATGTTTCCCTTCCTAGAGCCCTAGCTCTAGTTATGTATAGAACAGTAAAGGCTATGGAAGGAGGGTACACTTGATGGGCACTATTCGCTGGATGCTGCAGGCCTCCACAGAGTTGAAGTACCGCCCTAAAAACACATACAGAATCAATGCACAGGTGAGAACTGTGAAACACACACATGAACCACACTACATGCACTAACTGTAAGTCACTCTGGATAAGAGCGTCTGCTAAATGTTACTAAAATGTAAATTGTAAATGTATAACATAGCAAAATACTATTCTACAATACCCGTTGCGAGACCCACTGGTTGATGCTTATTTATAAAACCCTCTTAGGGGTCACTCCCCCCTATCTGAGATATCTACTGCAGCCCTCATTCTCCACATACAACACCTGTTCTGCCAGTCACATTCTGTTAAAGGTCCCCAAAGCACACATCCCTGGGTCGCTCCTCTTTTCAGTTCGCTGCAGCTAGCGACTGAAACGAGCTGCAACAAACACTTATACTGGACAGTTTTATCTCAATCTCTTCATTCAAAGACTCAATCATGGACACTCTTACTGACAGTTGTGACTGCTTTGTATGGTGTATTGTTGTCTCCACCTTCTTGACCATTGTGCTGTTGACTTTGCCCAATAATGTTTGTACCATGTTTTTGTGCTGCTACCTTGTTGTGTTGCTACCACGTTGTTATCACGTTGTGTTGCTACCATGCTGTGTTGTCACGTGTTGCTGCCTTGTTATGTTGTTGTCTTAGGTCTCTCATTATGTAGTGTTGTGCCTCTTGTTGTGATGTGTGTTTTGTCCTATATTTATATTGTATTTATTTTTTAATCCCTGGCCCCTGTCCCTGCAGGAGGCCTTTTGCCTTTTGGTAGGCCGTCATCGTAAATAAGAATTTGTTCTTAACTGACTTAGTTAAATAAAGGTTAAATAAATAAATACAACCATAAGGCCCTAACAGTGGCATTATTGTAGGAAAGGGGAATAAATACCTGTCTGTATGTAATGTAATGTAGGGCTCGATGTTTCTACCTTAGAATAACAAAATGTGATCTGATGTAGTCAAGTCAGACATCACGGTCAATGGTGAGTTCAGACTAACATCTCTAATTGGTAGCTGATGTGTTTTGCCAAAATGACTCAGATGTTCCAAAGCCCATGCCCATGGCCCAGTCAGTGAGACTTCATTAATGAGTGCACAAAGCCTGTCTGCCTGTCAAATGCTAGGGCCCATAGAGCTCTGGACAAGGGCCCATACGGCTCTGGTCAAAAGTAGTGCACTATGTGGGTTACAGGGTGCCATTTGGAACGGATCCACAGTGTTTGTTTTCGTCAGTAAAAGCTGAGTGGCTACAGCTCTGGTCTGGTGGGTTTCACAAGGATTTGAACCCAAATATGAATTACTCACAAAAAGCTGAGGGTAAGTTCAAAAACAGAATGAAATATGACAAGAAAAAACACAGAAAGAAAGCCTCTGGTTGCTTAAGACAAGTCAGTTCTCTGGGCTGAGTAGAGGGTGGATGTTTACAGCTGTTGTTTCACCACACACACAGTTGGATTCGTACGGATATAATTACATGTATTTTTTGTGTGCAATGTGGATGCTTGTGCAGCAGGTACAGTACATATATACAGTGTAGATATTTTGTCCTGTAGCTAATGTGCTTACATACTGTATATGGAGGTATTTTCCCAAATAGAAGGGGATTTCTATCACCACGGCCGTAACCAGTGTCTCTGAATTGGTCCTTCCATTACTATAATTGCAGACACCTATTAAGTCAGTCCAGTGTTGCATTCCCCTCCCCCCCACCAACTCATAATCATAAAGCTTTGATTATTTTATTCAGCTGTTTAGTGTTAGGGCAAAAACCAAAACGTGCACTCAGCGGGGGCCCCAACACCGATTTTGGGGAAACCTGAAATAGGGAGTAGCAGATTTGTTTAGAGATACAGTAATACACTTTTCTCCTTCCCACAATTACTGTAGTAGCTAGTCCTGTTCTGTCTGTCTGGGGCTCAGCTGTTGTGTTGCAACATCTTGACCGCTGTCTGGTCGCCAACCAACCCTGCTGCCTGTCCAGACTCCTACACAACCCTGCTGCCTGTCCAGACTCCTACACAACCCTGCTGCCTGTCCAGACTCCTACACAACCCTGCTGCCTGTCCAGACTCCTACACAACCCTGGTGCCTGTCCAGACTCCTACACAACCCTGCTGCCTGTCCAGACTCCTACACAACCCTGCTGCCTGTCCAGACTCCTACACAACCCTGGTGCCTGTCCAGACTCCTACACAACCCTGCTGCCTGTCCAGACTCCTACACAACCCTGCTGCCTGTCCAGACTCCTACACAACCCTGCTGCCTGTCCAGACTCCTACACAACCCTGGTGCCTGTCCAGACTCCTACACAACCCTGCTGCCTGTCCAGACTCCTACACAACCCTGCTGCCTGTCCAGACTCCTACACAACCCTGCTGCCTGTCCAGACTCCTACACAAACCTGAGGTCTGCTTATCGTGATAATAGCTTTGGCTAGTAATAACCCTGCTGCAGAGCAACGTTCCCACTAAACTGTGCGCGGCAGCCCACTTCCTCCAGGACTGCCACGCAGAAGAAATGCCATGCTGCGGAGACACATAAGAGATTAGCGCCAAAGTTCTGACACATTTTAACAGACCGAACACAGTGACGGGAAATGGCGGCGAGTAGCGCGGACAAAATGGAGGAAATGGAGAAAAAGTTGGTGAAGCAACAGCTTTGCTGGAATGAGAACAATATGGGGGTCAGTTCGGATGATATGGAGCTGGAGGATGAGAGTCAAGGATCTGAATGGTTGGTTGTGGAAAGACATAGGAAGAAGAGAGATCATGATATTGAAAGCAGTGGAGCGTCTAGTAAAGAAAGCATAAAGAGGGCCAAGGTAGGAAGCAAGAGTAATAATGTGTTGGAGTGGAAAGTGGTGATAGTGTTTGATGAGACCACAAGGCCTCACTTATCCGACTAACTAATGCCATAGAGAAAGAGGTAGGTGAAGTGAAATTAGCTTGGTTCGTTGGAAATGGTAGATTGTTAATATTGTGTAGTAGCCGGGCTCAGCAAAAGAAGATTCTGAAAATGGAAACGCTTAATTGGAAGAAAATGAAAAGCCATGTCCCTGGTGCTTATGCTAGATTGAAGGGAAGTCATCACTGGAATCCCAACATCTATGTTGATGTTAAAGAAAATGTGAAGGAAGGCAGAGTGATAGAGGCCAAAAGGTTGATCAGCAGGAAAGAGGGTCAAAGAAGTGAAAGCTTATCAGTGATGCTGAGGTTTGAGAAAGTCTTGCCGGGAAAAGTACAGATAGGATTCCTTAGTTTAAATGTTCGAGAATTTGTTCCATATGCACTGCAGTGTTTTAAATGCCAAAGAATGGGACATGTAGCTGCTCAGTGTAAAGGAAATAAAAGATGTGCCAAGTGTGGAGGGGCCATGATTACAGTGAATGTGGAAGCAATGTGAAGATTAAGTGCTGCAATTGTGGGGTAGAACACAGTGCAGCATTTGGTGGATGCCATGTACAGAGAGAGGCTCAGAGATATAGCACCATTCATGATGTATCATATGCAGAGGCCGTAAAAAAGATTGGTAGAACTACAGTGCGGACTGACGGAGCTTACATGGACAGAAGTGGACCTACTGTCGGGGTTGGTGTTTCTGATGGTCCTGGCAGGGTTTCCAGGCCTGTTCAGAAATCTTGTGCCCATGAATGTGTGGTGTCAAAGGACACTTTGATAATGAATAAAGTTGACTTCATAGTTTTTATTGGTAAGGTTATCAATACGACTCGGGTTGTGGAAAGCAGAAATGCCAGGTTGAAGGTTATTGTGGAGATGGCAAAAGAGATATTGGGAGTATCATATGTTACTGTTGAAATGGTTGTTGACATGCTGAACAGGGTGGAGTGTTTCTGCATGATATAGATCAGTTTAATGCGTTGGGGAGGGTTTTTGGGGGTGAGGGTGTGGTAGAAGTTAGGGATTTATTTGGTTTAGATTTTTTTTCATGGTAGTACAGAATTGGGCAGATCATGATCGATCGTACACTGGACTGCCATGCTATCATAGAAGAAAAAGAAGATAAGAGATTTAACTTCACTGAGTTCACCCCATTAGTTTGCACTACATAGATCAAAAAATATTCTGTGATCGAATCAACATTATATCAGCCCCTTTTCAATGCAACAAACAAATCTAACTTTGCAAGATTGAGTCTGTGATTTTGTTGTAGGCAGAGCCAGAGAGCAACGGAGTAGAATTCTATTGGCAGGGGTAGCCCATGAGCAGTCGTTCAGTTAATGTGCATTTCAGATCAGTTTAGATAAGAGCACAGTGTGCACATTTTATTTTTTATTTAACTAGGCATGTCAGTTAAGAACAAATTCTTATTTACAATGACAGCCTAAGAACAGTGGGTTAACTGCCTTGTTCAGGGGCAGAATGACAGATTTTTACCTTGGCAGCTCAGGGATTCGATCTAGCAACCGTTCGGTTACTGGCCCAATGCTCTAACCACTAGAATACCTGCCACCCCATTTGTTGATGTTCTTTGCTAGTTAGCAAGTTATTTGCTAGTTAGCAAGTTATTAGCCCAGTTATAGATACGTATGGGGAGTTACTGCTTCCAACAAAAGCACAAAACATGTAGGCTACATTTCAAGCGGTCTTTTGAGACAGGCTTGAATATGTAAATAAGCCAACAGGCAGAGGGGTAGCCTACATTGTGGGCCAGTGCCAATCTCTCTGAGCTTGTCTCGCTCTTCACTGTTATCCATGCGTGGCTGATCACATGACACCTAACACAGACTGACACTCCAACATCATTTGGCACAAAGTATGGCAGTGAGGCCGTTTCCTGTGAACGCTTGTCTTGGGTGACCAATAATAACTATAGTACTGTATGTCTTTACACACTCTTTGGTTGAATTCACAAATTCAAATTATTTGTGAGTCTGTGGGGAAATATTTACCTTTAATGTGGTCATACATTTGGCAGGAGGTTAGGAAGTGCAGCTCAGTTACCTACTCCTCTCTCTCAATTCCGCCTTAATCTGTTGCTGATTTTCACATTGATTGTTGATGTTACCATAGCAGCAGACATAAAACCAGAAGTGCAGAAGGAGAGAGGAGAAGGGAGAGGAGTGAGGGTGAAAGCATAGTACACAGAGTGGGTGGCAGGTTGCAGTATAGGTGGGAAGGGGATGGGGGGGGGTATAGCATTGTTGCTAGCCTGATCCCAGGTCTGTTTGTGCTCGCTTGTCAACTCCTATGGTAATTGTCACGTCAAACACCATAAGAGTTGGCAAGACAGTACAAACAGATATAAGACCAGGCTACATTATTCCAATTAAACCATAATGTCTCATGACAGTGTAAGTCATAGCATGTTTTCATCATGAATAATACTGATGAGCAGAAGGGTGTTAACTGGCCCAGACAGTCATGGAATACAGATCTACTGCAATACATGCATTATGGGGTGGAGACAGACAGGAGGAACACAAGCGAGACACACACAAACACACCCTCTTCATTCTTCTTCCTACAATGATCAAAGGAAACAAAACTGCAATAATGTCTTCCTCTGTGGCAAGACTACTGTAAATAACAGTACCTTTACTTATTAACATATTGACACGTTAACATATTGCTGCAACACCACAGTAATTTTTACGACCCAAGGCGCCAACAAAGCAGTTTGTTTGTCGGAAAATGTGTTGCTCTTACTACATCTTCCAATCTGAAAGATCTTTCGGTAAAAACAGATCCACAACACCAATGTTTCCTGAATTGCCATGGCTTCGATGTGCTTATCTATCTATGAAACGTATGCATGCATCTAATTAGATCAAACCAAATGAAGCATTTAAGCGTAAGACCTAAATGGATTGACTCCAAAAGAGTCTAATGACATTACAGGGAGTGTTCTCTAGGCACGGAAATGACCCATGATACAGGTCAACTAACCCTCATTCAGTTGAGTAGGAGTGGGGGGGTACTAGAAGATAGTGCTACTGAGGGTAGACGGCAGTGCCTTGCTGCATGCAGTACATCCAGAGGTTTGTTTAACGGCGTGTGACTGGAGTCGAGCTGGTCGACTGAGATTCTTTGGAATGCATGCAAATATGTGTATGGAAGCAAACCAAGGTAGGGCTAACAGACTGCAGCTGGGTTCCACTTCCAACACACTAGAAACTGTTTTCTCAAGTCTGGCTAGTATAGTGAGCTAGAGCTACAATAGGAAATGAATATGATAGCAGGCTGAGTAATTCCATAAACATTAATGTATTGTCAAAATACCATATACTGTACATGCACTCATGCAAAGACATCAGTGCACAGAACAAGGGACTGTGGTCTATTCCAGTCTGAACTCCTTACCTGCTCCATAATCACACTGTACTATACTGTATATTCACACATTGCACCATTAATGGCGGTTGGTTTCGGTTAATTCTGACACATACCAGTTGACGCATCATTCATGGGAAGTGACTGGCTTGTTAATGAGTGGTTGGACCACATACCATACATACAGCATCCAGTGTCATGACAAGGTAACTAATGACGTCATCTGTCATGACATGTCAACATAGCCAGGTATAGCGCCATTGACTGTTCATCATGGTAACGTTACCTCTGTTGGTCCTTCAACAATGTTGAAGTCAAATTCTCCCAAGAAAGTAGCCTGGTCCCAGATCTGTCTTTCCAACTCCTATGGTCAATGTTGGAGCCGTGACATTGACTGTAGGAGTTGGCAATACAGCACAAACTGATCTGAGACCAGGCTACCAAGAAAGAACACATAATTGTCCAGAAATCTGCTGCAGGCCCATAAATGGAGGGCTGACAGCTGCCTGCACTACAGTAAATGCTGTTTAGTCAGCTACCGACTCAGCACTATTTGACCGCGATGCCAGAGTGTAACCCTTATAGCCCTTCTTACACCCAACTAAACTGATCCCAGACAGCCTGGCAAATGAGCTGTCAACTTAAAAGCTTTTCCTGAAACTGAGACGTCCTCTCACACCCACAAGCACACACACGTACACAGACATTGATTAACGCAGGCATGCGCACACACATGCACGAGCGTACAAACACACACTCAAGGAGTCAACCAAGACTTCAGCAAACTACATCAACATGCTACAGTATGTACCTCCATGTCTCATTAAAAAGCAGCGAGAGCAGCTCAGATTGTCCATGATGCACTATGGTCATACCCTGCCCCCACAACGGGTGATAAGAGGGTTTCAGTGTTTGCTGCAAGTACAGTCTAAAATTAGTAACAATATTTCAATCCAAGTGTGATAATACCCTACACGTGTCTGGTATCTACTTAACACAGCATCTCACACTTTGGTGGAGAGAAAAGATCAATGTACATCTTTCTTTAGTACCAGGTAGATTGACAGAGAAAAAATGTGTAGATTGTTGTTGGTTAGAAACATGTCTAACAGAGGGTCTTTCCATTGTGTCATCTATCAAACTATGTCATTCTGGACTTCATCAGACTATTATTGTCTTGAGTGCTATATTGTCTGCTCAGCTGTTCTTCCACAAGCTTCTTCAATAAACATGTTGGAGGGTAGAGGATTCTATATGTGATCCTGTGTGGCTCAGTTGGTAAGAGCACGGCTATAGCAATGCCAAGGTTGGTTGTAGGTTCACTTATTATAGGGATCACACATGCACTCACTGTACTATAAGTGGCTTTTTACATGAATAAGAGGGTGTACTGAGCCTTCATCCTCTTAATGCGTCAACTTGGAGCAGCCATCAGCTTTAGAGGAGAGATATCTACAGCTAGCTACACTATATTAAACTCTGCTGGGTTGACTTTAGATATTTCCTTATTTAACCAGGCAAGTCAGTTAAGAACAAACTCTTATTTACAATGATGGCTTACCCCGGTCAAACCCTAACCCGGACGACACTGGACCAATTGTGCACCGACCTATGGGACTCCCAATCACAGCCAGTTGTGATACAGCCTGGAATCGAGCCAGGGTCTGTAGTGACACCTCTAGCACTGAGATGCAGTGCCTTAGACGGCTGCGCCACTCAGGAGACCACAAATTAGATAGAACCACCATCTATCTTCTACAGTCACAGGCGGAGTCCCAAATGGCACCCTAAAGTAGTGCATTATGTAGGGATAGAGAGTGCCATTTGGGATGCACTCACATATTTAGCAGCAGCAGTCAGACAATAAAACCCTTTCATAGTTCCATCATTTATGCTGACAACATATATTATTTATGGTGTTTCTGAGCTATTTGCTGGTAGAGAGATTCCCCAGCCAGACCCTCTATAGTTCCAGCACTAACACGTTTCCTATTCGTGAGTGTAAAAAAAATGGTTTATGTTGCATTAACTTACTCTGGGGCCTAACATGATAGAATGTTACTGATTAACAAGGCCATCCCTGGTCACTGTCATTCCAAGACATCTTTGAAAGACCTCTTCTCATCCCATCTCTTTCTTTGAATAGATGGATATCATATGAATTCTACTGAAATAACACTGAAGTGAAAAGATGGTGTCTCAATTCCATATCACCCACTTCCCGTAGGCCCTCCATTTGTGTGTTCACACTCGCCTCCGCAATATGCCCAAGTGTCCCAAATTTAGGGAGTGAAAATGATCGAGGGTGTATTGGCTAACTAGACCCTTCGATAGCCACTTCAACCGAGCCAGCATGGATGCAGGTTCCACAGCAAAGTGCTATCCCAACACACACAGCAATATGTTTGGAGTTTGCGCAATTTCATACTAAAGAATTGAGAGGTGTGCCAAATTATATTACATGTGCTATGGTGTCCACCCAGTCTGCCCAAAGTGCGGGGAAACATATGATTATGCAGCTTTCTCGCAGCGACATGAGGATTTTACATGTTGTGGTGGTCGTCTTCAAAGTTGTTTCTGCTGGTCGCAAAAAGCTAAATTAGCATAAAATGAGCTGAAATAAATGTAAAAGGCTTTGAAAATAAAATGCTTGTGGTATGCTCCATGCTCTGTTGACATTTCAGAGATACACTTGTTTTTGTGAGAAATCCTAGAAAAAGCATTAATATGAAAAGCGTATACTAAAATGTGAAAATACTACATGTCATGTCTCAAAATCAATATCTATTTTACCTCTATATTGTTTAAAATCCTGTGGATTCGAGAAGAAAGATGACGAATTCAACAGGAAAGTGAGCCTGTTAGGTAGCCTTCATTCTCGCAAAGCATCCAGCCTAGCTGACACAATGCTCTGCAATGTTCTTTATTTTTGACCACTTTTTTTTCTGGCCATTGATTTAGTCACCCGAATTTTGGCCATCCTACATGGGTAAAACATCCTACAAGGGTAATTGAACAGATTATGATAGAGACATGAGGTTAGGACTATTGTTTTTCTTAAATGATTATCTACACAATTAACATATTATTTTACCCATTGGTCAAAATATGCGTTTTTGATTGGACACCCTACAGGTATGTTTGTTTGTGCCTGATTTCGAGGCTTGATACATAAAACAAATGAAATACCGCCAATGTTTAACTGTTACCGAGGTTTACTTCTTGTTAAATGGCAAGGAGGATTAGTTAATTAGAATTTCATTATTATTTAAATGTGGAACATAAATTGCATCACAAGTGTGTCCCGAAGTTGATGGGTTTATTAATGAATACCCTCACCACTCTATTGATAGCCCCATAGAACCACCCTGATCTCACGAGCTTACGTTCTGCTATCTGTGTAGCAAACAGAATGTAAGCATGCCTGACAAAGATGATTCATACGAGGTTACTCTATTTAAGTCACCCCTAGGAGTTGTCACCAACACGTGGCACGGAGGGCATTCAGAATGAGTTGGTAGTGGCGAGGGGCTACTTTGGGATTCACCAGGTCATGTATTAAGATGATGATCCACTGTATAGGTCAGAGAAGGCTGTGATCAGGTCAGAGGTCATGACCTTTAGTCTCTGAGACACTAGGCTACTACAACAGACCAGCTGGTGTAATGATGACCTCGGCTCTGAAAGTAATCTACTACATTCTATAAATGAAGGAGAAACGGGCCACACAAACACACTTTCTATCTCTATTGTTAATTTGTCCTTAACAAGGAGAAAGTTCCCCACATATTGTGGACCATGTTATTACTGCATAATGTGGTGTTATGCATTTTCACTATTCCGTTGGAAAGTGTCCATGCACTACTGCCCTACTAAGCAAAAGAGCAGTAACTGCTCATAGAGTGAAACTGAGAAAAATGACTTCAAAGTTTTTTTTACTGTCCAGCCAACTGAATTGTAGGCAGAACATTGGAGATGTGGTTGTCTGTTGTTATTTTTTATTCATATTGACCCTGACCTCTAACATGACATTTGTCCCTAGACGGCAGTTACTGCCTTCTTGCTTGGTACACCCACTGGAATACGTTTCCATGACGATTGTTTTTAACACAAACTTGTGTTAATATATTTATTTGTATGTGGCTGTCCTTGTCATAAAGTTTGACACTTGTATCAACGAAGAACAATAAATAATACCAAGGTCAACCGTAGACACAGCAGCACAAAGCTCAGTGAAACCAAGGTAAAAGGCAGTAAGTAACTGACGTGTGTGATGGCAGTTACTGCCCTTTTCCTTGGTTTCACCTTAATTTTTTGCAGTTACTGCAAACATGACCCCCCATTTTCTCCAATACACAACACAATGGAGTCAGGATATTTGTCCAAAAGATAAAGCATGCATTTAATGTATAAAAAAAGTCTACTCATTTTTGACCAAATGCAGTTGTCTCTTTTGTTTGGTAGGGCAGACTAGACCTACTCACCTAGCAAATATGTAAGGTGCATTGTGCAGAGCTTTTACTGAAATGATGTTGAATAGGAGTTATTATCTGATGAACATAGATGTTTATCTGGCTTCAGGGACCTTTTGACCATGGGAATTCACACGACAACAAAAAACAGCCCATTGCGCTTAAACAAATGCTTATATTTATGGTGAAGTAAAAACAACATGTTGTTGATGCCATCAATGTCGTTCACTCCCGAATTCCAAGTTATGCAAGTCTACTCTTGGCTACTGCTGCTCCCTCCAGATGCATTTAGGCTAATAAATGAGTCTAACCTGACCGTCAAAACACAAGCAAATACATTTGTACAACATTTGTAATTTGATGGGATCTCTATGTACCAACCTTTCACCTGAGTCTCGTAATCCCCAATAATCTCCTTGTCCTTCTTGACTCTCGTATGGGATGACATGATTCTTTAGGAATTAATTATGGAAGCCTGTAGACGTCGCCTTAAGACACCACAACGTAGCCTACAAATCTCTTCGGCAGATGCGTAAAGCAGGGTGAGCTTCATGCGTTTCAAAGAACTTCAGTGTCCCAAATTGCACTTGAGGTTGCAAGGCGATCAATGCGACTTTGAACTGCAAAACAAATAAGGATACCTCCCCTCTGTCGTCAACATAGCATTTTAGAATGTCTGTAAAAAAATTAAAAAAATCTGCATTTACTGCATGTTCAGTAAATTATATGTTTCAATATAACCACTGCCTTGAAGCAGGGTGTATGCGCAAGTGTTGCATCGTGCGATTTTCAATGCGTCTTCCAGCCGCCCTTTTTCCTGCAAGTTCTCGGTCTGCTGCAGCAAGCCAGGAAGAGTTGGACGCTAAAGTCATCTCAGACTCCTCCCACACTCGCCTCCCCTCACACACTCTTTCACACTCTCACTCACTCACACATACACCCTCCCTCACGTACACATGCATGCTGACACACTCCCTCACATACACACACATGCAGAGAGGGTAATTGCAGTACAGTGGTTATGCACATGAATCTGACAAAGATACACTGCTCAAAAAAATAAAGGGAACACTAAAAGAACACATTCTAGATCTGAATGAATGAAATATTCTTATTAAATACTTTTATCTTTACATAGTTGAATGTGCTGACAACAAAATCACACAAAAATTATCAATGGAAATCAAATTTATCAACCCATGGAGGTCTGGATTTGGAGTCACACTCAAAATTAAAGTGGAAAACCACACTACAGGCTGATCCAACTTTGATGTAATGTCCTTAAAACAAGTCAAAATGAGGCTCAGTAGTGTGTGTGGCCTCCACGTGCCTGTATGACCTCCCTACAACGCCTGGGCATGCGTGGTGGTCTCCAGATGGTCTCCTGAGGGATCTCCTCCCAGACCTGGACTAAAGCATCCGCCAACTCCTGGACAGTCTGTGGTGCAACGTGGCGTTGGTGGATGGAGCGAGACATGATGTCCCAGATGTGCTCAATTGGATTCAGGTCTGGGGAACAGGCGGGCCAGTCCATAGCATCAATGCCTTCCTCTTGCAGGAACTGCTGACACACTCCAGCCACATGAGGTCTAGCATTGTCTTGCATTAGGAGGAACCCAGGGCCAACCGCACCAGCATATGGTCTCACAAGGGGTCTGAGGATCTCATCTCGGTACCTAATGTCAGTCAGGCTACCTCTGGCGAGCACATGGAGGGCTGTGCGGCCCCCCAAAGAAATGCCACCCCACACCATGACTGACCCACCGCCAAACCGGTCATGCTGGAGGATGTTGCAGGCAGCAGAACGTTCTCCACGGCGTCTCCAGACTCTGTCACGTCTGTCACGTGCTCATGTGCTCAGTGTGAACCTGCTTTCATCTGTGAAGAGCACAGGGCGCCAGAGGCGAATTTGCCGATCTTGGTGTTCTCTGGCAAATGCCAAACGTCCTGCACAGTGTTGGGCTGTAAGCACAACCCCCACCCGTGGACGTCGGGCCCTCATACCACCCTCATGGAGTCTGTTTCTGACCGTTTGAGCAGACACATGCACATTTGTGGCCTGCTGGAGGTAATTTTGCAGGGCTCTGGCAGTGCTCCTCCTTGCACAAAGGCGGAGGTAGCGGTCCTGCTGCTGGGTTGTTGCCCTCCTACGGCCTCCTCCACATCTCCTGATGTACTGGCCTGTCTCCTGGTAGCGCCTCCATGCTCTGGACACTACGCTGACAGACACAGCAAACCTTCTTGCCACAGCTCGCAGTGATGTGCCATCCTGGATGAGCTGCACTACCTAAGCCACTTGTGTGGGTTGTAGACTCCGTCTCATGCTACCACTAGAGTGAAAGCACCGCCAGCATTCAAAAGTGACCAAAACATCAGCCAAGAAGCATAGGAACTGAGAAGTGGTCTGTGGTCACCACCTGCAGAACCACTCCTTTATTGGGGGTGTCTTGCTAATTGCCTATAATTTCCACCTGTTGTCTATTCCATTTGCACAACAGCATGTGAAATTTATTGTCAATCAGTGTTGCTTCCTAAGTGGACAGTTTGATTTCACAGAAGTGTGATTGACTTGGAGTTACATTGTGTTGTTTAAGTGTTCCTTTTATTTTTTTGAGCAGTGTATTTAGCAGTGTTGCTGATACATGTTGACAGATTTCAAAATGATGAGATTGAAAGAGGCACGTCATCGTTAGCACACAGACACTGGTGACCTGGAAAGGCTGCTTTATAGACCTCAATTCAGCCCTCTGAATATGTCCCTCATAACAGACAAGGGCTTTTTTGTTATCTGATGTAGGCCTAATAATATCACCTTAACATGGCTGATGTTTTTGACAACAATGTTGACAGCTGTAAAAAATGTCAATGACACTGAATGCTATGTTTTGACACAGCTGTCTGAATGATGAAAGATAATAGGTTTTCATGTTTCTCCAGTGGAAAATATTATTCAGCAATAACTCTGTATGACTCACATAGCCTTCATTTCAAAGACAGTTTGAAGATTAGACTTACCACTAAGTCAGTGAAAGAAGATGACTTTGAACTGTTACCATTCGGTGTCATGAGGCGTTCTGTTTTTGAGCATTGCTGATTCTCAAAACCTTGTGCACAGGGTTGAATGTCTAAAGACATGTTCAACAGATTTGTATTGCCTGGAGGTTTCATGGTATCTACGAATGATATGAAGAGTTCACTCAAATTCTATTACTGCATGTCATATCTGATTCCAAGTAAAGTTATGACTCCTGTTAGGATATTAATTGTAATATCATCCAAAATAAGCAGTCACGCAATGAAGGGCATTAAAAAGACAGCATTAAAAATCAGGTCAAAAATCACAGTAAAAGACAGGATCAAAATCAGAATAGTATGTTGGCAGTGGCACTGCATTTGAAATCATGAATAGAGCACATGGTTCCAGAGTGGTATTTTTTAGAAGAGGATTCTTTCAGACACTTGGAACAAGATATTGACCTGTGGCAGCCAACAACTGGACTTTGAACATAGCCAAGAAGCAATTTGTGTTTGTCGTGCTGACTTGCTGCACCCTCGACAACTTCTGTGATTATTATTATCTGACCATGCTGGTCATTTATGAACATTTGAACATATTGACCATGTTCTGTTATAATCTCCACCCGGCACAGCCAGAAGAGGACTGGCCACCCCTCATAGCCTGGTTCCTCTCTAGGTTTCTTCCTAGGTTTTGGCCTTTCGAGGGAGTTTTTCCTAGCCACCGTGCTTCTACACCTGCATTGCTTGCTGTTTGGGGTTTTAGGCTGGGTTTCTGTACAGCACTTTGAGATATCAGCTGACGAACGAAGGGCTATATAAATACATGTGATTTGATTTGATTTGTGTGACTCTTGAATGAGAAGCTTCTCTTTCCCAAATCCAATCTCTCCTAACTCAACTCAGAGCCCCAAGGTATTGCAGTGAAGGATCCTGGGAAACAATGACATCATCACTGTTCTTGAGGCCCAACAAGGCTCCATTGTCCATTTCCCATTCCATCTGCATTCCAAATGGCACCCTATTCCCTATTTAGTGGACTTATTTTGACCAGGACCTATAGGGCTCTGGTCAAAAGTAATGCACTACATTGGGAGTAGGGTGCTATTCGGGTCGCATCCTGAGTAATTCATTAATACATTAGCCTCTTTGGGAGCCATGCTGGTCAACCTCTACTGTAGTCAGCGTCTGAAGACTAACACATTATATATAATATCCTCTCTCACTCCCAGGGTTTTTAATAAAATATATTTAAGCACAATGCACAATAAGAAGTCAGAAAGTGAGCGAGGCACTAGAGCATTTGCGTTACGTTTACCCAATTCTATTTTCAGTCATGCCACTTTAATTCACATAATTTACTGTCCTGCTGGTATTTATCCTGGAAATAACATATCCTTTGAGTAATACCTCACTCTACTCTTCATATCTCTCAATGGTCTCATTAATACAGTGGTTCCCTTGCCAATGTGAACTGACATCTATTCATTTTACCTTTTTGACTGACCAGTGGGGAGCAGGGGATCCCATCCAGTGTGGTGGGACTGTCTGAAAACATTACTAGCTGTAAAACCCTTGCTTCATCCCTCAAT
This sequence comes from Salvelinus alpinus, assembly GCF_045679555.1. NCBI lineage: Eukaryota > Metazoa > Chordata > Actinopteri > Salmoniformes > Salmonidae > Salvelinus > Salvelinus alpinus. The sequence continues at coordinate 37,251,575 of NC_092097.1, forward strand.
TCCTTGCCTCCCTCTCAAAGCTCATTGGAGGAGGTCTGAGGGAGGGACCTTGGCTGCTCTCTGATAAGATTTGAGATGGAGGTGAGGAATTTACTGAACAACTGTATGTTTTTAGATACAGCCAGGATCTGTTAAAATGACATTTGACCCGTGAGATGAGCCACTAGTGGAGGAGAGACACCCAGGCTTTTAATGACTGACCCTGAACTGACCCCTGGGATGGGAACACTGATAGGTTAGACTGCTGAAACAAGGTTAACTGCCAGATAATTAATACAGGTCACTTTAGGTTGAAAAAGGATGACAATGTCAAGGTTTCTTCAAGACACTTTACTGTAATATGTCTCCTCTCAGTATGGGGTGGAATCTGTCACATTTACAGTGACTTTATAGCACTGATTAGATCCTGATCTAGTGGCTGTATTATTGAGATTGTATTGTATAACTTTGGTGATAACTTTATTACTTGGATTTCCTAGTAGGACATATTATGCTTGAAAAAAATTCTAAACAGCAGATTGTCTATCATTGTTCTGGGTGTATACATTTTACTGTTAGTAACCTCCACTTGCTGTGCTCAGAGTTGGATACTTTGTGCACAATGCACATTATATGAAACACACTGCATTAAGCAGCAACGGTTCACTTCAGGCACAGACACATTTTCTGCTCTTCTGAGTCCACCACTTCCATGACTGCACAGAACCCTCTTGAGTGACAGTAGTATTCTTCTTCACTTACAATATTATTTGGGAATCTCCACAGGGCCTCTTGGCAAAGTCTAATAATATGCCTCAGTAGTTTTGGGAGAAAATACTTAAATCAACTGGATTACATTTTAAACTCCCTTCTGTATTAGTGCTTCATGACTCGACTGTTTGAAGATGGTCCATAATAAATTAGACAAATATTACATTTGATAATACTAGTGGATTTTGTGTAATGTCAGCGTTCGCTGTGATTGCTCCAAAGCACAACGGAATGTGGTGTTGTCTTGTGGGAATGGTAAGCCTATTTTATAATCTATTATCACATTATAAGCTCCTGGCATCCTATAGGTTTAGGCTATGTATGAGTCCCCTACTTCTCTGGACACAGTCTTTATCATACACATGTGTTTTTATCGGTGTATGTAGTTGATTTCCTGATATTTATTTTGGCAGGTTATTGAAGTGGTTACAAAGCATGGCATTTCACTGCGCTGCGTCTACATGGTCAACCAGCATCAAGCTGCCCTCTGCTGGGAAAAGCATACACTGACAGAATATGCTTCAAGTGGAAACTTCTACCATGACAAATACACACAGCATACTGATCAGTACCAGTACACACCATAGTACACACCACAGAACACTCAGCAGTAAACAGAGCCAAGGAGACAGTGATCTAAATATGATTTCACATAATCTATATAAATAATGTGGGTTTTCACATATTCCAGCCCCTCTATAGTCCCAATCAGTGTTAGATAGAATGTTACGGTCCTGCCCGCCTGTGGGGAAAACAAGCTGTGGTTACCAAGGTTACGCCATTGGCTCATAGAAAAAAAAACTCACATTTTTCAAACACAATTTTCTTGTTGTCTGCTTGTTTTAGTCAATTACAAAATAACATTAAAGAAGAGTTCAACATGTCTAAAGAGTCATTGTCCACATGGCCTGCTCCTGAGTGTTCACACTATGCAACATTAAAGGTGCTACAAGTAGGATTTTTATTTTATTTTCGCACTGTAATTAAAAAAAAATGTCCATAATAGTTTTTCAAAATTTGTATATTTTTTCTTTAACTAGGCAAGTCATTTAAGAACACATTCTTATTAACAATGACGGCCTACCCCGGCCAAACCCGTACGACGCGGGCTGTGATACCTTGATACCTGATACAGGCTGTAAGACCCAAATGCAGACTGTCGAAGTAACAATGTTTATTGTAGCAACAGGGGCAGGCAAGACAGGTCACGGCATGCAGAGGTCGAAGATCCAGGGTAAGGCAAAGGTACAGGGCGGAAGGCGGTGTCACGCCTTGACCATAGAGAGCTGTTTATTATCTATGTTGGTTGGGGCGTGATAGTGACTAGGGTGGGTCATCTAGGTGATTAATGATTTATGTTGGCCTGTTATGGTTCCCAATCAGAGGCAACTGTTTATCGTCGTCTCTGATTGGGGATCATATTTAGGCAGCCATTTCCCCTTTGTGTTTCGTGGGATCTTGTCTACAGATAGTTGCCTGTGTGCACACCAGTAGCTTCACGTTTTGTTCAGTATTTTGTTGTTTTTGTTCAGTGTTCATTTGACTTCTCTGGGATATGTGGGACGCTAACATACCACTTGGCCAAAAGCCAGTAAAAATGCAGAGCGCCAAATTCAAATAAAATACTATAAAAATCTAACTTTCATGAAATCACACATGAAAGACACCAAATTAAAGCTACACTTGTTGTGAATCCAGCCAACATGTCTGATTTCAAAAAGGATTTACAGTGAAAGCACACCTTGCGATTATGTTAGGTCAGTACATAGCCACAGAAAAACACAGCCATTTTTCCAACCAAAGAGAGGAGTAACAAAAAGCAGAAATAGAGTTAAAATTAATCACTAACCTTTGATGATCTTCATCAGATGACACTCATAGGACTTCATGTTACACAATACATGTATGTTTTGTTCTGTAAAGTTCATATTTATATCCAAAAATCTGAGTTTAGGCGGGACGCTACTGTCTCACTTGGCCAAAAGCCAGAGAAAATGCAGAGCGCCATATTCAAATAAATTACTATAAAAATCAAACTTTCATTAAATCACACATGAAAGATACCAAATTAAAGCTACACTGGTTGAGAATCCAGCCAACATGTCAGATTTCAAATAGGCTTTTCGGCTAAACCAAACAATGCTATTATCTGAGTTAGCACCATTGTAAACAAAGAGAGATAAGCATATTTCAACCCTGCAGGCGCTACACAAAACGCAGAAATAAAAATATAATTCATGCCTTACCTTTGACGAGCTTCTGTTGTTGGCACTCCAATATGTCCCATAACCATCACAAATGGTCCTTTTGTTCGATTAATTCCGTCGATATATATCCAAAATGTCCATTTATTTGGCGCGTTTGATCCAGAAAAACACTGGTTCCAACTCGTGAAACATGACTACAAAATATCTCAAAAGTTACCTGTAAACTTTGCCAAAACATTTCAAACTACTTTTGTAATACAACGATAGGTATTTTTTTACGTAAATAATCAATAAAATTGAAGACGGGATGATCTGTGTCCAATACAGGATTAAAACAATCTGTAGCATGCTTTGTGGTCACGCGCCTCTATCTAAAAGGACACTTCAAGTGACCCTGATTCAAAATGGCCGTACTTCTTCATTACACAAAGGAAAAACCCTCAACTAATTTCTAAAGACTGTTGACATCCAGTGGAAGCGGTAGGAATTGCAAGAAGGTCAATTAGAAATCTGTATTCCCAATGAAATTCCATTGAAAAGAGAGTGACCTCAAAACAAAAAAAACTGAATGGTTTGTCCTCGGGGTTTCGCCTGCTAAATAAGTTCTGTTATACTCACAGACATGATTCAAACAGTTTTAGAAACTTCAGAGTGTTTTCTATCCAAACCCACTAACAATATGCATATCTTATCTTATCTTCTGCACCCCGCACTTGCCGGGCTAAAGTGAGCATCCAGCCAGGACAGGTTGTGCCACCTCTACGCTCTAGACCTCCATTGCGCCTGCACAGTCCAGTACGTCCTGTGCCTCTTCCTCACACTCGCCCTGAGGTGCGTGTCATCAGCCAAGAGCCACCTGTACCCGTCCCACACATCAGGCCTCCAGTGCGCCTCCACAGTCCAGTACGTCCTGTGCCTCTTCCCCGCACTCGCCCTGAGGTCCGTGTCATCAGCCCGGTACCACCAGTGCCGGCACCACGCATCAGGCCTCCAGTCCGGAACCTCCAACGACGGTCCACAGTCCGGAACCTCCAACGACGGTCCACAGTCTGGAGCCTCCTGAGACGGTCTACAGTCCGGAACCTCCTGAGACGGTCTACAGTTCGGAACCTCCTGAGACGGTCTACAGTTCGGAACCTCCTGAGACGGTCTACGGTCCGGAACCTCGTGAGACGGTCTACGGTCCAGAACCTCCAGCAACGGTCTGCGGTCTAGAGCCTCCAGCGACGGTCGGCGGTCCAGAGCCTCCAGCGACAGTCTGCGGTCCAGAATCTCCAGCGACGGTCCGCGGTCCAGAGCCTCCAGCGACGGTCGGCGATCCAGAGCCTCCAGCGACAGTCTGCGGTCCAGAATCTCCAGCGACGGTCCGCGGTCCAGAGCCTCCAGCGACGGTCGGCGATCCAGAGCCTCCAGCGATGGTCTGCAGTCCAGAGCCTTCAGCAGGGGTTCTCAGTCCAGTTCTCAGTCCGCACCTTTGGGGGGGGGGGGGGGGGGGGGGGGGGTACTGTCACGCCCTGGCCATAGAGAGCTGTTTATTCTCTATGTTGGTTGGGGCGTGATAGTGACTAGGGTGGGTCATCTAGGTGATTAATGATTTATGTTGGCCTGTTATGGTTCCCAATCAGAGGCAGCTGTTTATCGTTGTCTCTGATTGGGCATAATATTTAGGCAGCCATTTCCCCTTTGTGTTTCGTGGGATCTTGTCTACAGATAGTTGCCTGTGTGCACACCAGTAGCTTCACATTTCATTCAGTATTTTGTGGTTTTTGTTCGGTGTTCATTTAAATAAAATAAAATGTACGCCTACCACGCTGGACCTTGGTCCAATCCTTACGACTATCGTGACAGGTAGACTCAGGGTTAGGCAGAGTTCAGTTTTCAGACGGGCGGGCGGGTACAGGGTCAGGACATGCAAAGGTCAAGAACCAGGAGGACGATGAAAGAGAGGCTGGGAAACGATGGGCGCTGACAGGAAAAATGCTGGCTAACTTGAACGAACAAGATGAACTGGCAGCAAACAGACAGAGAACACAGGTATAAATACACAGGGGATGATAGGGAAAATGGGCGACACCTGGAGGGGGGTGGAGACAAGCACAAGGACAGGTGAAACAGATTAGGGCGTGACAGCCTGGACATATCAAATCCAAATCAAATTGTATTTGTCACATGCACCGAATACAACAGCTGTTGACCTTACAGTGAAATGTTTACTTACAAGCCCTTAACCAACAACGCAGTTTTAAGAAAATACCTTAAAAAAGTTAGAGATAAGAATAACATATAATTGAAGAGCAGCAGTCTTCACGACTGTCTTGGTGTGCATGGACCATGTTACTTTGTTGGTGATGTGGACGCCAAGGAACTTGAAGCTCTCAACCTGCTCCACTACAGCCCTGTTGATGAGAATGGGGGCGTGCTCGGTCCTCCTTTTCCTGTAGTCCACAATCATCTCCTTTGTCTTGATCATGTTGAGAGAGAGGTTGTTGTCCTTGCACCACACGACCAGGTCTCTGGCCTCCTCCCTATAGCCTGCCTCATCGTTGTCGGTGATCAGGCCTATCACTTTTGTGTCATCGGCAAACTTAATGATGGTGTTGGAGTTGTGCCTGGCCGCGCAGTCATGAGTGAACAGGGAGTACAGGAGGGGACTGAGCATGCACCCCTGAGGGGCCCCCCGTGTTGAAAATCCGCGTGGCTTATGTGTTGTTACCTACCCTTACCACCCGAAGGCGGCCCGTCAGGAAGTCCAGGATCCAGTTGCAGAGGGAGGTGTTTAGTCCCAGGATCCTTAGCTTAGTGATGAGCTTTGATGGCACTATGGTGTTGAACATGGGCTGTAGTCAATGAATAGCATTCTCACATAGGTGTTCCTTTTGTCCAGGTGTGAAAGGGCAGTGTGGAGTGCCATAAAGATTGAATCATATGTGGATCTGTTTGGGCGGTATGCAAATTGGAGTGGGTCTAGGGCTTCTAGGATAATGACATATCTGTCGCTAATAGTGGAAGAATAGTTTTTCACAGTATTACTTCCCTGCCAGTGTTGTGATTGGCTGTGATTTTCACCTATTGATTTCTCCCGCTGGAGCAACATCTGTTGTCAAAATGGGAAAGCTGTTTTGACATTGTGGCTGTTTTATCTAGTGGAAAGCCCTCTGTCTTTTCCTGGTTGCTAAAATTCTACACTGTTCGCTCAATTTAAGTTTATGTGAGAAAACAAGAATAGTGAATAGTGTAGGGAATCATTGTACCATCTAAAAAATATATATTGTTTTTATAGCTGTTCGAAGCTGGTGAACCAAAACCCGAAAGTAAAAGGCTCAATTAGCGCTTGAGCCTTTCACTTTCTGTGTTGGTCCAATCAATAGGCGAATATTACAGCCAATCACAACACTGGCGGTTAAGTATTACTGTGAAAAACTATAATTCCACTATTACCGCAGGTATACACTGAGTATACCAAAAATTAGGAACACCAGCCTAATGTTGAGTTGAACCCCTCCATTTTCCCCTCAGAACAGCCTCAATTCATCTGGGCATGGCCTCTACAAGGTGTCGAAAGCGTTCCACAGGGATTCTGGCCCATGTTGACTCCCCATGCTTTCCACAGTTGTGTCAAGTTGAATGGATGTCCTTTGGGTGGTGGACCATTCTAGATACACAGGAAACTGCTGAGCGTGAAAAACCCAGCAGCGTAGCAGTTCTTTACACAAACTGGTACGCCAGGCACCTACTACCATACCCTGTTCAACAACCTGGCACCAGAGCATTTTATATTATTCTGTGATGTAAATCCGAGACACTCCATTTAGTATGATATGTTACGTTTCGTATTGGTATATTAATTTGCGAATGTCCATCACCCATTTCATATGATATGTTAAGAATTACAATTCGTATTATATGTTCCGAATTTGCAAAATGTACCATATGTTATGAATTAGCAAATCGTGTTATATATTGCAAGTTTGCAAATGTCCAATATGTTACGAATTTGCACAACGTATTATACATTACAAATTTGCAAAGGTATGATGTGTTATGAATTCTAGCTAAGTGGCTAATGTTAGCTAGCTTGCTAACTTTAGCTATGGTAGGGGTTAGGGTTAGGGGTTAGGGTTAAGTTTAGGAGTTAGGTTAAAGGGTTAAGGTTAGAGGTAGGGTTAGAGGAAGGGTTAGCTAACATGCTAAGTAGTTGCAAAGTAGATAAAAAGTAGTAAGTAGTTGAAAAGTTGCTAATTAGATAAAATGCTAAAGTTGTCCATGATGAGATTTGAACTCGCAACCCCCAATCATCCACCCGACTAACCACCCTACTTCTGATTTTGCCTTATGTAACCATCTGTCTTATGTAACCATACCATACGTAACATATGATACTAAATGGAATGTTTTAGATTTACGTACAGAATAATACGAAATGTTCTGAGACAAGGTAGCGTTTAAAGGCACTTCGATCTTAGTGTCTTGTTCATTCACCCTCTGAATGGCACACATAAACAATCCATGTCTCAGGGCTTAAAAATCCTAGCCTCGTAAAAAAATGTGAGCTCGTGAGATCAGGATGGCACGAGGCTATAAAAATCCTTATTTTTCCTGTCTCCTCCTCCTCATCTACACTGATTGAAGTGGATTTAACAAGTGACATCAATAAGGGATAATAGATTTCACCTGGATTCACCTGGTCAGTCTATGTTATGGAAAGAGGAAGTGTACTTAATGTTTTGGGAATTTGGGACATTTCCTGAAATTATAATGCAAAAAAATATCCTATGTGTAGCACCTTTAAGCTAGCCAAGACCATCATGAAAAACAAACGGACTGAACAGCTACAATTAGTGAGTGGAGTTCCAAACGGACTGTACTAAACAAGTTAAATGTCTTACCGCTGATGAAATGTTTTCCACACACACAGCTACGCCTATGTGTAGACCGAATAGCCTGAAGCCACGGAGCTCTTCTCGCAGGATCTATTTCCCTACATGGGTACATTACGAACCATAGGTCAGGATTTTTGTCCTGATTACATGTACAGTGCCTTCGGAAAGTATTCCGTACTTTCTCCACATTTGGTTAGGTTACAGCCTTATTCAAAAAAAAATCTTACATTTTTTTCTCTCTCATTAATCTACACACAATACCCCATAATGACAAAGCAATAACAGGTTTTAGACATTTTTACTAAATTATTCCAAATAAAAACAGAAATATTACATTTACATAAGTATTCAGACCCTTTACTCAGTACTTTGTTGAAGCACCTTTAGCAGCGATCACAGCCTTGAGTCTTCTTGGGTATGACGCTATAAGCTTGGCACACCCGTATTTGGGGAATTTCTCCCATTCTTCGCTGCATATCCTCTCAAGCTCTGTCAGGTTGGATGGGGAGCGTTGCTGCACAGCTATTTTCAGGTCTCTCCAGAGATGTTCGATCGGGTTCAAGTCTGGGCTCTGGCTGGGCCTCTCAAGGACATTCAGAGACTCGTCCCGAAGCCACTCCTGTGTTGTCTTGGCTGTGCTTAGGGTTGTTGTCCTGTTGGAAGGTGAACCTTCACCCCAGTCTGAGGTTCTGAGCTCTCTGGAGCAGGTTTTCATCAAGGATCTCTCTGTTCTTTGCTCCGCTCATCTTTGTCTCCCAGTCCCTGCAGCTGAAAAACATCCCCACAGCATGATGCTGCCACCACTATGCTTCACGATAGGGGTGGTGCCAGGTTTCATCCAGGTGTGACTCTTGGCATTCAGAACAGAGTTCAATCTTGGTTTCATCAGACCAGAGCATCATGTTTCTCATGGTCTGAGAGTCTTTAGGTGCCTTTTGGCAAACTCCAAGCGGGCTTTCATGTGCCTTTTACTGAGGAGTGGGTTCCGTCTTTCCACTCTAACATAAAGGCCTGATTTGTGGTGTACGATGAAGTTGTTTTCCCCAAATTGTGGGCATGGTCGAAGGGAAATCCTTCATGTGATGTATCGACTCGGAGAATACATATGTAAGATCTTAGATAGAGACAGTTTGCTACAACCGGATATTCAACATTAACTTTAACATTCAACATTAAAATGAGTAACACATCCATGGCCATATTTTGAGGTAACAATAATTGAAATGTCTTCATATGCAATCATATAAAGCGTGTATGTTCAAGATAGCATGCATAGGTCATCATAGGTCAGTGGAGATCTTCACAAATGCTGTAATAATCTGCACAGAATCTCTAATGTCTTGGAACACTTGCACCATGTACTTTTAACGTATTCTCATCTGCAATCCAGTTCATTTGGTTCTGCTATTAGGAAGCACAGGGATAACACTTCAATCTGTTGAATAAATAAGCAAAATATCTGACATTGTATTCCCATTTGAACTTTCAACCATTTTTAAATGGTGATAGACATTTGGGTGACAACTAAACCAAAATCAGACATTGTTTTTCCACTGGAATTTGGTTATGCTTTTGGATGGTTGAAAGCATAGTGATAACACATTGGAAATTCAACTAACTCTTGTTCATGGAATTAATGACAATTCCAGGGAAAATTCAGTGGTGAGATTCCTGTGTTTCTCCTCATTATTGCATAATCGAAACAGCACAAGTTCTGCTTTGTGTGGGTTCAATGTCAGCGTAATCAGCAAGCATGTGTGGAAAAATAACTTCTAGTTGCACACAATCCCGGATCCGGGAGCACCCCCATCAGTAAAAAAGCTGACTAGCATAGCCTAGCATAGCGTCACAAGTAAATACTAGCATCTAAATATCATTAAATCACAAGTCCAAGACACCAGATGAAAGATACACATCTTGTGAATCCAGCCATCATTTCTGATTTTTAAAATGGTTTACAGGGAAGACACAATATGTAAATCTATTAGCTAACCACGATAGCAAAAGACACAACTTTCTTCCCCCACAATTTTTTTCCTGCATAGGTAGCTATCACAATTTCGACCAAATAAAGATATAAATAGCCACTAACCAAGAAACAACTTCATCAGATGACAGTCTGATAACATATTTATTGTATAGCATATGTTTTGTTCGAAAAATGTGCATATTTCAGGTATAAATCATAGTTTACCACCATCACAACTCTCACCAAAGCAACTAGAATAACTACAGAGACCAACGTGAATTACCTAAATACTCATCATAAAACATTTATGAAAAATACACAGCGTACAGCAAATGAAAGACAAAGCTCTTGTGATTCCAGCCAATATTTCAGATTTTTTAAGTGTTTTACAGCGAAAACACAATATAGCATTATATTAGCTTACTACAATAGCGAACCACACAACAGCATTGATTCAAGCCAACAATAGCGATAACGAATAAACCAGCAAAAGATATACATTTTTTCACTAACCTTCTCAAACTTCTTCAGATGACAGTCCTATAACATCATATTACACAATACATATAGAGTTTGTTCAAAAATGTGCATATTTAGCGGCACAAATCGTGGTTATACAATGAGAAAAGTAGCCAAGCTGCCAACAATATGTCAGAAGAAATCTTGGGAGAGGCACCTAATCTAATCAGTAACTAATCATAAACTTGACAAAAAAATACAGGTTGGACAGCAAATGAAAGATACATTAGTTCTTAATGCAACCGCTGTGTTAGATTTTTTAAATTAACGTTACTATGACATACAGCGTGCGTTAAAGCCAGACCGCATCGAAATCAATGGCGGAATAGGAGTTTTACATTTTTCAACAGAACAACGAATTAACATCATAAATAGTTCTTACTTTTTGATGAGCTTCCATCAGAATCTTGGGCAAGTTGTCCTTTGTCCAAAAGAATCGTTGCTCGGTTGTAGATTGTCGCCTTCAACTTTGGAATTAGCTGTAAACATTAGCCATGTGACGAAGACGTGCCCAACTCACTATTGCGCAGCACAAAGAAAATTTCGAAAATCGCAATATACTCACATAAACTGAAATAACTCGGTTTAAAATAACTACGTTATGATGTTTCTAACACCTATATCGAATAAAATCAGAGCCGGATATATCTAAGGGCTATAACGGGAGCTTTCTAGAACGCCATCCTGAGGTCTGTCTTGCGTCATGGCGAACGAAGGAAAGAGAGGACCTCACGTTCCGAGCCTATTTATAAGGCCTCAGATCTGCCTAGCAACTCCATTCCAATTCTCACTATTTGCTGACATCCAGGGGAAGGCGTATGCAGTGCATCTCAACCAATAGAAGACAGGCAAATTAATAAACCGACCTCAGAACAGCCTGCATGATTTCAGACTTCTCACTTCCTCACAGGAAAATTGCTCCAACTCGAGTTCTGTTTAACTCACAGATATAATTCAAACAGTTTTAGAAACTAGAGAGTGTTTTCTATCCAATAGTAATAATAATATGCATATTGTACGAGCAAGAATTGAGTACGAGGCAGTTTAATTTGGGAACAAATTTTTTACAAAGTGCAAATAGCACCCCCTATTGACAAAAGGATAAACTGCCATTTGCCAAACTGTCACACAATATTCACAACCGTTCTCAAGGCAGTGTGAATACTTGCTGCAAAGATTTATTGCTGAAAATAATGTTTGTGAAAACGTAGACAGCAGAGTAGAGAGAGGCATGTCTTTACAAGAGCTCTAGAACTAGAAGAGGAGGAGTCCATTTATTTAGGTTCTGTCATTGTAATGGAATGTTCTTACTCTGATGGTTGAGTGAGACAGGATAAGTCAACAGAGGAGAGAGGATTCAGATTGGGTACTTTTCTATTCAGAAGCAACTGCCAAGTACCAAAGCCCTTTAATTATAGGACTAAATGGGATTTTAGAACAAAAATTATTACCTTTTTTTCACACACAATAGTAAGGAGATGTTTAAGACAATTAACTTTTCTGTTAGGAACATCTGCAGAGAATGACCAAAGCCCTCTTATATATATGTTTGAATCATTCTTGAGAAATACTTATGGAGGTGTCACGTCCTGACCAGAGTTCTTATGTGTTGTGCTTGTTTTAGTGTTGGTCAGGACGTGAGCTGGGTGGGCATTCTATGTTGTGTGTCTAGTTTGTCTGTTTCTGTGTTCAGCCTAATATGGTTCTCAATCAGAGGCAGCTGTCAATCGTTGTCCCTGATTGAGAATCATATATAGGTGGCTTGTTTTGTGTTGGGATTTTGTGGGTGGTTGTTTCCTGTGTCTGTGTTTGTGCCACACAGGACTGTTTCGGTTAGTACGTTTGTTGTTTTGTATTTTGTCTAGTTTTCATGTTCATTAAATCATGGAAACTTACCACGCTGCACATTGGTCCTCCGATCCTTCTCGCCTCTCCTCGTCCGATGAGGAGGACGACTTAGACTGCCGTTACAGAACCACCCACCTTACCCGGACCAAGCAGCGTGGCAACGGGCAGCAGCGACAGCAGCAGCAGCGGCCAGCTACACAGGACTCCTGGACATGGGAGGAAATTTTGGAGGGAAAAGGACACTGGGCTCACATTGGAGAATATCGCCGCTCTCGGGAAGAGATGGAGGCAGCTAAAGCCCAGGAGCGGTGGTATGAGGAGGCAGTACGGAACCGGCGTTATGAAGGTACGCGGCTAGCACGGAAACGCGAGAAGAAATCCCAAAAATGTCTTGGGGGGGGGGGCTAAAGGGTAGTGTGGCGAAGGCAGGTAGGAAACCTGCGCCCACTTCCCATGCTTACCGTGGAGAGCGGGAGTACGGGCAGACACCGTGTTATGCGGAAGAGCGCACGGTGTCTCCTGTACGTGTGCATAGCCCGGTGCGGGTTATTCCACCTCCCCGCACTGGCCGGGCTAGATTGAGCATTGAGCCAAGTGCCATGAAGCCGGCTCAACATATCTGGCCTCCAGTACGTCTCCTCGGGCCGGTGTACATGGCACCAGCCTTACGCATGGTGTCCCCGGTTCGCCAGCACAGCCCAGTGCGGGTTATTCCACCTCCCCGCACTGGACGGGCTACGGGGAGCATTCAACCAGGTAAGGTTGGGCAGGCTCGGTGCTCAAGGGAGCCAGTACGCCTGCACGGTCCGGTATATCCGGCGCCACCTTCCCGCCCCAGCCCAGTACCACCAGTGCCTACACCACGCACCAGGCTTCCAGTGCGTCTACAGAGCCCTGTTCCTCCTCCACGCACTCTCCCTGTGGTGCGTGTCTCCAGCCCAGTACCTCCAGTTCCGGCACCACGCACCAAGCCTCATGTGCGTCTCCAGAGCCCTGTACGCACTGTTCCTTCTCCCCGCACTCGCCCTGAGGTGCGTGCCCTCAGCCCGGTACCACCAGTGCCGGTACCACGCACCAGGCCTATAGTGCGCATCGAGAGTCCAGTGTGCCCTGTTCCTGCTCCCCGCACTAGCTTTGAGGTGCGTGTCTCTAGTCCGGTACCACCGGTTCCGGCACCACGCACCAGGCCTACTGTGTGCCTCAGCAGGTCAGAGTCGGCCGTCTGCCCAACGCCGCCTGCACTGCCTGCCTGCCCAGCGCCGTCTGAGCTGCCTGCCTGCCCAACGCCGCCTGCACTACTCGTCTGCCCAGCGCCGTCTGAGCCATCCGTCTGCCCAGTGCCATCTGAGCCATCCGTCTGCCCAGTGCCATCTGAGCCATCCGTCTGCCCAGTGCCATCTGAGCCATCCGTCTGCCCAGTGCCATCTGAGCCATCCGTCTGCCCAGTGCCATCTGAGCCATCCGTCTGCCCAGCGCCATCTGAGCCATCCGTCTGCCCAGCGCCATCTGAGCCATCTGTCTGCCCAGCGCCATCTGAGCCATCCGTCTGCCCAGCGCCATCTGAGCCATCCGTCTGCCCAGCGCCATCTGAGCCATCCGTCTGCCCAGCGCCATCTGAGCCGCCCGTCTGTCCCGAGCCATCAGAGCCGTCCGCCAGTCAGGAGCCGCCAGAGCCGTCCGCCAGTCAGGAGCCGCCAGAGCCGCCAGCCAGTCAGGAGCCGCCAGAGCCGCCAGCCAATCAGGAGCCGCCAGAGCTGCCAGCCAGTCAGGAGCCGCCAGAGCCGCCAGCCAGTCAGGAGCCGCCAGAGCCGCCAGCCAGTCAGGAGCCGCCAGAGCCGCCAGCCAGTCAGGAGCCGCCAGAGCCGCCAGCCAGTCAGGAGCCGCCAGAGCCGCCAGCCAGTCAGGAGCCGCCAGAGCCGCCAGCCAGTCAGGAGCCGCCAGAGCCGCCAGCCAGTCAGGAGCCGCCAGCCAGTCAGGAGCCGCCAGCCAGTCAGGAGCCGCCAGCCAGTCATGAGCCGCCAGCCAGTCATGAGCCGCCAGCCAGTCAGGAGCCGCCAGAGCCGCCAGCCAGTCAGGAGCCGCCAGAGCCGCCAGCCAATCAGGAGCCGCCAGAGCTGCCAGCCAGTCAGGAGCCGCCAGAGCCGCCAGCCAGTCAGGAGCCGCCAGAGCCGCCAGCCAGTCAGGAGCCGCCAGAGCCGCCAGCCAGTCAGGAGCCGCCAGAGCCGCCAGCCAGTCAGGAGCCGCCAGCCAGTCAGGAGCCGCCAGCCAGTCAGGAGCCGCCAGCCAGTCATGAGCCGCCAGCCAGTCATGAGCCGCCAGCCAGTCATGAGCCGCCCTCCAGTCATGAGCCGCCCTCCAGTCATGAGCCGCCCTCCAATCATGAGCCGCCCTCCAGTCATGAGCCGCCCTCCAGTCATGAGCCGCCCTCCAGTCATGAGCCGCCCTCCAGTCATGAGCCGCCCTCCAGTCATGAGCCGCCCTCCAGTCATGAGCCGCCTTCCAGTCATGAACCGCCTTCCAGTCATGAGCCGCCCTCCAGTCATGAGCCGCCCTCCAGTCATGAGCCGCCCTCCAGTCATGAGCCGCCCTCCAGTCATGAGCTGCCATTAGTCCGGAGCTGTCATTCAGTCCGGAGCTGCCTCTCTGTCCGGAGCTGCCCTTCAGTCCGGAGTTGCCCCTCTGTCCTGAGCTACCTCTCTGTCCTGAGCTACCTCTCTGTCCTGAGCTACCTCTCTGTCCTGAGCTATCTCCTCTATCTAGGGGGGAACTTTGTGAGGATTCCTAGGCCAAGGTTGGGGGCGAGGGTCGCCACTCAAAGGACGCTAAGGAGGGGGACAAAGACAGTGGTGGAGTGGTGTCCTCGTCCTGCGCCGGAGCCGCCACCGCGGACAGATGCCCACCCAGACCCTCCCCTTGAGTTTTAGGGGTGCGTTCGGAGTCCACACCTCAGGAGGGGGGTACTGTCACGTCCTGACCAGAGTTCTTATGTGTTGTGCTTGTTTTAGTGTTGGTCAGGACGTGAGCTGGGTGGGCATTCTATGTTGTGTGTCTAGTTTGTCTGTTTCTGTGTTCAGCCTAATATGGTTCTCAATCAGAGGCAGCTGTCAATCGTTGTCCCTGATTGAGAATCATATATAGGTGGCTTGTTTTGTGTTGGGATTTTGTGGGTGGTTGTTTCCTGTGTCTGTGTTTGTGCCACACAGGACTGTTTCGGTTAGTACGTTTGTTGTTTGTATTTTGTCTAGTTTTCATGTTCATTAAATCATGGAAACTTACCACGCTGCACATTGGTCCTCCGATCCTTCTCGCCTCTCCTCGTCCGATGACGAGGACGACTTAGACTGCCGTTACAGGAGGATTTTCATTTCAGTTCCCTTGTTGTCATGCAGACAACATGTTGATAGAGCTCCACTGACAGAGAGAACCTAAGATGACACACACCTGTCACCAACCCCGCCCACCTCCACCCCACGTCACTGTTCTACTGTAGGGCTGCCACTTGACTATAAAGCCCACAACTCCAGAGTAACGCATAACACTGTCAATCTCTTTTTTAACTTTTACTTGGTACTCATCCCGGATCCGGGAGCACCCCCCACAGTAAAAAAGCTGACTAGCATAGCCTAGCATAGCGTCACAAGTAAATACAAGCATCTAAATATCATTAAATCACAAGTCCAAGACACCAGATGAAAGATACAGATCTTGTGAATCCAGCCATCATTTCTGATTTTTAAAATGTTTTACAGGGAAGACACAATATGTAAATCTATTAGCTAACCACGTTAGCAAAAGACACCACTTTTTTTACTCCACCAGTTTTTTACTCCATCAGTAGCTATCACTAATTCGACTAAATAAAGATATATATAGCCACTAACCAAGAAACAACTTCATAAGATGACAGTCTGATAACATATTTATGGTATAGGATATGTTTTTTTAGAAAAATGTGCATTTTTCAGGTATAAATCACAGTTCTACATTGTAGCTGCAATCTGAAATAGCGTTGGAAGCAGCCGGAATAATTACAGAGACCGACGTCAATTACCAAAATACTCATCCTAAAACATTTCTGAAAAATACACAGCCTACAGCAATTGAAAGACAAAGATCTTGTGAATCCAGACAATATTTCAGATTTTCTAAGTGTTTTACAGGGAAGACACAATATGTAAATCTATTAGCTAACCACGATAGCAAAAGACACAACTTTTTTTCTCCACCATTTTTTTCCTGCATCAGTAGCTATCACTAATTCGACTAAATAAAGATATATATAGCCACTAACCAAGAAACAACTTCATAAGATGACATTCTGATAACATATTTATGGTATAGGATATGTTTTTTTATAAAAATGTGCATATTTCAGGTATAAATCACAGTTCTACATTGCAGCTGCAATCTGAAATAGCGTTGGAAGCAGCCGGAATAATTACAGAGACCGACGTCAATTACCAAAATACTCATCCTAAAACATTTCTGAAAAATACACAGCCTACAGCAATCGAAAGACACAGATCTTGTGAATCCAGACAATATTTCAGATTTTCTAAGTGTTTTACAGCGAAAACACAATATATCGTTATATTAGCATACCACATGAGCTAACATCACACCAGCATTGAATCAAGGCAAAAGGGGCGATAACGTTATCGCCACCAAAATATATTAATTTTTTCACTAACCTTCTCAGAATTCTTCAGATGACAGTCCTGTAACATCATATTACACAATGCATATAGAGTTTGTTCGAAAATGTGCATATTTAGCATCACAAATCGTGGTTATGCAATGTAATCTGTCAAAACATGGCATGCATTCTGGCCGGCGCCATCTTGGAAAGGCACCTAAGTTTACGATTATTTATCGATTAGATTGACAAAAAAAATACAGGTTGGACAGCTAATGAAAGATGCATTGGTTATTAATGCAACCGCTGATTTAGATTTTTAAAATTTACGTTACTAGACATACATTGTGAGTTACAGCCAGACTAGTGCCGCAAAAAATGGCTGACAACTGCGTTTACATTTTTCCACATAAATACGGAATAAAATCATAAATAACTCTTACTTTTGGACGAGCTTCCATCAGTATCTTGGGCAATGTGTCCTTTGTCCAAAAGAATCGTTGCTTTGTTGTAAAACGACCTCCTCAACTTCGGAACTAGCAGCTAACGATAGCTACACGGCACACACATGCCCAAATCCTCAAACGCAATACTAAGGAAATTCAGAAAAATAGCAATATACTCGCATAAACTGATATAAATCGGTTTCAAATAACTTCGTTATGATGTTTCTAACACCTATATCGAATTAAATCACAGACGGATATATCTTTGATCAATAACGAGAGCTTTTGAGCATGCGATTCTGATGTCCTCCCTTGCGTCCTGGCGAGCGTCGAAAAGAAGGGACATCTCACTCCATTCCCTTTTATAAACTCTGAGAAACACCTAGAGACACCATTCCACTTCTCATTGGTTACTGACATCCAGGGGAAGGCGGGTGCAGTTCATGTCAAGCCATAGGGCACACACAGAGTTTTAAACTGATCCGAGATCAGAGACTATTTTTCAGAGCTTCCTGTCATGAGTTTCGCTGTAGAAAGAGTTCTGGTTCACCCACAGACATAATTCAAACGGTTTTAGAAACTAGAGATTGTTTTCTATCCAATAGTAATAATAATATGCATATTGTACGAGCAAGAATTGAGTACGAGGCAGTTTAATTTGGAAATGTAAAAAAATAAATAATGCTAACAGCTCCCCCTATTGAGGGACAATGTTATGGACTATACTTTTAATGGTCAGTGGTCTGCTCGCTCTCATCATGCTTTACTCTTCCCGCTCAAGGTAATTGTTCTTCATATTTCTGGAACATTTGCATTGCAAAACAAAACATTGTAAATCATTTAGGTTATTTGAGTTCAAATAAGGATAGCCTACAATATTTCAAGGATGAAGTCAGTGTAATTTGATACAGTTGAAGTCGGAAATTTACAGACACCTTAGCCAAATACATTTAAACTCAGTTTTTCACTATTCCTGACATTTAATCCGAGTAAAGATTCCTTGTTTTAGGTCAGTTTAGGATCACCACTTTATTTTAAGAATATGAAATGTCAGAATAATAGCAGAGATGATTTATTTCAGATTTTATTTCTTTCATCACATTCCCAGTGGGTCAGAAGTTTACATACACTCAATTAGTATTTGGTAGCATTGCCTTTAAATTGGGTCAAACGTTTCGAGTAGCCTTCCACAAGCTTCTCACAATAAGTTGGGTGAATTGTGGCCCATTCCTCCTGACAGACCTGGTGTAACTGAGTCAGGTTTGTAGGCCTCCTTGCTCGCGCGCGCTTTTTCAGTTCTACCCATACATTTTCTATAGGATTGAGGTCAGGGCTTTGTGATGGCCACTCCAATACCTTGACTTTGTTGTCCTTAAGCCATTTTGCCACAACTTTGGAAGTATGCTTGGGGACATTGTCCATTTGGAAGACTCATTTGCGACCAAGCTTTAACTTCCTGACTGATGTCTTGAGATGTTGCTTCAATATATCTACATAATTTCCCTCCCTCATGATGCCATCTATTTTGTGAAGGCCTTGAAATACATCCACAGGTACACCTCCAATTGACTCGAATGATGTCAATTAGCCTATCAGAAGCTTCTAAAACCATGACATCATTTTCTGGAATTTCCCAAGCTGTTTAAAGGCACAGTCAATTTAGTGTATTTAAACTTCTGACCCACTGGAATTGTGATACAGTGAATTATAAGTGAAATAATCTGTCTGTTAACAAATGTTGGAAAAGTGACTTGTGTCATGCACAAAGTAGATGTCCTCGCTCCTTGTGGAGTGATTGAAAAACTAGTTTTAATGACTCCAACCTAAGTGTATGTAAACTTCCGACTTCAACTGTATATTTAAGTTATATTGTAAACGTGTTCTCTTTCTAATATTGAACATTGTTGTGAAAACCGTAACCAATGTCTAACATTTTGCTTACTTCCTCAGTTACAAAGAGATTGACTTTCTACACAGAAATCAATTCATGAAAAGAATGTTAGGGTTATAAATGTCTCACTGAATATACAACATTGTTGAACATGCAGCATAGACCATTAGACATATACAGTGGGGAGAACAAGTATTTGATACACTGCCGATTTTGCAGGTTTTCCTACTTACAAAGCATGTAGAGGTCTGTAATTTTTATCATAGGTACACTTCAACTGTGAGAGACGGAATCTAAAACAAAAATCCCGAAAATCACATTGTATGATTTTTAAGTAATTAATTAGCATTTTATTGCATGACATAAGTATTTGATCACCTACCAACCAGTAAGAATTCCGGCTCTCACAGACCTGTTAGTTTTTCTTTAAGAAGCCCTCCTGTTCTCCACTCATTACCTGTATTAACTGCACCTGTTTGAACTCGTTACCTGTATAAAAGACACCTGTCCACACACTCAATCAAACAGACTCCAACCTCTCCACAATGGCCAAGACCAGAGAGCTGTGTAAGGACATCAAGGATAAAATTGTAGACCTGCACAAGGCTGGGATGGGCTACAGGACAATAGGCAAGCAGCTTGGTGAGAAGGCAACAACTGTTGGCGCAATTATTAGAAAATAGAAGAAAATAGAAGAAGTTCAAGATGATGGTCAATCACCCTCGGTCTGGGGCTCCATGCAAGATCTCACCTCGTGGGGCATCAATGATCATGAGGAAGGTGAGGGATCAGCCCAGAACTACACGGCAGGACCTGGTCAATGACCTGAAGAGAGCTGGGACCACAGTCTCAAAGAAAACCATTAGTAACACACTACGCCGTCATGGATTAAAATCCTGCAGCGCACACAAGGTCCCCCTGCTCAAGCAGGCGCATGTCCAGGCCCATCTGAAGTTTGCCAATGACCATCTGGATGATCCAGAGGAGGAATGGGAGAAGGTCATGTGGTCTGATGATTCAAAAATAGAGCTTTTTGGTCTAAACTCCACTCGCCGTGTTTGGAGGAAGAAGAAGGATGAGTACAACCCCAAGAACACCATCCCAACCGTGAAGCATGGAGGTGGAAACATCATTCTTTGGGGATGCTTTTCTGCAAAGGGGACAGGACGACTGCACCGTATTGAGGGGAGGATGGATGGGGCCATGTATTGCGAGATCTTAGCCAACAACCTCCTTCCCTCAGTAAGAGCATTGATGATGGGTCGTGGCTGGGTCTTCCAGCATGACAACGACCCGAAACACACAGCCAGGGCAACTAAGGAGTGGCTCCGTAAGAAGTATCTCAAGGTCCTGGAGTGGCCTAGCCAGTCTCCAGACCTGAACCCAATAGAAAATCTTTGGAGGGAGCTGAATGTCCGTATTGCCCAGCGACAGCCCCGAAACCTGAAGGATCTGGAGAAGGTCTGTATGGAGGAGTGGGCCAAAATCCCTGCTGCAGTGTGTGCAAACCTGGTCAAGAACTACAGGAAACGTATGATCTCTGTAATTGCAAACAAAGGATTCAGTACCAAATATTAAGTTCTGCTTTTCTGATGTATCAAATACTTATGTCTTGCAATAAAATGCTAATTAATTACTTAAAAATCATACAATGTGATTTTCTGGATTTTTGTTTTAGATTCCGTCTCTCACAGTTGAAGTGTACCTATGATAAAAATTACAGACCTCTACATGCTTTGTAAGTAGGAAAACCTGCAAAATCGGCAGTGTATCAAATACTTGTTCTTCCCACTGTATATAGACATATATATTCCGGCGCCGAAAAGAGATGGCCGCCTCGCTTCGCGTTCCTTGGAAAATATGCAGTATTTTGTCTTTTTATGTGTTATTTCTTACATCGGTACCCCAGGTAATCTTAGGTTTCATTACATACAGTCGGGAGGAACTACTGAATATACGATTAACGTCAACTCATCATCGTTCCTACCAGGAATATGACTTTCCCGAAACGGATCCAGTGTTTTGCCTTCCACCCAATACAATGGATCTGATCCCAGCCGGCGACCCTGTGCGACGCCGTAAAAGGGGCAAACGAGGCGGTCTCGTGGTCAGGCTTCGGAGACGGGCACATCGCGCTCCACTCCCTAGCATACTACTCGCCAATGTCCAGTCTCTTGACAATAAGGTTGATGAAATCCGAGCACGGGTAGCATTCCAGAGAGACATCAGGGATTGCAACGTGCTCTGCTTCACGGAAACATGGCTAACTCAAGAGACGCTAACGGAGTCGGTGCAGCCAGCTGGTTTCTTCATGCATCGCGCCGACAGAAACAAACATCTTTCTGGTAAGAAGAGGGGCGGGGGGGTATGCCTTATGATTAACGAGACGTGGTGTGATCATCATAACAACACACAGGAACTCAAGTCATTCTGTTCACCTGATCTAGAACTCCTCACAATCAAATGTCGACCGCATTATCTACCAAGGGAATTCTCTTCAATCATAATCACAGCCGTATATATTCCCCCCCAAGCAGACACATCGATGGCCCTGAACGAACTTTATCTGACTCTTTGTAAACTGGAAACCACACACCCTGAGGCTGCATTCATCGTAGCTGGGGATTTTAACAAGGCTAATCTAAAAACAAAACTCCCTAAATTCTATCAGCATATCGATTGTGCTACCAGGGCTGGAAAAACCCTAGATCATTGTTATACTAATTTCCGCGACGCATATAAGGCCCTCCCCCGCCCCCCTTTCGGAAAAGCTGACCACGACTCCATTTTGTTGATTCCAGCCTACAAACAGAAACTAAAACAACAAGCTCCCGTGCTCAGGTCTGTTCAACGCTGGTCCGACCAATCTGAATCCACGCTTCAAGACTGCTTCGATCACGCGGATTGGAATATGTTCCGCATTGCGTCCAACAACAATATTGACGAATATGCTGATTCGGTGAGCGAGTTCATTAGGAAGTGCATTGACGATGTCGTACCCACAGCAACGATTAAAACATTCCCAAACCAGAAACCGTGGATTGACGGCAGCATTCGCGTGAAACTGAAAGCGCGAACCACTGCTTTTAACCAGGGCAAGGTGACCGGAAGCATGACCGAATACAAACAGTGTAGCTATTCTCTCCGCAAGGCAATCAAACAGGCTAAGTCCCAGTACAGAGACAAAATCGAGTCGCAATTCAACAGCTCAGACACAAGAGGTATGTGGCAGGGTCTACAGTCAATCACGGATTACAAAAAGAAAACCAGCCCCGTCGCGGACCAGGATGTCTTGCTCCCAGACAGGCTAAACAACTGTTTTGCCCGCTTTGAGGACAATACAGTGCCACTGACACGGCCCCCTACCAAAACCTGCGGGCTCTCCTTCACTGCAGCCGAGGTGAGTAAAACATTTAAACGTGTTAACCCTCGCAAGGCTGCAGGCCCAGACGGCATTCCCAGCCGCGTCCTCAGAGCATGCGCAGACCAGCTGGCTGGTGTGTTTACGGACATATTCAATCAATCCTTATCCCAGTCTGCTGTTCCCACATGCTTCAAGAGGGCCACCATTGTTCCTGTTCCCAAGAAAGCTAAGGTAACTGAGCTAAACGACTACCGCCCCGTAGCACTCACTTCCGTCATCATGAAGTGCTTTGAGAGACTAGTCAAGGACCATATCACCTCCACCCTACCGGACACCCTAGACCCACTCCAATTTGCTTACCGACCCAATAGGTCCACAGACGACGCAATCGCAACCACACTGCACACTGCCCTAACCCATCTGGACAAGAGGAATACCCATGTGAGAATGCTGTTCATCGATTACAGCTCAGCATTTAACACCATAGTACCCTCCAAACTCGTCATCAAGCTCGAGACCCTGGGTCTCGACCCCGCCCTGTGCAACTGGGTCCTGGACTTCCTGACGGGCCGCCCCCAGGTGGTGAGGGTAGGTAACAACATCTCCACCCCGCTGATCCTCAACACTGGGGCCCCACAAGGGTGCGTTCTGAGCCCTCTCCTGTACTCCCTGTTCACCCACGACTGCGTGGCCATGCACGCCTCCAACTCAATCATCAAGTTTGCGGATGACACTACAGTGGTAGGCTTGATTACCAACAACGACGAGACGGCCTACAGGGAGGAGGTGAGGGCCCTCGGAGTGTGGTGTCAGGAAAATAACCTCACACTCAACGTCAACAAAACAAAGGAGATGATTGTGGACTTCAGGAAACAGCAGAGGGAGCACCCCCCTATCCACATCGACGGGTCAGTAGTGGAGAAGGTGGAAAGTTTTAAGTTCCTCGGTGTACACATCACGGACAAACTGAATTGGTCCACCCACACAGACAGCGTTGTGAAGAAGGCGCAGCAGCGCCTCTTCAACCTCAGGAGGCTGAAGAAATTCGGCTTGTCACCAAAAGCACTCACAAACTTCTACAGATGCACAATCGAGAGCATCCTGTCGGGCTGTATCACCGCCTGGTACGGCAACTGCTCCGCCCACAACCGTAAGGCTCTCCAGAGGGTAGTGAGGTCTGCAGAACGCATCACCGGGGGCAAACTACCTGCCCTCCAGGACACCTACACCACCCGATGTCACAGGAAGGCCATAAAGATCATCAAGGACAACAACCACCCAAGCCACTGCCTGTTCACCCCGCTATCATCCAGAAGGCGAGGTCAGTACAGGTGCATCAAAGCAGGGACCGAGAGACTGAAAAACAGCTTCTATCTCAAGGCCATCAGACTGTTAAACAGCCACCACTAACATTTAGCGGCCGCTGCCAACATACTGACTCAACTCCAGCCACTTTAAAAATGGGAATTGATGGAAATTATGTAAAAATGTACCACTAGCCACTTTAAACAATGCCACTTAATATAATGTTTACATACCCTACATTACCCATCTCATATGTATATACTGTACTCTATATCATCTACTGCATCTTGCCATCTTTATGTAATACATGTACCACTAGCCACTTTAAACTATGCCACTTTATGTTTACATACCCTACAGTACTCATCTCATATGTATATACCGTACTCTATACCATCTACTGCATCTTGCCATGCCGTTCTGTACCACCACTCATTCATATATCTTTATGTACATATTCTTTATCCCTTTACACTTGTGTGTGTGTATAAGGTAGTAGTTGTGGAATTGTTAGGTTAGATTACTTGTTGGTTATTACTGCATTGTCGGAACTAGAAGCACAAGCATTTCGCTACACTCGCATTAACATCTGCTAACCATGTGTATGTGACTAATAAAATTTGATTTGATTTGATTTGATTAGACCATGATTATATGGTTAGTCAAAACCCATTGTTAACCCTATTTCATATGTCTACACTGCAGTACTATTGTTAGTAATTTTTGTTGTATTTATTAGGATCTCTATAAGCTGTTGCTCATGCAGCAGCTACTCTTCCTGGAGCCCACACAAACATAAAACCTGACATGATACAGAATATTAATAGACAAGAACAGCTCAAGGAGAGCCCACACATTCAACTACTTTAGGGCATCTCCCTAACTGTAGCTCTGAAACCAGTTGGTTTTGTGTGGGAGGTGAAGTGTTAATCTTGGTTGGCAACTGTATGTCTGTTTCTCCCAGAAAGAAAAATGAGCCACCATTAGTCAAGGGCTTTATTCCATGGCTGGGTCATGCCCTGGAGTTTGGAAAAGATGCTGCAAAGTTCCTAACACGGATGAAACAAAAACATGGTGCCATTTTTACGGTAGGATTCTCTATACATTTTTGTGTACAGGTACCTGTGTACCTCGTCAATCTTCAACACTTTCTTTATGTCTTTGTTAGTGACATAGAAAGGGTTGCTGTGAACCTGTAGAAGTTATTTGACTTTCAAACGCTTCTTTCATCTTTATCTAGTGCTATGTGCATCTCCAATTCACATTGCTTTTGCTTTCACAAACAATACTATTGTAATGTGTAATGTGACTCTGACAGTCATGCATAGACAATGCCATGACTTTAACGTTTGAAGTAATGTCTTCCAGGTGCATGTTTGTGGTCATTACATCACTGTACTGCTGGACCCTAACTCCTATGACACGGTCCTCGATGATACAGCCTCTCTGGACTTCAGTCGCTACGCCCAGGTCCTGAAGCAGAGGATCTTCAACCTGAGACTACCCAATCACAACCCAGATACAGAGAGGGCCTGGATGGAACAGTAGGTGTTCTAGACCTGTATGCACATGACCTCACACCTGACCTCACACCTATCCACACACACATGACCTCACACCTGAACTCACACCTATCCACACACACATGACCTCACACCTACCCACACACACATGACTTCACACCTGAACTCACACCTATCCACACACACATGACCTCACACCTATGCACACACACATGACCTCACCTGAACTCACACCTATCCACACACACATGACCTCACACCTGACCTCACACCTATCCACACATACATGACCTCACACCTGACCTCACACTTGACCTCACACCTGACCTCACACCTACCCACAAACACACATGACCTCACACCTGACCTCACACTTGACCTCACACCTGACCTCACGCCTACCCACAAACACACATGACCTCACACCTGACCTCACAACTGACCTATCCACACACACATGATCTCACACTTGACCTCACACTTGACCTCACACCTGACCTCACACCTATCCACACACACATGACCTCACATCTGACCTCACACCTATCCACACCCACCTGACCTTACACCTGATCTCACACCTATCCACACACACCTGACCTCACACCTGACCTCGCATCTGATCTCACACATATCCACACACACCTGACCTCACACCGTAATGTACAGTTCCCTGTCAAGGACAATAGTTTATTTTCTATTTTCTTATATTCTAACTAATAAGAAATTCAACGACATGCACATTCATCTAATTCCCTCTGTGTTAACATGCTGTAGCAATAATCTGTCCTCTCCATCATATCCCTGTCCAGGCACTTCCAGGGCCCCAGCCTAGCCAGACTGAGCAGCAGCATGCACCTCCACCTCCAGACCCTGCTAAGGGAAGAGGAGAGGAGCTGTAGCCCAGCAGAGTGGAGGCAGGACGGACTTTTCAGCCTCTGTTACAGCCTGCTCTTCAGGTAAAAACCAGAACTAAATGATGTCTGTGCTGGCCAGCTACTGTACATGTGTTAATAGTCATCCTGCTCTTCAGGTAACATCAGACATTTTTCAGAGTCACTGGCCTGGGGGTTAATTTAGGGTCAAATTAGAGTATCATGCTTGGACCAAATTACATAACTCTTACTCACAAGAGTTAAGACCTACTCTTACACAAGAGTTACACTTATTTCTGTCCTTATAGGGCTGGGTATCTCACACTGTTTGGTACAGAGAAAAGCAACAACGTCACTGAACTCGCTGCTGTCTACAAAGAGTTCCGCAAGTTCGATGGTCTTCTCACAAAACTGGCTCGTTCAACCCTTAAGCAAGGTACATAATACAGAGTTTAATCTAATGTACAATATGTAGTCGTACATTAATCATATGTATACAGTATTTATCTATTCATAAACACCAGTTGTTTCTCTGTACCTGTCTCTCTGTCTGCCTGTCTTTCTATGTAGCTGTCTCTGTTTTCCTGTCTCTCTGTCTGCCTGTCATCTCTGTGTACCTGTCTCTTTTTACCTGTCTCTCTGTCTGACTGTCTCTGCATAGATGTCTCTGTTTGCCTGTCTCTCTGTATGCCTGTCTTTCTGTGTACCTGTCTGGTTACCTGTCTCTCTGTCTGCCTGTCTCTCTGTGCACCTGTCTCTGATACCTGTCTCTCTGTCTACCTGTCTCTCTGTGTACCTGTCTCTGTTTACATCTCTCTGCCTGCCTGTCTCTCTGTGTACATATCTCTGTTTATCTGTTTCTCTGTCTGTCTGCCTGTCTCTCTGTCTGCCTGTCTCTCTGTGTGTGATCTGGCCTCTCTAACCTGTGTCTCTCTCTCTATGTTGATAGAGGAGAAGAGGACAGCAAGCCTGTCCCAGGAGCAACTGTGGGAGCTGCTGTCCCCAGCCTGGCTGAGCAGAGGAAAGGGGTCAGAGAGCATAGATCATGGGTCAGACAGCAGCTCCTGGCAGCAGAGTTACCTCAGGCATCTACAGAGGGAAGGAGTGGACACAGAGATGCAGAGACGAGCCATGCTGCTTCAGCTCTGGGTCACCCAGGTGACAGAAGACAGAACAGACTAATCCTTTCACACAATGTTCTGGCACACCCCGATGACCAAATACACCTTCTCTTTCTGTTCCTTCTTTGCTACTAGTGGCCCTGGCATGAATGAGTTCACGGGATTTTTCGCTCCCAGTGACTCATAACGTCCATGTCAGCACAGGTGACTCATGATGCCATTATGTGAGAAGTAATGAATGTGAAAAGAAGTTTCCATTAATGTGTTTCCATGGCACCTGTTTGGAGTTGTGTGTCTTAGACAATGGGTCCAGACATTCCAGAACAGCACAGATCACAGCCCTCTGTGGAAAAAAGAAGAGTTGGCAGGACACCCAAACCAACCTGTCTAATTTCAAACAGAAATGGACAAATGTGCCAGAATACATCTGAGGCATCAGAATGTGTTCTCAAAATGAGATCAAGCATTAGGCCTAGTGTGCAAATTGAAGGACAATTTAGAGGTATCATCTGTAAATGTTGATGTCAAAATCCAATATAGATCACAGCAATGAAGTTGTCTCCAACTCTATATTCATGAGCTCCAGAGGTGGTTAAATAACAGGTTTCTTGTGGCTTCCTTCCTCAAACCAGTCCCAACAAGGTGTGATGAATGAGCTGTTGTTGCACTGTGTGGCCAGATGGGAGAGCTAGTGTGCTGTCTGTCTGTCTGTCTGGCACCTGTCTCACAATCAGTTTCAGAGCAACAAAGACGCACAGGTGCCATTTGTACCAGGCCCTCTCTGCTCCCTCTGGCACTTTGGCTGCTTTGTTCAGCCTGGAGCACTGGAGCCCTAGTCGGCCTACTCAGACCAGGGGAGCGCTAGAGAGTCCTTGGCCAAGATGGTACCTCTGTCTCTGGGGACGTTGAATCCCTTGCCAGGCTGGAATAGGAGAGGGCAGCTTGTCCCTTAGCATCAGTGTATCCTGCTTATTGATGTTTGTTCTGCTGGGAATCTGGCCCAGTCACAGTTAGACAGTGCCAGGAAGAGGAGCACCACAGAAACATATTAGAACTGAGGGTGAGGAGAAGGTAGTGCGTTGTAGTTTCTTGACCAGTCACACAGAGCAGAGGTAGGCTTCCTCAATGTAAAATACAATACTGACTGAATTTCAGTCTCTTCCATCGCTGATGCTTCATCACATGCTTTACACCCAACATGCTCTCATGTTGATACAAAATATAAAAATGTATTGCAACATAGTTATGAGAGCGTTATGTTTATGGCTCTGTATGTGTTGTTGGGAATTGGGGCGGAGGCAGTTCCACAGCCCAGTGAATCTCTGAGCCAGTGTCATATTCAGTCCAACACACACTTGACTGCTCCCCTGCTGTCAACACAACTACACCAGTACACAAATACACACTCAGAAGAGTTGAGGAGGAGACAAAGTGTCTTACTGTGTACACCAGTGAATTTTCAATTGGAATTCCAATTCCAATTGGAGTTGTTGAATCTTAATTTATTCTTGATTTGCAGGAAAACACTAAAGTGTCAGTAAAAACATGCAGCACATTCATTGACTATTTATACTGTAAGACTCCTACTGTTCCCCCTAAAGTAAACTGAGATGAAGCCTTCCAGTTTGTGTAGCCTAGTGTTCATCATATGTGATGGGACAGGCCAGTGAGTCACCCAGAGAGCCATTGGACCTCGTCTTTGCCTTGCATTAGCCCTGGCTGTCATTGGATCAGTGAAGACCTGACCTGTGAGAGGAAATGGTGAAGAGAGAAGCTCCCTGAACCGACAGCAATTATCGTTTGACTGTTCAGACAGACTTGTCAGCCCTCTGTAGACTCTGACCGCCCGGTCTACACAGACCTGACAGCTCTAAAGGCTCCTCGCTGCCCCTCAGATCAGAACACTTCTACAGTACACTACCGCAGTACCATGATGTAAGGAAGGATTAAAAGAGAGAATAAAAGACAGAAAAAAGGGGGGAAAAGAGAACATCCGTGTGTAGATTTCTCTAAACACACTTCCATTTTCTCCTTGAGGCTTCTGGCAGTGTGTTCAAACAGTACAGTATATGTACTCTGATTTGTCTGATTTGTCTAACCTTGCAGTATAACTGCAACATCATGCTTGGTAATGGGTTCACTGTCTTTGATGGGCTCAGAGTAAGTGCTGTGTTGGATTTGTCTAACCTTAGATTTATGCTCTGTAATACACCTGCTGTTTCTGAACTGACTCTGAGTCTATGTTGTGTTTTATTGCAGGGTAATGCTGGACCTGCTGCCTTCTGGCTGCTGGGCTTCCTGCTCACCAACCCTGAGGCCATGAGAGCAGTGAAGGAGGAGCTCAGAGGCCTGGCTTTGCAGGAGGACGGCTCCCTACAGCACCACCTTCTGGACACACTGGAGCACCACAGCACACCTGTTTTTGGTAAGAGCCCCAAGCAACCTCTATTATTCACTCGCTGTCTCTTCCACCTTAGAGCTCTCAGGGCTCTCTGCCTAGCTCTGCCAGCCAGCCAAAGACATTCTGTAAAATATTGAACTGAAGCTCTGAACTGGGGGGGATAACCAGTGAAAAAAAGAAAGAGATTCAGAGAGCTGAATAAGTAAAGATGGATAAATATAATGTAGCAGTGGTTTAATGAAGTTAAAATATGTGATATTATCCTCTTCTTATGTATCCACAGCTATCCAGAAGGGAATACCTCTAGTGTTATGATTATGTAGCCTGGTGCCAGGTCTGTTTGTGCTATAGCGAACTCCTATGGTCATTGTCTACCACTGGAGTTGGCTTTACATTATAAACCAATCTGGGCCAAAGGTAATGATTATGAGCTCCTTCACTCCCACACACTCCCAACCCTCTCTCATCATGTGTACGATACCTTTCCCCAATCATAGACAGTGTTCTGAGCGAGACCCTGCGTCTGACTGCTGCTGCCCTCATCAACAGAGAGGTGATCCAGAACACGACCCTTCGTATGGCCAGTGGACAGGAGTACCACCTCAGACAGGGGGACAGGGTGTGTCTGTTCCCCTTCCTCAGCCCGCAGATGGACCCTCAGATACACCACGACCCACAGGTAATACAGCACAATACTGTTACCTGACAAACACCCACTTGGTGTTGAAATAATGTCATAATAATCTATGCACTGGAAGCATACCAGTATACAGATGTATTTTACATGACTATTCAGTCTAATCCACCACCTGCTAATACAATGCATCTAATACAATGACGCTGCGTGACAGTGTCTTTAACCTTAACCTCCACCTTACTTAGTTATTCCAGCCTATTGACTACTAGGTGGATCAGAGAGTCCTTCATTTCAAAATACCTTTTAATTATTCCCTAGTGTGATGGCAGTAGCCAGCTGAGCGTGTCTACACAGTGTGTGTGTGTGCGTACGTGCGCGTGTGAGTGTGTGCGTGTGTATATGAGTGAGTGTGTGTGTGTGCGTGCGTGCTTGTGGGGTGAGGATGATGCAGCATCACTGTACCACTCACTGTTCTGTAGCATCTCTGTGTCATCACAGCACTGTTCTGTAGCACCTCTGTGTCATCACAGCACTGCTCTGTAGCATCTCTGTGTCATCACAGCACTGTTCTGTAGCACCTCTGTGTCATCACAGCACTGTTCTGTAGCACCTCTGTGTCATCATCAAATTAACTTGTCTTTTCTTCTTCTCTGCTTTACAGACATTTCAATATGACCGCTTCCTAAACGCAGATGGGACAGAGAAGAAGAAGTTCTATAAGGATGGGGAGAGACTGAAATATTACACCATGCCATGGGGTGCAGACAAGAACATGTGTGTTGGGAGACACTTTGCAGTCAGTGGCATCAAACAGTGAGTATAATATGACATTCTCCACCTGTTGTTATTGACAATGACCATAGGAGTTGGCAAGACAGCACAATCAGATCCGGAGGCAGGTTACCTCACACTAAGCTTAGTACATCCAAACCACTGTCATGCCCTGACCTTAGAGATCCTTTTAATGTCTCTATTTTGGTTTGGTCAGGGTGTGACTTGGGGTGGGTATTCTATGTTCTATTATTTGTATTTCTATGTTTTGGCCGGGTAGGGTTCTCAATCAGGGACAGCTGTCTATCGTTGTCTCTGATTGAGAACCATACTTAGTTAGCCCTTTTTCCCACCTGTCTTTGTGGGAAGTTGACTTTGTTTATGGCACTTAGCCTTTAGCTTCACGGTTTGTTTTGTAGTGTTTATTGTTTTGTTCGGCGTATTCACCTAAATAAAGAAAATGTACGCTCACCATGCTGCACCTTGGTCCAGTTCTTTCAACGGTCGTGACAACCACTCCACGTTTGTTATGCTATTGCATAACGTTTTTAGGATGGATGTTTCCCAAATGAATGAGTTCATTAGTAAGGTATTAATGATTTATGAGGCATTTACAACCACATCAAGATCGCTACCTTAGGCTATGTAGCTGTAGTGTGTAGTGCTGTATAAAACAACTAAGCAAATCCACTTCTCAGGATCAGTTATTTATATATATTAATCATTCTGTCTGCTTAGCTGTCAAATGTTTGGTACAGATGTAGGATCTTCATTTGATCACTCTGTTGCAGGAAAATTTTCCAGCAATGCAGGTTTTTTTTAAACTTGTGTTTTTGAGGTTTAAAACGGATGCTGAAGTTTGTCATTTCCACTTTGCAATTTCAGACTTGTTTTTCCCTTGAGAAAGAAATGATCAATCCATACAAATACGTCCATTAATTATAATCAACATAATAATTGTTGTCCTGTTGCTGTAGGATTATTTTCCTGTAGCAAACTGACTCAAATGAAGATCCTACACCTGTATCTCTATAGAGTTTAAATTTGTCATAAATTATTGAAATGGCCATTAACGGCTGTGAGTGCTATAGTTGATGCTGTATCGATGTGCAGTTGTATAGGGGTCCTCGAAGACAATCACAAACTGCTGATGTGTGTGCCTTTCTGTGGAAGATATTAGTAGTTTAAAAGGTCAAATCCTACTAATCCACAGTGAGATTAAGAGGCAGGTGGTAGAACAGCTGTAGACATACAGTATGGGGTCGCAATCTCTAGGCTTTACCATATGTGAGATATGCAAATATTGTATTACATGGCAGACTTCATTCAGATTACATTCTATCTACAACTGTACACAATTGGTCTGAATCTTTTCTCACCTCATGCCCCTCTCCCCTCTCTGTGACTGTCAGGTTTGCGTTCATGGTCCTCTCCCCTCTCTGTGACTGTCAGGTTTGCGTTCATGGTCCTCTCCCGGCTGGACCTGGAGCTGTGTGACCCGACTGCCACCGTTCCTCCGGTCAACCCAAGTCGATATGGTTTCGGGATGCTCCAGCCCGACGGAGACCTGGAGGTCCACTACAGACTCAAGACTCTGCACTAGGTCATGACCCCTGACCCCACACACCATCCTGATTTTAGCATTAAAAGACTCCAAAAAACGGCCAATCATTTCAGGTCCAGTACCATCGCTGGGCCGCGGGTGTGAAAGATTCAGCAGACTGCTGGCATTACACATCTGGCTAAAAGACTGTAGCTCTGCTGGAGTCACTTTTATAGATAACTTTGACACCTTCTGGAAACAGAAGATATTCTACAGGAATGACAGAGTCCATCCAAATCACCTTGGCTCATGGACTCTGTCCATGCATTTCAAGGCTGTGTTGAAACAATGACTTTTCCTATCGTTGTGACAATGAGTCGTCATAATGCTGCATCAAATGTACATGATCCTAGGGGCATTGGCAAACACAATGTAAGTAACTTAATGTATGTGCCCCTAATTGCACCGAATACTTCTGTTTATCCAACAGCTATTGCATGCAGTAATCATGAGCCTACGAACCAGAGTTACACTGTTAGCACTGAGGCAGTGTCCCCTAGAAGGAAGACCACTTTGTGCAGCTCACCCTGCACCATCAGCTACAATGTAAATAACATGAGTAAGTCTACTTCTGGTAAGCTTCCCAGTAAAGCATTACAAACAATCAAGCAACCCAGAAAATTGCTAACAATAGCCCATATTAACATTTGTAGCCTAAGAATCAAGGTCCATGAAGTCAACTTGCTTGTAACAGATGACATTCATATTCTGACACCTCTGAAACTCACTTAGATAATACCTTTGATGATACAGTGGTAGCAATACATGGTTATCACATCTACCAAAAAGACAGAAATGCCAACGGAGGCAGTGTTGCAGTGTTTATATTCAGAACCACATTCCTGTTAAGCTTAGAGATGATCTAATGTTAAATACTGTTGACGTAATATGGCTACAGGTTCATCTGCCTCACCTAAGCCCATTCTTGTGGGAAGCTGCTATAGACCACCAAGTGCTAACTGTCAGTATCTGGATAACATGTGTGAAATGCTTGATAATGTATGTGATATGAACAGGGAGGTATATTTTCTGGGTGATTTAAATATTGAATGGCTTTCATCAAGCTGCCCACTCAAGAAAAAACTTCAAACTGTAACCAGTGCCTGCAACCTGGTTCAGATTGTCAGTCAACCTACCAGGGTAATTATAAACAACACAGGAATTAAATCATCAACATGTATTGATCACATCTTTATTAATGCTACAGAATTGTGCTTTAAAGCAGTATTCAAATCCATAGGATGTAGTGATCACAATATAATAGCCATATCTAGGAAAATCAAAAAGTTACAAAGGCTTGGCCTAATATTGTGTATAAGAGGTCATGCAATAAGTTTTGTAGTGATTCATATGTTGATGATGTAAATAATATTTTCTGGTCTGTGGTGTGTAATGATGAGCAACCAGAAGCTGCACTTGACACATTTATGAAATTGCTTATTCCAGTTAATAATAAGCATGCACCCATTAAGATAATGACTGTAAAAACAGTTAAATCCACTTGGATTGATTAGGAATTTAAAAAATTGTATGGTTGAGAGGGATGAGGCAAAAGGTATGTCAAATAAGTCTGGCAGCCCAACTGATTGGCAAACATACTGCAAATTAAGAAATTGTCACACCTTGATCTGTTTCACCTGTCTTTGTGATTGTCTCCACCCCCCTCCAGGTGTCGCCCATCTTCCCCATTATCCCCTGTGTATTTATACCTGTGTTCTCGGTTTGTCTGTTGCCAGTTAGTTTTGTTTGTAGAACCTACCAGCATTTGTTTCCCTGCGCCTGTCTGGTTCCTATTTTCTAGTCCTTCCCGGTTTTGACCAGTCTGCCCGCCCTGACCTCGAGACTGCCTGCCGTTCTGTACCTTACCCAACCGTTCTGGATTATTGACCCCTGTCTGCCTTGACCTCTCGTTCGCCTGTGGTTGTAATAAATGTGTGTCTCTTCTACCACTGTCTGCATCTGGGTCTTACCTAAATGTGATAGAAGTCGTGACGAAACGAAATAAAAAAATTGTTTTAACTATACTATGAAACAAAGATCAATTATATAAAGATTTATAGTATTACGCTTTGGAGCACCTTAAATTACATTTTGGGGAAAAAGGCCAACTCGGCTCCAACATTCATTGAATCAGCTGGCTTATTCATCACAAAGCCCACTGATATTGCCAACTGCTTTATTACTTTTTCATTGGCAAGATTAGCAAACTTAGGGTTGACATGCCAGCAACAAATGCTGACACCACACATCCAAGTATATCGGACCAAATTATGAAAGACAAGAATTGAACTTTTGAATTCCGTAAAGTCACTGCGGAAGAGGTGAAACTATTATTGTTGTCTATCAACAACCACCGGGGTCTGTCAATCTGGATAGAAAATTACTGAGGATAATAGCAGATGTTATTGCCACTCCTATTTGCCACATCTTCAATTTAAGCCTACTAGAAAGTGTATGCCCTCAGGCATGGAGGGAAGCTAAAGTCATTGCGCTACCCAAGAATAGTAAAGCCCCTTTTACTGGCTCAAATAGCCGACAAGTCAGCCTGTTACCAACCCTTAGTAAACTTCTGGAAAAAATAGTGTTTGACCAGATACAATGCTATTTCCCAGTAAACAAATTGATAACAGACTTTCAGCACACTTACAGGGAAGGACACTCAACAAGTACAGCACTTACACAAAGGACTGATGATTGGCTGAGAGAAATTGATGATAAAATGATTATGGGGGCTGTCTTGTTAGACTTCAGAGCAGCTTTGACATTATCGATCATAGTCTGCTGCTGGAAAAACGTATGTGTAATGCCTTTACACCCCCTGCTATAATGTGGAGGAAGAGTTACTTGTCTAACAGAACACAAAGGGTGTTCTTTAATGGAAGCCTCTCAAACACAATCCAGGTAGAATCACGAATTCCCCAGGGTAGCTGTTTAGGCTACCCCTTGCTTTAAAAAAAAATTATCATAACGACATGCCACTGACTTTGAGTAAAGACAGAGTGTCTATGTATGCGGATGACTCAACACTATACACGTCAGCTACTACAGCGATGGCCACGGAAAAGGATAATACAGTGCCACCGATGCGGCCTGCTAACAAGGACTGCGGGCCCCCCCCTCTCTCTTTTTCTGTGGCCGATGTGAGTAAGACATTTAAACGTGTTAACCCTCGCAAGGCTGACGGCCCAAACGGCATCCCTAGCCGCGTCCTCAGAGCATGAGCAGACCAGCTGGCTGGTGTGTTTACGGACATATTCAATCGCTCCCTATCCCAGTCTGCTGTCCCCACATGCTTCAAGATGGCCACCATTGTTTCTGTACCCAAGAAGGCAAAGGTAATTGAACTAAATGAATATCGCCCCGTAGCACTCACTTCTGTCATCATGAAGTGCTTTGAGAAACTAGTCAAGGATCATATCACCCCACCTTACCTGCCACCCTAGACTTCAGTTTGCATACTGCGCCAACAGGTCCACAGACGATGAAATTGCCACC
Source organism: Salvelinus alpinus (assembly GCF_045679555.1). NCBI lineage: Eukaryota > Metazoa > Chordata > Actinopteri > Salmoniformes > Salmonidae > Salvelinus > Salvelinus alpinus. The sequence continues at coordinate 37,287,816 of NC_092097.1, forward strand.
ATACTGCTCACTGCCCTATCCCATCTGGACAAGAGGAATAACTATGCAAGAATGCTGTATATTGACTACAGCTCAGCATGCAACACAATAGTACCCTCCAAGCTCATCATTAACCTGAAGGCCTTGGATCTCAACCCCGCCCTGTGCAATTGGGTCTTGGACTTTCTGACAGGCCGCCCCCAGCTGGTGTAGGTAGGAAACAACATCTCCACTTCGCTGACCCTCAACACTGAGGCCTCATATGTATATGTTCTCAGCCCCCTCCTGTACTCCCTGTTCACCCATGACTGCGTGACCATGCACGCCTCCAACTCAATCATCAAGTTGGCAGACGACACAACAGCAGTGGGCTTGATTACCAACAACGACGAGACGGCCTACTGGGAAGAGGTGAGGGCCCTCGGAGTGTGGTGTCAGGAAAACAACCTCTCACTCAACGTCAACAAAACAAAGGAGATGATCGTGGACTTCAGGAAACAGCAGAGGGAGCACCGCCCTATCCACATCGAAGGGACAGTAGTGGAGAAGGTGGAACGTTTTAAATTCCTCAGCGTACACGTCACAGACAAACTGAAATGTTCCACCCACACAGATAGTGTGGTGAAGAAGGCACAACAGCGCCTCTTCAACCTCAGGAGACTGAATAAATTTGTCTTGTCACCTAAAACCCTGACAAATTTTACAGATGCACAATTGAGAGCATCCTGTTAGGCTGTATCACCGCCTGGTACGGCAACTACACCGCCCTCAACCGCAAGGCTCTCCAGAGGTTGGTGAGGTCTGCACAACGCATCACCGGGGGCAAACTACCTGTCCTCCAGGACACCTACAGCACCCGATGTCACAGGAAGTCCAAAAATATAATCAAGGACAACAACCACCTGAGCCATTGCCTGTTCACCCCGCTACCATCCAGAAGGCGAGGTCAGTACAGGTGCATCAAAGCTGGGACCGAGAGACTGAAAAACAGCTTCAATCTCAAGGCCATCAGACTGCTGAACAGCAATCACTAACTCAGAGAGACTGCTGCCTACATAGAGACTCACTAGTCCCTTTAAAAAATGCCACTTTAATAATGTTTACATATCTTACATTACTTATCTCATATGTACATACTGCATCTTATACCATCTATTGCATCTTGCCTATGACGCTCAGCCATCACTCATCCATATATCTATATGTACATATTCTTATTCCATCCCTTTAGATTTGTGTGTATTAGGTAGTTGTTGGGGAATTGTTAAATTACTTGTTAGATATTACTCTACTGTCGGAACTAGAAGCACAAGCATTTCGCTACACTCGCATTAACATCTGCCAAACATGTAAATGTGAACAATAAAATTGTATTTGATTTGATTTGACTGACATGACTGCAACACTTAACAAAGAGCTGCAGTCAGTTTCAGAATGGGTGGCAAGAAATAAGTTAGTCCTAAATATTTCTAAAACTAAAAGCATTGTATTTGGGTCAAAACATTCATTAAACCCTAAACCTCAACAAAATCTTGTAATAAATAATGTGGAAATTGAGCGAGTTGAGATGACTAAACTGCTTGGATTAATCCTAGATTGTAAACTGTCATGGCCAAAACATATTGATACAGTAGTAGCTAAGATGGGGAGAAGTCTGTCCATAATAAAGCAATGCTCTGCCTTTTCAACAACACTACCAACAAGGCAGGTCCTACAGGCCCTAGTTTTGTCGCAACTTGACTACCGTTCAATCATGTGGTCAGGTGCCACAAAAAATGACATTTTTGGCTCAGAACAGGGCAATTGGCTCAGAACAGGGCAGCACGGCTGGCGCTTGGATGTACACAGAGAGCTAATATTAAAATATTTATGAGAGGTATTGACCGAGCTGTCTGTTTAAACTACTAGCACACAGCTCGGACACCCATACATACCCCACAAGACATGCCACAAGAGGTCTCTTCGCAGTCCCCAAGTCCAGAACAGACTATGGGAGGCACACAGTCCCACATAGAGCCATGACTACATGGAACTCTATTCCACATCAAGTAACTGATGCAAGCAGTAGAATTTGATTTAAAAACAGATTTAAAAAAACACCTTATAGAACAGCGGGGACTGTGAAGCAACACAAACATACTGTAGGCACAGACACATGCACACACACACACACACACACACACACACACACACACACAATAACATACGCACTATACACACATACACATGGATTTAGTACTGTAGATATGTGGGAGTGGTGGATTTAGTACTGTAGATATGTGGTAGTGGTGGAGTAGGGGCCTGAGGGCACACAGTGCGTTGTGAAATATGTGAATGTATTGTAATGTTTTTCAAATTGTATAAACTGCCTTAATTTTGCTGGACCCCAGAAAGAGTAGCTGCTGCCTTGGCACCAGCTAATGGGGATCCATAATAAATATACATTTCTGCAATAGAACTAGGACATGACTAGCCTGGTCCCAGATCTCTTTGTGCTGTATACCCATGTTTGGCATTTTTATTTATTGATTTTATTTCACCTTTACTTAGCTAAGCAAGTCACAATTACCATAGGATGTGGGACCAGGCTATGACATGACTTCATCATGTATCCTCTTCCTGAAACTGACTGCACTCTATGCAAATCAGTTTCATGTTTTTATTTATATTGTAAATATTGTTTTTACATTACAACTATATCCCATGTATATCTCTGAATAATAAATGCCTTGCATATGTAGAGCCAATATATCTGAATTAATTGTTTGTGTTGCTTGTGTCTCTCAAGACTAAATGCCTTGAATGAAGTGCACTTCATAATAGTCATAGTCATGGCAAATTAAACACATTCAGGGGGGTTTAGGTGACAGAATTCATTGCAATATTTCAACAAATAGTAGGCCTACATCTGTCTGGATGAATGGGAGGGCATTATTAATACTCCCTCTCTAGGGTTGGTTGTGTTCGTATGGATTGGAAAGCGATTCTTGAATATAGTGTACCACATAATCTCTTGCCTTGGAATCATTGATTGGTCGTTTCCACCAGCCTGTGCTGGCATTTTTGTACCAAACAACATGTTATATTGTGACGAATACGATTGCAGCTCCTTGGTTCTGTTACGTAAGGGTTAAACGCATCAACGTGAAGCTGGGCAGTGAAGCTGCTTGCCGCGCCGCGTTTCGACCTTTTGCGCTAGAGTAGCATACCAGTCGCGCCGCCCTACTCCCAGACAGGAGATGGGGAAGACCCTGGTGCGGAAAACCGTGTCATAACATACTTGTTGATCTTCTCTATTAAAATAGGCGGTCGTCATCCTAGACGGACTAAATCAGTGTATAGGAGGATTCTTATCTAACCATACGGCGGAGGAGATATAGAGTGCCACGGAGGCAACACCGTTTGAAACGGAATGGGTCACAAACCGTGCCGAGAGTAGGCTAATAAACCTAATGCCGTTTCCTCCTTTTTCCTCGGATATTTAATGTTTTCAACTCTGCCTCTTGCTACTGTCTGATGAGCCAACCTAAAGTTAAGGTACGCGGGACTGAGGCTTGTTCCATATATTCAAATAACAGGTTGTATTTGTTGTTCTCCTTTATAAAACAAGTATTGCTAAATGGTTATATTGCTATTGTTATCAACGTAATATCATTATTTTTAATACGGAAATATTGGGGCCTGCTATATATGAATATCATGTTAGGCTACACCAAGGATGATATTAATGGGCAACAAACACCTATTGAATGGGCAAAACGCAAAATGCAAATCAACATTGAGGAATTGTCCATCAGAGCAGGGGAAATGGTACAGCATTAAAATCCTGTATTTTTGAAGATGCACATTAGGACGTTGTGTAGCCTATACAACTCTCACATAGTCAGATCAATAGACAATTACAGATACATTTGGTTATTTCGGTTTTCAACAATGGTTGATGAATGCACAATATTGACATCCTGGGAAAAAACAGGCCAGGTAGAAGACGATATTTTATTTTATTAATATTTCACCTTTATTTAACTAGGCAAGTCAGTTAAGAACAAATTCTTATTTACAATGACGGCCTACCAAAAGGCAAAAGGCCCCGTGGGGGCCTGGGATTAAAACAAATAAATAAATACAATATAAATATGGGACAAAACACACATCACAACAAGAGAGACAACACAACACTACATAAAGAGAGACCTAAGGCAGCTACACTATGTGTATTAAAGTAGTCAAAAGTTTTGTATTTGGTCCCATATTCTTAGCATGCAATGATTACATCACAGCCAAGTCACCCGTGACACAAGTCAGTATTCGACTGATGACTTTGGGAGATGACATGGAAACCTGCCACTAGGGGACCTCTGATTCCAATGGTTGCAAGTTCAAATCCAGTCTCTGATTCCAAAGGTAGCAAGTTTGAATCCTTGATAGAAAGTAATTATTTATTTTTTGTTTTATGTCTATCCAAAAACTTAACCCTTACCTTAACCATTCAGAGTTAATGCCTAACCTTAACAATTTGAAGTTAACTTCTTAGTGATCCCTTTGTGCACCAATCCGGGATTGATTTGACAACACCCAGTGAAATAGCAGTGCGCCAAATTATAAAACAGAAATACTCATAATAATAATTCATGAATCATACATGTGTTATACATCGGTTTAAAGATTAACTTCTTGTTAATCCAGCCACCATGTCAGATTTCAAAAAGGCTTTACGGCGAAAGCAAACCATGCTATTATCTGAGGACAGCACCCCATCAAACAAACACATGAAAATCACATTTCAACCCGCCAGGCGCTACACAAAAGTCAGAAATAACGTTATAATTCATGCCTTACCTTTGAAGATCTTCTTCTGTTGGCACTCCAATATGTCCATTAAACATCACAAATGATCCTTTTGTTCGATAAATTCTGTTGTTATATCTCCAAAATGTCCATTTATTTGGCAAGTTAGTTCCAGAAAAACACCGGTTCCAACTCGCGCAACATGACTACAAAGTATCTAATATAGTTAGTTACCTGTAAACTTGATTCAAACATTTCAAACAACTTTCCTAATCCAACTTTAGGTATTTTTCAATGTAAATAATCGATAAAATGTAATACCGGACGAAAACAAAGTGGAGCGAGCTTTCAGGTCGCGCGCCCCAACAACAACAGTACACTAGACTCGACCCTCGTTCTGAACAGCCCTACTTCTTCATTTCTCAAAGGAAAAACATCAACCAATTTCTAAAGACTTTTGACATCTAGTGGAAGCAATAGGAACTGCAAGCAAGTGCCTTAGAAATCTAGATCCACATAGAAAACCCATTGAAAAGAGAGTGACCTCAATTTTTTTTTAATATGCATATCCTAGCTTCTGGGCCTGAGTAGCAGGCAGTTTACTTTGGGCACACTTTTCATCCGGACGTGAAAATAGTGCCCCCTAGCCTTAAGAAGTTTTAATGCCTGTACTTAACCTTAAACATTTTGAGTTCATGCCTAAAGTTAACCTTAAATACTTCAACATTTTGTCACTTGGAACAACTTTGAAATTTGACATTTGAGAAACGTGGATGTCTAATTCCGACGCGGTAGTACATCAACCTTGTGACTCTACAAACTTGTTGGATGCATTTGCTGTTTGTTTTGGTTGTGTATCAGATTATTTTGTGTTCAATAGAAATTATTGGTAAATATTTTATTGTGTCATTTTGGAGTCACTTTTATTGTAAATAAGAATCTAATATGTTTCTAAACACTTCTAAATTAATGCGCTGCTACCATGATTACAGAAAGTCCTGAATGAATCGCGAATGATGATGAGTGAGAAAGTTACAGATGCACAAATATCATACCCCCAAGACATGCCAACCTCTCACCATTTAAAAAACAGAGCTTAGCATTTTTTTGGGTGGTGGGGGGGGGGGGGGGGGGGGTGGTTGATATCTATGCCTCTAACTTTCTCCCTCATCATTATTCACAATTATTTCAGGATTATCTGTAATCATTGTATCGGGATTATCCGTAATCATGGTAGCAGTATTATTTCAAAACCAAAGTGCTGGACTACAGAGCCAAAACTACAATAAATGTGTCACTGTCCTAATACTTTTGGAGCTCGCTGTACATACTGCAGAGAGCAAATCAATTGTGTAACTTCTTTGAAACAACAGTATTGATGTAGGACTTGATTGTCTGGAATGGAAAATACAGTAGTCTACCACATTTTTTGTATCCTCAAAACAGAAAGGATAGGCCTACATCCTATCCATGCATGTACTATGCATGTTAATGTGTTCTGTTCAGTTGTTGAACATTGCTGCTTTGATTTTGAAACCATCATTTGAATACAAATGCATGCAAATGGTTCATTAGTGAGGGAGGAACAGAGCATGCCGCAACATCCATATTCAACCGGAATATGGATGGATAATAATCTCAAATGCATCATTACAGTTGATGGTTATATAGCTAGCGAATTTTTGCCAAATTAGCATAAACATAACATCAGTCAAAACAAGACATGGGATCAAGAACAAGATAAAACTAGCTGAAAGAGCTACCTACGATTTCCTATATGGCAGCTTTTTGACATTGTTGCTAGCTATCTGGCCTTCCAGAATCACAACACATGGACTATTGAATCGCGTGCATAATTTTCGTGACGTTGTCACCTAACCCGTCTGTACAGCCAGGGGTGTAAAGTACTTAAAGTACTTAAGTAAAAATACTTTATAGTACTACTTAAGTCGTTTTTTTGGTGTATCTTTACATTAATTCACTATATTTTTTCCAACTTTGACTTTTTCTTCACCACAACCCTAAAGAAAAGAATGTATGTTTTACTCCATACATTTTCCCTGACACTCAAAAGTACTCGTTACATTTTGAATGCTTAGCAGGACAGGAAAATGGTTCAATTCACACACTTAACAATCCCTGGTCATCCCTACTGCCTCTGATCTGGCAGACTTACTGAACACAAATGCTTCATTTGTAAATTATGTCTGAGTGTTGGAGTGTGCCCCTGGCTATCTGTAGATAAAAAACAAGAACATTGTGTCATTTGGTTTGCTTAATATAAGCAATTTTAAAGGATTTATACTTTTACTTTTACTTTTGAAACTTAAGTATATTTAAAACCAAATACTTTTAGACTTTTACACAAGTTGTATCTTACCGGGTGACTTTCACTTTTATTTGAGTAATTTTCTATTAAGGTATCTTTACTTTTACTCTAGTATGACAATTGGGTATTTTTCCCACAACTGTCTACAGCAACTTGAACAGTGTACCATTAAATATTTAGAAGCATGCTTATTTTCCCAAAGTGAACTCGCCCTGGTTCCTTTCACGCAGTCGAGTGAACAGTGCACGCTGTCGTTTCAGCACCAGTGCAGAGTGGACATCGCTCACTTGAGCCGCTGCCACGTCCCCACTCACTATTCACAAAAAGCGTGTGGACAGGACAGCACTCTCAGTCTGAGTGTATTACCATCATCTTTCTATTCACTCCTTTGATTAGGCGATAAGCCTGTAGCATGGCTCGAGAAATGTTCTGACTATAGGTCACTGTGACTGCCTGGACTAACGGCTCTATTTTGAAATCTTGTCATTGACATTTTTCTTATTCTCAATCTCCTCTCTTTTTTTCCCTCCTTCTTCCCCCAGATTCAAGGATGAAAGAAAACAAGTACAAATGTAGACTGTAACTTCTCCCCGTCCGGATCTTGCCTGTTGGACAAATTGGAACTCGGTGGAACTCTCGTTAGTTCAAAATGGAGAAATCCTCAACGGGATTGAATAAGAATGGCTCGCGATCGACCGCATCGCTACCCCCGGAACCGGCAGACATAATCCACAGCAAGTCATGCTACCGCCGGGTAAGGCTCAACGTTGGGGGTCTTCCACATGAGGTCCTCTGGAGAACGTTGGATAGATTACCACGCACCCGGTTAGGGAAACTACGAGACTGCAACGCCCACGACTCACTCATGGAGGTATGTGACGACTACAACTTGGACGAGAACGAGTACTTTTTCGACCGGCACCCAGGGGCGTTCACGTCCATTTTGAACTTCTACCGGACCGGTAAGCTCCACATGATGGAGGAGATGTGCGCCCTGTCGTTTAGTCAGGAGCTGGACTACTGGGGCATAGATGAGATCTACCTGGAGTCCTGCTGCCAGGCCAGGTACCACCAGAAGAAAGAACAGATGAACGAGGAGCTCAAAAGAGAGCAAGACACCTTGAACGACAGAGAGGGAGAAGAGTTCGACAACACGTGTTGTGCTGAGAAACGAAAGAAACTCTGGGACCTTCTGGAAAAGCCCAGTTCGTCTGTCGCAGCCAAGGTAACCTTTCATTCTAAATATCATATGTGGACAGTATGCCTTTAACTTGTTTATCATGACTTATTTTTATTGATAAAAATGCTCCACGTTATAGCAGTGGAAGAGAGAGAGAGGGAGAGAGAGAGACAGAGAGAGAACTGATTAATTAAACATGTGTGACTATTGACTAAATCAATAAATTAATCAGAATTAAGAAAGTCAATCAGAAAACAGTCATAGCTTCTGTGCGGTCATGATGGGTTTATTTATATTAGGGCCTTATCGGGCCTGCTGAAATACAATCACTGTTCCTTTGCTGTGTTATATCAACGTAATCCCAACCATGAGCCCCAGTAGTGATGTGATCAGGTGTAAACTGGAACGGATGAGCTCAGCCAGCACTGCTCATTACTTCTTCCTCTAAGGCCATGTCAGGAGGGCTCAGCTAGAGCTAGCTTTCTTCAACACTGCAGACATTCACGCTGCTCAGAGAGAGAGAGAAGGGGGAGAGAGAGAAGCGGAGAGGTACAGAGATGGAGAGGGAGAGACAGAGACATACAGTAGGTATAGGTATTGAGTACACACAGCAGAACACTGAATATTACCTGGAGAAGCGACCTGGGGGAACAGAGCAAAGAAGTGTGTCTCTCACTCCCATCTGGTTCGTAGCTGGACTGGAGGGATCAAACATAATGCTCCCTCCTGCTAATGACATTTAAAGGGTTAGTAGTACTCACTGCCTTGTTTGCAGACCTGGGTTCAAATTATATTTGAAATCTTTCAAATACTTAAGCTGTGCTTGATTAAATTTGCCTGGCACAATGGAATAGGCAGGAAAGTGCAATCGCCATCCCATTTGGCAAGTACAAGCTAATTAAAAGTATTTGAAAGATTCTCCCTCCACCACCCCTTCTCATGATGTGAAAAGGAGCACACACTTGTAAAGGGGTTACCATGAATTTGACAGTAGCTTACAGGCAGCTCGGTGGGAAATAAAATTCTGTATTTCATATTAGAGTACACCTAATGTACAGTACTATAAATGCAGTATCAAAGCAAGTACTGTGTAATGACACACAGTACAAAACCATACAATTGGCTGTATTATACTGTCAAAAATGTAATAAAAAAGTAAATACTACCATAATTGGAATGAATGAATGGATGAATGAAATCCATTGAGGGGGAGGGGTTAGTATTTCACAGTATTTTCCTGTAATTACAAGAGATTGTTGCAAGCAGGTTGGATGTTAGGTAAAGTGTTGACACATTACACTATGTTACAGTACATACAGTACAAGTCAAAAGTTTGGACACACCTACTCATTCCAAGGTTTTTCTTTATTTTTACTATTTTTTGCATTGTAGAATAATAGTGAAGACATCAAAACTATGAAATAACACATATGGAATAATGTAGTAACCAAAAAAGTGTTAAACAAATCAAAATATATGATATATTTGAGATTCTTCAAAGTAGCCACCCTTTGCCTTGATGACAGCTTTGCACACTCTTGGCATTCTCTCAACTAGATTCACCTGGAATGCTTTTCCAACAGTCTTGAAGGAATTCCAAAATATGCTGAGCACTTGTTGGCTGGTTTTCCTTCACTCTGCGGTCCAACTCGATGCAACATATATAGCCTTGTACAAGGCATGCCTCAAAATATGTTATTGAGCCAGAAACAACAATACCATACACCCACTAATGTTCAAAAGTTTTTTTGCCCGCCAAAGGTATGGTACGGTACTGTATTCTGTGCGTTGGAATTACAGTACCATTCGAAATACAGCAATGTTTTGCTCCGCCCACATCATTTCCCCACAATGCTTTCGAATTTACAGTTTGCTGCAGTAAAACGTTTCAGAGTATTTTACTGTTGATAATACGCTAAATTAGCACACACTGCTTTATTGTTCGACCTGAAGCTGTTCTTGCCTTGTCTCGGAAATAGAATTAGAGCAGGAGTCGATGTCAGCTGCTGAAGCTTTATAGGAAGTAGCTACGCTACTGTATATGTGAGAGCTGTCAGTACTTTACAAACAGGCTGTGGAGTAGATGAGATCAGTGAGTATAGTGTATCAGCGTAATGACTCGTTCACATAGGCATCAAGGAGATGCAACATGGATGTTTATCAGGTTAACTTGAGGTTATGTTGTAGTGCTACTGTAAGATTGTAAGTAGGTTGATCTTATAACGTTCTGTCTTAGTTATTCTGACATTGGCAATTGACCTCTCTTCAATCACATCTCTTCAATGAATAAGTCAATGGAGAAACTTCAGGCTGGTCAAATTCCCTACCTAATTAGACATTATTGATATCTTGTAAGCTATTGATATTAGAAGTATTGAAATCTCTATCGTGAGGGTTAGATTATTTTTTACACCAGTACTTCCATTGAAGGCAGGCTGACTGTGTAGTTAACAACCCATTGACGTAATGTCTTGATGTAATGCCTGGCTGCAGCGCTTTCGGTCAGATAGCCGTTTGGCCATACTGTAAATGTATGTCACTCCTCGGAGTCTCTGGAGACTTGTAATGTGTGTGCCAGGAAATACGGCAGCCTCTACACAATATGTGGGAGTGTTTATCAATTCCTAATTAGTTTAAAAGGACAAATTAAAACCACAAACCTACACTACTGAAAGCATTAATATAGCTGATGCATTTCTCCTACCAACCTTGTTTCAGTTTGCAAACTGTGTACACTGTGGGCATGTTGAGTTGAGTTTCACCAGCACCTTAATAAGCCCCAAGCCCTTCTGCTTGACTTCACCTGTGTCCCTGTGAACGTACCACTCTCCTTGGCTAATGGTGTGATCATCGAACACACACACACACATACGCACACACACACACACAGTCTTGTACATCTAACCTTGTGGGGACACACAATTCAGTCCCATTCAAAATCATATTTTCCCTAACCCCTAAACCTAACCCGTACTCTTACCCTAACCTTAACCCTAACCTTAACCGAAAAACCTAACCCTAAACCTAAAACTAACCTTAGCTCCTAACCCTAACCCCTTAATCTAATTCTAACCCTAACACTAATTCTAACCTTAACCCTAAACCCCATAGAAATAGCATTTGACCTTGTGGGGACTAACAAAATGTTCCCAGTTGGTCAAATTTTTGTTTGTTTACTATTCTTGTGGGGGCTTACAAGAATAGTTAAACACGTCCACACACACACACACAATAACCCATCAACAGATGGTCACCTGGCAACAAGAATATTATTTTATTATCTTTATAAAAGGGGTAGTCACAGAACGTCAGTTTGTGTGTGTGTGCGTTTGTGTGCATGTGTGCGAGTTTGAGTGTGGGTGTACTGTATCCATGTTTGTGTATGTGAGAGAGACAGAGAGAGACAGAGAGACAAAGAGACAGAGAGAGATTGAGAGAGAGCGTCACACATCATTCTGACTCTTGCATTACTTAGTTAGCCCATGCCAGTGGCTGCTGTTCAAGCACTAAGATGTGTAATTACATTTTTAATTGAGTTTTAAACATTAATGCAGAAGAGGTGCAGTGACCTTCAGTACTCTTCACTTACTGTAAGCACGTGTCCCCAGTCAGTATACAAGAGAAAAATGTAAAACATTGATGCTATTTATGTCTGTGCCTGACTTACCTTGTCCTTCCTTTAACATCTCTCCCTTCTTATTTTCTCTTCCTATCACTCTCTCTCTCTCTCTGAGTCAATGATTTTTGCATGAAGTCAACATTTATTCGGTCTTGATAATATGAATAACCTTAGAGGGAATATGTACTATCTCTCTCTCTTTCTCTTTGACTCTCTCTCTCTCTTTCTCTGAGTCAATGATTTTGGCATGAAGTGAACATTTATTCGGTCTTGATAATATGAATAACCTTAGAGGGAATATGTACTATCTCTCTCTCTCTCTCTCTCTCTCTCTCTCTCTCTCTCTCTCTCTCTCTCTCTCTCTCTCTCTCTCTCTCTCTCTCTCTCTCTCTCTCTCTCTCTCTCTCTCTCTTTCTCTCTTTCTCTCTCTCTCTCTTTCCATCTCTATCTCTCTCTCTCTCTCTTTCCATCTCTATCTCTCTCTCTCTCTCTCTCTCTCGCTTTCCATCGCTCTCTCTCTCTCTTTCCATCTCTCTCTCTCTCTCTCAATTCAATTCAATTCAAGGGGCTTTATTGGCATGGGAAACATGTGTTAACATTGCCAAAGCAAGTGAGGTAGATATTATACAAAAGTGAAATAAACAATACAAATTAACAGTAAACATTACACATACAGAAGTTTCAAAACAATAAAGACATTACAAATGTTATATTATATATATACAGTGTTGTAACAATGTACAAATGGTTAAAGCACAGAAGTTAAAATAAATAAGCATAAATATGGGTTGTATTTACAATGGTGTTTGTTCTTCACTGGTTGCCCTCTCTCTCTCTCTCTCTCTCTCTATCTCTCTCTCTCTCTCTCTCTCTCTCTCTCTCTCTCTCTCTCTCTCTTTCCATCTCTCTCTCTCTCTCTCTCTCTCTCTCTCTCTCTCTCTCTCTCTCTCTCTCTCTCTCTCTCTCTCTCTCTCTCTCTCTCTCTCTCTCTCTTTCTCTCTCTCTCTCTCTCTCTCAATTCAATTCAATTCAATTCAATTCAAGGGGCTTTATTGGCATGGGAAACATGTGTTAACATTGCCAAAGCAAGTGAGGTAGATATTATACAAAAGTGAAATAAACAATACAAATTAACAGTAAACATTACACATACAGAAGTTTCAAAACAATAAAGACATTACAAATGTTATATTATATATATACAGTGTTGTAACAATGTACAAATGGTTAAAGCACACAAGTTAAAATAAATAAACATAAATATGGGTTGTATTTACAGTGGTGTTTGTTCTTCACTGGTTGCCCTTTTCTTGTGGCAACAGGTCACAAATCTTGCTGCTGTGATGGCACACTGTGGAATTTCACCCAGTAGATATGGGAGTTTATCAAAATTGGATTTGTTTTTGAATTCTTTGTGGATCTGTGTAATCTAGGGGAAATATGTCTCTCTAATATGGTCATACATTGGGCAGAAGGTTAGGAAGTGCAGCTCAGTTTCCACCTCATTTTGTGGGCAGTGTGCACATAGCCTGTCTTCTCTTGAGAGCCATGTCTGCCTACGGCGGCCTTTCTCAATAGCAAGGCTATGCTCACTGAGTCTGTACATAGTCAAAGCTTTCCTTAAGTTTGGGTCAGTCACAGTGGTCAGGTATTCTGCCACTGTGTACTCTCTGTTTAGGGCCAAATAGCATTCTAGTTTGCTCTGTTTTTTTGTTAATTCTTTCCAATGTGTCAAGTAATTATCTTTTTGTTTTCTCATGATTTGGTTGGGTCTAATTGTGCTGTTGTCCTGGGGCTCTGTGGGGTGTGTTTGTGTTTGTGAACAGAGCCCCAGGACCAGCTTGCTTAGGGGACTCTTCTCCAGGTTCATCTCTCTGTAGGTGATGGCTTTGTTATGGAAGGTTTGGGAATCGCTTCCTTTTAGGTGGTTGTAGAATTTAACGGCTCTTTTCTGGATTTTGATAATTAGTGGGTATCGGCCTAATTCTGCTCTGCATGCATTATTTGGTGTTCTACGTTGTACACGGAGGATATTTTTGCAGAATTCTGCATGCAGAGTCTCAATTTGGTGTTTGTCCCATTTTGTGAAATCTTGGTTGGTGAGCGGACCCCAGACCTCACAACCATAAAGGGCAATGGGCTCTATGACTGATTCAAGTATTTTTAGCCAGATCCTAATTGGTATGTTGAAATGTATGTTCCTTTTGATGGCATAGAAGGCCCTTCTTGCCTTGTCTCTCAGATCGTTCACAGCTTTGTGGAAGTTACCTGTGGTGCTGATGTTTAGGCCGAGGTATGTATAGTTTTTTGTGTGCTCTAGGGCAACGGTGTCTAGATGGAATTTGTGGTCCTGGTGACTGGACCTTTTTTGGAACACCATTATTTTGGTCTTACTGAGATTTACTGTCAGGGCCCAGGTCTGACAGAATCTGTGCAGAAGATCTAGGTGCTGCTGTAGGCCCTCCTTGGTTGGTGACAGAAGCACCAGATCATCAGCAAACAGTAGACATTTGACTTCGGATTCTAGTAGGGTGAGACCGGGTGCTGCAGACTGTTCTAGTGCCCGCGCCAATTCGTTGATATATATGTTGAAGAGGGTGGGGCTTAAGCTGCATCCCTGTCTCACCCCACGACCCTGTGTGAAGAAATGTGTGTGTTTTTTGCCAATTTTAACCGCACACTTGTTGTTTGTGTACATGGATTTTATAATGTCGTATGTTTTACCCCCAACACCACTTTCCATCAATTTGTATAGCAGACCCTCATGCCAAATTGAGTCGAAGGCTTTTTTGAAATCAACAAAGCATGAGAAGACTTTGCCTTTGTTTTGGTTTGTTTGGTTGTCAATTAGGGTGTGTAGGGTGAATACATGGTCTGTTGTACGGTAATTTGGTAAAAAGCCAATTTGACATTTGCTCAGTACATTGTTTTCATTGAGGAAATGTACGAGTCTGCTGTTAATGATAATGCAGAGTATTTTCCCAAGGTTACTGTTGACGCATATTCCACGGTAGTTATTGGGGTCAAATTTGTCTCCACTTTTGTGGATTGGGGTGATCAGTCCTTGGTTCCAAATATTGGGGAAGATGCCAGAGCTAAGGACGATGTTAAAGAGTTTTAGTATAGCCAATTGGAATTTGTTGTCTGTATATTTGATCATTTCATTAAGGATACCATCAACACCACAGGCCTTTTTGGGTTTGAGGGTTTTTATTTTGTCCTGTAACTCATTCAAGGTAATTGGAGAATCCAATGGGTTCTGGTAGTCTTTAATAGTTGATTCTAGGATTTGTATTTGATCATGTATATGTTTTTGTTCTTTATTCTTTGTTATAGAGCCAAAAAGATTGGAGAAGTGGTTTACCCATACATCTCCATTTTGGATAGATAATTCTTCGTGTTGTTGTTTGTTTAGTGTTTTCCAATTTTCCCAGAATTGGTTAGAGTCTATGGAGTCTTCAATTACATTGAGCTGATTTCTGACGTGCTGTTCCTTCTTTTTCCGTAGTGTATTTCTGTATTGTTTTAGTGATTCGCCATAGTGAAGGCGTAGACTCAGGTTTTCCGGGTCTCTATGTTTTTGGTTGGACAGGTTCCTCAATTTATTTCTTAGATTTTTGCATTCTTTATCAAACCATTTGTCATTGTTGTTCATTTTCTTCGGTTTTCTATTTGAGATTTTTAGATTTGATAGGGAAGCTGAGAGGTCAAATATACTGTTAAGATTTTCTACTGCCAAGTTTACACCTTCACTATTGCAGTGGAACATTTTACCCAGGAAGTTGTCTAAAAGGGATTGAATTTGCTGTTGCCTAATTGTTTTTTGGTAGGTTTCCAAACTGCATTCCTTCCATCTATAGCATTTCTTAATGTTACTCAGTTCCTTTGGCTTTGATGCCTCATGATTGAGTATTGCTCTGTTCAAGTAGACTGTGATTTTGCTGTGGTCTGATAGGGGTGTCAGTGGGCTGACTGTGAACGCTCTGAGAGACTCTGGGTTGAGGTCAGTGATAAAGTAGTCTACAGTGCTACTGCCAAGAGATGAGCTATAGGTGAACCTACCATAGGAGTCCCCTCGAAGCCTACCATTGACTATGTACATACCCTCTCTCTCTCTCTCTCTCTCTCTCTCGCTCTCTCTCTCTCTCTCTCTCTCTCTCTCTCTTTCCATCTCTCTCTCTCTCTCTCTCTCTCTCTCTCTCTCTCTCTCTCTCTCTCTCTCTCTCTCTCTCTTTCTCTCTCTCTCTCTCTCTCTCTCTCTCTCTCTCTCTCTCTCTCTCTCTCTCTCTCTCTCTTTCCATCGCTCTCTCTTTCCATCGCTCTCTCTTTCCATCGCTCTCTCTCTCTCTCTCTCTCTCTCTCTCTCTCTCTCTCTCTCTCTCTCTCTCTTTCTCTCTCTCTCTCTCTCTCTCTCTCTCTCTCTCTCTCTCTCTCTCTCTCTCTCTCTCTCTCGCTCTCTCTCTCTCTCTCTCTCTTTCCATCTCTCTCTCTCTCTCTCTCTCTCTCTCTCTCTCTCTCTCTCTCTCTCTCTCTCTCTCTCTCTCTCTCTCTCTCTCTCTCTCTCTCTCTCTCTCTCTCTCTCTCTCTCTCTCTCTCTCTCTCTCTCTCTCTCTCTCTCTCCTGGCCACAGGCAAGTCAGATTTGGGTCTATGGCCATACTACACAATGAGATTGTGCCTGACCGCAGGCGTATCATAGTGTCTGTTCCCAGCCTAGACCTGGCTTTTTTTTTTACATTCACTTCTATTAACCTAACAAACCTTACCATGGCCCGGCAATGTCAATAAACCATATCATTTAGTGGGATAGAGTAATGCATTCAGTGGAACAGAGCAATACATGTGATGGTTTGGTTCAAATTGCTGTAAGCCTTAGAGCCTTAGAGAGTTATGTTCCATGCTGTGACTACACAGATCTCTGGAGGACTGTGTAGTCTGACTCATAGCTGTTATCTGATAATGACTTGTAGTTATAGTTGGCTGTGTGTGCTGCTGAGATGTGACTTGTCTGATTGGTCACTCCTTGTTACATTTAAGATCATTTGTGCCTCCATCCTAGGAGGGGGACGTAGAGCCCCTGACTGTTTCTGTCACTGACTGTCACTGACTGTCTCAATCCAAAACAGTACTGCCCTATCCCCAACTTGATTGTGTAAGTTTAAGGTATCATAATACGCTTTCTCAATACTCATGAACCTTATTGTTTACTTTTGGCTGTTTTTTGCTAACTGTAGGGCAATGATGAAATGAACTGTCTCTGAAAGCTACCCTCTGACACACTAAATTGGAACTGATGTTAAGTTGAGAAATGGAATTAAATACCTAGATGAGTTTGGCTCCAGGGACGTGTTCAGAGCAAACATAACAAGCAAACACAGAAGGAAAGAAAGTGCCACATTTGCTTTGTTTTGTCCCTGTCCAACTGAGCAGTGGGGAATTACAGCGCTGTCAACTGGCATTGTGCGGCAGACGTCCAGGCAACAAATTCCAATTATGCCTTTCTCATGTCATACTTTAGATGGCAAATTAAAGCTGTTCGTCTTCATTCCCACTCATAAATCCGACGGACATCTGGCTTGACACCAAGCTGTGAGTCGGCTGTGTGTGTTTTGCTGTGTGTGTGTGTGTGTGTGTGTGTGTGTGTGTGTGTGTGTGTGTGTGTGTGTGTGTGTGTGTGTGTGTGTGTGTGTGTGTGTGTGTGTGTGTGTGTGTGTGTGTGTGTGTGTGTGTGTGTGTGTGTGTGTGTGTGTGTGTGTGTGTGAATTTATGGCTGCTGGACAGTGGCTGGAAAGGGAAGTATGAATAATCACTTATCACGGTGCTCCCAGCCTGATCTCCTGCCTCTCTGCCTTCCAAGGGGTTAGTGCAGTCCACAGATACAGGCCCCTAACATTTGTGCAGGGGGAAGATTGAGTGCCCAAGCGATTGCTGCTGCTTTCGTGGCAGACGGGCGGTCTTGGCGGTCTCTCCCCTCATGGCGTTTTTCCATCAACAGCAGAGCAAGTGGTCTGTAAGGGCGATGTCCCCTTGAATCAGGGTTAGAATCAGAGGCTTCATCCCAAATGGCAGCCTACTCCTTATTTAGCACTATATAGTGAATAAGATGCCATGTGGGAGGAAGCCAGAGGCTGAGAGAGTGCATCCCAACTCCTGAAAGTCAATAGGGACTGGTCAGATCCAAAGACTTGAACCGTTCCTAAGACCTTATTTTAAAAGCCATATCACCCTTTTCCTTTAAGTAACTCTTAGGGTATCATGTACAGACCTTTTACCAAGTCTTATATTAGGGTATCATGTACAGACCTTTTACCAAGTCTTATATTAGGGTATCATGTAACGAGTACAGAGTATAGAGTTTATATTAACATCATAGATTCCTGTAAGCTATTGATTGCTTGGTGCTGCATCAAACCCGAATAACGAGTTGCACACAGTCTATTTGGCCTCGCCAACGTTCTTCTCATCTTTGTCCACTATAATATTAAAACTTGTCCCGGAGGACAGTCCCCTTGTCGGCTTAACTATAGTCTTTCTGCTTTAACTTTTGTTTTTATCACGTTTCAAGGTAAGACCCAGATGCAGACAATGCCGAATTAACAACAGTTTATTAATCCAATAGGGGCAAGCAAAAGACAGGTCAAGGGCAGGCAGGGCTCAGTAATCCAGATAGGTGGGGCAAAGGTATAGGACGGGAGGCAAGCTCAGGGTCAGGGCAGGCAGAAAAGGTCAAAACCGGATTAACTAGAAAACAGGAACAATCGAGAGACAGGAACAGAGGTCAAAACGCTGGTAGGCTTGACTAAACAAAACAAACTGGCAGCAGACAAACAGAGAGCACAGGTATAAATACACAGGGGATAATGGGGAAGATGGGCGACACCTGGAGGAGGGTGGAGACAATCACAAAGCCAGGTGAAACAGATCAGGCTGTGACAGTTCTACTTAAATGAAAAATAACAACATCTTTGCAATCAATGTTAGCCTAGGCCAAGGCTCCTTTTACTCACACTCTCTCTCTCCTCAGCAGCAGATGCAAATGAGGTGAGCAGCTGGAACCAGTTTCAGCTGGACACAAGCTATACGGTTTTGTGGAGTTGCAATTGGCTGACACAGATAAAAAGCTGGCGCAGTTCTCATCACACAAACAGTAAATTAACAGAGGACAGGACCAATCGGGTCCAGTCAGTAAATCAATTTGAATTGCACATACCCGATACCTGTGGCAATTATATCAGACCCAATCTTGATCCAAGACAAAAGTCCGAATTTAGGACCCAGACCCAGACCCAGATCTCAGAATTTCGGATCTGTTGGACCCATGAAGACCTCTAAGAGAGAGTAGAGGGAGTAGAGAGTAGAGGGAATAGAGAGTAGAGGGAGTAGAGAGAGTAGAGGGAGTAGGGATAAGAGAGTAGAGGGAGTAGGGATAAGAGAGTAGAGGGAGTAGAGGGAGTAGAGAGTAGAGGAAGTAGAGGGAGTAGGGATAAGGGAGTAGAGAGTAGCGAGAGTAGAGGGAGTAGAGAGTAGACGGAGTAGAGAGTAGAGGGAGTAGTGGGTAGAGGAAGTAGAGGGAGTAGGGATAAGGGAGTAGAGAGTAGCGAGAGTAGAGGGAGTAGAGAGTAGGGGGAGCTGAGGGAGTAGTGGGTAGAGGAAGTAGAGGGAGTAGGGATAAGGGAGTAGAGAGAGTAGAGAGTAGAGGGAGTAGAGAGAGTAGGGAGTAGAGAGAGTAGAGGGAGTAGAGAGTAGAGGGAGTTGAGAGAGTAGAGGGAGTAGAGAGGAGTAAATGGAGTAGAGAGAGTAGGGAGTAGAGAGTAGAGGGAGTAGAGAGGGTAGAGGGAGTAGAGAGGGAGTAGAGGGAGTAGAGGGAGTAGAGAGTGTAGAGAGTGTAGAGGGAGTAGAGAGTGTAGAGGGAGTAGAGAGTGTAGAGGGAGTAGAGAGTGTAGAGGGAGTAGAGGGTGTAGAGGGAGTAGAGAGTGTAGAGAGTGTAGAGAGTGTAGAGGGAGTAGAGAGTGTAGAGGGAGTAGAGAGTGTAGAGGGAGTAGAGAGTGTAGAGGGAGTAGAAAGTGTAGAGGGTGTAGAGGGTGTAGAGGGTGTAGAGGGAGTAGAGAGTGTAGAGGGAGTAGAGAGTGTAGAGGGAGTAGAGAGTGTAGAGGGAGTAGAGGGAGTAGAGAGTGTAGAGGGAGTAGAGAGTGTAGAGGGAGTAGAGAGTGTAGAGGGAGTAGAGAGTGTAGAGGGAGTAGAGAGTGTAGAGGGAGTAGAGAGTGTAGAGGGAGTAGAGAGTGTAGAGGGAGTAGAGAGTGTAGAGGGAGTAGAGAGTGTAGGGGGAGTAGAGAGTGTAGGGGGACTAGAGAGTGTAGGGGGAGTAGAGAGTGTAGGGGGAGTAGAGAGTGTAGGGGGAGTAGAGAGTGTAGGGGGAGTAGAGAGTGTAGGGGGAGTAGAGAGTGTAGAGGGAGTAGAGAGTGTAGAGAGTGTAGAGGGAGTAGAGAGTGTAGAGGGAGTAGAGAGTAGGGGGAGCTGAGGGAGTAGTGGGTAGAGGAAGTAGAGGGAGTAGGGATAAGGGAGTAGAGAGAGTAGAGAGTAGAGGGAGTAGAGAGAGTAGGGAGTAGAGAGAGTAGAGGGAGTAGAGAGTAGAGGGAATAGAGAGTAGAGGGAGTAGAGAGAGTAGAGGGAGTAGGGATAAGAGAGTAGAGGGAGTAGGGATAAGAGAGTAGAGGGAGTAGAGGGAGTAGAGAGTAGAGGAAGTAGAGGGAGTAGGGATAAGGGAGTAGAGAGTAGCGAGAGTAGAGGGAGTAGAGAGTAGACGGAGTAGAGAGTAGAGGGAGTAGTGGGTAGAGGAAGTAGAGGGAGTAGGGATAAGGGAGTAGAGAGTAGCGAGAGTAGAGGGAGTAGAGAGTAGGGGGAGCTGAGGGAGTAGTGGGTAGAGGAAGTAGAGGGAGTAGGGATAAGGGAGTAGAGAGAGTAGAGAGTAGAGGGAGTAGAGAGAGTAGGGAGTAGAGAGAGTAGAGGGAGTAGAGAGTAGAGGGAGTTGAGAGAGTAGAGGGAGTAGAGAGGAGTAAATGGAGTAGAGAGAGTAGGGAGTAGAGAGTAGAGGGAGTAGAGAGGGTAGAGGGAGTAGAGAGGGAGTAGAGGGAGTAGAGGGAGTAGAGAGTGTAGAGAGTGTAGAGGGAGTAGAGAGTGTAGAGGGAGTAGAGAGTGTAGAGGGAGTAGAGGGTGTAGAGGGAGTAGAGAGTGTAGAGGGAGTAGAGAGTGTAGAGAGTGTAGAGGGAGTAGAGAGTGTAGAGGGAGTAGAGAGTGTAGAGGGAGTAGAGAGTGTAGAGGGAGTAGAGAGTGTAGAGGGTGTAGAGGGTGTAGAGGGTGTAGAGGGAGTAGAGAGTGTAGAGGGAGTAGAGAGTGTAGAGGGAGTAGAGAGTGTAGAGGGAGTAGAGGGAGTAGAGAGTGTAGAGGGAGTAGAGAGTGTAGAGGGAGTAGAGAGTGTAGAGGGAGTAGAGAGTGTAGAGGGAGTAGAGAGTGTAGAGGGAGTAGAGAGTGTAGAGGGAGTAGAGAGTGTAGAGGGAGTAGAGAGTGTAGAGGGAGTAGAGAGTGTAGAGGGAGTAGAGAGTGTAGGGGGAGTAGAGAGTGTAGGGGGACTAGAGAGTGTAGGGGGAGTAGAGAGTGTAGGGGGAGTAGAGAGTGTAGGGAGAGTAGAGAGTGTAGGGGGAGTATAGAGTGTAGAGGGAGTAGAGAGTGTAGAGAGTGTAGAGGGAGTAGAGAGTGTAGAGGGAGTAGAGAGTAGGGGGAGCTGAGGGAGTAGTGGGTAGAGGAAGTAGAGGGAGTAGGGATAAGGGAGTAGAGAGAGTAGAGAGTAGAGGGAGTAGAGAGAGTAGGGAGTAGAGAGAGTAGAGGGAGTAGAGAGTAGAGGGAGTTGAGAGAGTAGAGGGAGTAGAGAGGAGTAAATGGAGTAGAGAGAGTAGGGAGTAGAGAGTAGAGGGAGTAGAGAGGGTAGAGGGAGTAGAGAGGGAGTAGAGGGAGTAGAGAGTGTAGAGAGTGTAGAGGGAGTAGAGAGTGTAGAGGGAGTAGAGAGTGTAGAGGGAGTAGAGAGTGTAGAGGGAGTAGAGGGTGTAGAGGGAGTAGAGAGTGTAGAGGGAGTAGAGAGTGTAGAGAGTGTAGAGGGAGTAGAGAGTGTAGAGGGAGTAGAGAGTGTAGAGGGAGTAGAGAGTGTAGAGGGAGTAGAGAGTGTAGAGGGTGTAGAGGGAGTAGAGGGTGTAGAGGGAGTAGAGAGTGTAGAGGGAGTAGAGAGTGTAGAGGGAGTAGAGAGTGTAGAGGGAGTAGAGGGAGTAGAGAGTGTAGAGGGAGTAGAGAGTGTAGAGGGAGTAGAGAGTGTAGAGGGAGTAGAGAGTGTAGAGGGAGTAGAGAGTGTAGAGGGAGTAGAGAGTGTAGAGGGAGTAGAGAGTGTAGAGGGAGTAGAGAGTGTAGAGGGAGTAGAGAGTGTAGGGGGAGTAGAGAGTGTAGGGGGACTAGAGAGTGTAGGGGGAGTAGAGAGTGTAGGGGGAGTAGAGAGTGTAGGGGGAGTAGAGAGTGTAGGGGGAGTAGAGAGTGTAGGGGGAGTAGAGAGTGTAGAGGGAGTAGAGAGTGTAGAGAGTGTAGAGGGAGTAGAGAGTGTAGAGGGAGTAGAGAGTGTAGAGGGAGTAGAGAGTGTAGGGGGAGTAGAGAGTGTAGGGGGAGTAGAGAGTGTAGGGGGAGTAGAGAGTGTAGAGGGAGTAGAGAGTGTAGAGGGAGTAGAGAGTGTAGAGGGAGTAGAGAGTGTAGAGGGAGTAGAGAGTGTAGAGGGAGTAGAGAGTGTAGAGGGAGTAGAGAGTGTAGAGGGAGTAGAGAGTGTAGAGAGTGTAGAGGGAGTAGAGAGTGTAGAGAGTGTAGAGGGAGTAGAGGGAGTAGAGGGAGTAGAGGGAGTAGAGAGGGTAGAGAGGGTAGAGGGAGGAGAGAACGTGGAGAGAGTAGAGAGTAGAGGAGAGGGTGTAGCGAGTAGAGGGAGTAGAGAGAGTAGAGAGTAGAGGAGAGGGTGTAGCGAAAGAGAGAGTGGAGCACGTGGAGATGGTGTAGCGAGTAGAGGGAGTAGAGAAAGTAGGGAGTAGAGAGAGTAGGGAGTAGAGGGAGTAGAGGGAGTAGAGAGAGTAGAGGGAGTAGAGAGAGTAGAGAGAGTAGAGGGAGTAGAGGGAGTAGAGGGAGTAGAGAGTAGAGAGAGAATAGAGAGAGTAGAGGGAGTAGAGAGAGTAGAGAGAGAGTAGAGAGAGTAGAGAGAGTAGAGGGAGTAGAGAGAGTAGAGAGAGAGTAGAGAATGGAGAGAGAATAGAGAGAGTAGAGAGTAGAGAGAGAATAGCGAGAATAGAGGGAGTAGAGGGAGTAGAGAGAGTAGAGAGAGAGTAGAGAGAGTAGAGGGAGTAGAGGGAGTAGAGAGAGAGTAGAGAATGGAGAGAGAATAGAGAGAGTAGAGAGTAGAGAGAGAATAGAGAGAGTAGAGAGAATAGAGAGAGTAGAGGGAGTAGAGGGAGTAGAGAGAGTAGGGAGTAGAAGGAGTGGAGAAGGTGGAGAGAGTAGAGGAAGTAGAGGGAGTAGGGGGAGTAGAGAGATTAGAGAGAGTAGAGGGTAGAGATAGTAGAGGGTAGAGAGAGTAGAGGGAGTAGAGAGAGTAGAGGGTAGAGGGAGTAGAGAGAGTAGAGGGAGTAGAGGGTAGAGGGAGTAGAGGAGAAGAGAGTATAGTGAGTAGAGAGAGTAGAGGGACCCGAGTGTAGAAGGTGTAGAGAGAGTATTGAGTATAGAAAGTAGACGGAGTAGAGGGAGTAGACAGAGTAGGGATTAGAGAGAGTAGAGGGAGTAGAGGGAGTAGAGGGAGTAGAGGGAGTAGAGTGTAGAAGGTGTAGAGAGAGTATTGAGTATAGAAAGTAGAGGGAGTAGAGGGAGTAGACAGAGTAGGGATTAGAGAGAGTAGAGAGAGAAGAGAGAGTAGAGGGAGTAGAGGGAGTAGAGGGAGTAGAGGGAGTAGAGGGAGTAGAGAGTAGAGAGTGGGGTAAGGAGGAGGTGGTGACTATGGACTTATTAGCCACATCCTGTCCATTATTCAGAGTGGATCTGTCGTGTTGTGCAGTGAGCGATGAGCAACCAGGCATCACCATTAGCACAACTGCCTGAGAGAGAACATGGAGCCCAGCCTGGATAAGCGAGAGAGAGAGAGACTGAGAAAGACTGAGCTGCACTTCCTGCCAAATGTACAGGAAGACCACATTACAAATACATATTTCCCACATACTCCCAACAAATTTGAAAACAAATCAAACATTGATAAACTCCCATATCTGTTAGGCGAAATACCTCAATGTGCAATCCCAGCAACAATATTTGTGGCCCGTAGCCATGAGAAGAGGGCAACCAGTGGAGCACAAACAACATTGTAAATACCACCAATATGTATATTTTTTATTTATCTTCCCCTACTTTTCTTACTGTAACTATTTGTACTAAATCACTGTACATGGCTGATAATATAGTATAACACTTTAAATGTCTATCATTTTGAAACGTGAGATGTTTACTTTTCATTTCTAATAGTGTTTTTGTTGATGTTGTTTTGTGTCCTGCCACTTTAGTTTATTGTTTATTTCACTTGCTTTGGCAATATAAACACATCACATAACACATCACATAAACACATAAACACATCAAATCAAATCAAATTTTATTTGTCATATGCGCCAAATACAACAGCCGTAGACCTTATAGTGAAATGCTTACTTACCAGTAGGGATGCACCGATATGACATTTTTGGTCGATATCGATATCCAATATTTTCCTTGCCAAAATAAAAACAATACCGATAACGATATAAAAATTGCGGCCTTTTAAGCATTCTGGTACAGTTAAATAGTTGAAACACACGCGCACACACAATGACCAAAAAGTTATTTTGGTGACATTTACGTATGTAAATTTTATTAAAACATAATCAAAACCTATTTCTTTCACTTACTTGCTGTGCTGTTTCGCTGTTCATTTGTTCAGTCTCAACCAGGTCTTCATCATACATGTCAAGCAGTGAAATTTCAGCTCTGTCTGTCCGTGGCCTCTCTTCCTTGGTGCGTACTGTCACTGTGTCCGTTTCCGTCTTGTCCAGCTGTGTCTGTACCATTTCACGTAAACCCTGTTTCTTGTCTGCATCGAAGTAGCGGTTCTTGTACCTAGCATGGAGCATGGTGGCGACACAGTAGAGGCTCAGAGAGAACTCTAGTAGAGTACTTTTCCAAGTTAACCCGACGGTCTGTGTTGGCATTTTTGTTGAGCAGGTGTTTCAATGCCATGACAGGGTATCACGTCTGTTGCAGACACAATTGAGCTTATTTCTAGAGTCAGCTGCTTGAATGGAGCTGGGAGTGTTCATGTCTCCAAGTTTCAAACATGTTCTCAAATGCCATTGAAATGGCAGCAGCGGTATGATAACCAGTACATTCTTGAGCATGCAATACGGCTTTCCTCAGTACGAAATCCTCGTCGACCCACTGTGTTGTCAGACTCATAATGCTCATGGGGCTGACATCGCTGGTCCAAATGTCAGTCATGAAGCTAATACCAGTGACGCTCATGGATTTGAGTTTCAACAATGCTGTGTAACTCCGGTAGGGCAACATCCGAAAAATAGCGCCTACTGGGTAGTGTGTACCGGTGCTCGACAAGTTGGCGAAAGCCAACATAATCCACGACAGAGAACGATTGATTGTCAAGGGCAATGAATTCCATTATCTTAGACTTAATGGATTTCGCCTTTGAGTTGTCTCGCTGAAATGTTCTTACTCTTTCAAATGGCTGCTCGACTTGTTGATTGCTAGCTCCACACAGCAGACATTGTGGGCTAGGTTTGGAATGCTGTGTTGCACGTGTATCGCTATCTTTTTCGTGGCGTCATTATGTCACGTACCAACGCACTTGACCCCCCCCAGCTCTGACTCTACTGTTATTGAGGAAAAATGTACTTTCTATGCCTGTGATATGTGGTTGTCCCATTTTGTCTGTCATAGTTGAAGTGTACCTATGATGAAAATTACAGGCCTCTCTCATCTTTTTAAGTGGGAGAACTTGCACAATTGGTGGCTGACTAAATACTTTTTTGCCCCACTGTATAGGTATGCTTTGACATGGGTTTTGCACAATGGCGTTAAACTAGACATTGAGCCAATGCCGATGTTGCATTTTTAGCTAATTTTGGCTGATTCCGATATGCTTACCGATATATTGTGCATCCCTACTTACAAGCCCTTAACCAACAATGCAGTTCAAGAAATAGAGTCAATGTAGATAGTCCGGGTGGCCATTTGATTAGTTGTTCATCAGTCTTATAGCTTGAGGGTAGAAGCTCTTAAGGAGCCTTTTGGTTCTAGACTTGGCGCTCCGTTACCGCTTGCCGTGCGGTAGCAGAGAGAACAGTCTATAACTTGGGTGACTGGAGTCTTTGATAATATTTTGGGCCTTCCTCTGACACCGCCTAGTATATAAGTCCTGGATGTCAGGAACCAAGTGATGTACTGGGCCGTACTCACTACCCTCTACAGCGCCTTGCGATCAGATGCCGAGCAGTTGCCATACCAGGCGGTGATGCAATCAGTCAGGATGCTCTCGATGGCGCAGCTGTATAACTTTTTGAGGATCTGGGGACCCATGCCAAATCTTTTTAGTCTCCTGAGGGGGAAAAGGTGTTGTTGTGCCCTCTTCACAACTGTCTTGGTGTATTTGGACCATGATAGTTTGTTGGTGATGTGGACTCCAAGGTACTTGAAACTCTCGACCCGCTCCACTTCAGTCCCGTAGATGTTAATAGGAGCCTGTTCGGCCCCGGCCACTAGGAGTGCCGCTTCTGTATGAGCATTTTTTTGTTTGCTTATGGCCTTATACAGCTCATTGAGTGCGGTCTTAGTGCCAGCCTCAGTTTGTGGTGGTAAATAGACAGCTACGAATACATGTCTGAGTCCATACAGCCAATGGGATTTTCAGTGCGCCGACAGGAACAAACATCTCTCGGGTAAGAAGAAGGGCGTGGGTGTATGTTTCATGATTAACGACTCATGGTGTAATGGTAACAACATACAATAACTCAAGTCCTTTTGTTCACCTGACCTAGAATTCCTCACATCAAATGCCGACCTTATTATCTCCCAAGAGAACTCTCCTCGGTTATCGTCACAGCCATGTATATCCCCCCGCAAGCGGATACCAAGACGGCCTTAAAGGAACTTCACTTGACTTTATGCAAACTGGAAACCATGTTTCCTGAGGCTGCATTTATTGTAGCTGGGGATTTTAATCTGAGAACAAGGCTACCTACAGTAAATTCTGTCAGTGTATTGATTGCAGTACATGAGCGAATAACACACTCGACCACTGCTGCATACAAGGCCCACCCCACTCTCCTTTTGGAAAATCTGACCATGAGTCCATTTTGTTACTCCCCTCCTATAGGCAGAACCTAAAACAGGAAGCGCCCGTGCTTAGGTCTATCCAACGCTGCTCTGACCAATCAGATTCCACACTTCAATATTGCTTTGATCACGTAGACTAGGATATGTCCCGGTAGCCTCAGACAGTAACACTGACGTATAAGCTGACTCGGTGAGCGATTTTATGAGGATGTGTATTGGAAATGTTGTACCCACTGTGACTATTAAAACCTTCCCTAACCAGAAACCGTGGATTGATGGCAGCATTTGCGCAACAATGAAAGCACGTACCACCGCATTTAATCATGGCAATGCGACTGGAAACATGACCAAATACAAACAGTGTAGTTATTCCCTCCATAAGGCAATCAAACAAGCAAGTGTCAGTACAGAGACAAAGTGGAGTTGCAGTTCAACGGCTCAAACACGAGACGTATGTGGCAGGGTCTACAGACAATCACGGATTACAAAAAGAAAACCGGTCATCAATGTCTTGCTCCCAGACAAATTAAACAACTTCTTTGCACGCTTTGAGGACAATATAGTGCCACCGACGCGACCCGCTACCAAAGACTGTGGGCTCTCCTTCTCCATGGCCAACATGAGTAAAACATTTAAACGTGTTAACCCTCGCAAGGCTGACGGCCCAGACGGCATTCCTAGCTGCGTCCTCAGAGCATGCGCAGACCAGCTGGCTGGTGTGTTTACGGACATATTCAATCAATCCCTATCCCAATCTGCTGTCCCCACATGCTTCAAGATGGCCACCATTGTTCCTGTTCCCAAGAAAGCTAAGGTAACTGAACTAAATAACTATTTCCCCTTAGCACTCACTTCTGTCATCTTAAAGTGCTTTGAGAGACTAGTCAAGGACCATATCACCTCCACCCTACCTGTTACCCTAGACCCACTCCAATTTGCTTACCGCGCCAATAGGTCCACAGACGATGCAATCACCATCACCCTGCACACTGCCCTATCCCATCTGGTCAAGAGGAATATCTATGTAAGAATGCTGTTCATTGACTACAGCTCAGCATTCAACACCATAGTACCATCCAAACTCTTTATTAAGCTTGAGACCCTGGGCCTTGACCCTACTCTGTGCAACTGGGTCCTGGACTTCCTGACAGGTCGCCCCCAGGTGTTGAGAGTAGGAAACAACATCTCCACTTCGCTGAACCTCAACACTGGGGCCCCTCAAGGGGGCGTGCTCAGACCGCTCCTGTACTCCCTGTCCACCCACGACTGCGTGGCCATGCACGCCTCCAACTCAATCATCAAGTTTGCAGACGACACTACAGTGGTAGGCTTGATTACCAACAATGACGAGACAGCCTACAGGGAGGAGGTGAGGGCCCTCGGAGTGTGGTGTCAGGAAAACAACCTCTCACTCAATGTTAGCAAAACAAAAGAGATGATCGTGGACTTCAGGAAACAGCAAAGGGACAATCCCCCTATCCACATCAATGGGACAGCAGTGGAGAAGGTGGAACGTTTTAAATTCTTCGGTGTACAAATCACTGACAAACTGAAATGCTCCACCCACACAGACAGTGTGGTGAAGAAGGCGCAACAGCGCCTCTTCAACCTCAGGAGGCTGAAACAATGTGGCTTGTCACCGAAAACCCTCACTAACTTTTACAGGTGCACAATTAAGTTTATCCTGTCAGGCTGTATTGGCAACTGCACTGCCCAAAACCGCAGGGCTCTCCAGAGGTTGGAGCGGTCTGCACAATGCATCACCGGGGCCATTCTACCTGCTCTCCAGGACACCTACAACACCCGATGTCACAGAAAGCCAAAAAAGATAATCAAGGACAATAACCACCCGAACCACTGCCTGTTCACCCTGCTTCCATACAGATGGCGTGGTCAGTACAGGTGCATCAAAGCTGGGACAGAGCGATTGAAGCTGTTTTTCAATCTCAAGGCCATCAGATTGTTAAACAGCCACCACTAAAACAGAGAGGTGGCTGCCTACCAACAGACTTGATATTATTGGCCACTAATAAATTGGACACTAGTCACTTTAATAATGCCACTTTAAGAATGTTTACATATCTCGCATTACTCATCTCATATGTGCGTATATACTGTATACTGTATCCTTCACTATTTTTCCTTTACTATCTATTGCATCTTAGCCGCTCAGTCACTGCTCATCCATATATTTTATACTTATATATTCTCATCCCATTCCTTTACTAGATTGTGTGTATTATGTTTTGTTGTGGAATTGTTAGATATTACCTGTTAGATACTGCTGCACTGTCGGATCTAGAAGCATAATCATTTCACTATACTCGCAATAACATCTGCTAACCATGTGTATGTGACCAATACAATTTTATTTTATTTGGTAGATAGTGTGATCTACAGCTTATCATGAGGTATTCTACCTCAGGTGAGCAATACCTTGATACTTCTTTATTAGACATCACGCACCAGCAGTTATTGACAAATAGACACACACCCCCGTCCCTCGTCTTACAAGATGTAGCTGCTCTTTCCTACCGAAACACGGAGAAGCCAGCTCTAAATTTTCCGTGTAGTCGTTCAGCCAAATTAAAGTGAAAGTGTTTAGTGTCTCAGTGAAAGTGTTTAGTGACCCGATGGTAGGAATGTCTTAATCGTAGATTGTCCAGTTTGTTTTCGA
Organism: Salvelinus alpinus; assembly: GCF_045679555.1. Lineage (NCBI taxonomy): Eukaryota > Metazoa > Chordata > Actinopteri > Salmoniformes > Salmonidae > Salvelinus > Salvelinus alpinus. The sequence continues at coordinate 37,317,822 of NC_092097.1, forward strand.
ATGATTGCACGTTGGCCAATAATACGGAGTGTAGTGGTGGTTTACCTACTTGTCAGTGAATTCAGTGAAGGGGCATCCTGCCCCCTTCCCCCATTTTCTCCATCTTTTCTTCACGCTGATAACGGGGATTTAGGCCTTGTCTTGACAAAGCAGAATATCCTTCGTGTCGGACTCATTAAAGAAAAAATCTTGTTCCAGTTCAAGGTGAGTAATCGCTGTTCTGATGTCCGGAAGCTCTTTTCGGTCATAAGAGATGGTAGCAACAACATTATGTACAAAATGAGTTACAAACAATGCGAAAAAACTAACAAAATGTTTCCTATGCCAATAAAGCCCCATTGATTTGAAGTGAGAGACCGCGAGAGAGACACAAAGCAAGAAAGAGAGACAAAAACGATTAAAGAAAGGAAGAAGGGCACTGAATTAGAGTGAGAGAGATGGTGAGTAAGAGGATGGATGAAGTTACTTAATACGGCTGGATTTCTCTTGGTTCCTCTCATGTGTACCACTGAATTAGAGTGAGAGAGATGGTGAGTAAGAGGATGGATGTACGGCTGGATTTCTCTTGGTTCCTCTCATGTGTACCACTGAATTTCATGACACAGGCATTTTCCTCTACTACAAGCTATTTATTAGATATTCTTAGATCAATCAATGTACTATAAGCTTATTGTCGCATATTTATAAATGATTATACTATAGAGTATGTAGCAGTATTTTACTGTACTTATCATGTAATCCTCCTGTAGCCTGAGGATAAGACACTCTCCTATTTTGACTCCTGTTTGTGTGTGTGTTTGCATGCCTCTTCCTCCCGATTCGACCAATACTTGGCGCGAACTCGGGACCTCTGCCTTGATAGCACACGTGACCGCCCTCCTGAAGCGTCTTGCCAGTCAGCGCTACGAGAAAAGCTAGCTATTCGCTGGCGCAAGTGGAGACACTTTAGGCTGAGAAATACAGTGCATTCGGAAAGTATTCAGACACCTGTATTTGGGGAGTTTCTCCCATTCTTCTTTGCAGATCCTCTCAAGCTCTGTCATGTAGGATGGGGAGCGTTGCTGCACAGCTATTTTCAGGTCTCTCCAGAGATGTTCGATTGGGTTCAAGTCCGGGCTCAAGCTGGGCCAGACATTCAGAGACTTGTCCCGAAGCCACTCCATTGTCTTGGCTGTGTGCTTAGGGTCGTTGTCGTGTTCGAAGGTGAACCTTCGCCCCAGTCTGAAGTGCGTTTACTTGATCAATAATATCAAAAAGACGGCGAATGTTATCAGAAGAGTATCTGTCTCTAATAAATCCAGTTTGGTCCGCTTTTATTATTTTGGGAAGAAGAGTGTTTAGTCTTTTGGCGAGCAATTTGGTAATTATTTTGTAGTGGAAATCCAACAAGCTTATGGGCCGGAAGGACGAGCAGGATAGAGGGTCCTTGTCTTTTTTGAGCAACACTGTAATGCGAGCTGTGTGCATTGAGTCTGGGAGAACTCGGTTTTTGCAAAAATCCTCCAGCATTGGCATGACAATAGGGCTAAGCTGGGGCCAAAAAAGCTTTGTAGAACTCTCTGGGGAATCCATCTGGATCTGGGGACCTCCTCGGGAGTGAAGGGGGAGTTGAGATCTTCTTGGTCGGTCTCTGATAGTTTAGGTAGCGAGATTCCCTCTAGGAAGGAGTGGAGTTCTGCCTCTGTGTGTTTTCTCTCAGAGATATATAGTTTGCAGTAAAAATCATAAAAAGTTAAATTGATATTTTTGGGGTCATATGTGACCTTGTCCTCTGCTGTTCGGATAGCCATGATTGTACGCTCTGACTGCTCTTTTTTTAGTTGGTAAGCAAGCAATATACTAGGCCTATTGCTATACTCATGCTATTTCTGTTTAGTCTTGAAGCGTGGATTCAGATTGGTCGGACCAGCGTTGAACAGACCTGAGCGCGGGAGCTTCTTGTTTTAGTTTCTGTCTGTAGGCTGGAAGCAACAAAATGGAGTCGTGGTCATTTTTTCCGAAAGGAGGGCGGGGGAGGGCCTTATATGCGTCGCGGAAGTTAGAATAACAATGATCCAGGGTTTTACCTTAGCCCTGGTTGCGCAATCGATATGCTGATAGAATTTAGGGAGTCTTGTTTTCAGATTAGCCTTGTTAAAATCCCCAGCAACAATGAATGCAGCCTCAGGATATGTGGTTTCCAGTTTACATAGAGTCAAATAAAGTTTGTTCAGGGCCATCGATGTGTCTGCTTGGGGGGAATATATACGGCTGTGATTATAATCGAAGACAATTCCCTTGGTAGATAATGCGGTCGACATTTGATTGTGAGGAATTCTAAGTCAGTATGTATGTTGTTGTTATGTTCACACCACGGCTCGTTAATCATAAGGCATACCCCCCCGCCCCTCTTCTTACCAGAAAGATGCTTGTTTCTGTCGGCGCGATGCGTGAAGAAACCAGCTGGCTGCACCGACTCCGATAGCGTCTCTCGAGTGAGCCATGTTTCCGTGAAGCAAAGAACGTTACAGTCTCTGATGTCTCTCTGGAAGGCAACCCTTGCTCGGATTTCATCAACCTTGTTGTCAAGAGACTGGACATTGGCGAGTAGTATGCTAGGGGGTGGTGCGCGATGTGCCCATCTCCGGAGCCTGACCAGAAGACCGCTTCGTTTGCCCCTTTTACGGCAACGTTGTTTAGTTTCGCCGGCTGGGATCAGATCCATTGTCCTGGGTGGAAGGCAAAACACAGGATCCGCTTCGGGAAAGTCATATTCCTGTTCGTAATGATGGTGAGTTGACGTTGCTCTTATATTCAGTAGTTCCTCCCGACTGTATGTAATAAAACCTAAGATTACCTGGGGTACCAATGTAAGACATAACACGTAAAAAAACTAAATACTGCATAGTTTCCTAGGAACGCGAAGCGAGGCGGCCATCTCTGTCGGCGCCGGAATTATGAAGTATGTATGGCAAGTTTTCAGGTTATAAGATACATTTTAACAAAGAGTAATTATTACTGCTGCACAGAAAATACAAGATGTACAGTTTGATATGACCCCGTGTATCTATCTTCTTAATGCCCAGCAGGACTTTGTTCTTGATCCTGAAAGAGAAAATTTGCTTATGACTATTACATACTTTGCTAAGAAATGTATTCTTCTATTCTTCTATTGTGGGCCTCTAATACCTGTCCTACATTTAAAATGTGGATTGACCAGATTGTTGACTTTCTCCCTCTTGAAAAGCTCACTTATGACCTCCGCAAGAGACAGCCCAGGTTTGATAGACTCTGGTCTCCACTACTCAACTATATTTCAAATTGGACAGAGTGAATGGGGTGATCAGGGAGATGAGCAGAGATGAGCAGATGCGTGTTGTGTAAGGTGCTGTAAAATCTAAAAACTAATTATTTGCTCGTCGTCTCAGCTAAGGCTGGAAATAGCTAATAAGAACCTTGATAGTGCTGCTGCAAGTTTTATATATATATTTATTTTATATTTTTTAATAATTACTCTTTGTGTGTATGTATATATATATGTGTGTATGTGTGTATATGTGTGTGTATGTATATGTATGTATGATACGTGTATATATATACAGTGGGGAGAACAAGTATTTGATACACTGACAATTTTGCAGGTTTTCCTACTTACAAAGCATGTAGAGGTCTGTAATTTTTATCATAGGTACACTTCAACTGTGAGAGAAGGAATCTAAAACAAAAATCCAGAAAATCACATTGTATGATTTTTAATTAATTAATTTGCATTTTATTGCATGACATAAGTATTTGATACATCAGAAAAGCAGAACTGAATATTTGGTACAGAAACCTTAGTTTGCAATTACAGAGATCATACGTTTCCTGTAGTTCTTGACCAGGTTTGCACACACTGCAGCAGGGATTTTGGCCCACTCCTCCATACAGACCTTCTCCAGATCCTTCAGGTTTCGGGGCTGTCGCTGGGCAATACGGACTTTCGGCTCCCTCCAAAGATTTTCTATTGGGTTCAGGTCTGGAGACTGGCTAGGCCACTCCAGGACCTTGAGATGCTTCTTACGGAGCCACTCCTTAGTTGCCCTGGCTGTGTGTTTCGGGTCGTTGTCATGCTGGAAGACCCAGCCACGACCCATCTTCAATGCTCTTACTGAGGGAAGGAGGTTGTTGGTCAAGATCTCGCGATACATGGCCCCATCCATCCTCCCTTCAATACGGTGCAGTCGTCCTGTCCCCTTTGCAGAAAAGCATCCCCAAAGAATGATGTTTCCACCTCCATGCTTCACGGTTGGGATGGTGTTCTTGGGGTTGTACTCATCCTTCTATTCCTCCAAACACGGCGAGTGGAGTTTAGAGCAAAAAGCTCTATTTTTGTCTCATCAGACCACATGACCTTCTCCCATTCCTCCTCTGGATCATCCAGATGGTCATTGGCAAACTTCAGACGGGCCTGGACATGCGCTGGCTTGAGCAGGGGGACCTTGCGTGCGCTGCAGGATTTTAATCCATGACGGCGTAGTGTGTTACTAATGGTTTTCTTTGAGACTGTGGTCCCAGCTCTCTTCAGGTCATTGACCAGGTCCTGCCGTGTAGTTCTGGGCTGATCCCTCACATTCCTCATGATCATTGATGCCCCACGAGGTGAGATCTTGCATGGAGCCCCAGACCGAGGGTGATTGACCGTCATCTTGAACTTCTTCCATTTTCTAATAATTGTGCCAACAGTTGTTGCCTTCTCACCAAGCTGCTTGGCTATTGTCCTGTAGCCCATCCCAGCCTTGTACAGGTCTACAATTTATCCCTGATGTCCTTACACAGCTCTCTGGTCTTGGCCATTGTGGAGAGGTTGGAGTCTGTTTGATTGAGTGTGTGGACAGGTGTCTTTTATACAGGTAACGAGTTCAAACAGGTGCAGTTAATACAGGTAATGAGTGGAGAACAGGAGGGCTTCTTAAAGAAAAACTAACAGGTCTGTGAGAGCCGGAATTCTTACTGGTTGGTAGGTGATCAAATACTTATGTCATGCAATAAAATGCAAATTAATTACTTAAAAATCATACAATGTGATTTTCTGGATTTTTGTTTTAGATTCCGTCTCTCACAGTTGAAGTGTACCTATGATAAAAATGACAGACCTCTACATGCTTTGTAAGTAGGAAAACCTGCAAAATCGGCAGTGTATCAAATACTTGTTCTCCCCACTGTATATATTATTATTTTTTATTATTATTATTATTATTTAATTTTTTTAGTCTGTCACATCTGTGAATGTGGAATGTGTTTTGTTGGTTGATTGAAAAAAATATATATTTTGATTATATACATATTAATCCATGTCAATCCATGTTAGAATCACATTTGGCAGCTGTGTCTTTTTGGGTAAGTGTCTAAGAGCTTTGCACACCTGGATTTTACAAAATTGGCCCATTATTCTTTTTATACTCTTCAAGCTCTGTCAAGTTGATTGTTGATCATTGCTATACAGCCATTTTGAAGTCTTATCATCGATTTTCAAGCCAATTTAAGCCAAAACTGTAACTAGGCCACTCAGTTACATTCAATGTCGTCTTGGTAAGCAACTCCAGTGTATATTTAAGCAAGGGGTATATTAGACCGTATATCATGGGTATGACAAAAAAAAAGTTTCATGTTCTAATTACGTTGGTAACCAGTTTATTATTTTATTATTAGGATTTTGCCTGTGCTTAGATCTATTCTGTTTTTTTATCCTAAAAAACTCCCTAGTCCTTGCTGATGACAAGCATACCCATAACACGATGCAGCCACCACCATGCTTAAAAATATGTTCTACTCTGATGTGTTGTGTTGGATTTGCCCCAAACATAATGCTTTTTTTTCAGGACAAAAAGTGAATTTCTTTGCCACAATTTTGCAGTATGTGTGTTTGCAAACAGGATGCATGTTTTGGAATATTTGTATTCTGTTCAGACTCATTTAGGTCAGTATTGAAGAGTAACTACAATGTTGTTGATCCATCCTCTGTTTTCTCCTCTCAGTCATTAAACTCTGTAACTGTTTTCAAATCACCATAGGCGTCATTGTGAAATCCTTGAGGGGTTTCCTTCCTCTCTGGCAACTGAGTTAAGATTCAGTGTCGGATTTTTAAACGTTTACCCATCTACCAATCCGTGCCCTTCTTTGCGAGGCATTATAAAACCTCCCTGGTCTTTGTGGTTGATTCTGTGTTTGAAATTGACTTAAACTGAGGGACCTTACAGATAATTGTATGTGTGCGGTACAGAGATGGGGTAATCATTCATAGTTCATGTTAACCACTATTATTGCACATAGAGTCCATGGAACTAATTATGTGACTTGTTAAGATACTTATTACTTCTGAACGTATTTAGCTTGAATACTTACTTATTGACTCAAGACATTTCAGCTTTAAATCTTTTATTCAATAAAAAAAATATATATATATTTTTTAAATCCACTTTAACATTGTGGGGTATTGTGTGTAGATCAGTGGCACAAAATCTAAATTTAATAAATGTTATATTTAGGCTGTAACACAACAAAATGTAGAAAAGTTCAGGGGGTGCGAATAGTTTCTGAAAGCACTGTATGTGGTCATGAGTGGCTCAGTTGGTAAGAGTGTTCCGCTAGCAATGCTAGCAATGCCAAGGTTGTTGTCAATTTCCACAGGGATCACATACACTTACTAGAAATATATTGTAAGTCAAGTTGAATAAAAGTATCTGCAAGGGCCATATGTTGATCCATGCAGTATGGTCTGCAGAGTGAATAGAGCTGGTAGGATGTACTGTCAGTGTGAAATTTGTTTAAATTACCCTGGTCTGAATTAACATGCTCTCTAAGTATGTGAGTGTGAGATCTGAAAAAACTACATAATTCTCCCTTTGCTGAGATAAGTGAGATGCCTAATCTGAAGAGAAGTCACCTCCAAGCCTTGAATATGGATTTCTCTGTTTCCTGATAACTAGCGATAGTTAGTGGGGGAGGGGGGGGGTGCCTAATGTGTTTGTGCGGTCATGTCTAACAAACTATTTCCTTTGCAAGGTCTTGTTGATTGCATGTGTTTGAATGGGTGAAGGTTGGTTGCCTTTACAATGAAGGCTTCTTGGTTACTTTGAACCTTGAAAGTGCTGATGCAAAAATACCACACAGCTTCAATTGAATTATAGCATGAAAAACAATACATCAGGGGGAATGAGCTTTAGATCAATCCCTATACATAACAAACCAATCTTTTCACTATAGCAACTAGACCTGACATGTATTGTACCACACGTTCACTCAATACTTCAATTCAAACTGTATTGTCCAGAATGGAAATTAATTCTGCAGCCATGCTCTAATATGCATAATTAATTCAGAAATCTATAAGCAGCTAATTTTTATTGCTTGAAGAAAGTGGTATAAATGATAAAGTGTATCTGACATCGTCTGCATACCTTGTCCTTTCAGCCCCTGTGTATATTTGTGTGTGTGTGTGTGTGTGTGTGTGTGTGTGTGTGTGTGTGTGTGTGTGTGTGTGTGTGTGTGTGTGTGTGTGTGTGTGTGTGTGTGTGTGTGTGTGTGTGTGTGTGTGTGTGTGTGTGTGTGTGTGTGTGTGTGTGTGTGTGTGTGTGTGTGTGTGTGTGTGTGTGTGTGTGTGTGCGTACATGTGTGTATTCATCGCTGGCTGGCAGGGTGGCCCTGAGTCGTCCCTCGGCCTTGGCCCTAATAGGCCATATCACCATTACAAATCAATTAAATTCAATCAAATGTATTTATAAAGCCCTTCTTACATCAGCTGATGTCACAAAGTGCTATACAGAAACCCAGACTAAAACCCCAAACAGCAAGCAATGCAGGTGTAGAAGAACGGTGATGAGGGGCCTCTAACAAGGCCACAGTGGTCAACACATTCAACAGACATACACAATACAGAGCCTAACAGAGACCAGTATAAACCAAACCAGAGATCAGTATAAACCAAACCAGAGACCAGTATAAACCAAAAAAGAGACCAGTATAAACTAGACCAGAGACCAGTATAAACCAGACCAGAGACCAGTATAAACCAGACCAGAGACCAGTATAAACCAAACCAGAGACCAGTATAAACCAGACCAGAGACCAGTATAAACCAGACCAGAGACCAGTATAAACCAGACCAGAGACCAGTATAAACCAGACCAGAGACCAGTATAAACCAAACCAGAGACCAGTATAAACCAAACCAGAGACCAGTATAAACCAGACCAGAGATCAGTATAAACCAAACCAGAGACCAGTATAAACCAGACCAGAGACCAGTATAAACCAGACCAGAGACCAGTATAAACCAGACCAGAGACCAGTATAAACCAGACCAGAGGCCAGTATAAACCAGACCAGAGACCAGTATAAACCAGACCAGAGACCAGTATAAACCAGACCAGAGACCAGTATAAACCAGACCAGAGACCAGTATAAACCAGACCAGAGACCAGTATAAACCAAACCAGAGACCAGTATAAACCAGACCAGAGACCAGTATAAACCAAACCAGAGACCAGTATAAACCAGACCAGAGACCAGTATAAACCAAACCAGAGACCAGTATAAACCAGACCAGAGACCAGTATAAACCAGACCAGAGACCAGTATAAACCAGACCAGAGACCAGTAGTAAATGCAGTATTTATTCACTAGTAAAGTCAGTGTTAATACACTAGTAAAGCCTGTGTTAATACACTAGTAAAGCCAGTATTAATACACTAGTGAAGCAAGTGTTAATACACTAGTAAAGCCAGTGTTAATACACTAGTAAAGCCAGTATTAATACACTAGTGAAGCCAGTGTTAATACACTAGTAAAGCCAGTGTTAATACACTAGTAAAGTCAGTGTTAATACACTAGTAAAGCCAGTGTTAATACACTAGTAAAGCCAGTGTTAATACACTAGTAAAGCCAGTGTTAATACACTAGTAAAGTGTATTTAAAGTAAAGTGTATTTATTCACTAGTAAAGGCAGTGTTAATACACTAGTAAAGCCAGTGTTAATACACTAGTAAAGTCAGTGTTAATACACTAGTAAAGCCAGTGTTAATATACTAGTAAAGCCAGTGTTAATACAGTAGTAAAGCCAGTGTTAATACACTAGTGAAGCCAGTGTTAATACACTAGTAAAGTCAGTGTTAATACACTAGTAAAGCCAGTGTTAATACACTAGTAAAGCCAGTATTAATACACTATAGTGAAGCCAGTGTTAATACACTAGTAAAGCCAGTGTTAATACACTAGTAAAGCCAGTGTTAATACACTAGTAAGGCCAGTGTTAATACACTAGTGAAGCCAGTGTTAATACACTAGTGAAGCCAGTGTTAATACACTAGTAAAGCCAGTGTTAATACAATAGTAAAGCCAGTATTAATACACTAGTGAAGCCAGTGTTAATACCCTAGTGAAGCCAGTATTAATACACTAGTGAAGCCAGTGTTAATACAATAGTAAAGCCAGTGTTAATACACTAGTGAAGCCAGTGTTAATACACTAGTAAAGCCAGTGTTAATACACTAGTAAAGACAGTGTTAATACACTAGTAAAGACAGTGTTAATACAATAGTAAAGCCAGTATTAATACACGAGTAAAGCCAGTGTTAATACACGAGTAAAGCCAGTGTTAATACACTAGTAAAGACAGTGTTAATACACTAGTAAAGACAGTGTTAATACACTAGTAAAGACAGTGTTAATTACACAGTCAGTCAGTGCCGTGTCTAGGACTCAGGGTGAGGATTCAATGACAAAACACTAAAAGCCAGGCAGCAGTTTGTGTCATGACCATTTTAACACAGACATAGAAGCTCCTCACTGAACACCCGCTGCTTAACATCTATCCAACATTACAACATCATGGAGGATTTGCCAGCTAATCTGAACAGTTTTAGTGTTCCTTACAGTCTCAATGTGATTAGGAAAAACTGCCAGGGAATCAGGGAACGCCCTGTGATATAGGGCTTCCCCTTACTACAGACCCGGGTTCGATCCCAGGCTGTGCCGCTGCCGTCTGCGACTGGGAGACCCATGAGGCATTGCACAATTGGCCCAGCGATGTCCGGGTAAGGGGAGGTTTTGGTCGGCAGGGATTTCATTTTCCCATCGTGCTCTAGCGACTGCTTGTGGCGGACCGGGGAAACATACACGCTGACTTTGGTCACCAGTTGTACAGTGTTTCCTCCAACACATTGGTGCGGCTGGCTTCCGGGGTAAGCGAGCAGTGTGTCAAGAAGCAATGCGGCATGGCTGGGTCATGATTCGGAGGATGCATGGCTCTCGACCTTCGCCTTTCCCGAGTTCGTACAGAAGTTGCAGCGATGGGACAAGACTGTAACTACCAATTGGATATCACGAAAAATGGGTGAAAAGCACTCTCAGCTCCATCTTTATATTGTGAAGGCATATTCAGCATTGTTCAAATGAGATCAACATAAGTGCACTTGTGTGTGCTTAACCCTTGTGTTGTCTTAAGGGTAAAAAAATGACCCGCCACTATGTTTAACAGCAGAGAAAGCCCCTTCAATTATATTTTTTCAACTTTAAATTTGATGACTTTTCCTAGAGTGTTGTGTTGTCTTAAGAGTCAAAAATGACCCGCCACTATGTTTAACAGCCGAGAAAACCCCTTAAATTATATTTTTTCAACTTTCAATTTGATGACTTTTCCTAGAGTGTTGTGTTGTCTTAAGGGTCAAAAATGACCCGCCACTATGTTTAACAGCTGAGAAAACCCCTTAAATTATATTTTTTCAACTTTCAATTTGATGACTTTTCCTAGAGTGACCCGCCACTATGTTCAAGACAACATTAGACAACATTAGAAAAGTGAAACATCGCCTTAGTTCATATTTCCATGAAAGATGTACACCACCAGGGTACAAAGATTGTCTTAGGGTCATTTTTGACCCGGCAGTTATAAAATAATTTACACACCACAAAAACCACAAAGACACACACACAATGAGAAATTGAGGTTGTGTGCTACTGATTGAACTCAGCCAGCAGCTCCTGAAGAGGAAGATCACCATGGTTGGCACAGTTAGAAAGAACAAGCCTGAGCTCCCCCCTGCACTCCTCGCAACAAGGGGGAGAGAGGCCTTCTCATCAAAGTTTGCCTTCACCCCCACCACCACTCTAGTTTCTTACCTCCCAAAGAGGAACAAGAATGTTGTCCTGCTGAGCAATGCACAAAACGGCTGAGATAAGTGATCGTGAGGACAGGAAGCCAGCCATCATCCTGGACTACAACCACAACAAAGGAGGCGTGGACAACCTGGACAAGGTGATTGGAACTTACAGCTGCAGGAGGATGACTGCCCGCTGGCCCCTGGTCATCTTCCATAACATCATTGATGTATCCTCATACAATGTCTTTGTGATACGGAACAAGATCAACCCTACCTGGATGCCTGATAAGCGGAACAAGAGGAGGGTGTTTCTGGAGCAGCTGGGAAAGGCATTTGTTTCGCTTAATTTCAATTAAGCGAAATGTGTGGCTGACAAGCCACACATTCAAAGAAGGGAGCTCCTCCCCCGCACAGCAGCCTATGCAGCGCTTGTGAAAGATGTTCAGTGGGCTGAATCTGTCCTGATCCACCTGAGGCTGCAGCTGTTGCAGGCAAAAGGAGGAGATGCCAATTCTGCCCCCCAAAGAAGGACTGTAAAACAAATACTATGTGCTGCACATGTGAGAAATACATCTGCAATGTCCATGCACACACACATGCATATTGTCCTACATGTGCCAATTAGAGTTGATTTATGTTCTTCATGTTTTTGTTTTGTATCTACTATCTTATTTTATACTTATTTACTGTTGTTGTTTATACACCTTGTGGGTGGGGCCAATGGTTAAAAAAATGGGAGAAGTCTAGTATTTTGTAGTTGAATTCCTCATTGTACAGTATATAAGAATAAATCATTATGTTGCCAAAAAAGTTCAAGACTGTTATTGTTTCCCTTCAATAAAATGCATTCAAAACTACTTTCTGAACATTTCTGCTACTTTCTTAGGCTATACAAGTGCTATCTCTTGCAAAAAAGTCATGTTTACACCTATGCAGTACCTTAAGCGATAATATTAATAATAATAAACCTCTACTTTAGTAAAGAAAACAATTATGACAGGTGTGTTGTAATAAAAATGAGTGGTGTCCACTGATTAAATGCAGTCTTTCTGCATTGTGAAGAGGGAAAACCCAGATATTCGCAAAGTTCCCTGTCAGTGAATCAATATAATAACCATCTCTGTTTTATCAGCCATAGTGGTGGTTGTCTCCTCTCTTGTTTTTGTGGTTTTGTGAATGTGAATGTCTCCATCTCTTCTGTCATCTCTGCATTGCTAAAAAGCCTACCGCCACTGTCACCATAGCAACTGTCTGTCACTGCTGCCATGCTTGAAAACACTGCTTTCTACTCTGAGGAACGTGTGTGTGTGCTTGTGTGCGTGCGCGTGTGCGTGCGTGTGCTTGTGTCTGTCTGTCTGTCTGTCTGTCTGTCTGTCTGTCTGTCTGTCTGTCTGTCTGTCTGTCTGTCTGTCTGTCTGTCTGTCTGTCTGTCTGTCTGTCTGTCTGTCTGTCTGTCTGTCTGTCTGTCTGTCTGAAGGTCTAGGTATGTGTCTGTCAGTCCTCTCTTTTTGTCTATATCATTGAAGAGGAGTATGGGTGGCTCTGGTTATCTTTGTTCCAGTTTAGATTCTGCCAGTAACCTTTTCTACATGTCTTAGATGTCTATCTCTAGCGGTCACATTGATTCTGTAAAACTCATGATCTGTTTCTCAAAATCTGGTTTGAGGTGTCAGACTTGTGCCAACATCACACTCACACACTCCTTGCAGGTGATGATCAGACCTTCACAGAGAACTGACTGACTGACTGACTGACGGGATAGGAGGATGATAACATGGACCCAGATCTGTTTCTGCTGCCTTGCCAAATCCTATACAAATAGATATCGGACTAGGCTAGAGAGATTTTCCATTTTAGCCTGTTAGGAGCCAGTGTTGTTTTGGCCGTGGAGTCTGGCAGGTGTAAACCTTAGCTGGCCAAACACAAGGACCATCACGTTTGTTCATCCACTTTCGGTCTCTAAGTAACCAAGCTGAACTGTATGATTCTGTAGGAGGATCAAATCAAATCAAATCAATGGTAGATTTGGTAGATTTGTCGTGTTTGTAGCCAGTGTGGGTTTGGCTGTGATGGACAGAGTTAGACAGAGAAGAGGAGCTCAGTAGGTGGCCTGGCAGTTAAAACCATCACTGTTGGTCACCCATTTTTGGTCTAAAAGCAAATGTTGGCACATCTGCCCAGCATCAACACTCATCCATTTCCCAGTGTTTCAGCACTGGACAGCTCCACTGTAGAAGCCACTCTCCCATGTCATGCATGGTGAGTGAATTCACAGACATTTTTGGCCCATGCCAAGAAAGAGATGATATCACTCCTGATATCAGTTGTGCATCACATAAAAACTAGTTTTAGCTCATACTTCAGATCAGCCTTGGAGCAGAAGTATCGCTGCCTGTCACTCTTCCTGTTCCCTCCGGGCTTTCATCCATCCTGTCTCTGGCCGCTGGAGGAGGAGGGGCTGGATGTACACACACACAAGGTTCTAACTATGTCCTCCTCACGTCAGTCTCCTCCAGATCCTCTGTGGAGGGAGTGACGACCAGAGGACCAGACCCTCTGTGGAGGGAGTGACGACCAGAGGATCAGACCCTCTGTGGAGGGAGTGACGACCAGAGGACCAGACCCTCTGTGGAGGGAGTGACGACCAGAGGACCAGACCCTCAGTGGAGGGAGTGACGACCAGAGGATCTGGAGGAGACTGACGTGAGGAGGACATAGTTAGAACCTTGTGTGTGTGTGTGAGGACCAGACCCTCAGTGGAGGGAGTGACGACCAGAGGACCAGACCCTCAGTGGAGGGAGTGACGACTAGAGGACCAGACCATCAGAGGAGGGAGTGACGACTAGAGGACCAGACCCTCAGAGGAGGGAGTGACGACTAGAGGACCAGACCCTCAGAGGAGGGAGTGATGACCATTGGACCAGACCCTCAGTGGAGGGAGTGACCACCAGAGGACCAGACCCTCAGTGGAGGGAGTGACGACTAGAGGACCAGACCCTCAGAGGAGGGAGTGACGACCAGAGGACCAGACCCTCAGTGGAGGGAGTGACAACCAGAGGACCAGACCCTCAGTGGAGGGAGTGACAACCAGAGTACCAGACCCTCAGTGGAGGGAGTGACGACCAGAGGATCTGGAGGAGACTGACGTGAGGAGGACATAGTTATAACCTTGTGTGTGTGTGTGTGTGTGTGAGGACCAGACCCTCAGTGGTGGGAGTGACCACCAGAGGACCAGACCCTCAGAGGAGGGAGTGACGACTAGTGGACCAGACCCTCAGTGGAGGGAGTGACGACCAGAGGACCAGACCCTCAGTGGAGGGAGTGACGACTAGAGGACCAGACCCTCAGTGGAGGGAGTGATGACCAGAGGACCAGACCCTCAGTGGAGGGAGTGACAACCAGAGGACCAGACCCTCAGAGGAGGGAGTGACCACCAGAGGACCAGACCCTCAGAGGAGGGAGTGACGACCAGAGGACCAGACCCTCAGCGGAGTGAGTGACAACCAGAGGACCAGACCCTCAGTGGAGGGAGTGACAACCAGAGGACAGGACCAGACCCTTTGCCTGCTGCTTCAATTTATAGGACTGCCCTGGGCATGGGCCTGCCATGTGTGAGAGTGTGACAGGCCGGCAGTTCGTGAATTATATAAATATAGACCTCTGGAATCTCCTCATCTCGCCAGGCATGAATAATTGAGGAGAAAGGAGATGAGGTGGGATGGGATTGGTTCAGGAGATGGAGATGAATGGTTCATGCAGTGTCTTTCTGTCCAGTTGAACGCACTGATTAGTGACATACTGACTGACTGATACTGTGGTGGGGTTTGTCAGAGAGGGAGAAGGAGAGGGTGGGGGAGAGAGATTGAGGGAAAGAGAGAAGAGAGAGATTTTTTTATTTGATTTATTAGGATCCCCATTAGCCGACGCCAGTGGTGACCGCTAGTCTTACTGGGATCTGACACATTGTAACGGCTTTCGTTGGTGCCCACCCCAACTCACGCCCTGACCAACCTAACACAAAGACATAAAAAATAAACTAAGGTCAGAACGTGACACACATACCGAAAAAGACATTACAGACAAAACACTTCACAATTGACATACATTTAAAAACATTAACGTGTGTGTGCATCTATCAGTTACACATACATGTCAGTACATACACACAACAAGTAGGTCACATGGGGGAGAGGCGTTGTGCCGTGAGGTGTTGCTTTATTTGTTTTTTGAAACCAGGTTTGCTGTTTATTTGAGCTATATAAGATGGAAGAGTTCCATGCACTCATGGCTCTGTATAATACTATACGTTTTCTTGAATTTGTTCTGGACCTGGGTACTGTGAAAAGACCCCTGGAGAGAGAAGAGAAAGGGAGGGAGTGGGAGAGTGAGAAAGAGAGACTGGAGGGTGTACGTGTGTGAGAGAGTCCTACACAGATTATTTGGTGATCACAGCTGTATTCTATCCCTGTAGGCTCCGGGGCGATTTGGCCACAGCTGTATCAACAATGCCCCAGTCTTGGCTCGTATTTGGTCTTCGTGGCTGGTTTGTGTGTTTGTGCGTTCGTGCCTATGTTTATGAACTTGTTTGTGTGCGTGCCTGTGTTTATGCATTTGTGTGTGTTTGTGTGTGCATGTGCGTGCGCGTGTGTGTGTATATGCATGTGCGTGTTTAGAAGTGTATTTGTATTTATTATGGATCCCCATTAGTTTCTGCCAAGGCAGCAGCTACTCTTCCTGGGGTTTATTATGGATCCCCAGTAGTTTCTGCCAAGGCAGCAGCTACTCTTCCAGCAAAATTAAGGCAGTTTATACAATTTTAAAACCATTACAATACATTCACATACTGTGTGCCATCAGGCCACTACTCCACGCCTACCACATATATACAGTACAAAATCCATGTGTACGTGTGTGTATAGTACGTATGCTATCGTGTGTGTGTGTGTGTGTGTGTGTGTGTGTGTGTGTGTGTGTGTGTGTGTGTGTGTGTGTGTGTGTGTGTGTGTGTGTGTGTGTGTGTGTGTGTGTGTGTGTGTGTGTGTGTGTGTGTGTGTGTGTGTGTGTGTGTGTGTGTGTGTGTGTGTGTGCCTATGTTTGTGTTTTGTTTCAGCCATCACACTGTGGGAAATGTGGAAGACAAGTTCTCCTCCCATCTCCATGGTAACCCCATCTCTTTTAGAAAGGCAGGCAGGGAGGGAGGGAGGGAGGGAGGGAGGGAGAGAGGGAGGGAGGGAGGGAGGGAGGGAGGGAGGGAGGGAGGGAGAGAGGAAGAGAGGGAGGGAGGGAGGGAGAGAGGGAGGGAGAGAGGGAGGAGAGAGAGAGGGAGGAGAGAGGGAGGGAGGGAGGGAGGGAGGGAGGGAGGGAGGGAGGGAGGGAGGGAGGGAGGGAGGGGGGAGAGAGAGGGACGGAGGAGAGAGAGGGAGAGAGAGAGGAGGGAGGGAGAGAGGGAGGAGAGAGAGAGGGAGAGAGGGAGGAGAGAGAGAGGGAGGGGAGAGAGGGAGGGAGGAGAGAGAGAGGGAGAGAGGGAGGAGAGAGAGAGGGAGGAGAGAGATATGTCTGATCTGCTACATTCACAATCAGCAGGCTGTATTATGTCACATTATCTTCCACTCAACAGTGTTACACAGTATCACTCTGATGTCAGCAATCAAAATGTTATGCCATTTGCAATGAATCATCATATCCCCATGCATATGCTAGGATTTTACAATGAGACGTTCAAACACAGAGGAGTTTGCAAAAATGTTGAGTCGTGCTGCTGTCAGTTTTCTGTACAGTGAGCTCTCAGAAGGGTTGTTGTCTGGTGAAGAACATAGATAGATAGTTCCTCTAGCTAAAGCCCTTGTTACATATCACTATCATGGTCAATTCAGCTGTTTGGGTTGGACATGCAGCCACAGACCAGCGCAGCTTGACTGCCTTTAGAACCTTCTAAGGTTTCTCAGCAATACAACTAACAATACAAGATCTCTAGTCAGCTGATAAAAGAAAAGAAAGGGAAGAGAAGAGAAGAGAAAGGAGGACATAATGAGAGGGGGAAAGAGACAGTTCAAAGAAAGACAGAGAGCAGAGAGAAAGCAGAGAAATGGAATTAGAGAGGAGAGAGATGATGGCTTGAATCTGTGAGCACAAAGTGAGCTAGCACAGCTAGAGAAAAAGAGAGAGAATGCTTGCACGTGCACGTTCCTGTGTGTGTGTGTGTGTGTGTGTGTGTGTGTGAGAGAGAGAGACTGTCAAACTTGCTTTTCACAAATAGCTCCACATAGCTACCTCCTGTCGAGCATCAAGGGGGTTGTCATGGTATCCCAGCGTCTGAGGGCGTGGCAAGAAGTACCTGTGGCAGACATGGCTGTCCCTGCCTCAGGGAAGGAGTAAAACTGGAGGTCAGGGGTTGACCAGACCAGGCAGGGCTGTCTGGTGGAAAAATACCTTTAGATGTCAACCTTTGTATCTTGTATTTTGTTCTACCCTTTAGTCGGCCTCTTTTACTATTTTTTGTAGGCTACATTTTGAGAGAGAGAGAGAGAGAGACAGAGAGGGAGAGAGAGAGACAGAGAGGGAGAGAGAGAGACAGAGAGAGAGAGAGAGAGAGAGAGAGAGAGAGAGAGAGAGAGAGAGAGCGAGAGAGAGAGAGAGAGAGAGAGAGAGAGAGAGAGAGAGAGAGAGAGAGAGAGAGAGAGAGAGAGAGAGAGAGAGAGAGAGAGAGAGAGAGAGAGAGAGAGAGAGAGAGAGAGAGAGACCCTCTGCCTGATGCTTCTATTTATAGGACTGCCCTGGGCATGGGCCTACCGTGTGTGTGTGACAGGCATGCAGTCCGTGAATGATATGAATATAGACCTCTGCTGAGTCTGGAATCTCCTCATCTCGCTAGGCATGAATTATTGAGGAGAAAGGAGATGAGGTGGGATGGGATTGGTTCAGGTAGTGTCTGTCCAGTTGAGCACACTTATTAGTGACATACTGACTGACTGACTGATACTGTGCTGGGTCTGTCAGAGAGGGAGAAGGAGAGGGTGGCAGGGAGAGATGGAGGAAAAGAGAAGGAGGGAGAAAGACTGAGGGAAAGAGAGAAGAGAGAGATTTTTGTGTTAGATTTTTTTTCCGACACATAACGAAAAATACATTACAGACAAAATACTTTACAATTGACATACATTTAAAAACATTAACATGTAGTGTGTGTGCATCTATCAGTTACACATACATGTCATATAGTGAGTAAGTGAGATAGTGAAAGTGAGGGAGAGAGAGTGAGTAAGTGAGATAGTGAAAGTAAGGGAGAGAGAGTGAGTAAGTGAGATAGTGAAAGTGAGGGAGAGAGAGTGAGTAAGTGAGATAGTGAAAGTAAGGGAGAGAGAGTGAGTAAGTGAGATAGTGAAAGTGAGGGAGAGAGAGTGAGTAAGTGAGATAGTGAAAGTGAGGGAGAGAGTGAGCGAGATGGAGAGAGATGGACACAATATGAGCTATATCCCTGTGGAGTGTCATGGCCTCCTGAGGGCCTACCAGGTACTGAGTTCAATGACGATGGTGGAGGAGGAATTCTCAGGAACAGTCTGGTTAGAGCACAGCTTACACACACGCATGCACGCACGCACACACACACACACACACACACACAGCACTCAGTTGGGCCTGGTAGTGAGATGGATGCCAGCTTCGAGGTCTCCGAGTTCCTTCTTGTTGCCCTGCCCTCTGGGATGACAAAGCACTTTCCAGGATGTGCACTCCGCTGCGTAAGACCCCTGCCCTGATCAGAGCTGTAGCCTACTCACACACAGTGGAGCGAAGGATTCATAGTTACTGGGACTCAGCTCTAAGTAGGGTATCTCCTTAGAGGATAGTATACAGTCTGTAGGAGATAACCAGAGAGGATAGTATACAGTCTGTAGGAGAGAAACAGAGAGGATGGTATACAGTCTGTAGGAGATAAACAGAGAGGATGGTATACAGTTTGTAGGAGATAAACAGAGAGGATAGTATACAGTCTGTAGGAGATAAACAGAGAGGATGGTATACAGTCTGTAGGAGATAAACAGAGAGGATAGTATACAGTCTGTAGGAGATAAACAGAGAGGATGGTATACAGTCTGTAGGAGAGAAACAGAGAGGATAGTATACAGTCTGTAGGAGAGAAACAGAGAGGATGGTATACAGTCTGTAGGAGATAAACAGAGAGGATAGTATACAGTCTGTAGGAGATAAACAGAGAGGATGGTATACAGTCTGTAGGAGATAAACAGAGAGGATAGTATACAGTCTGTAGGAGATAAACAGAGAGGATGGTATACAGTCTGTAGGAGATAAACAGAGAGGATAGTATACAGTCTGTAGGAGAGAAACAGAGAGGATAGTATACAGTCTGTAGGAGATAAACAGAGAGGATGGTATACAGTCTGTAGGAGATAAACAGAGAGGATAGTATACAGTCTGTAGGAGATAAACAGAGAGGATGGTATACAGTCTGTAGGAGAGAAACAGAGAGGATAGTATACAGTCTGTAGGAGAGAAACAGAGAGGATGGTATACAGTCTGTAGGAGATAAACAGAGAGGATGGTATACAGTCTGTAGGAGATAAACAGAGAGGATGGTATACAGTCTGTAGGAGATAAACAGAGAGGATAGTATACAGTCTGTAGGAGATAAACAGAGAGGATGGTATACAGTCTGTAGGAGATAAACAGAGAGGATGGTATACAGTCTGTAGGAGAGAAACAGAGAGGATGGTATACAGTCTGTAGGAGATAAACAGAGAGGATGGTATACAGTCTGTAGGAGAGAAACAGAGAAGATAGTATACAGTCTGTAGGAGATAAACAGAGAGGATGGTATACAGTCTGTAGGAGATAAACAGAGAGGATAGTATACAGTCTGTAGGAGATAAACAGAGAGGATGGTATACAGTCTGTAGGAGATAAACAGAGAGGATGGTATACAGTCTGTAGGAGATAAACAGAGAGGATAGTATACAGTCTGTAGGAGATAAACAGAGAGGATGGTATACAGTCTGTAGGAGATAAACAGAGAGGATAGTATACAGTCTGTAGGAGATAAACAGAGAGGATGGTATACAGTCTGTAGGAGATAAACAGAGAGGATGGTATACAGTCTGTAGGAGAGAAACAGAGAAGCAACTGTTATTGCCAACTCAAGCAGTGAACTAACAGGAATAAATGTGCTCATTTTGAAAAGGTTTGGGTGCTAAGGCTATACTTTTCCTTGTAATGCAGAAGCATATTGAAGTAGTTGTATTAAATTGATGCTCCAAAGGTTTTGTATAATTTGAGCCAGGGTTTTTTAAAGTAGTGCTCATGAGCCAAAATGGGTACCCGGAAATTGTGCACAATTGTGTACTACGTCAGCCATTTTTTATGATACAGTATGTTACGAATTTGAAAAGTAATAAACTAATAATAATATGTATTTTTTGTCCAATTCGTACAATTTGTTACACATTTTTAAGTGCTTAAGATTCAAGACTGCAACATTAAGTGGCACACATCCTGTAATAATACACTGTACAACCATTATACTGTGAAGCCTTTCATAGAGGATCCTTTACATCAAAACACTGCCTTCCTAATGGCACCCTGTTTCCTATGTAGTGCACTACTTTTGACTAGGACTCATAGAGCTCTGGTCAAAAGCAGTGCACTATGTCGGGAATAGGGTGCCATTATGGATGCATCCCTGTGAATTGTATCATCATATAAGATCATCATGATTTCATGAATCATGCCTTTGTCTGGAATTAACATGATCTTCAATGTTATTACATTTCCTTTGATTTAGGTCGTCATTGTTTCAAGGAAACATCACTCCAGTGCACATCTTGTCAATGACACAATAAAACATAATATGTTACAATACTTCAGTACACTAGTACAATATTACAGTGGCTATCAGTGGCTATGTTGGCAGACTGCCTATTCCTTTAGAGCTGTTTAGTGTTGTGTTGTCTGCTTATCTGGACAACAATGTCTGGGGAATCTTCGGAAATAGCTTGGTGGAGGTTGGGATGACCTTGTCTAACACAATGTCTAGGCGCTGTCTGCAGTATTGTGAGAGAGCTGTGGTGTGCCTGGTGCGGTGGAAACGTGCCAGTAGACGAAAGAAGGCTCCGGGTGTGTGTAGTTTCTGAATGGCAGGTGCTGTTAATCTGGTGTGTCGCAACCAGCCACATCACCCCCTCTGGCTCTCTCTCTCTCTCTCTCTCTCTCTCTCTCTCTCTCTCTCTCTCTCTCTCTCTCTCTCTCTCTCTCTCTCTCTCTCTCTCTCTCTCTCTCTCTCTCTCTCTCTCTCTCTCTCTCTCTCTCTCTCTCTCTCTCTCTCTCTCTCTCTCTCTCTCTCCCTGTCTGTGTGTCTCGCTCTCTCTGTCTCTCTCTCTCTCTCCCTGTCTGTGTGTCTCGCTCTCTCTCTCTCTCTCTCTCTCTCTCTCTCTCTCTCTCTCTCTCTCTCTCTCTCTCTCTCTCTCTCTCTCTCTCTCTCTCTCTCTCTCTCTCTCTCTCTCTCTCTCTCTCTCTCTCTCTCTCTCTCTCTCTCTCTCTCTCTCTCTCTCTCTCTCTCTCTCTCTCTCTCTCTCTCTCTCTCTCTCTCTCTCTCCTGTGTGTCTCTCTCTCTCCCTGTCTGTGTGTCTCGCTCTCTCTGTCTCTCTCTCTCTCCCTGTCAGTGTCTCTCAATTCAATTCAATTCAATTCAAGGGGCTTTATTGGCATGGGAAACATGTGTTAACAATGCCAAAGCAAGTGAGGTAGATAACATACAAAAGTGAAATAAACAATAAAAATGAACAGTAAACATTACACATACAGAAGTTTCAAAACAATAAAGACATTACAAATGGCCGATGACCTCAGGCCTTGGATATTCCAGGATGATATAGTGAAGGCATTTTGTTCCATAAAGTGTCCAATGTTGTTGGTCGTGGTTTGGCCTCAGGCCAGTAAGTGTGAGCAGAGCCTGCTGAGCATCTGGTACATGCCGTTGGCTTGGGCGAGTGTAAGAGTGGGGGTTGGGCCTGTTTGCCCGCTCACTACCTGGGCGTATGTGTGACTTCCATGTTGATGCCCTCTTTGCGGGGGTGGGGTGCATGGGGTGGGCAGGAGTGGCATAGGTCTGATCTGAATGGGGTGTGGGCATGGTTGATGTGGGGGGGTGTTGATTGGTTGGGGTGGGGGTGTGAATGTGTCTGGGGGTGCTGTGGTCTGGATGTAAGTCCTCTTGGCGTGGGTCCTCTATGTGTAGGTCCAGGGGGGGGGTCCTGCAGGTCTTGGAGGGTGTCTCGCTGGTCTGGGTGGGGTGTCTCTTGATCTGTTGCTCCTGTGTGAAGTGTTGGGGCTGCGTTTGAGAGCGATGTCCTTTAGAGTCCGGGCAAAGGTGGGCACTGCTGCCTTGTAGAGGTGGACCTGGTCATAGAGGCTGTTCAAGTCCAGGGTGAAGTGGTGGGCCAGGAAAACATTTGGTTTTGAGGCACAGTCACGGGAAATGCTTGCGTTTACCCGCTGTATTGTAGCAGGGTGGAAGTCTTTTCGTGGTAGTAGGGTGGAGATAACCACTTGTGCGTTGGGGAAAGTAGAAGAAGCTTTTTCAATCACTCCCTTCAGTGCTGTGGCCACCCTTTCCTGCTGTGCTCTCAGGTCGTTTGTGCCTGTGTGTATTATTATGTGGCTAGGTGAGCCTAGTTTGTCCTCAGACAGAAGGTCTAGGGCGCACTGGGTGTTTGGACACCAGAGTTTAGACACACTGTGTTTGGGAAAAAGTTTTTTTTCTTCTATATATTTCCCATTTGAGTCCATAAGGAGAACAATCTGTGTCTTGTGTTTGTCCTCAGTGGGTGTGGGGGGGGGTTGTCAGGAGGGCTATCAGGGTGGCTGACAGGGGGGGTGCTCAGAGGGGGTGAGAGCTGCTGGGCTTGGGGTTTTTCTTTTGTCTGTTCTGCTGTGATGTCGACTCTATGGTCAGGGTCTGGTGTGGACTGTTCTGCTGTGGTGTCGAGACTTTTGTCGGGTGCTGAGGTGGGCTGTTCTGCTGGCGTCTCTGTGGGGATGGCCACCTCCCTAGTGGGTTGTTCTCTGTCACATGCCATCCCCCTCAACCTCTCCTCCAGTAGTCTGATCCTCTCCTCCATCCCCCTCTCCCTCTCCTCCAGCAGTCTGATCCTCTCCTCTAGTGCTCTGTTCTGCTCCTGCTCCTGCTTCTGCTCTTTCTCCTTTTGAAGTTGTCTCACCACTGTCCAGAGTGCAGATATGTCTCTCTCCACCTCCAGCACTCTGGGTCTGGTTAAGGTTTTTTTGCTGGACTGTTGTCTGGGTCTGTGCTGACTGGAGTGTAATCACCTGCTGTTCCAGCTCAACCTGCCTTACCTCCAGCTGGGTAAATTTATCCTTCATTTCAATGAGGAAGAAGTACTCTGTACTGGGAGGTTGACTGTCTGCTGAGGGTTGCTCGTCTGTGGGGTTATATGATGAAGAGGTCTGGTCTGACCCGCTTGGGGTGGGGGTATCTTTATCAAGGGAGAGCTTCTCCTGCTGGGCTAATTATTTGATTAGGTGAAAGTCCAGCTGAAACTGTTTGGGGTTGCCCTGTACCATTACTGTTCCAGACTTATATAGATTTATATTAGCTGACTCAGAGTCCTCGTTGTCAAGTATCCTGAGTTTCCACCCCTCGTTAACCCCCCCTCTCTTAACAGAGGGGTAGTGTGCTATTATAGCACTGTGCCATGCCAGGGGATGGTTTGTGTGGAAGATAAGGTGGCTGATGTTCCCATTTTTGTAATAGTCAGCAAAAAGTGTCTCTTGATTTTCCATAAGGAGCTTCATTTTGTGATCTTTTCTTGCCTTATCATTCTTTACATACACAGGGTACTGTATTTTAATTACCTCTGAACAGCGGGAGGCAGCTTCTAAGGCCTCTCCATTTGGTTGGGGTAGACTATTCGACTCTCCTGCCATTGTTGGGCTAATGGGCTTTGACACCTCTCACTTGACACGTAAGTGCTAGTTGAAGCTGTATCAAGCTTGGCAGAATTATGTTACCATTCAGTCCTTATAAAGTAATGTCATGTATTTTTCTTCTTGGCTTTTGGAAATAAAATATAGTTTCAGACTAAACATTACTCACTCAGTTCCAGGTTGGGTGGTGTTCTCAGGTTTCTGTTGTTTTCCAGAGAATTTGCTGTATAGAATAGTTAATCCTTGGTAGATGTGAACCTTCCAGGTGATTCCATCTCTCTCTCTCCCTGTCAGTGTCTCTCTCTCTCTCTCTCTCTCTCTCTCTCTCTCAATTCAATTTAAATTGAAATTGAAATTGAAGGGCTTTAATATTTTGTTACATTACAGCCTTATTCTAAAATGTATTAAATAAATACAAATCTTCAGCAATCTACACACTATACCCCATAATTACAAAGCAAAAACAGGTTTGTAGAAATGTTTGCAAATTTATAAAAAATATAAAACAGAAATACCTTATTTACATAATTATTCAGACCCTTTGCTATGAGACTTGAAATTAAGCTCAGCTGCATCCTGTTTCCATTGATCCTCCTGGAGATGTTTCTACAACTTGATTGCAGTCCATCTGTGGTAAATTCAATTGATTGGACATTATTTGGAGAGGCACACACCTCTCTATATCAGTGCATGTCAGAGCAAAAACCAAGTCATGAGGTGGAAGGAATTGTCCCTAGAGCTCCGAGACAGGATTGTGTCGAGGCTTTGGAACAGCGTTTGGAGAGGGGAAATATAACTACATCAATGCTGGCACAGGGAACAAAGTGAGGAGCAGACAGAAATAGGGAAGTCAATCAACAAAGTGAAGGAGTCCAGGTGAGTCCAGGACAAGCCAGCTGGGGGCGTAGAAGCCCAACGAGCCGGCAGCGGCGTGGGAGCCTGACAATCCCGCTGAGGCATGGGAGCTTGGCGAGCCGGCTGAGGTGTGGGAGCCCGATGAACCGGCTGAGGCATGATGTGGGATGGGAGCCTGGCGACCCAACCGGGGCATGCAAACCTCTCGAGCCAGCTGAAAGCCCGACGAGCCAGCTGAGGCACCCCCATCGGCGGCGGCAGCTGGACCCGACGTCACCAAAACAAAACAAAAAACTCCCTGATGCTTAGTATTGTGGTGTCAGCGTTCTGTGAGGATTGACGCTGGTAGACGAGAAGCAGGTACAGGGAGAACATTTAATGAACAACGGACATGAAACAGAACACACAGCCTGTCTTCTCTTGAGAGCCAGGTCTGTCTATGGCGGCCTTTCTCAATAGCAAGGGTATGCTCACTGAGTCTATACATAGTCAAAGCTTTCCTTAAGTTTGGGTCAGTCACAGTGGTCAGGTATTCTGTACTCTCTGTTATTTTGATAATTAGTGGGTATCGGCCTTATTCTGCTCTGCATGCATTATTTGGTGTTTTACATTGTACACTGACGCTTCGAACACACCAACTTCGTCATTGCGTTTCGATACACCTAAAGTACATTCATTTCCAATGGAACGCTGCATTTGCCTTGCAGCAGTGCGTTGCAGAGGCAGTTGCAGTGCGTTCTGTGTGGTGCATGCGTTCGATTCGTATGCATCAAATTGTATGCGTAGACTTGACAGAAAGTAGCAAAATGTGAATGTTGAATTTTTGTTGTACACATCCAGTAAAAAAAATGTGGGATTACATAATAAAAACAGTTTGACTGAAGAATTTCTTTACATTTTATTAATTTAAAAAAGCAGCAAAGAAAAGCAGCAGTCATTTTTTAATAATTTTTTATGAATTTTTGCCAAGTATATTATTTATTCGATGACATCCACAAATGAATTGTGAGAGCCTATAATATAATTTCCCTCAAATGCAGTTTTGGAACGAAATGCAATAATAAATAGTCAAGATAGCAGAGTAGTCTCTTTCAACAATGAGACCAACGTTGAGGAAGGTGGTCTTGATCGCGCTGTTGGGCCGGGACCAGCCCTGACGAAAGCGCAGGTCTGTGTGGGTCCAGAGATGGTTCAAGTCCCGAAAGCGCAGGTCTGTGTGGGTCCAGAGATGGTTAAAGTCCAGAAAGCGCAAGTCTGTGTGGGTCCAGAGATGGTTAAAGTCCAGAAAGCGCAGGTCTGTGTGGGTCCAGAGATGGTTAAAGTCCAGAAAGCGCAGGTCTGTGTGGGTCCAGAGATGGTTAAAGTACAGAAAGCGCAGGTCTGTGTGGGTCCAGAGATGGTTAAAGTACAGAAAGCGCAGGTCTGTGTGGGTCCAGAGATGGTTAAAGCCAGTTCGATCACCTGCTCCAGATGGTTAGAGCCAGGATCGCCCGGATGGATACCAACTACCGGGAATCCATCAGCCCAGTTGAACGCCTGGCGATTTGTCTCCGGTAAGCTACATTCTAGTACATTTTTAAAGCCTTTGATACCATAATTGATTGATACATTGTTTTTATGTGCAACCTAGCTAGCTAAAGGGCTCTCTAGATGTACTTTTACAGAATGTTCATTAGGATTATAAGTTTTCCCAAAGTTGGTTTATAATCCTTTTTTAATTATGCAATGTTACCAAATGAAAAGAAAGTTGAGGTGCCTTCTGCCCTGATGAAGGTAGGCTAGTCTTCTCCAGGACCCATTGTTGTTCAAGACAGTTACAGTCATTCATTACATTCTTATTAGGCTCACATTCACTCTTAGAGAAAAAGGTTCCAAAAGTGTCCTTCTGCTTTCCCCATAGGATAACCTTTTTGGTTCCAGGTATAACCCTTTGGGGAAAATGTTATACATGGAACCCAATAGGTTTCTACTTGGAACCAAAAGGGGTACTACCTGGAACCAAAAAGGGATCTCCTATGGGGACAGCCGGAGAACCCTTTTAAGTAGATAGTACCATTCTTTCTAAGAGTAGAGTTGGCCTGGGCTACAGTTTATTGATATAGTCATAGACTGAATTGTACTGTTTCAAGGCATTGTTAATGATGGTTGATGAGTATTACAATATAATTAGTAGAGCATAATAAACTGTAATGATGTAGCTATATGAGTAGATATAATATGTGAGTGGAGTTCAAGTTACACACAATATTGATAATTATTTTGAATTATATTTTAGATTCTTGGCGACAGGGAACTCCTACAGGACTATTGGATTCAGCTTCCGAGTTGGACGGTCCACGTTGGCAGGCATTGTCCCCTCTGTGGCACAAGCCATTTGTGACTCTCTGGTTGGTGAATATATGCCTGTCCCCAAGGAGGAAGAGTGGAGGGCCATCGCTGCCGAGTTCCTGGAGAGGAGGAATTTCCCAACTGTCTTGGCTCCATTGACGGGAAACATGTAGTAATCCAGGCTCCACTGTGCTCAGGTTCGCAATTCTACAACTACAAGGGTACATATTCAGTTGTACTCTTGGCTGTAGTAGATGCCATCTACTGTTTCCGTGTTGTCGATGTTGGTGCTTACGGCAAGGGAAGTGATGGCGGGACCCTCCGGGACTCTGCCTTCGACCAGGCACTTCAGGATGGCACCCTGGAGATTCCACCACCTGCATCACTCCCTGGAGATGAAGACCTGGGACCTGTTCCCCACGTCTTCATCGGCGACGAGGCCTTCCCTTTAAGACCCAACCTCATGAGGCCCTACGCTGGACGCCAGCTGCCATTGCCAAAGCCTGTAAGGATCTTTAATTGTCCAGGGCAAGGTTAGTTGTTGAATGCGACTTTGGGATTCTGGCAGCCCGGTGGAGAATGTATTGGAGAGTGCTTGGTCTCAGCCCCTCAAATGTCGATGCCTGCATGAAGGCCACATGTGTTCTCTATAACTACCTGCGGAGGTCATTCCAGGAGCCGCTCCGGATGGAGATGGGCACGCCAAATGGTCACCTACCTGATGTCACCAGGGCAGGTGCCAACAACGCCCCCAGACAGGCACTCCAGGTGAGGGAGAAGCTGACCCCCTACTTCTCATCGCCAGCAGGTGAAGTCCCATGGCAGTCTGCCGTGGAGTGAAACTGCTCTTTTAAGAGCCCTCTAACACAAAGGTTATTTTAAGAACCATCCACCGTTGTCCATAAAGTATAATTTTTCCCCCAGATTACTTTATGTATCATTGTCTCTCTTCATTTGGAAGCTATATTTAAGTGAAATTTGGGAGTAAAGACCACACCTTAAAACCCCTTCCCTCTCCCATTAATGTCAGTATTATACACACCTGGCATCGTACATCAGGTGAGCAGGAGCACTAATTAAGGTTATCCTGTCTGGCTCCGGGGTTCCGCTAGCGGAACTCCTCCCACATTCCACTGAAAAGGCAGAGCGCGAAATTCCAAAAATATTTTTTAGAAATATTTAACTTTCACACATTAACAAGTCCAATACAGCAAATGAAAGATACACATCTTGTGAATCCAGCCAAAATGTCCGATTTTTTAAATGTTTTACAGCGAAAACACCACGTATATTTATGTTAGCTCACCACCAAATACAAAAAAGGACAGACATTTTTCACAGCACAGGTAGCATGCACAAAACCAACATAACTAACCAAGATCCAACCAAACTAACCAAGAAACAACTTCATCAGATGACAGTCCTATAACATGTTACACAATAAATCTATGTTTTGTTCGAAAAATGTGCATATTTGAGGTATAAATCAGTTTTACATTGCAGCTACCATCACAGCTACCGTCAAAAATAGCACCGAAGCAGCCAGAGTAATTATAGAGACCAACGTGAAATACCTAAATACTCATCATAAAACATTTCTGAAAAATCGATGGTGTACAGCAAATTAAAGACAAACATCTTGTGAATCCAGCCAATATTTCCGTTTTTTTAAGTGTTATACAGCGAAAACACAATATAGCATTATATTAGCTTACTACAATAGCCTACCACACTACCGCATTCATTCATCAAGGCACGTTAGCGATAGCAATAGGCACGTTAGCGATAGCGAATAAACCAGCAAAATATATTAATTTTCACTAACCTTCATAAACCTTCATCAGATGACAGTCCTATAACATCAGGTTATACATACACTTATGTTTTGTTCGAAAATGTGCATATTTAGAGCTGAAATCAGTGGTTATACATTGTGCTAACGTAGCATCTTTTTCCCAGAATGTGCGGATATTTTTATGACACTCAACTATTCTGACCAAATAACTATTCATAAACGTTACTAGAAAATACATGTTGTATAGGAAATGATAGATACACTAGTTCTTAATGCAATCGCCGTGTTAGAATTCTAAAAATAACTTCATTACGACATCCAGCTTAGTTATAGCAAGAGAGTGCCCAAAATCTGGGTGCAAACTACTAGTTCACATGTTCGACAGATATATGAAATAGCATCATAAAATGGGTCCTACTTTTGATGATCTTCCATCAGAATGTTGTACAAGGGGTCCTTTGTCCAGAACAATCGTTGTTTGGTTTTAGAACGTCCTCTTCTCCAGTCAATTAGCACGGAAAGCTAGCAAAGTGGCGCGAAGCTCTCCTTCCTGAACAAAGGCACACAACGCAACACGCCTAACGTCCCGAAAAAAATTCAATAATCTAATAAAACTATATTGAAAAAACATACTTTACGATGATATTGTCACATTTATCAAATAAAATCAAAGCCGGAGATATTAGTCGTCTATAACGACAGCTTTACAGAAGGCAATACCAGGTCCCTTCTCGCGCGTTCCAGGAAACAGGAAATGGGTGTCACGTCATGCCAAGAGCTTTTATTCCACCTCAGATCAAGATAAACACTCAATTTCTTCTCTCACTCCCTATTGACATCTAGTGGAAGGTGTATGACGTGCATGTATACTAATATATATCAAGCCCATTTATAGGCAGGCCCTAGAACAGAGCATCGATTTCAGATTTTCCACTTCCTGTCAGGAAGTTTGCTGGAAAATGAGTTCTGTTTTACTCACAGATATAATTCAAACGGTTTTAGAAACTAGAGAGTGTTCTCTATCCAATAGTAATAATAATATGCATATTGTACGAGCAAGAATTGAGTACGAGGCCGTTTAAATTGGGCACGATTTTCCCCCAAAGTGAAAATAGCGCCCTCTGTCCTCAACAGGTTATACGACATACAGTTAGTATGATGGGAAAGGGAAAGGGTAACCTAGGGTCCATACAAATAGTACAGTTTACCACCATGTTCACTGGCCTGACAAAATACAGGTGGGAAAAAAACTAATTAGGAAGAAAATGTGTTTTTACTTTCATCTCGTCTTAGATCTGCAAAGGTGTAGGGAAGAAATAAGCAGATTAAGTCTAAATTAGATATTAATAAACAACTGAAACAAACGACTGACTATGAAAACATATTTTAACAAGTATTCAAGTACAGGAAAGAACATGACAGGTATGTGTGTTGTAAAAATGTTTAAAATAAATTGAACTATTGAAAGAGATGTGTATGTGCTTGTAAAAAAAAAAAGAATGTGTAGCCTGTAATCTGTAAGAGAACAACAAGAGCATGTATTTTTGGCACAATTGCAGACAGATTCAGGCACTACTCATAAAGCCTAGACGTAGTAGGGGAACTTCAGACATGGCCATAAAGAGAGAGAGGGCAGGGCACTGGAGATCTGAGGGACAGAGAGGAGTGGAAAAGAGGTGTGTGTATGTGTGTGTGTCTCTGGAAAAAATAAAATAACGTGTAGCCATAACACAGCTAAACAAACAAATGGCCCCTGGACGTCATGGACCAGTCGATGGAACATAACTTTACAAACAGTTTCAACACCCTGGTTTTCAAGTGATTTTAAATGAAATAAATATATTCCCCTTTAGTCTCGTAAGAGACCAACAAGAGCATCTGTGAATTCTCCGATGAATGAGTTTCAATTCAGAAATCTATGTAACACTAATAATGAATGCTATCCTAAGACTTAGATAAACAAATTACTTTATGAATTGACTGAATTTAAACGGAACTGACGTGTGTGAAAAGAAAGGTACAATGAGAGAGGTCAAAACAACACCCAGACAACTCCTCTTCCTGTCCTTCCTGTCCTTCCTCTCCTCTTCCTGTCCTTCCTGTGAGCTGCTCGGCTAAATTGACTCCATTTCTGAAAGGGAAGAGAAAAACAACACATACAAGCTTAACATAATATGACACCATAAAAGGTGAGATTTATGTTAACTAAATACTTGTAACGATGTTCGTCTGAGGAAGAAGGAGAGGACCAAGGTGCAGCGTGGTACGTGTTCATGATATTTAATAACACTGAACACTAGAACAAAATAATAACAAAGCGGAACAAACGAAACAGTCCTGTCTGGTGCAGACACACAAAACAGAAAACAACTACCCACCAAACACAGGTGGGAAAAGGCTACCTAAGTATAGTTCTCAATCAGAGACAACGATAGACAGCTACCTCTGATTGAGAACCACACCCGGCCAAACACACAGAAATAGAAAACATAGAACACAAAACATAGAATACCCACCCAAACTCACGCCCTGACCAAACCAAAATAGAGACATAAAAAGGATCTCTAAGGTCTGGGCGTGACAATACTGCTTGTATAGTGTAGTTAGTGGCATAAATATAGGAACAGTGTGGTAAAGTTGGTAGTACTTGCTGTTTACTCATGGAATTTGTATTTCAGATCAAAAGATGAATGTGACAGGCAAATATTTAGACAGCAAACATTTTTTTTGGGATATTAACTAACCCAGAAACAACAGCTATACATTTGCCTCATATTAATACTTTGATCTGAAATACCAATTAACCTACATGAGTATACTGTCTGTAAAAATGACCTACTTTACTTAACACTTATGACACTACCTGTGATGTGGAGAAAAAAAAACGTACCATTGAACTCGGCTTGGAAAAGCAGCTGATACATTTTAACCTTGACTGCTGCTTTTCTTTGCTGAGGCAGCCTCTTCAGTGTTGGCACCAGGCTCATGGCAAAGAGGGTCGCTTCATCCTCCTTCCTGTGAGCATCAGGTTGGGCTGCATCCCTCTCGACGGCTTGGAGGAGCCTCTGCTGAAATGAGTTGAGTGGATCTGGGGGCTGGTAACTCCGATGACGCCTGGTGTGACGTTGTTCCTCTTCGTTTCTCTCTCTGTTTCTCTCCACGGCCACATCCTGTTCAACGAGGTCCTCAGTGGTCACTTCCGTGAGGTTCATAATCATCTCAGGTGGTCCTAGATCCAGAGGTGCTTCCTCCATTCCATTTCCAATCCCACCGTACCTTCTCCGCTATGCAATCTGCTTTCAGAGCTGGTCATGGGTGCACCTCAGCCACGCTCAAGGTCCTAAACGACATCATAACCGCCATCAATAAGAGACATTACTGCGCAGCCGTATTCATCAACCTGGCCAAGGCTTTCGACTCTGTCAATCACCACATTCTTATTGGCAGACTCGACAGCCTTGGTTTCTCAAATGATTGCCTCGCCTGTTTTACCAACTACTTATCTGATAGAGTTCAGTGTGTCAAATCGGAGGGCCTGTTGTCCGGACCTCTGGCAGTCTCTATGGGGGTGCCACAGGGTTCAATCCTCGGGCCAATTCTCTTCTCTGTATACATCAATGATGTTGCTCTTGCTGCTGCTGATTCTCTGATACACCTCTACACAGACGACACCATTCTGTATACTTCTGGCCCCTCTTTGGACACTGTGTTAACTAACCTCCAGACGAGCTTCAATGCCATACAACTCTCCTTCCGTGGCCTCCAACTGCTCTTAAACGCAAGTAAAACTAAATGCATGCTGTTCAACCGACGGCTGAATAGGCTCTGACTTAGAATACGTGGACAACTACAAATACCTAGGTGTCTGGTTAGACTGTAAACTCTCCTTCCAGACTCACATTAAGCATCTCCAATCCAAAATTAAATCTAGAATCGGCTTCCTATATCGCAACAAAGCATCCTTCACTCATGCTGCCAAACATTCCCTCGTAAAACTGACCATCCTACCGATCCTCGACTTCGGTGATGTCATCTATAAAATAGCCTCCAACACTCTGCTCAACAAACTGGATGCAGTCTATCACAGTGCCATCCGTTTTGTCACCAAAGCCCCATACACTACCCACCATTGCGACCTGTACGCTCTCGTTAGTTGGCCCTCGCTTCATACTCGTCGCCAAAGCCACTGGCTCCAGGTCATCTACAAGTCTCTGCTAGGTAAAGCCCCACCTTATCTCAGCTCACTGGTCACCATAGCAGCACCCAATCGTAGCACGCGCTCCAGCAGGTATATCTCACTGGTCACCCCCAAAGCCAATTCCTCCTTTGGCTGCCTTTCCTTCCAGTTCTCTGCTGCCAATGACTGGAACGAACTGCAAAAATCTCTGAAGCTGGAAACACTTATCTCCCTCACTAGCTTTAAGCATCAGCTGTCAGAGCAGCTCACAGATTACCGCACCTGTACATAGCCTATCTATAATTTAGCCCAAACAACTACCTCTTCCCCTACAGTATTTATTTATTTATTTAGCTCCTTTGCACCCCTTTATTTCTATTTCTACTTTGCACATTCTTCCACTGCAAATCTACCATTCCAGTGTTTTACTTGCTATATTGTATTTACCTCGCCACCATGGCCTTTTTTTGCCTTTACCTCCCTTATCTCACCTCATTTGCTCACATTGAATATAGACTTATTTTTCTACTGTATTATTGACTGTATGTTTTGTTTATTCCATGTATAACTCTGTGTTGTTGTATGTGTCGAATTGCTATGCTTTATCTTGGCCAGGTCGCAGTTGCAAATGAGAACTTGTTCTCAACTGTCCTACCTGGTTAAATAAAGGTGAAATACAAATAAATAAATACATTTCATCATCTTCCATGGCTGCACTGGTGGTGGTCATACTCGTGGATGATGTAGACGTTGTAGAGTGTCTCTCTGCACCGGTGGAGGCGATGGACGCACGTGTAGGTGACGTTGAGGGTGTTGATGCACCAGTGGCGACAACACTTGTGGATGACGTAAGGGGTCTGGCTGTAAAATTGCCACTCGTTGCCCTAGGCACAATAAATGGATCCAGAAAAGAAAGAATGTGGCAGAAGCGCCAAGGCTGCTGGCCTGAAGCTGCTGACCCAGACCTCTTCTTCTCTTTCTCTGCCCTTCTCTCTCTCTGATACCTGTCCCCGAGTCCTCTCCACTTCCTCCTACAGTCTTCTTCTACATAGACATGAACATGATAAGCCAAACCATTACCTAACATAACTATAGTTATTAGATAGCTATCATGGACATGTCACCTACTGTACACACAGACACACACACACACGGTTATCTGACCAAATTATCAGGGGTACAGTAGTATCTACCATTTCTATGACTATTTATCTAGCATACACACTCACACTCTTTCAAACATGATTATTTGGTAAAGTTATCAGGGGTAGTAACTAGCATAATTTATTTGACTATTTCTTTCACACACACACCTCATTGGCTAGGTTAGCAAGCTAGGTTAGCTAGCTAGCTAACGTTAACTAGCTACATCTAGCACAAGCTCACTACTAAACTGACCTGGCAATCCTACTATCGTGGACACTTGTCTCCAAGCAGCATTTGTTGTGTTTATGTCCCTGTAGCTGTCAGCAGTTGTGTCAAAAAGACACGGTTTTGAGGATACTGCGAAAATGATTCTCTCCTCCATGTGTCCAACCGCATGCAACCATCTGCAAAAGGTACCTGCATCAGTATAGCTGCCAAGCTGCGCAAAATTTTATGCAGCAGTGATGCAATGACGCAGTCGGTGTGTTCGAAGCGTGAGGATAGTTTTGCAGAATTCTGCATGCAGTCTCAATTTGGTGTTTGTCCCATTTTGTGAATTCTTGGTTGGTGAGAGGACTCTCTCTCTCACATAGCCCATTGACATACAGACAGCCCAATATATATAAAACAACAACAGCCTACATTGGTGTGCTCGGCTCACGCTTACTCATACTAGACAGATTACCTGGGGCTACACTATTTTTAGACAGACAGACAGTTTCATCATGCATGTTGCCACAGGGTCCAGAGTCAGTGTATATCACCAGACTGCCCTACTATTTACTGTCTGCTGTCACAAACAGTAGTACCACCAACAACTCTCTGTGGAAATCTGTGTGTTTTTGTGTGTGTGCATGTGTGCATGAGTGCATGCGTGTGTGTTTGCGTTGCCCCTTGAAGCAGTTGTTTACTTCCCGATCTCTCTATTACAGTGGGATGGATTGCTAACAACCTACTGCCCTCACTTAGAGAGAGAGAGAGAGAGAGAGAGAGAGAGAGAGAGAGAGAGAGAGAGAGAGAGAGAGAGAGAGAGAGAGAGAGAGGTGGAGAGGTGGAGAGAGAGAGACCTGGGGCCTGGCAGCAAACCCCAAAAATACTAAAATAATGATTTTACAGAGAAGCAGAGATGCAGATCTCAGGGAATTAGGGGTTTAGACCAAAGTGCTCAATTGGTACCAAATATATAGAGTACTGCACACACTACAATTAATTAGGTTTAAAAATAAGCTCAACTGAACACCTTAATAAGGCAATGAATGAACTGAGAGCGAAAGCACGCAGGGCATTCTACGCCATTAAAAAACAAATTCAAATTGAAATACCTATTAAAATTTGGCTAAAACTAATTGAATGTGTCATTGAACCAATTGCACTTTATGGCAGTGAGGTGTGGGGTCCACTTGCAAAACAAGATTTCACCAAATGGGACAAACACCTCATTGAAACCCTGCATGCAGAATTCTGTAAGATTCTCCTACATGTCCAGAGGAAAACTACAAACAATGCATGCAGGGCAGAATTAGGCCAATATCCACTAATAATAAAAACTCAAAAAGAGCAATTAAGTTTTGGAAACATCTAAAATACAGTGACCCCCTCTCATATCATTTGTCACGTTCTGACCATAGTTCTTGTGTGTTTTACTTGTTTTAGTGTTGGTCAGGACGTGAGCTGGGTGGGCATTCTATGTTGTGTGTCTAGTTTGTCTGTTTCTATGTTTGGCCTAATATGGTTCTCAATCAGAGGCAGGTGTTTTGTGTTGTCTCTGATTGGGAATCATATTTAGGTGGCTTGTTTTGTGTTGGGATTTTGTGGGTGGTTGTTTCCTGTCTTTGTGTTCGTTTCACCAGAGAGGACTGTTTCGGTTTGCCACGTTTGTATATTTTTGTATTTTGTAAGTGTTCACGTTTATCGTCTTAATTAAATATGTTGAGCACGAACTACGCTGCGTCTTGGTCCGATCCCTGCTACACCTCCTCTTCAGACGAAGAGGAGGAAGGCTGCCGTTACATCATTACCAAGCCCTGCAATGCCAAGAGCTGAGCAAAGAAAATTGTCCCCTCATCCAGCTGGTCCTGGGGCTGAGTTCACAAACCTGTTCTACCAACACACTGAAGACTATTACTGTTGTCCCGTTGACAATTTGATTCTTATTATTTTCATATTTCACCAACACACTGAAGACTATTACTGTTGTCCCGTTGACAATTTTGATTCTTATTATTTTCATATTGTAAATATCAAAAGTAAGTTTTGGCAATATGTACATTGTTAGGTCATGCCAATAAAGCAAATTTAATTGAATTAAGAGAGAGAGAGACAGACAGAGAGAGAGAGAGAGAGACAGACAGACAGACAGAGGTAAAAGAAAGAGAGACAAAGAGACAGACAGAGCAAAAAGAAAGAGAGACAGAGACAGACAGAGCGAAAAGAAAGAGAGACAGACAGACGGACGGACGGACGGACGGACAGACAGAGAATAGAGAGAAGACAGCCAGACGGACAGAGAATAGAGAGAAGACAGACAGATGGACAGAGAATAAAGAGAAGACAGACAGAGAATAGAGAGAAGACAGACAAACAGACAGACAGACAGACAGACAGACAGACAGACAGACAGACAGACAGACAGACAGACAGACAGACAGACAGACAGACAGACAGACAGACAGACAGACAGACAGACAGACAGACCTGACCTTAGAGAGCATTTTTATGTCTCTTTTTGGTTTGGTCAGGGTGTGATTTGGGTGGGCATTCTATGTCCCTTATTTGTATGATTTGTGTTTCTATGTTTTGGCCGGGTATGGTTCTCAATCAGGGACAGCTGTCTATCGTTGTCTCTGATTGGGAATCATACTTAGGCAGCCTTTTTTCCCACCTGTGATTGTGGGTAGTTGACTTTTGTTAGTGGCACTTAGCCCTCGTAAGCTTCACGGTCGTTTATTTTGTTTCTTGTTTTGTTGGCGACATTCAATAATAAAAGTAAATGTATGCTCACCACGCTGCACTTTGGTCCACTTCTTTCGACGGCCGTGACAGACAGACAGACAGACAGACAGACAGAGAATAGAGAGAAGACAGACAGACAGACAGACAGACAGACAGACGGACAGAGAATAGAGAGAAGACAGACAGACAGACAGACAGACAGACAGACAGACAGACAGACAGACAGACAGACAGACAGACAGACAGACAGACAGACAGACATAGAGAGAAGACAGACAGATGGACGGACGGACAGAGAATAGAGAGAAGACAGAAGAGGGACAGAGAATAGATGATAGAGAGAAGACAGAAGAGGGACAGAGAATAGAGAGAAGACAGAAGAGGGACAGAGAGAGACAGAGAGAAGACTGAGAAGACTGAGAAAAGGGACAGAGAGAGACAGAGAGAAGACTGAGAAAAGGGACAGAGAGAGATGGAGAGAAGACTGAGAAAAGGGACAGAGAGAGATGGAGAGAAGACTGAGAAAAGGGACAGAGAGAGATGGAGAGAAGACTGAGAAAAGGGACAGAGAGAGATGGGGAGAAGACTGAGAAAAGGGACAGAGAGAGACGATCAGAAGATGAGAGAAGATGCCAGAAGATGAGGGATACTGTCTGACAGATCAACCAACCTGCACATGTCCTCTTGGCCATTGTTATTGTTATTGTTGTTACTGTTGTCCTGTTGACAATATTGATTATTATTATTTGAATTATGTTAATATTGTAAATATCCAAAGTAAGCTTTGGCCATATGCACACTGTTGCGTCATGCCAATAAAGCAAATTGACAGAAAGAGAGAGTGTCATGTGTAGAGGGAATTCCCATTAGATGGCAACAAGGGCAAAAAGTACCAGAAGGAACACAACACACTACAAGCTTTCCTCCTATAGTGGAACATAGTGCAGCAGCAGCAGAGGCAGCAATGTGCCATTATTGAACTCCCTGTCTTAGCAACCTTTTTATAGCAGCCTTCCAATCCTATTAGCTCTATCCTTTCCTGTCCTACACAGGCACCTCTTCCCCACGGGCCCCACTCTTGGGGACCCTCACATACACACTTACACACAGAAAACCCACACAGGCACACACACACACACACAGGCATGCTCCCGGGGACCCACACACACAGAAGGGTTTAATAGCGGGAACCAGGTTACCAAGATGTATCACCCACACCTGTTTTCTGAGATAAATAACTGCGAGAAACCAGTAAATTATAATCAATAACTTATATTAACACGTGAAGTGAAATGGAACTGTTACAGGATATGCAAGGTCTAATGTCCAGTCCCGAGTTAACAAAGTCGACGAAATCAGGGCAAGAGTTACTTTCCAAAGAGACATCCGGGGTTGTAACATACTCTGTTTCACGAAAACATGGCTAACTTGGGACATGCTGTCGGAGTCAATACAGCCAACGGGATTTTCAGTGCGTCGCGCAGACAGGAATAAACATTTCTACAGTACGAAGAAGGGCAGGGGTGTACAGTTGAAGTCGGAAGTTTACATACACCTTAGCCAAATACATTTAAACTCAGTTTTTCACAATTCCTGACATTTAATCCTAGTAAAAATTCCCTGTCTTAGGTCAGTTAGGATCACCACTTTATTTTAAGAATGTGAAATGTCAGAATAATAGTAGAGAGAATGATTTATTTCAGCTTTTATTTATTTCATCACATTCCTAGTGGGTCAGAAGTTTACATGCACTCAATTAGTATTTGGTAGCATTGCCT
The DNA here is from genome assembly GCF_045679555.1 of Salvelinus alpinus. NCBI lineage: Eukaryota > Metazoa > Chordata > Actinopteri > Salmoniformes > Salmonidae > Salvelinus > Salvelinus alpinus. The sequence continues at coordinate 37,356,921 of NC_092097.1, forward strand.
TTAAATTGTTTAACTTGGGTCAAACGTTTCCACAAGCTTCCCACAATAAGTTGGGTGAATTTTGGACCATTCTTCCTGACAGAGCTGGTGTAACTGAGTCGGGTTTGTAGGCCTCCTTGCTCGCACACGCTTTTTCAGCTCTACCCACAAATGTTCTATAGGATTGAGGTCAGGGCTTTGTGATGGCCACTCCAATACCTTGACTTTGTTGTCCTTAAGCCATTTTGCCACAACTTTGGAAGTATGCTTGGTTGGGGTCATTGTCCATTTGGAAGACCCATTTGCGACCAAGCTTTAACTTCCTGACTGATGTCTTGAGATGTTGCTTCAATATATCCACATAATTTTTCATCCTCATTATGCCATCTATTTTGTGAAGTGCACCAGTCTCTCCTGCAGCAATGCACCCCCACAACATGATTCTGCCACCCCCGTGCTTGACGGTTGGGATGGTGTTCTTCGGCTTGCAAGCCTCCCCCTTTTTCCCCCTATATCCAAACAGTTTCATCATCTGTTTCATCAGACCCGAGGACATTTCTCCAAAAAGTACGATCTTTGTCCCCATGTGCAATTGCAAACTGCGACTGGCTTTTTTAATGGCGGTTTTGGAGCAGTGGCTTCTTCCTTGCTGAGCGGCCTTTCAGGTTATGTCGATATAGGACTCGTTTTACTGTGGATATAGATACTTTTGTACCTGTTTCGTCCGGCATCTTCATGTCCTTTGCTGTTCTGGAATTGATTTGCACTTTTCGCACCAAAGTATGTTCATCTCTAGGAGACAGAACGCGTCTCCTTCCTGAGCGGTATGACGGCTGCGTAGTCCCTTGGTGTTTATACTTGCGTACTATTGTGTGTACAGATGAATGTGGTACCTTCAGGCATTTGGAAATTGCTCCCAAGGATGAACCAGACTTGTGGAGGTCTACAAAAATATTTCTGAGGTCTTGGCTGATTTCTTTAGATTTTTCCATGATTTCAAACAGAGGCACTGAGTTTGAAGGTAGGCCTTGAACTACATCCACAGGTGCACCTCCAACTGACTCAAATGATGCCAATTAGCCTATCAGAAGCTTCTAAAGCCATGACATAATTTTCTGGAATTTTCCAAGCTGTTTAAAGGCACAGTCAGCATAGTGTATGTAAACTTCTGATCCACTGGAATTGTGATACAGTGAATTATAAGTGAAATAATCTGTCTGTAAACAATTGTTGGAAAAATGACTTGTGTCATGCACAAAGTAGATGTCCTGACCGACTTACCAAAACTATAGTTTGTTAACAAGACATTTGTGGAGTGGTTGAAAAACGAGTTTTAACCCATTTAATCCCAAATTTTTCCCAGACATGAAAATATCCAAATCAAGTGTCATTAGTAACCCTTTGAAGTAATCAATCATTATTTTTTGAAATTTTAATGGAAAAGTAGGTGAAAAAGTGTGTTTTATGGTCGGTCACAATTGTGACCGGTGGGTTAATGTTACGTATACTGAATTAACATATTTCTCCTATGCAGTTATCAAAGTTCTTATATATCCCAACCCAGTTATTAACACATTTAAAACTCTGTCACTAGCAGTCCCCAGGATTGCCCCTAGAATGCCCCGTCACATTCTAGTGTGACTATTTTACACATCAAAAACCCTTATACAACACGTTATGAACACTGAGAGCAAAGACAAAAAAACAACCATCAACATATTTCAACGTTGTTACTTTATTGTAACATAGATTGAAACATTAATATTATAACTTTATTGTAACATTTGAACTTTTACTTTAGTGCAATATTGATTGTAACATTGTCATTGTGACATTTTAGTGCAACATACACTAACAACTGTATAGCAGTCATGTGATTCATTTCCACTGAACATAAAGGTAACATTTAGGATAGAGGTAGCCTGTAGAATATGTATTCAAGTAGAGGCCTACACTGAACAAAATACAATTATATATATATATATATATTTAAAAAGCACCACTGCACTATGAGTGCTTATATACTGTATATGTATACAGTATATCATAGAGTTAGGCTTCAGAACCAAGTGCAAGATTAGTTTGTGCATCACTATTTTGAACTGTGATCAGTCAGTTCTACTGTCATACAGTATGTCTTGAATCAATTGACCTTCTTTTCCAAAAACATTTCAGTCATTTTGATTGTCTTTTTCGTAGACTTTTCTTTTCTTCCTAGAGTCCGTTGTACTTCTTCTCCTCACCCTTTATAGACTTTTCTATTTTTCTTTTATTGTCTTTTTCAGCCCTTTTTCATTTGATCTTATCTCCTTTTCTACTGTCCATGGTATATCTTGAAGCACTCAATGTGCAGTGGCGCTTTGCATTTCTCACATGCATAGGTAGTACGTTTGTCACAATGACGACTTCTCTGGAACCGGTGCATCGTCTTGATTGGCCAGTGAGAAGTTTTGTCATATCTTGCCTGATCTTCAACAGTAGCAGCCAGTAAAGATCTCCTTCCGTGGCTCAGTGGTTTCGTGACAAACTTTTGCATATTTGGGCTGTATACTATGTGTTTTGGAATCACATCAGTGGCAGGCCTCTTCAATCGTTTGAACATTCAATCTTTATTTTTGAACACCTGCAGCTTTGCCCTTGGCTCTTCTGGCTGACCCCTATGGCTTGTAGAGGCCCTTGGCTCTTCTGACTGGACCCTCTGGCGGGTAGAGCCCCTTGGCTCTTCATTATCAACAATGGAGGGGGGTGGGGGAGGTTGTGGATGGGGGGGGGGGGGGGGGGGGGTAGGTCATCATCACTGATAACGTTGTTCCTGTCATGATCTGTTTGCATATGTTCAGCATATGCATTCAACACCCATCGCTATCACAATCACTCAGGACAGCATCTTTCTCATTTTGAGGGATAACTGCAATGTTGCATGCCTTGTCTGGGCAGTCACCTAGATCCAACATATCCAGAACTTGACTCAAAGTGAAACTAAAAGAAAGAACAGAGTAGAAAGTTAGGTAAAACAAGAACTATGTATGTGTATAATTATGTGTATACCTAGACGCACTGTGTTATCCCGCCGGTCACTATTGTTGCCGTCAACATGTTTACACATTCTATGACCACACTGAACAAAGTTGAGTAATTGCAAATGAATGTATCAATACTAGACACCTTAAAGACTATGTGTACCAAAAATATTTGTCCTATCTTTATGTTAACATACTTTACTAACCTTTTGTTTGGGAGCTTTGATGCAGCCATCCTCTTCTCATGGTGCAACCAGGAAGTAAACAGCTCTGGTCATGTGACAATTCACACTAAACATGTGACACTGCACATCTTTCATTGAGACCCTTTATTATTTCAATATTTGCTGGGAATGCGTTGATAGATCATTCAGTAAAATTTTTAGAGCCTTATAACTGAAAATGTTTTTTACGGTCACTATTGTGACCGATGGGATTAAATAGGTTAATGACTCCAACCATGTGTATGTAAACTTCCGACTTCAACTGTGTGTTTCATGATTAACGACTCATGGTGTAATTGTAACAACATGCAGAAATTCAAGTCCTTTTGAGTTTTTTGAGTCTCTGACCTGACCTATAATTCCTCGCAATTAAATGCAGACCGTATTATCTCCCAAGAGAACTCTCCTGAGTTGTTGTCACAGCCGCGTATATCCCACCGCAAACGGATACCAAGACGGCCATCAAGGAACTTCAATGGACTTTATGCAAACTGGAAACCTTATATACTGAGGCTGCATTTATTGTAGCTGGAGATTTTATCAAAGCTAATTTGAGAACAAGGCTACCTAAATTATATCAGCATATCGTTTGCAGTATACAAGCGAGTAACACGCTCGACCATTGCTACTCTAACTTCCGTGATGCATACCTGCCCTGCCCTCCTTTTGGCAAATCTGACCATGACTCCATTGTGTTGCTCGCTCGCCCATGCTTAGGTCTGGTCCAATGCTGGTCTGACCAATCGGATTCCACGATTCAAGATTACTTCGATCACCTGGACTGGGATATGTTCCGGGTAGTCTAAGAAAACAACATTGACGTATACGCTGACTCGGTGAGCGAGTTTATAAGGAGGTGTATAGGAGATGTTGTACACACTGGGACTATTAAAACATTCTCTAACCAGAAATCTGGCATTGATGGCAGCATTCGCGCAAAACTGAAAGCACGTACCACCGTATTTAATCATGGCAAGGCAACTGGGAATATGACCGAATACAAACAGTGCAGTTATTCCCTCCGTAAGGCAATCAAACAAGCAAAGTGTCAGTATAGAGACAAAGTGGAGTCGCAATTCAACGGCTCAAACACGAGATATTCAATCAATCCCTATCCCAGTCTGCTGTTCCCACATGCTTCAAGATGGCCACCATTGTTCCTGTTCCCAAGAAAGCCAAGGTAACTGAACTAAATGACTATCGCCCCATAGCACTCACTTCTGTCATCATGAAGGCCTTTGAGAGACTAGTCACCTCCACCCTACCTGTTACCCTAGACCCACTCCACTTTGCTTACCGCCCCAATAGGTCCACAGACGATGCAATTGCCATCACACTGCACACTGCCCTATCCCATCTGGACAAGAGGAATACCTATGTAAGAATGATGTTCATTGACTACAGCTCAGCATTCAACACCATAGTACCCTCCAAACTCATAATTAAGCTTGAGTTCCTGGGTCTTGACCCCGTCTTGTGCAACTGGGTCCTGTACTTCATGATGAGCCGCCCCCAGATGGTGAAGGTAGGAAACAACATCTCCACTCCGCTGATCCTCAACACCCAACAAGGGTACATTCTCAGCCCCCTCCTGTACTCCCTGTTCACCCATGACTGCATGGCCATGCACGCCTCCAACTCAATCATCCAATTTGCAGACGACACAACAGTCGTAGGCTTGATTACCAACAACGATGAGACAGCCTACAGGGAGGAGGTGAGGGCCCTCAAAGTGTGGTGTCAGGAAAATAACCTCTCACTCAATGTCAGCAAAACAAAAGAGATCGTGGACTTCAGGAAATAGCAAAGGGAGCACCGCCCCAATGCACAGACGGGACAGCAGTGGAGAAGGAGGAAAGTTTTAAGTTCCTCAATGTACATATCACCGACAAACTGAAATGGTCCACACACACAGACAGTGTGGTGAAGAAGGCGCAACAGCACCTCTTCAACCTCAGGAGGCTGATTTTTTTTTGCTTGTCACCAAAAACCCTCACTAACTTTTACAGATGCACAATCAAGAGCATCCTGTCGGGCTGTATCAACGCCTGGTACGACAACTGCACCGCCCACAACCACAGGGCTCTCCAGAGGGTGGTGCGGTCTGCACAACGCATCACCGGGGGAAAACTACCTGCCCTCCAGGACACCTACACCACCCGATGTCACAGGAAGGCAAAAAATATCATCAAGGACAATAACCACACGAGCCACTGCCTGGTCACCCCACTTCCGTCCAGAAGGCGAGGTCAGTACAGGTGCATCAAAGCTGGGCCTTAGAGATTGAAAAACAGCTTCTATATCAAGGCCATCAGACTGTTAAACAGCCATCACTAGCACAGAGAGGCGGCTGCCTAACTACAGACTTGATATCATTGGCCTCTTTAATAAATGGAACACTAGTCACTTTAAAAATGCCACTTTAAGAATGTTTACATATCTCGCATTACTTATCTCATATGTATATACTGTATACTTGTTCCTAAACATCTATTCTATACTATCAATTGTATCTTAGCCGCTCTGTCACTACTCATCCATATATTTTACATTTATATATTCTTATCCCATTCCTTTACTAGATTGTGTGTATTAGGTTTTGTTATGGAATTTGTTAGATATTAGGTTTTGTTGTGGCTTAAGCATTTCGCTACACTCGCGATAACATCTGCTAACCATGTGTATGTGACCAATAAAATTTGTTTTGATTTGAGTGTGTGTGCTGTTATAGCCTATTGTATTTAGGCCTACTTACACAAAGTCACGCCATAAATATATTTGTAAATATTTTGTTTATACATTTTTGTTTCATTTTTTTATAGACTTTTTTTTTTACAGTCCAGATCAAACTTATACAAACGAACAACTCGCGCCATAAATTCAAAGCGCACGCATTGTTTATGCTAAAACTGTTATGATGCAGTTATAATAATAATGCAGTTATTAGGCCTACGGTAACACAATTGGCTCCAACAGAGTTTCCCTAAAACTAATGCCAAAATGCAGAATGCTAAATCTGCAAGCGCAAAATAAAATGTGCAAGCGGTTCGACAAGTGGATTGATCCAACATGCCCAAGTAACACCTGTGACGCTGGATGAAATTCTAGCAGAAATGTCTGCAAGCAAAAAGCTCTCCTGCCTTACCATTGGGATACACATATCTGCCAGATTGTTCCACCATGTGCGGCAGTCCACGTATGTTTGCGTGACGTATGTTTGTTGTTGTTGATCGCTGTCGAACGCCAAAACCCGAACTAAAGACCTCGGTTTAAAAGCTGACAGTGTTTTTATATACTTTTATTTTATTTTGAATCCTGCGGCTCTGTTGGGCTAAATTGCTGTGAGCGCTGCTATCTGTCCCTGGATCCTGCCATAGGGGGAGAGACGCGAAAGCCCAGCTAGCCTAGCTGGCTCAGCGTTTCAAATGGAGGCCGCTATTGAACGTTTCCAGCGTTGCATGAGCTGTATTTACTTTGCTTTATTCCGGGACAATGTGGACCGCGCTGACTTTCAATATAGCCACTACTTGCTTGCGGAGGACTACAGGACCGAAGTAGCTACTCTTAGCAAGCAAGTAGCAAACCTACATAAGCTACTGGGGAACCCACGCCCACCTACTTTTTATTTTTCTTCCACCCACGTAGCCGGACTCCGCTCTGGTCTGGTGGAAGTTACTCTGCCGTGTCAGCTCTCCACAGCCGACTGGCCGGTGCTAGGCAGGGTACCATCCCCGAATGGGTCTCCCCCTTCCCTGGAGAACGGAGCTGTTCTCGATCCAACCAACCAGCCATGGAGGTACGTCACTCGCCGTGGAAGTCGAAGAAGGCGTCCTCTGGCAACGGGGGTCTTCATGGAGATGTTGAGCCCGGAACTGACAGAGACCAGAAACAGCTTTGCCACCCTAGATCCAGAGGTTCCGGCACCTTCGTCCTTGTTGGCTTCCCAATCAATTAAATTGTCAACATGTATTGATCACATCTTTACTAATACTGCAGATATTTGCTTTAAAACAGTATATCCATATGATGTAGTGATCACAATATAATAGCCATATCTAGGAAAACCAAAGTTCCAAAGGCTGAGCTTAATATAGTGTATAAGAGGTCATACAATAAGTTTTGTAGTGATTCATATGTTGATGATGTAAAGAACATTTGCTGGTCTGTGGTGTGTAATGAGGAGCAACCAGACGCATTTATGAAAATACTTATTCCAGTTACTAATAAGCACAAACCCATTAAGAGAATGACTTTAAAAACTGTTAAATCTGCTTGGATTGACGAGGAATTGAAAAGTGGTATGGTTGAGAGGGATGAGGCAAAAGGTATGGCAAATAAGTCTGCCAGCCAACTGAGTGGCAAACGTACTGCAAATTACGAAAGCATGTGACTAAACTAAATACAAATACAAATAACCTACACTTTGAAACAAATATAAATTATATAAAGAATGATAGTAAAAAGCTTTGGGGAACCTTAAATGAAATTTTGGGGAAAAAAGCCAACTCGGCTTCATCATTCATTGAATCCGATTCATCACAAAGCCCACTGATATTGCAAACTACTTGAATTACTTTTTCATTGGCGAGATAAGCAAACTTAGGGATGACATGCCAGCAACAAACGCTGACACTACACATCCAAGTATATCGGACCAAATTATGAAAGACAAGAATTGTACTTTTGAATTACGTAAAGTCAGCGTGGAAGAGGTGAAAAAGGTATTGTTGTCTATCATCAATGACAAGCCACCGGGGTCTGACAATCTGGATGGAAAATTACTGAGGTTAATAGCAGACGATTTTGCCACTCCTATTTGCCACTTCAATTTAAGCCTACTAGAGAGCGTGTGCCCTCAGGCCTGGAGGGAAGCTAAAGTCAAATCAAATCAAATTGTATTAGTCACATGCGCCGAATACAACAGGTGTAGACCTTACAGTGAAATGCTTACTTACGAGCCCCTAACCAACAGTGCATTTAAAAAAAATATGGATAAGAATAAGAGATAAAAGTAACAAGTAATTAAAGAGCAGCAGTAAAAAATAACAATATATACAGGGGGGTGTCTGTACAGAGTCAATGTCCGGGGGCACCGGTTAGTTGAGGTAGTATGTACATGTAGGTAGAGTTATTAAAGTGACTATGCATAGATGACAACAGAGAGTGACAGTGGTGTGGAGAGGGGGAGGGGTGGAAATGCAAATAGTCTGGGTAGCCATTTGACTCGATGTTCAGTAGTCTTATGGCTTGGGGGTTGAAGCTGTTTAGAAGCCTCTTGGACCTAGACTTGGCACTCCTGTAGTGCTTGCCGTGCGGTAACAGAGAGAACAGTATATGACTAGGGTGGCTGGAGTCTTTGACAATTTTTAGGGCTTTCCTCTGACACCGCCTGGTATAGAGGTCTTGGATGGCTTGGATTCGTACTACCACTGTAGTACAATATATACCGCCTGATATAGAGGTCATAGAGGTGTTGGATTCGTACTACCCTCTGTAGTGCATTGCGGTCGGAGGCCGAGCAGTTGCCATACCAAGCAGTGATGCAACCAGTCAGGATGCGCTTGAGGGTGCAGCTGTAGAACCTTTTGAGGATCTGAGGACCCATGCCAAATCTTTTCAGTCTCCTGAGGGGGAATAGGTTTTGTCGTGCCCACTTCACGACTGTCATGGTGTGCTTGGACCATGTTAGTTTGTTGGTGATGTGGACACCAAGAAACTTGAAGCTCTCAACCTGCTCCACTGCAGCCCTGTCAATGAGAATTTGCCCGGTCCTTTTTTTCCTGTCGTCCACAATCATCTCCTTTGTCTTGATCACGTTGAGGGAGAAGTTGTTGTCCTGGCAACACATGTTTAGGTCTCTGACCTCCTCCCTATAGGCTGTCTCATTGTTGTCGGTGATCAACGTCAAATTTAATGATGGTGTTGGGGTCGTTTCTGGTTGTGCAGTCATGAGTGAACAGGGAGTACAGGAGGGGACTGAGTGATTCCGCTACCCAAGAACAACTGACCAATCAGCCTGTTACCAACCCCTAGTAAACTTCTGGAATTGTGTTTGACCAGATACAATGCAATTTCACAGTAAACAAATTGACAACATAATTTCAGCATGCTTACAGGGAAGAACACTCAACCAGCACAGCACTTACACAAATGACTGATGATTGGCTGAGAGAAATTGATGATAAAATGATTATGGGGGCTGTCTTGTTAGACTTCAGTGCAGCTTTTGACATTATCGATCATAGTCTGCTGCTGGAAAAACGTATGTGTTATGTTTTTACACCCCTTGCTATAATATGGATAAAGAGTTATTTGTCTAACAGAACACAGAGGGTGTTCTTTAATGGAAGCCTCTCAAATATAATCCAGGTAGAATCAGGAATTCCTCAGGGTAGCTGATTAGGCCCCTTGCCTTTTAAAATTTTTACTAACGACATGCCACTGACTTTGGGTAAAGCCAGAGTGTCTATGTATGCGGATGACTCAACACTATACACGTCAGCTACTACAGCGACTGAAATGAATGCAACACTCAACAAAAAGCTGCAGTTAGTTTCAGAGTGGGTGGCAAGGAATAAGTTAGCCCTAAATATTTCTAAAACTAAAAGCATTGTATTTGGAACAAAACACTCACTAATCCCTAAACCTTAGCTAAATATTGTAATAAATCATGTGGAAATTGAGCAAGTTGAGGTGACTAAACTGCTTGGAGTAACCCTAGATTGTTGACTGTCTTGGTCAAAACATATTGATGCAGTAGTAGCTAAGATGGGGAGGAGTCTGTCTATAATAAAGCGATGCTCTGCCTTTTTAACAACACTATCAACAAGGCAGGTCCTACAGGTCCTAGTTTTGTCGCACCTTGACTTGTGTTCAGTCGTGTGGTCAGGTGCCACAAAAAAGGACTTAAGAAAATTGCAATTGGCTCAGAACAGGGCAGCACGGCTGGCCCTTGGATGTACACAGAGAGCTAATATTAATAATATGCATGTCAATCTCTCCTGGCTCAAAGTGGAGGAGAGATTGACTTCATCACTACTTGTATTTACAGTCGTATGAAAACGTTTGGGCACCCCTGACAATTTCCATGATTTCCATTTATAAATAATTGGGTGTTTGGATCAGCAATTTTATTTTGATCTATCAAATAACTGATGGACACAATAATATTTCAGTAGTGAAATTAGGTTTATTGGATTAACAGAAAATTTGCAATATGCATCAAAACAAAATTAGACAGGTGCATAAATTTGGGCACCCCAATAGAAAAATCACATCAATATTTAGTAGAGCCTCCTTTTGCTAAAATAACAGCCTCTAGACGCTTCCCATAGCCTCTAATGAGTGTCTGGATTCTGGATGAAGGTATTTTGGACCATTCCTCCTTACAAAACATCTCCAGTTCAGTTAGGTTTGATGGTTGCCGAGCATGGACAGCCCGCTTCAAATCATCCCACAGATTCTCAATGATATTCAGGTCTGGGGACTGGGATGGCCATTCCAGAACATTGTACTTGTTCCTCTGCATAAATGCCCAGGTAGATTTTGAGCAGTGTTTTGGGTCTTTGTCTTGTTGAAATATCCAGCGCCGGCGTAACTTCAACTTTGTGACTGATTCTTTAACATTATTCCCAAGAATCTGCTGATATTGAGTGGAATCCATGCGACCCTCAACTTCCCAGTACCGACACTGGCCACACAGCCCCACAGCATGATGGAACCCCCACCAAATCTTACTGTGGGTAGCAAGTGTTTTTCTTGGAACGCTGTGTTCTTTTGCCGCCATGCATAACGTCCCTTGTTATGACCAAATAACTCAATCTTTGTTTCATCCACAGCACCTTATTCCAAAATGAAGCTGGCTTGTCCAAATGTGCGTTTGCATACCTCAAGCGACTCTGTTTGTGGCGTGTGTGCAGAAAAGGCTTCTTCCGCATCACTCTCCCATACAGCTTCTCCTTGTGCAAAGTGCGCTGAATTGTTGAACGATGCACAGTGACACCATCTGCAGCAAGATGATGTTGTAGGTCTTTGGAGGTGGTCTGTGGGCTGTTTTTGACCGTTCTCACCATCCTTCGCCTTTGCCTCTCCGATATTTTACTTGGCCTGCCACTTCTGGCCTTAACAAGAACTGTGCCTGTGGTCTTCCATTTCCTCACTATGTTCCTCACAGTGGACACTGACAGCTTAAATCTCTGCGATAGCTTTTTGTAGCCTTCCTCTAAACCATAATGTTGAACAATCTTTGTTTTCAGGTCATTTGAGAGTTGTTTTGAGGCCCCCATGTTGCCACTCTTCAGAGGAGAGTCAAAGAGAACAACAACTTGCAATTGGCCACCTTAAATACATTTTCTCATAATTGGATGCACTTGTCTATGAAGTTCAAGGCTTAATGAGCTCACCAAACCAATTGTGTGTTCCAATTATTCAGTGCTAAGTAGTTACAGGTATTCAAATCAACAGAATGACAAGGGTGCCCACATTTTTGCATAGCCTATTTTTCACATCTGATTTAATTTCATACAACTTAATATTGCTACAGTAAAAATCTTTGTCTGGACAATACCCCAGTACTCAGCTTTTATTAGAAAATGAATGGCATGCCACTGTGATCATTTTCTGTGACGACAGAGTAAATGATTATGCAGCCTCAGAGGGGTGCCCAAACTTGTTCATACGACTGTATGAGAGGTCAAATTTACATGTTGAATGCACCGAGCTGTCTATCTAAACTACTGGCACACAGCTCGGACACCCATGCATACCCCACAAGACATGCCACAAGAAGTCTCTTCACAGTCCCCAAGTCCAGAACAGACTATGGGACTACATAGAGCCATGACTACATGGAACTCTATTCCACATCAAGTAACTGACGCAATCAGTAAAATTAGATTTAAAAAACGGATTAAAAAAACACCTTATGGAACAGCAGGGACTGTGAAGCAACACAAATATTGGCACACACGCACGCACGCACGCACGCACGCACGCACGCACGCACGCACGCACGCACACACGCACACACACACACACACACACACACACACACACACACACACACACACACACACACACACACACACACACACACACACACACACACACACACACACACACCAGTCTCCAGGCCCTGGCTGCACTTCTCCGGGAGCATTTAATCCAAACACCAGATTTCAAGCTGAAAGAAGGGGAGAATGGAGAGAAGGAGGAGAAGATAAACAGATAGGGTCATTTTTCACATCTGCCGTGACACTATGGCAACAGTGTGCTCTGTCTCTGATTGGTCTTAGATAAGGCGGCCTGGCTGGCCATCATTTCTCCTCCTGGGAGACTGAGCCGGCCAAATGATTATGAGACCGTTGTCAAGGCCTTCGCTGTCAATCACTTCCTAACAACCACTCCTATTGCACTGTTTTGGCTCTTATCTCCTCGCTAGTTTTTTAACATCAAGCTCTAAATCTGTGTGTGTGTGTGTGTGTGTGTGTGTGTGTGTGTGTGTGTGTGTGTGTGTGTGTGTGTGTGTGTGTGTGTGTGTGTGTGTGTGTGTGTGTGTGTGTGTGTGTGTGTGTGTGTGTGTGTGTGTGTGTGTGTGTGTGTGTGTGCGTGTGTGTGTGTGTGTGTGTGGACGTGTTTAACTGTGTGTGTGTGTGTGTGTGTGTGTGTGTGTGTGTGTGTGTGTGTGTGTGTGTGTGTGTGTGTGTGTGTGTGTGTGTGTGTGTGAGAGAGAGATGTAGGCCATAGAGTAGCAGTGTATCCTAACATACTGATGAGTTGTAGGCAGGGTTGTAGTTGTACACTGCTACTCCCTGGACGCTCTGCCGCCCTAGAAGAGACGATAATAATGACATCTTAGACATCCTTATGAATCTAAGCATGGCACTTTCAAAAGTTACCTTTTCACCCAGACAGAGCAGAAACATGTAAGCTTCAACTGCTGGCTACTCGTCCATTGCATAACCCAACAACAGAAGTGTTTCCCTAAAAGCTGCCTGGGTTTAAGCAAACATCTTCTCTTTTCAGAAATAGAAATGCTCAATTGATAGGGACAGAATAGCAAAGTATTTTTCTTTTTTATCTCCTCGAATATTATAGGCTGCAGCTCAGCTTTAGAATGTCATAGAGAGGAATCAATTTATCAAACCAATCTATCCCCATATGCATCGGAGTCATGTCTTTCTCGGGCACTTTAGAGCTTGTTTTTACCATTAGGCATCAACGAGTTAAGCATTGTTATAGAACGCTTGATATAATCTGGATACGTTTCATGTATTTATTTCAAAATATAAAGCAAACAATACATATCCTTTTCGCCCTTTTCTTTAACAAAGGGTATGTGATACCGTCACTCAATTCGAGCCCTGGTTTTAACCAAGCACACCAAGCCCTTCCCTGACACGGAGGTATTTAATCAGTGCATGCGACAGTATTGTATTTGGCTATAACGAAATCTATGAATAGTATAATTGTGTCTGTCTACAGGTAGACGTTCCACTTATTTATGGGAATAGGAAGAAATAGGCTCCAATTATACATGTAATTCTATGATTATGCCCATAGAAAATGTTGGTGCACGTGTGCACATATAGGAGGTCCCTCACCAGGCAGAAGGGAATATTTGACTTTAACCCCTGCATTGGAGAGTTACAATGTTGCTGTCACTATGCAGCCATCTGCCTATAGTAGGAAACCGAGTGTCTTATTTATAATATGCCCCCTGTTATCACACATGGCACGATCCCATAATTGTTACAATAAAGATAACACTTTTATATAACATATTTAACACATATTTTTATGTCAATATTCCCGTAGAACTGTAAAAACTAGAAAGATCATTTGAGCTTCAGAAAGAAGTGCTTTCATAAATGCATGGCGGGCCTCGTTCTGCTGGAGCAGTGTAGAATAAGCTTCATGTCAATGACCCACCCTTAACGAACTTTGTTTATTTACATATCGAATTTGATTGTCCAACATCAGTTTCAGCATTTATTTATTTAGTCTCCGCCTAAAGTGGCCTCTTTCCTCTTCTGTGGTGCTTCTGTGGTGCATTGCAGTCAGCGATGTTTTCTCTCGGTAGCTGTCCATAGTCCTGAAATCAAATCATCTGAGAGAGACAGAGAGAGATAGAGAGGGGGGAGAGAGAGAGAAAGAGAGTGAGAGAGCGAGATTAGGACGTAGTCTATTTAAAAAAAAAAAATACAATGTAAACAGGTGATAGATAACTGAATAATCTCTCATAATTGATTACTCCTTCATGATTCCATCAAAGATACCCAAGATTTCCACAAACTTCAGAAAGTTCCCATTATTTGGCTCATTCAGCCTGTCGGAAGTCCCACATAACGCAATGTTCTGGGTGGCCATTACGCGTATCAGGGCTATGAGCCTCTGCAGCACCTGCTGCCAGTTGAGAGTCTTTCCGTCAATAGCCCGTTAGGCTTGGGACAAGAGAGTTTGCTTGGACACAAGCCTGATCTCCAGCTCCTTCCACCTCTGGAAACTAACTTGGTGGTCATGCGAATTCTCATGCGAGCTGAGGAGGTGGCATAGATTCTTCCAGTCCCTGCTTCCATCCCTGACCAGCACAGATTTGCAATCCTGTTAAAAAAGTTTGCAGCAAAAACAGAAGGCTGCATTGATAGGAAAGACAAGCAATGGTCTCTCCACTCTCTCCCTGTTCGCCATCCTCCTATCTAACTTTCGATGCCCCTCATCTCTTGGTAAATTCCCCTCTTTATCCTGATGTGGCCCAGCCTGCACTAACATATCCCGTAAAGATCCATTCCATTCTGGAAGTCGGATTTAGCAGCAGCACCCCACTGTCATCGGGGACGAGGAGTGACGAATCTGAGTCCGGGTCCAAGATAGTAGGGTCTTTGCCCGCATTGTTTGGAGGTGTGGCTAGGCCTAGTGCAACCACTTCTCCTTTTCCAGCCAGAGAGCTGTCTTCATCGGTGGAAGTGCATGGCTCGGACTCCTTCGGTTTGCTCTCTTCGCTGCTAGAATCAGCGAACGAGGGGGTCGTTGTTCTTGCGCGAATGAATGGCCTGTCCTCGGAGCCTTGTCATTCTCCACACCGGCTGATGGACATTGCTGCACGCTGATATATTTCAGCAGCGAATTTCTTTGGTTTAGAGATTGTGGCTCTTGTCTCATTCTTTTTCTTATTTTTTATATTCGCTTCCTGATAGTTTTTGTCTTTTAGACATGGTAGCAAATTGTTTCAAATCTCTATAGTTTACTTTTAGCAAAGATGATATCCACTATTAGTAACTAGCTAATGTTAACAGGCTAGCTTAAGCTACTGCCTTAATCACTAATCGTCTTCTTCACTGTCATGCCTGCTCCCGCTCTTCCCCCCTGGTGCTTGAGGGTGCCAGGCTCCCCAGCATTGCGCACTCCTGCCACCATCATTACGCAGGCCTGCCTTCCCCCCCATCATGCGCATCAGCGATTATTGGACTCACCTGGACTCAAATCACCTCTGTCATTACCTTCCCTATATATGTCTGGTTCCTCGCTCTGTTCCCTGCTTTAGCGTGACTTGTCACTTGTCTTTGTTTACCCGTGTGCTGACGCTGTTCCTGTTCTGTTACCTGTCTGTTCCTGTTCTGTTACCTGTCTGTTCCTGTTCTGTTACCTGTCTGTTCCTGGTTAAATGTTGATCCCGTACCTGCTTCTCATCTCCGGCGTCCGTCCTTACAGTCACACACAAACATAAAAAACCAATGCAATCATTTCATTGGCAGATTCATTTTTATTAATGTTTCACAATTGAATAATCCCATATAAACACACACATCACCATAGGATAGTGGGAGTGAACTTCGGGAGAAGCGGGAATGAAATGGGGGCGGGAACTGCAGCAACGCTATGAGCTGGTGGCTGGGGTGCCGCTGGTGGTGTAGTAGCCGATCAGGGGGCTGCAGCCAATTGTCAAAATGCCGCCCCAAATTCAAGTGCCGCCATAGGCCTAATGGGAGGGCTAGCCCTGGTTGTAGGCCATAGAGTAGCAGTATATCCTAATATACTGATGAGTTGTAGGCTATAGAGTAGCAGTATATCCTAATATACTGATGAGTTGTAGGCCATAGAGTAGCAGTATATCCTAATATACTGATGAGTTGTAGGCCAGAGAGTAGCAGTATACCCTAATATACTAGACTAGACTGGACTGAACTGGTTGGACTTTTCTGGACTGGACTTGACTGGCTGGATTGGACTGCACTTGACTAACTGGACTGGACTGGTTGAACTGGTTGACTGGACCAGACTGGATTTGTGCCTCAGGCTATGGGATTGAGTAGTGCTGATTCCAGCATCTCTTCCTAATACTCTTATCAATGAAAAAGGATTGACAGGCCAGACAGACAGTAAAGTGTTCCCCAGTGTGCCTGTGTTTGTCCTTCTCTGTGTGTGTGTGTGTGTGGGGGGGGGGGGGGGGGGGGGGTCGGCGTCCCCCCTGCGTAACAGTTAAGCTGAGGGGCGCTAATGTGATTAGCATGAGGTTGTAAGTAACAAGAACATTTCCCAGGACATAGACATATCTGATACGGGGAGAAAGCTTAAATTATTGTTAATCTAACTGCACTGTCCAATTTACAGTAGCTATTTCAGTGAAAGCATACCATGCTAGTGTTTGAGGAGAGTGCACAGTTATGAATTTGAAAATGTATCAATAAATCAATTAGGCACATTTTGGCAGACTTGATACAACGTTTTGAACAGAAATGCAACAGTTTATTGGATCAGTCTAAAACTTTGCACATACACTGCTGCCATCTAGTGGCCAAAATCTAAATTATGGCTGGGCTGGAATAATACATTATGGCCTTTCTCTTGCATTTCAAAGATGATGAAAAGATTATTATATATATATATATATATATATAAAAATACGTTTTTTTCGTTGTATTATCTTTTGCCAAATCTAATGTTATATTATCCTATATTAATTTCACATTTCCACAAACGTCTAAGTGTTTCCTTTCAAATTGTATCAAGAATCAGCATATCCTTGCTTCAGGTCCTGAGCTACAGGCAGTTAGATTTGGGTATGTCATTTTAGGCGATATTTGGAAAAAAAGGGTCAGATCCTTAAGATGACTCAAATGTAAAGTGTGTGTGAGTGTGTGACATGTGGAAGGCAATGGGCTCTTTTAGAAATGTCATACTGGACTAGCCTCAATGAGCCTGTGGCTAACTTTCAAGTAATGTTCCATACACACGCACGCACACACACAAACACACAATGTATACACAAACAGATAAACAAACACAGGCACAGACATGTTTCACACATGCTCTGGAGAGATGGATTATCTGCAGTGATACTACAGTAAACCCCAGGTTAAAGCACTGCTGTTGTTGGATAACATCAAGGTCAGATTAACAGTTACCTTGGGATCTATCATGGGCATTATCATTGGAATTCATTTGAATTTGAATACAGTTGGAATCGTTTTGAACAAAGCTACCGCTACGTAGGCTTGTTTGTTCTAAAATATGCACTCTGTGTTTTTTTTATTTTTATTATTTATTACAAAAAACACAAGGAAGGGGTAACATTAAAGTATGTGTTAGTATTCAACCTTTTAGATAGAGCGAATAAAACAGTTATGAAATGTATAATTTTTTATTTTAACCTTTATTTATCTTGGCAAGTCAATTAAGAACAAATTCGTATTTACAATGACGGCCTACACAAGCCAAACCCAGACGACTCTGGACCAGTTGTGCGCCGCCCTATGGGACTCCCAATCACGGCCGGTTGTGATACAGCATGGATTCGAACCAGCGTGTCTGTAGTGACGCTTCAAGCATTGGAGATGCTGTGCCTTAGACCGCTGCGTCACTCGGGAGCCAAAATTAATTTGGAAATAGTTTTTTTCTGCGACTTTTCAGGCTCTCAAAGATATTTCCATCCATTGTTTGACCTTTTTATATTTTGGTTGAAATGTCAGATTGTTGTTGACATTCTGCTGGCTAAGCATTATCTCTCACTCTAACGCTCATTCATAGCGAGGAGGCAGTTGTAGTCAGATAAGTGGGTCATGAATTAATAACTGTTCCAAGTCAGTCCCTTTGCATTAGGCTGAACTCCTACCCAAACACACAAAAACTTGTGTAAGCTTTTTTATTGTGGGGTGGTTAATTGGAACCAGGAACCTTGTCTTCAAGACTACGCATTTTTATAATGCATTCAGAGTTTTTCTCTAATACAACTCTTCTCAATTTGTCCTCAATAAATTTGAATCTAGGTATGTGTCAGATGTGCAGATCTGTTCAGGATAACACACGACAGCAAAAAACTAATGTACAAATCACATTAGACAATAAAATTGTATGTTGTTTGTTTTCCCATTCATGGGGCTCACAGAGCCTCTGTTTGTCCTCCTCTCCTCCTGACATCTCCACTGATACTTGCTCACATATTGTACTTTACAATAAGTCACTTTGTATGAAGGCGTCTGCTAAATAGCGTATATCATTGACACTGATAATGTCTTTGATAATGACACTGAGTCTCAAATGGCACCCTATGAGCCCTTGTAAAAAGTAGTGCACTATATAGGGAATAGGGTTTCATTTGGGACGCATTCATTGTCTCTTTGTCGCAAATCGTCCTCAATGATAACCTCTCTCTCTCGCTCTCTCTCTCTCTCTCTCTCTCCCCCCCTTCCAGATCCTAGCCATCATCTCCATCCTTTTCATTGTCCTCTCCACCATCGCCCTGTCCCTCAACACCCTGCCTGAGCTGCAGGACACAGATGAGTTTGGCCATGCCTCAGACAACCCCCAGCTGGCCCACGTAGAGGCCATCTGTATAGCCTGGTTCACTATGGAGTACCTCCTCCGCTTCCTCTCATCCCCCACCAAATGGAAGTTCATCAAAGGTGAACACTTCTGTTTTTAATGTGCGTTTAAGTTGTGCTACCTTTAGCTTCTGTCTGTGTGTCCACTGTTGTGTATTTATTGGTGTTTAATATTTTAGCTGGTGCAAACAAATTTCCCTGAGGATGAATAAAGTACTATCTTATCTTTAAGGTCCCCTGAACGTGATCGACCTGCTGGCCATCCTTCCTTATTACATCACAATCTTTCTGACAGAGTCCAACAAAAGTGTTCTACAGTTCCAGAACGTCCGGAGGGTGGTTCAGATCTTCCGGATAATGCGTATCCTGAGAATTCTGAAGCTGGCACGTCACTCCACGGGGCTACAGTCTCTAGGTTTCACCCTGAAGAGGAGTTACAACGAGCTGGGTCTACTCATCCTCTTCCTGGCCATGGGCATCATGATCTTCTCCAGCCTAGTCTTCTTTGCTGAGAAAGACGAGGATGACACCAAGTTCAAAAGCATCCCTGCCTCCTTCTGGTGGGCCACCATTACTATGACCACGGTGGGCTACGGGGACATTTACCCTAAGACTTTGCTTGGGAAGATTGTGGGAGGTCTCTGTTGCATTGCAGGGGTGCTGGTGATAGCCTTACCCATCCCCATCATCGTCAACAACTTCTCTGAGTTCTACAAGGAGCAGAAACGTCAAGAGAAAGCTGTGAAGCGTCGGGAGGCACTGGAGAGGGCGAAACGCAATGGGAGCATTGTCTCCATGAACATGAAGGAGGCATTTGCCCGCAGCGCCGAGCTGATGAACGTGGTGGTGGAGAAGAGCGAGAGGCTGCTGACGCAAGACAACCACCTCTCGCCCAGCCACTGGAAGTGGACGCCCAAGCGGGCTGCCAACGCCTCAGAGACCAGCTCGGCACACTCCTTCAACCCTGTGGAGTCCCAGACGGGTTCTCCCAGCAAGGCCAGGGCCTCCAGTCCTCAGGGGCTCAACGCTCAGAAGCTGGAGGAGATGTATTACCAGATGGCCAAGACCCAGTCACAGCCCAACCTCAATGCCAAAGACAACAGCTCCAGGGCTGGCAGACAGAGGGATGAGATTGAGCTGGGGGCAATCCCTGGAGGTCCAGGGGACCCTATGCTAGGGGGTCGAGAGGGGGTGGGGGACATGAAGAGCCTGTCTAGTATTGACAGCTACATCAGCTGTGCTGCAGACTTCCAGGATAATCCACGTGGTGTCTACCCCCTAAGTCCAGCCTCCGGCCTGGCCCTCCTTGCCCAGGAGACCAGCCGCTTCTCCCATATCAGCCCAGCCACGGCCCTCTCTGGGTGGGTCAGCACCAACCCTGGCCTCCAGACCACCCTGGAGCATGAGTTTTTTTCTGCTGCAAAAAACTCAGTCTCGGACAACACTCACAACTTCAACAAACCTTTGAAAGGTGGCAGCCACTCCTACAAGGTGAAGTACCGGAGCAGTGGAGGGGAGTCGGGGCCAGGACCAGGTCAGTCGCCCAGCAACGGTGATCCTCTCTCAGGCATCTCCATCCTGTCTGACTGCTCCCTGCTCAGCCCGGAGACGTCCATCTACACCACAGCCAGTAGCAGGACCCCACCCAAGTCTCCGGACAGCTCCACCCTGACCACGGCCCCGACCTCCACCCCGGCTGTCTTCACCTTCCATGACTCCTCCATCAGTAAGTACATTGACGCCGATACAGATGACGACGAGCACCTGAGGGACATGTCGGATGCCACAAGCCCCTCGGAGTGCCTGCTGGCCGGCTCCAGTGCCCCTAAATGCAGCCGGAACATCAACAGTGGCTACAACCAGAGAGGCATCAACCACCTGGCATCAAGCACCACCCAGCGAATGCTGGGGCAGAACTGCCTGTTCCCCAGCTTGGATGGGGGGACGCGGGGGAGCGGGGGCCACGTGGAGAACAATGTGGTGCCGGAGCTGCCCCGCAGGCCCAAAGGGGACAGAGGAAAGTCTAGTACCATGGACCAGAGCCTCTGAGCTGCAGAGGGACATCCAGGGACATCCAGAGAGACACGGACTAGCCGTGTGAGGAAGCCGGAGAAAGACAAAGTAATAGAGAGATAGAAAGAGAGAGAAAGAAAGAAAGGGAAGGAAAGAGAGGCACACTGTGCCGAGTCCCTTTACAAACTAACAGAAAGGGCCAGGAAATGAGAGAGATTCAGGGCAGAGTTTGGGCTGTGGTGTGGTGTTGAATACTCTGGGAAAAGACTTGTAGAATAGATCGAGAACACCACTCTCCCTCCCTATTAGCCACAGTACACTAGCTACCACAAAACTGGGCAGAGCACTCCCAGTGACCCATCTGAGCAGGGGCCCCACAGGGAGATGTGGGAGTAGGTCAAAGGTCAACACAGAGCATGCTGGGAGGGGAAATGGTCTGTTGGTTGGTTGGGGCTGTGGTGGTTCAGGTCAATTCATTGGCTCTGGGGTAGGGGGAAAGAGGTGAGGCAGAATGGATGAAGGGGGGAACCGGGAGGCGGGGAAGAGCAAGTAGAGAGTCATGTTGTGAGCATAGGGATAGAAAGACAATCATCCCCTATATTCTCCTACAGTTCTACCTATCTCAGGTGACCACTGTCCCATTCCAGCCTGAGCCCCAGCCCAGCTCACACTGTAGTAGGGATTCCAGAAGAGGAGTTACGGCAGACGCCAATAAGCTACTTACTAGTGCCCCCCCTAGCCCCAAACCTGGCCTTAGTCGTGTGTGTGTGTGTGTGTGTGTGTGTGTGTGTGTGTGTGTGTGTGTGTGTGTGTGTGTGTGTGTGTGCGTGCGCACGCACATGTTTAAAGGATAATTTATGTTTCCACATTTTGAGATTGTCTTACCTGATTAATTTATTTTTATATAGATAAAGGAGGTTACCTATATGAGTCTGTGGTTTACTAGTCTGTTGTGTCATGACCATATCTGTTTGAGTATTTCTGTATGGGATATTTCTTATTGTCAGACAGTTATTGGAGATTCAATCCAGACTTGTTTTTAGGGGAAAACCAGTCTGTGAGTCTTGTTCTTCTTGGTACAGTTTGTTTATCTCGTGGTGAGAGTAGAGTACCACATCTGATCTTCCATTTCTGTCTGTGAACATGTCTTGATTGTCTGTTGTTTTGTGTTACACTGAGTTTGAGTCAGAGGGGAATGGTTGAAAGAATCTGTACATTTTTGGTATCAAAGTGAGGAACAATAATCATCCCTGAAGATTTGTGCACCAAGCACACATTTAGGAGAGCTCTGCTCCAAGGCATTCATGTAGCGAACAGCCTGCCTCTTCCTCCTAGTCATACCACCAAGACACAAGTGTTCAAAAGAATCGCTTCAGACGAAATGCTGAGATGTGCAAAGGAAAAATAACCTGTTTATTTTTATGGTATTTTATAAAGAATGTGGTGAATGGATTTATGAATTTATATTTCCAAATCCAAGCAAACATTTAGGATATATGCTCATATTAAAACAGTGTGAAACATTGATACACAGCTGCCCCAACATGCATCATCATCATTTTCCTTTGAACAACATAAAGAGACTGAGTGTTGAGAGAGTGGGTGGGGGGGGGGACTGAGTGTTGAGAGAGAGGGTGGGGGGACTGAGTGTTGAGAGAGAGGGTGGGGGGGGACTGAGTGTTGAGAGAGAGGGTGGGGGGGGGGGACTGAGTGTTGAGAGAGTGGGTGGGTGGGGGGACTGAGTGTTGAGGAGGGGGGGGAGACAGAGAGACAGAGACTGAGAGCGAGATCCTACATGCGGTACTCCTTGGGTTTGCCGTACAAGCCATAAATACATCCAGAATGCTATCTGAACAGCATATTAATGCATAAAGGGAAGAGCTTACGTAACCTAACCTGGTTATAGGTTTGGATTGAATAACAAGTCTAGTGTTATTTGAGTGCGTCTGCATTCATTCACACAGACATTCATACATTGAAGGCCAGCTGATACACAGGTCTTATATGGCAGACATCTTCAAGATAGCTCCAGCTCAGTTTCCATAGTAACAGGCTCTCTCCTGGCAAGGCTGATACCAGGGCTGCGTAGCTCTGCTAATTTGGGTGGGTAGTCTGATTGTATCAAAATGCATGCATTCTCATCTGTTTATACAGTTTGAAAACTCTCAAACATACTGTAGTTAGTACACAGGTATGTACATAGATAAATATCCCTCATGAAGCTGCCCCCCTGCAATGTTCTGTAATTCAGATACAGCATAATGCAATCCTAGTTTTGAATATATCCATGATAATCCTTTCTGAATAATAGACATCACAGTGCATACTGTAGATATCGTATAAAATCATAGACAGACCCACAACACTGTCCATGTGTTTGTCCTTTGCTCTCTTTCGCTCTGAGAAAAAGAGAAAAGGCGAGAATTCTTCATCTCCAGAGTCACATGTATCACTCCTGTTCCTGTCTGAGCTGGATCCGAGCGAGTGGAGATGAGGTGTGAAAGGAATAGCAATGACTGCGGAAGGGGCAGAACCTCTGAAAAAGTGTGTGTTGATCATTTCTAAAGGGACTGCTGCTCAGCCAAGCAGAGAGCTGGTGATTAGAGCTGTGGTTACTGCTTAGTGGAGGAAGTTGAGCTGCTTCCAGTGTGTGTGTGTGTGTGTGTGCATATGTTCGTATTGGACGAGATAGTTATGATCTAGAGGGGGTATGTCGTTTTCAGACCTACAGACTGCACCTGTTATCATCAACAGTGACTAGTGTTACAGTAATATCTGGGGAACACCATTTGCCTATATACTGAGCACTGCTTTTTCACTGACTACAGTTTTTTTCTCTGCCTGTAGAGCGCTTGAAGGCAATCTCTACCTTCACATAACACTCTAGTTCATTGTCTATTTAATAACAGTAGTTCACGGCCTATTTAATGCTTAGGCCTGAACAGTCACAGTGGTGTGCATGCGTGTGTATGTATATGGGAGTGAGAGAGAGAGAGAGAGCGAGAGAGCGAGAGAAAGAGAGAGAGATATATAACTAGACTTCTACTTTGTTTGACAATGTTCACATTAATGATTTTAGCTGTAGGGTGGACATACAGTACAATGTTACAGGTTTATTTTCATTGTGTTCACAATGCATTTCAAATCCTCCTTCAAATCCTTCCTTTGACTGCCCCGGTGGTCGAATTAGCTGTCATCTGTAGAGCGCTGGCTTCTCGTGCTCGGTTCTGGTATTGAGCATTGTCTAACACTGAGATATGTGTTCCTGTACCCTATGTTTCACATTACCATACATCAATTTATGCTTTCACTGTAAGAATATATTGTGGGAGTCAGGGACCGCTTTGTCATGGAAACTATCTCTTTAAAGAATGATGACAATCAAATCCTCATGAATAGACATTAAATAAATTGTAGCATTGTGAAGAGAAGTTCCAATTGAGTGTCATAGGATGGTCAGACTGACTGGATCACGTCATGGACAGACATACAGACACATACAGGTCAAGCAACTACTTATAGCCTTTATATATTTTTGTTTTGGTAGGAGGAATGACTCTGGAAAATATTCTGACAAGGTCAAATTTCTTTACTACGATACTGTGACCACTGACTGGTATGCTTAAAAAAACTATTTTCTACATCAGTCCTCTCTTCCATCTCCAAGTCACCCAACATCCAAATGTCCTGTAGTACAGTGATTCCCAACCCTGGTACTCCAGTATCCTCAACAGTACATATTTTCATTGTAGCCCTGGACAAGCACACCTGATTCAACTTGTCAACTAATCATCAAGCCCTCAATGAGTTGAATGAGGTGTGTTTGTCCAGGGCTACAATTAAAATATGTACTGTTGGGGATACTGGAGTACCAGGGTTGGGAAACACTGCTGTAGTGTACAAGAACTTTAACTTCTACTGTGTTCCTGTACAAGAGAATTTCTGGTGTCAACGGATTTGTAAATGTTATGTTAAAATGAGAAAGCACAATCAAGTGACTTCTTTTATTTCTCTTATTTTTTTATAAGCTATGAGAAACTTACAATTAGGAATTAACCAAATGCAATTGAAATGTGTTAGATTTCAGGGTTGGGGTCCATTTGAAATGCTTTGGTAAATTAGAATTCAATTAAATAATTTAATTTGAAATTTGAAAATAATTTAAATAGATGGAATTGATTCCAACCTTGCTGAATCCACCAGTCATTGTAACATACACAAATTCCAGGGAAATTGTGCACGTTACACCTCTTCTTCTACTGTTTGTAGGTCTCTAGGCTACTGTTTGTAGGTCTCTAGAATACTGTTTGTTTTGTAATGTTTCTACCTGTTGTCTTTCCTATGCTGTAAGTTGTTTCTGTATAAATGTTCGGTTGTTCTATCAATGCATGTTGTAACTTTGGAGCCGTGACTGGCTGTGAAACACACACACAACTCCGGTTTACCTGTCCTGTAAAAAGTGTCTCAATGTCCCAAGATCTTTCTTTACATTCCGCTTAGATGACTGACAGTTAAATAAAATCTAATGAATTAATGGTTTTGATTATTGACATGTATTCCAGGCATTATTGAAGGCTTTCAGTGATACAAAGAAAAATTGAACTGACAGTTACATACTCTTAGGAAAGAAGCAGATCTACAATAGCATGTTTCAGAAGGAGGATTCTGTCCAACCAGAGAACAAAATGACCCAAAACACCCATATAAACAAGACTTATATGTTGGCAGAGGTTTCATACCAATTGTTATGGGAGATACTGGTACATGTTGTCCAGGATTATATGAGGAAGGAAGCTGTCCAGGATTATATGAAGAGGAGGTTGTCCAGGATTATATGAAGAGGAGGCTGTCCAGGGTTATATGAAGAGGATGCTGTCCAGGGTTATATGAAGAGGAAGCTGTCCAGGGTTATATGAAGAGGAAGCTGTCCAGGGTTATATGAAGAGGAAGCTGTGGACAGTGGGACAGGAGCAGGAGTCTAGTCTCCCAACACGTCTCCACACACCACAACACCTGGTGTTCCCCACTGCAGAGACTGCCTGCCTGCCACTGAGAGAGGGGGAGGGAGAGAGAGAGAAGGGGGAGGGAGAGAGAGAGAAGGGGGGGGGGGTGAGTTGGATAGAGAGAGAAACAACTGTTGTTTACTAGACAGTTTTTATCAGGCACTCGTCTAGACTAAGCCTGCCACCTAGTGGCTGAAATCTGACTCTCCAAACAAGAAACACAATATTGGGTTAGTATGTAAACATGATTTAAATATTTACTACATATCTATAGCCTCTCCTCGTGGGCCCAGCCTGCCTTACCTCTCCTCCTCCTCACCGTCTCCAGAGCAGTGTCTCTGCCCGGCAGCGAGGGCAGGAGGCTGGCACTCCACACACACCTGGTGGCCCTCCTTCAGGTACTGCATCCAGCGGGTGTGTGGCCCCACACTACGCTGGCACCCAGGAGTCAGGGAGGTCAGCTGGAACTGCACCTGGATAAGCATACATACACACAAACACACAGGCACGCACACATAAACAAAAGCATATATAGACGTACGCATTCACATTTACATTTTTTATTTAATCTTTATTTAGCTAGGCAAGTCAGTTAAGAACACATTCTTATTTACAATGACGGCCTAGGAACAGTGGGTTAACTGCCTTGTTCAGGGGCAGAATGACAGGTTTTTAACTTGTCAGCTCGGGGATTTGATCTAGCAACCTTTCGGTTACTGGCCCAACGCTCTAACCACTAGGCTACCTGCCGCACCTAAACACGGGTTAGATATCATATTTCTCTGAAGATAACAGGAATACCATGGAAGAACACAAACACATAAACCGGGCCTCTCACCCTGTGACATCATCATCATTGATAACAGGGATGTCTCTCTTCTTCCTGGCGTTGCTATAGTCACCGTTAGTGATGAGAGCCGGTACTGCAAACATCCATAATAACAACATCATGACAACAACAGATTTAGTTCCCCCCACACACAATATGTTTTTTTAATTTAGCCTTTATTTAACCAGGTAGTATCATAGAGGTCAGAAGACTTATTTCCCAAGGGAGACCTGGGAAGGTAACATTTATTTGAAGACAGAGGAATATTTGACATAGACAATATGCCATTAACGGCATATGGGTAAGGTCCTAACCAAAGCTAGATGCAACCTAAGGCTATATGTATGGCTGTGGTACTTACCCGGTGATTTGCTGCACTGCCGGTGGTGGTCCCGGTACTCTGCACAGCCGGCATGCTCCTCTACGTGTGGACAGGGTTCCCCCCCATGCTGGGGCTCCTGCAGGACCTGCCTGCTCCTCATCCGAACTGTGGCCCTGCAGGGCTCAGCACAGCCAGACCACGCACTCCACTCACTCACCACACAGGACACCGCTAGGAAGGAGGACAGGACTGGGTGAGGACATAGCAGGGAGGAAATGAAAGCAAATACCAGCATGACTCTATGGTAGTGTCCTCTACCATGTTTGCTACTGAAAAAGCATGTTGTCAAAGTGAGGCAGATTAAGTATATTGGTATACAGTACATCTATAAGCAAGACATATATGAATTACAAACAAATCATATGTCTGACACAGAAATGAATAAACCCACTTCCAGGAGAAACTAAATTACCTATGCCCCAAACTGAGTTTAAAAAAAATCACCATATGTATCCAGTGATGTTAAAAACAGATAAAAGGCTAGGAAGGAATAATGGATCCAGCAGCCGGTAACAGTATACCTGAACGGGGGCATGGCTATGGCACAGAGGAGTAGCCTACTTCTGCGCACGCCTTGCTTCTGTGCCACTTGGCACCGCAGCCAACACCTGTAAAATCTCAGAGAGCTGTTCGTTCACACACTCAAATTGAGAGAGTTTCTGATGTCATTCATCTCTGTAATTCGATTTTAGAAAATATATATAATTCAGAAATGTTTTTGACACCAAGTTTGTTCAGCCAAATATCCCCATTAATTCAAATGTCAAATTGGTCTTCTTGCTCAGACAAACCACCCTGGCAGGCTGTTGCTGTACCCTCTACTTCTGTGCGCTGGGTCGAAGTGTCATCGGGCAATCATGCTGCAATCTCTGGCCTCTTCAATTGCCTATGTCAACCCCATGTCTCTCTCACTCTCTCTCTTAAAAGGGACAGTTAGTTTCTCTAACTACAGCGCTCCCTACAAGGAAGCTCAATTCAATGTCTATTCCATGGTGGTTCAGCATCATTTCATTGAAATGAAGTGGAAATAACATTGATTTAACTAGTGTGTGTCCAGTAGGTAGTCTATTAAATAAATTAAAACAGTACAGTGGTGAATCACAGGCTTTTTGTTCATATTTTTCCTTATTTGCATAAGAGCCTATCCTGCAGGGCTCCTAATTACAAATAACATGGCAATTAAGCAGACTACTCTGTACTATATTGTAATAATTGCATGGTATGTGGGTGTGCATTTAAAATTGTATATGATCGTGGTACATGCCTAAGAGCAGCTTTACTTAGGCCTACTGTATATATCCATGAGGTTTATGTTATGCTCAGTAGCCTAAAGTGACAGTATGTGTAGCAGGGGCCACACGTCCATGGTTAAACTAATGGGAGGCATGAATAGCTTGTTTGCTTTGCACAGCCCATCCTTTCTCCCCATTGGCTTAAGCTGTCAGTTTTCCTGGCTGTTTGTTCCTCAACATGTGAAAGGAGTGGATTAATCAAATTCCTATGGCCAGGGCCATTCATGCAGAAAAAAACAATACTGTGAACAATGCGGCAGCACAGGACTTCCACTCGGATACACATTTCCCAGCTACTTACTGACTGACTGAGTGTGTGTGTGTGTGTGTGTGTGGGGGGGGGGGCATATTCCCAAGCATTGACCTGACTGCAGTGCCTCTCTCTCCACACACATACCTACAGTGTGAGGGGCCCTGTCCTGGTGTACACTGGGAGTTCTGAAGAACCTCTGCATTTACCACTCTAATAAACCCCTAGTCAGCTCCAACTGTCGCAGACAGTCCAAAGACACAGACCATATTCACAGTGCAATCAAATGTTACTTTGGTAGTTTCCCCAGGTCATCAGATAAGCGTCACACATAGTAAACTCATTCAATGATTCAGAATTATCAGTTCATAATTGTAGTCTACCTGTTGAAAGATTTGTGTTATATATTGACTTTTCTCTGAGTGGCATATTATACATAGCAGCAATAACTCTGCCTCGTTCTCTCTCAAACTCCTTCTGTTCCTCTCTTTTTGTCTCTGTATCAAGCAGAGCGAGGACAAACTCAATACACTTTAAAATGACTAAAACCAAATCGAAACTGTGTAGGAATGTTAATGGACCTTATTCATTCATACATTTCCTTGACTGTGTCCAGCTTGCAAATAAAAAAATTGAAGCTAGACAGTCAGGGAGCACAAAAAATTACAGAAACGATGGATAGGGGATCATTTATTGCAAATTTTGATGGCGAAGAAATATTTCCAAAAATTGGTGCGGCACTCCGAATCTCGTTGAAGACCAAATGCGGCTCTAGGGGCAAAATGAGTTTGACACCCCTGGTCTACATCATAAATAAAAAAAGACATCACACAAGACATTCTGCACTTTACAAATGGCTACTGCTTCACTATTACAAATTGTAAATATAAAATGTACAATATTTCAACAATACAATATTACAATGTGTGGGTGTGTGTAGAGTTTGTATGTTAGTCTCTCTTCACAGTCCACGTTGTGCTGTGAGGTGTAGTTTCCCTGTAATTTTAACCTGATTTTACTGCTAGCTTGAGTTACCTGATGTTGAAGAGAGTTTTATGTAGTCATGGCTCCATGTAGTACTGTGCATTTCCCGGAGTCTGTTCTGAACTTAGGGACTGTGAAGAGACCCCTGGTGGTATGTGTTGTGGGGTATGTATGGGTGACTGGGCTGTGTATTAGCTGCTTGAACAGACAGTTTGGTGCTTTGAACACATCAATACTTCTCACAAATACAAGTAGTGATGCAGTCAATCTCTCCTCTACTTTGAGCCAGGAGAGATTGATGTGTACATTTAAGGGCCAGTCATGCTGCTCTATTCTGGGCCAATAGTAATTTGCCTATGTCGTTCTTTGCAGAGCTTGAGCATATAACTGGGCAGTAGTCCAGGTGTGATAAAACTAAGGCATGTGGGACTTGTTTGGGTGATGTCAAGAAAGCAGAGCATTTCCCCATCTTAGCAACCATTGCATCAATACATTTTGACCATGTCAGTTTACAATCTAGGTTTAGACCAAGCAATTTAGTCTCCTCAACTTGTCGAAAGACTCTTTTATTGACAATGGTGCTGGCTCCACCAAGTCTTCACGCATTGCGCAACTGAGATATATTGTTGCGCTTTTATTGTTGATCTCTGGTAATGTGCAACCAAACCCTGGGCTGGTAGATATCATGCAATCTCTACCGACTCCCTATGATTTTAAAAACAGAGCAGGTGTTGGCCTCTTGCATGTTAATGTCAGAAGTCTATTTCCAAAAATAGACATGATTAGAATATGGGCCAAAACGACAAACGCAGACGTAATGGTTTTATCAGAAACTTGGCTAAAGAAATCTGTGTCAAATAACTTGATTTCTATTGATGGGTACATGGTTTTTAGAACGGATCGGATGAGTAGAGGGGTTGCAATATATGTGAAATCCAAGTTTAACACCTCTGAAATTCTCTCGATTACCAAAGCCATACATTTTGAATTGCTTGCGGTTAAAGTGAACATGTATAAGGACTCCCACATCACTGTAGTCAGCTGCTACAGACCGCCCTCGGCTTCGAGAGACGCACTTAACTCTCTTTCTGATGTCCTACACAAGCTAAATTACTCTGAATTCATTCTTTTAGGAGATTTGAACTGGGACATGCTTACATCTGTATCGGACTCTTTTAAAGAACTGTGTGACTCTCTGAATCTCGCTCAATTAATTAATGTGTCTACAAGACCGAATCCCAGAGCACCTAACAAATCAACACTATTGGACATTGTTCTAACGAAGACCCCTCACAAATACACATGGACTGGGATATTCTGTAATGATGTCAGTGATCACTGTGCTATTACTTGTGTTAGAAATACAAAAATGACCAACGCCAAACCCCGTTATATTTTTAAAAGACATTTTAGACAGTTTGATGAGGAAGCCTTCTTACATGATCTGTACCGTAATATTGACAGAGTAAGTCTGATTCCCGATGTTAACAGTGCCTGGGACTATTTTT
The DNA here is from genome assembly GCF_045679555.1 of Salvelinus alpinus. NCBI lineage: Eukaryota > Metazoa > Chordata > Actinopteri > Salmoniformes > Salmonidae > Salvelinus > Salvelinus alpinus. Next base: position 37,388,223 of record NC_092097.1, read on the forward strand.
ATATGAAATTTGGGAAATTTAGAAGCAACCACACCCAAATTAATGAACACTGTGCTGTTCCCATAGAAATAGAATGAGTCATTGTAGTAATTATATTTCTATGGCTGCTCCCCTCCCATAACACTGCAAAGTAATGACCTTAAATAGCCTTTAGTCTTTACATTGATTGCACAACCCTGATTCACATGCATGTGTTTGTGTCTTTTATTTCCCTTTGTTCAGTAAGTTTGATGCGTGCCTGTGACATTGAATTCATATTAGATAATTAGGAGTTCAAATAAAATAATATTTAAATAAAATGTCATTGGTCTTGTACACATTTTAGCAAGTGTTATCAGGGCTGTATTACTGCCGGAGCACAGGGCTGGTAAAACTACTTCTGGAATATTTATTCTGATAAATTCTAAATCAATTAAATTTAAATCACCACAGAAATTCCATGAAAAACTATAGAATGACAAACCAAATACATATGTAGAGCAGCCTAGAAGTAGGTAAATGGTGATATCTTCCCAGTCTTCTCTCTGGCGGTGGAGAGAATGATGAAGAACTGTAGGCTATGGCGGAGGCCACGGTGGGTAGCGAGCTCTTTCCACACAGTGTGCGGTATTGTCTAACTTCAAAGTGCTCTGCGCTCACAGTGAGTGGGCCAAATCGGACATACACGTAAAGAGAACAGCCACAGACAGAAACCTCAAGGTGCTGCTCAAAACAGTTTGTTATGGACTTGTGCCGTCTTGGGACTCACGTACGAAGCACTTATTAATAAATTCGCCCTACTGTACAAGTGCTTACAGAAAAGTAACACCTCTATTGCATATGCATATACTGTATGTAGTGTGCGGAAGCATCTAGTGGTGGCTGTTTAACAGTCTGATGGCCTAGGGATAAAAGCTGTTCATCAGTCTCTCAGTCCCAGCTTTGGTGCACCTGTATTGTCTCCACCTTTTAGATGGTAGTGGGGTGAACAGGCCATGACTCGGGTGGCTGATGTCCTTGGTGATCTTCTTGGCCTTCCTGGGAGGGCATAGGCCCTCCCACTGGGAAGCCAGCACCAGTCAATCAGAAATAGTTTTCCCCCACAAAACAACTTTATTACAGACAGAAATACTCCTCAGTTTCATCAGCTGTCTGGGTGGCTGGTCTCAGACAATCCTGCAGGTGAAGAAGCCTGATGTGGAGGTTGTGGGCTGGCGTAGTTACACATGGTCTGCGATTGTGAGGCCGGTTGGACGTACTGCCAAATTCTCTAAAACGACATTGGAAGCGGCTTATGGTAGAGAAACGAACATTCAATTCTCTGGTGGACATACCTGCAGTCAGCATGCCAATTGCACGCTCCCTCAAAACTTGAGACATCTGTGGCATTGTGTTGTGTGACAAAACAGCACATTTTATTATCCCCAGCACAAGGTGCACCTGTGTAATGACCGTGCCGTTTAATCAGCTTCTTGATATGCCACATCTGTCAGGTGGATGGATTATCTTGGCAAATGAGAAATGCTCACTAGCAGGGATGTAAACAAGTTTGTGCACAAAATTGGAGCGAAATAAGCTTTCGTGCGTATGAAACATTTAAGGGATCTTTTTTTTCAGCTCATGAAACATTGGACCAACACTCCACATGTTGCGTTTATATTTTTGTTCAGTATAGTTCAGTTACCTTCACTTTCTTGGGTCCAGGAACGATTTTATACATCTTGAAGCAAGTTGGGCCAACAGACTTGGAATGGATAGTGAGAGGTTGAATATGTCCGTAAACACTCCAGCCTGCTGGTCTGCGCATCCTTATCTCACCAACAGAGATTTTTAATGTAAAATAAAATAATATTTTAAACAAATGTTATTTTGTCAAGTTCCTCCAAACTCATTTGACAATAAGTTTTGTGATATCATTTAATTTTTTTAACTATCCTTGACAAAAAATCTAATTACACGACAAACTATGGTTGGCAATTGATTATTTTCAGATGGGGAAAACTCCTGGTCTCAATGAAATTCCAAGAGATACAGTGCATTCGGAATGTATTCAGACCACATTCTGTTATGTTACAGCCTTATTCTAAAATGGATAGAATTGTTTTTTCCCACTCATCAATCTACACACAATACCCCATAATGACAAAGAACATTATGGCAAATTTATCAAATTAAATTAAAACTCAAATATCACATTTACATAAGTATTCAGACCCTTTAATCAGTACTTTGTTGAAACACCTTTGGCACCGATTACAGCCTCGAGTCTTCTTGGGTATGACGCTAAAAGCTTGACACACCTGCATTTGGGGAGTTTCTCCCATTCTTCTCCGCAGATCCTCTCAAGCGTCGTTGCACAGTTATTTTTCAGGTCTCTCCAGAGATGTTCAGAGACTTGTCCAGAAGCTACTCCTGTGTTGTCTTGGCTGTGTGCTTAGGGTCGTTTTCCTGTTGGAAGGTGAACCTTCGCCTCAGTATAAGGTCCTGAGCGCTCTGGAGCAGGTTTTCATCAAGGATCTCTCTGTACTTTGCTCCTTTCATCTTTCCCTCGATCCTGACTAGACTCCCAGTTCCTGCTGCTGACAAACATCACCACAGCATGATGCTGCCACCACGCTTCACCGAAGGGATGGTGCCAGGTTCACTCCAGACGTGACACTTGGAATTCAGCCCAAATAATTAAATCTTGGTTTCATCAGACCAGAGAATCTTGTTGCTCTTGGTCAGAGTCCTTTAGGTGTCTTTTGGCAAACTCCAAGCAGGCTGCCATGTGACTTTTACTGAGGAGCAGCTTCCGTCTGGCCACTACCATAAAGGCCTGATTGGTGGAGTGGTGCAGAGATGGTTGTCTTTCTAGAAGGTTCTCCCATCTCCACAGAGGAACTCTGGAGCTCTGTCAGAGTGACCATCGGGTTCTTGGTCACCTCCCTGACCAAGGCCCTTCTCCCCCGATTTCTCAGTTTGGCCGGGCTATGAAGAGTCTTGGTGGTGCCAAACTTCTTCCATTTAAGAACGATACAGGCCACTGTGTTCTTGGAGACCTTCCATGCTGCAGACATTTTGGTACCCTCCCCCAGGTCTGTGCCTCGACACAATCCTGTCTTAGAGCTCTATGGACAATTCCTTTGACCTCATTGCTTGTTTTTTTTTACTCTGACATGCACTGTCAACTATGGGACCTTATATAGATAGGTCTGTGCCTTTCCAAATCATGTCCAATCAATAGAATATACCACAGGTGGACTCCAATCAAGTTGTAGAAACATCTCAAGGATGATAAATGTAAACAGGATGCACCTGAGCTCAATTTCAAGTCTTATAGCAAGACCCTGTGGGTCTGAACACTTATGTAAATAAGGTATTTCTTTTTTATTTTATTGATACATTTGCAAAATTGTCTAAAAACCAGTTTTCACTGTCATTATGGGGTATTGTGTGTTTTTATTTGATACACTTTAGAACAAGGCTGTAACGTAACAAAATGTGGAAAGGGTCAAGGGGTCTGACTACTTTCCGAATACACTGTATTAACACACTTTTTGTGAACTACTGAAATATCCATTACTTTCATGTTTTAATTACTCATATATAGATGACAAACTGTCGGACACACAAAAAGAGGGACTGATCGCTCTCCTACTGAAGCAGGAACTCGGGGGGCAATACATGGACCCCGTCCGTTTAAAACAATGGAGGCCCCTCACCCTTCACTGTTGTGACGTAAAAATATTGGGGAAATGTATTGCTCATAGAATAACAAAGGACCTGCCGTACATTATTCATCACGATCAGACAGGATTCTCAAAAGGAAGATATATTGGAGACAACATTAGACAACTACTAAAAATAATGGAAAACTTTGAGAATGCAGGGAAACCAGGGATAATCTTTATAGCAGATTTGAGAAAGCATTTGATACAGTACATATATAATTTGTTTGTAAGTTCCTAGATTTTTTCTACTTTATGGAGAATCTCTCGTCAAATGGGTGAAAGTAATGTACAACAATTCTTTATGTAAAATAATAAATAACGGTTAGTTCTCTGAGAACTTTGAATTGTCAAAAGTTGTAAAACAAGGTTGCCCTCGGTCATCATTCCTATTTATTATTGCCATTGAACTGCTAACTTTAAAAATCTGATTTAATGACGCCAATGATTCAAGTTCTGTCTTGTCCTCAATATTACTGGAGGGGCCTCATTGAGGATCTGGATCATTTCTCCAGTTTCCCTGAACTAAAACCCAATTATGCTTCACGGAGACATGGCTGAACGACAACACTATCAACATACAGCTGGCTGGCTATATGCTGCACCGGCAGGACAGAACAGCAACGTCTGGAAAGAAAAGGGGCGGCGGGTTATGTACTTTTGTAAATAACAGCTGGTGCACGATATCTAAGGAATTCTCAAGCTATTGCTCGTCTGTGGTAGAGTATCTCATGATAAACTGTAGACCACACTACCTACCTAGAGCGTTTTCATCTGTATTTTTCGTAGCTGTTTACATACCAAAATAGTCAGAGGCTGGCACTAAGACAGCATTGAATGAATTGTATTGCACCATAAGCAAACAAGAAAACACTCACCCAGAGGCGGCGGTCCTAGTAGCTGGGAACTTTAATGCAGGGAAACTTAAATCTGTTATACCAAATTTCTATCAGCATGTGAAATATGCAACCAGAGGGAAAAAACCTCTGGACTACCTTTACTCCACACATAGCACATAGCAGATGCTAAGCTACAGGACTGTTTTGCTAGAACAGACTGGAATATGTTCCGGGATTCCTCCGATGGCATTGAGGACTTCATCAATAAGTGCATCAATGACGTCATCTCCACAGTGACCGTACGTACTTATCCCAACCAGAAGCCATGGATTACAGGCAACATCCGCACTGAGCTAAAGGCTAGAGCTGCCGCTTTCAAGGAGCGGGACTCTAACCCGGAAGCTTACAAGAAATCCCGCTATGCCCTCCAACAAACCATCAAACAGGCAAAGCGTCAATACAGGACTAATATCGAATCGTACTACACCGGCTCCGATGCTCGTCGGATGTGGCAGGGCTTGCAAACCATTACAGACTACAAAGAGAAGCACAGCCAAGAGCTGTCCAGTGACACGAGCCTACCAGACGAGCTAAACTACTTCTATGCGCGCTTTGAGGCAAATAACACTGAAACATGCATGAGAGCACCAGCTATTCTGGAAGACTGTGTGATCACGCTCTCAGCAGCCGATGTGAGTAAGACCTTTCGACAGATCAACATTCACAAGGCCGCAGGGCCTGACGGATTATGAGGACGTATATTGAGAGCATGCGCTGACCAACTGGCAAGTGTCTTCACTGACATTTTCAACCTCTACCTGTTCGAGTCTGTAATACCAACATGTTTTAAGCAGGCCACCATAGTGCCTGTGCCCAAGAACATTAAAGTAACCTGCCTAAATGACTACCGACCCGTAACACTCATGTCTGTAGCCATGAAGTGCTTCGAAAGGCTGGTCATGGCTTACATCAACACCATTATCCTGGAAACCCTAGACCCACTCGAATTTGCATACCGCCCAAACAGATCCACAGATGATGCAATCTCTTTTGCACTCCACACTACCCTTTCCCACCTGGACAACAGGAACACCTATGTGAGAATGCTAGTCATTGACTACAGCTCACCATTCAACACCATAGTGCTCTCAAGCTCATCAATAATCTAAGGACCCTCAAAGCTCATCAGTAAGCTAAGGACCCTGGGACTAAACACCTCCCTCTGCAACTGGATCCTGAACTTCCTGACGGGCCGCCCCCAGGTGGTGAGGGTAGGTAACAACACCTCCGCCACGCTGATCCTCAACACAGGGGCCCCTCAGGGGTGCGTGCTCATTCCCCTCCTGTACTCCCTGTTCACTCATGACTGCACGGCTAGGCACGACTCCAACACCATCATTAAGTTTGCCGATGACACAACAGCAGTAGACCTGATCACCGACAATGACGACACAGCCTATAGGGAGGAGGTCACTGACCTGGCCGTGTGGTGCCAGGACAACAACTTCTCCCTCAACGTGATCAAGACAAAGGAGATGATTGTGGACGACAGGAAAAAAAGGACCGAGCAAATTCTCATTGACAGGGCTGCAGTGGAGCAGGTTGAGAGCTTCAAGTTTCTTGGTGTCCACATCACCAACAAACTAACATGGTCCAAGCACACCAAGACAGTCATGAAGAGGGCACGACAAAACCCATTCCCCCTCAAGAGACTGAAATGATTTGGCATGGGTCCTCAGATCCTCAAAAGGTTCTACAGCTGCACCATCGAGAGCATCCTGACTGGTTGCATCACTGCCTGGTATGGCAACTTCTCGGCCTCCGACTGCAAGGCACTACAGAGTGTAATGCTTTCGGCCCAGTACATCACTGGGCCCAGGCTTCCTGCCATCCAAGACCTTTATACCAGGCGGTGTCAGAAGTAGGCCCTAAAAATTGTCAATGACTCCAGCCACCCTAGTCATAGACTGTTCTCTCTGCTACCGCACGGCAAGCGGTACCGGAGCGCCAAGTCTAGGTTCAAGAAGCTTCTAAACAGCTCCCCCAAGCCATAAGACTCATGAACACTTAATCAAATGGCTACCCAGACTATTTGCATTATCCCCTATTAGCCTCCCCCTCGCCCCCACTTTCACACCGCTGCTACTCTCTGTTGTTATCATCTATGCATAGTCACTTTAATAACTCTACCTACATGTACATATTTCCTCAACTAACCGGGGACCGCCGCACATTGACTCTGTACCGGTACCCCCCTGTATATAGTCTCACTATTGTTATTTTACTGCTGCTCTTTATTTACTTGTTACTTTTATTTCTTATTCTTATCCATATTTTTTTTTAAACTGCATTGAAGCTGTTATGGCTGCAAGCCCGACGCCGGTACACCTATGACAACATCCAGCTCAAGTGCAGGGCGCGAAATTCAAAATCTATTTTTTTTTTTTATATTTAACTTTCACACATTAACAAGTCCAATACAGCATTTGAAAGATAAACATCTTGTGAATCCAGCCAACATGTCCGATTTTTAAAATGTTTTACAGAGAAAACACCACATATATTTATGTTAGTTCACCACCAAATAAAAAAGAGGACAGACATTTTTCACAGCACAAGTAGGATGCAGGTAGCATGCACAAGCCAACCTAACTAACCTAGAACCAACCTAAATAACCTAGAAAAAACTCCCTCAGATGACAGTCCTATAACATGTTACACAATAAATCTATGTTTTGTTCAAAAAATGTGCATATTTTAGCTATAAATCAGTTTTACATTACTGCTACCATCATAACTACAGTCAGAAATTGCACGGGAGTAGCCAGAGAAAATACAGACACCAACGTCAACTACCTAATTACACATCATAAAACATTTCATAAAAATATATGGTGGATAGCAAATGAAAGACAAAGATCTTGTGAATCCAGCCAACATGTCCGATTTTTAAAATGTTTTACAGCGAAAACACCACATATATTTATGTTAGCTCACCACCAAATACAAAAGACAGACAGACATTTTTCACAGCAACGGTAGCATGCAAGTAGCATGCACAAAGCTAACCTAACTAACCTAGAACCAACCTAAATAACCTAGAAAAAACTCCCTCAGATGACAGTCCTATAACATGTTACACAATAAATCTATGTTTTGTTCGAAAAATTTGCATATTTTAGCTATAAATCAGTTTTACATTACTGCTACCATCATAGCCACCATCATAGCTACAGTCAGAAATCGCACGGGAGTAGCCAGAGAAAATACAGACACCAACGTCAACTACCTAATTGCTCATCATAAAACATTTCAGAAAAATATATGGTGGATAGCTAATGAAAGACAAAGATCTTGTGAATACAGCCAATATTTCCGATTTTTGAAGTGTTTTACAGCGAAAACACAATATATCGTTATATTAGCTTACTACAATAGCTAACACACAGCAGCATTGATTCTAGACAAACGGTAGCGATAGCACAGTTCGACAGATATATGAAATCGCATCCCAAATTGGGTCCTTATCTTTGTTGATCTTCCATCAGAATGTTGTACAAGGGGTCCTTTCTTCAGAACCGTCTTTGTTTGGATCCAGAACGAACTATTTCCCTCTTGAATTAGCAAGCACACTGGCCGTGCAGCGCTAACCTCTCCTTCTTGAACAAATTCCTCCAAAGCATCACGTCTAAAGTCCCGAATAAATTTCAATAATATAATTAAACTATATTGAAAAAACATACTTTAGGATGATATTGTGACATGTATCAAATAAAATCGAAGCCGGAGATCATATTCACCTATAACGACGGTTTTCCAGGAGGCGACTCCAGGTCCAACTTCGCGCCTTCCAAAAAAAAATGATGGCGCACTTCTCACTCCAAGAGGTTGTATTCAATCCCAGAACGAGATAATCAAGTCATTTCTGCTCTCACTTCCGCATGACACCCAGGGGAAGGTGTATGACGTGTTTCTACAGTCCTAAGTGACATGCCCTTTTATAGACAAGCTCTTGAAGAGAGACATCGCTTTTGGAAATCTCACTTCCGGATGGGAAATGGTCTGTAAAAAGAGTTCTGTTTCACTTAGAGAAATATTTCAAACGGTTTTAGAAACTACAGAGTGTTTTCTATCCAATAGTAATAATAATATGCATATTGTACGAGCAAGAATTGAGTACGAGGCCGTTTGAAAATGGGCACCTCTTTCCAGTTATTCAATACGCCCCCTGCAGCCATAACAAGTTAAGGGCTCGTAAGTAAGCATTTCACTGTAAGGTCTACACCTGTTGTATTCGGCGCAAGTGATTAATAAAATTTGATTTGAACTATATTACAGATTGGGTCTCTAAAATATATAAAATATATAAATTGCCATGTGGTCTCTCGATTAATGGGCAGATGGTGAAGTCGATGTGCTTGGTGTGCATATCCCGGAAAAGTTCAGCGATCTTGCAACTATTAACTTTGATCGAAAACTTAGCAAAATAGATAGTCTTGAAACCGTGGAGAGGAAAACACCTTTACATTTACAGGAAGACTACCCTGACTAATTCTCTAGGGAAGATTACCCTGACTAATACCCTAGTAATATCGTAGTTTACATATTAATTAATTATTCTACCGACTAGAGGAGAATCCTTTTTCAAATCATGCTAGGAATAAATATTTCACTTTATTTGGAATGGCAAACCAGATAAAGTTAAATAAGCTTATTTATATAACGAAAATGAGTTTGGAGGGTTAAAACTATTAAATATTAAGGCATTAAACCGCTCTCTTAAAGCCTCCATTGTACCGTAATTGTATCCAAATTGGTTTTCTATCAAGCTACTTAGAGAGGCCCATCCTATGTTTAAGATCGGGCTCTTTGCCTTTTGCAGATTAAAACCTTACATTTTCAGTGGATTGACAATGTATCCCTGTTTAAAGTATCCTCCTTTTCAAATGAAGTCATACAGAGTTGGCTACAGTTTCAATTTTATCCTCAAAAAAAGGCAGAAGCAATATTACAGAAAATAATATGGCTAAACTCAATCATAGTGATGGAACGATCAAATGATGTCACACAAGCAACTAACAACAGTGTATGGAGGTGTATGCTCAATACAAAACAACCAACTCATCGCAGCTCTGCCACAAAATTGGAAGAGACAATTACTTAAATAAATTAAAGAATTAGTCTGTCTGCCACCCATAAAAAAATCATAAATGGCTTAAAATGATTAGTATAAATTGAAAAATGTATCAGTTTCACTTAAAGGTTTTCACTCAAAGGTTGGACTGCAATACCGTATCCAATTCAAGTCAGTTCGGAAAAGGTTTTTGATGGCCCAATACCTTGGCATCGAGTCTATGAACTGACATATAAAACAATTGACACATTTTACATTTTAGTCATTTAGCAGACGCTCTTATCCAGAGCGTCTTACGCAGCCATAGTGTTACCAGGTGTGTAGTGTTACCAGGTGTGTAGTGTTACCAGGTGTGTAGTGTTACCAGGTGTGTAGTGTTACCAGGTGTGTAGTGCTACCAGGGCTATATGGGTAACATGACGAAGAAACGCATACTGGAATGTGAAAATAATCAGAATATTAGACTATAAGTCTGAAAATAAGAATGGTTTCGGTTTAAATCGTTGCATTACAAAAGTTAAATTTCAAGCCGTTTTATCCCCATGTACGTCAGTTTTATTCATCCCTATTCATCAGCTATTCAGGCCTGGGCAATTCCAGTCCTCGGGGGCATGATTGGTGTCATACTTTTCCCCCATCCCCAGCAAACACACCTGATTTAAACTAAATGCATTTTTAACTGAAGATCATGATTAGTTGATTATTGGAGTCAGGTGTGTTAGCTGGGGCAAAAGAGTGACACCAATCAGGCCACCGAGGACTGGCGTTGCCCAGGCCTGCTTGGGACATATACAGCACAGTTTATTGTGCCTAATGTGACACATGTAAAATGTACAGCTTTAATTCGTTCTTATCCCCTTAGCTGAGCGACGACAACACATAGTGTATTAAAGCCATACACACACACACACACACTTAAAGGGCTAGAGGATTCCCTCCCTGATCCTCTTAGAGTGGGGAACAGTAAGCCTGCTTCACACTGAGCAACCTGAGCCCTAGCTAGGCAGAAGTCCCATAAGGATGGCAATACAATACTAATGCATAATTTAGCTCATTCAAAATCATTATTTCATCATCATTGATAATCCTGTTTGTCAGTAATTGTGTTCACCAAATAAAAGTATCTGTGTGTGTGTTTGTGTGCTTGTCCATCTGTCCGTGCGTGCGTGCTTGTGTGTGTGTGTATGCCTGTCTGTCCTTGTTGTGTGCGTCTGTCTTTCCGTATGTGTCAATGCCTGCTTGTGACGATCTGTCCGTGCATGTGTGTCTACCTGTCTGTCTATGTCAACCTGTCTGTTTCCCAGGTGGCGAAGGCCTTCGTTCCCCAGATGAAGGAGCAGAACCATGGCCACATCATCACCATCGCCAGCATCCTAGGTCTCTTCAATACTGCCTGTGTGGAGGTGAACCAGGGAGTACAGACCACCTGAGGGAGAATATTGCTGATGTTTATTACCATAAATATTACTATGCAACTAAGAATGGTATTACTATAGTTATTAATGTGTAGTGACATAGGTAAAAGGATAATCTATGAAAAGTGTTAACTTACAACAACAAAATAAATCATACAGAAATACCTATGTATGTTACTGTGAGAATATTATAAATGTGTTCTGGGCCCATATTCACAAAGCGACTCAGAGCACAAGTCCCTGATATAGGTCCAGTTTTGCCTTTTGGACCAGTTTTGCCTTTTGGATCATAATGAATAAGATTACATGGACAGGATGGACCTCTGAGCAATCTGAGACGTAAAGTAAATATGGGCCCTGAGTGGTCTTTCTGTTTGGAGGCAGGATTCATTAAAAAGAAAATATATACAGTGGGGAGAACAAGTATTTGATACACTGCCGATTTTGCAGGTTTTCCTACTTACAAAGCATGTAGAGGTCTGTAATTTTTATCATAGGTACACTTCAACTGTGAGAGACGGAATCTAAAACAAAAATCCAGAAAATCACATTGTATGATTTTTAAATAATTAATTTGCATTTTATTGCATGACATAAGTATTTGATCACCTACCAACCAGTAAGAATTCCGGCTCTCACAGACCTGTTAGTTTTTCTTTAAGAAGCCCTCCTGTTCTCCACTCATTACCTGTATTAACTGCACCTGTTTGAACTCGTTACCTGTATAAAAGACACCTGTCCACACACAATCAAACAGATTCCAACCTCTCCACAATGGCCAAGACCAGAGAGCTGTGTAAGGACATCAGGGATAAAATTGTAGACCTGCACAAGGCTGGGATGGGCTACAGGACAATAGGCAAGCAGCTTGGTGAGAAGGAAACAACTGTTGGCGCAATTATTAGAAAATGGAAGAAGTTCAAGATGACGGTCAATCACCCTCGGTCTGGGGCTCCATGCAAGATTTCACCTCGTGGGGCATCAATGATCATGAGGAAGGTGAGGGATCAGCCCAGAACTACACGGCAGGACCTGGTCAATGACCTGAAGAGAGCTGGGACCACAGTCTCAAAGAAAACCATTAGTAACACACTACGCCGTCATGGATTAAAATCCTGCAGCGCACGCAAGGTCCCCCTGCTTAAGCCAGTGCATGTCCAGGCCTGTCTGAAGTTTGCCAATGACCATCTGGATGATCCAGAGGAGGAATGGGAGAAGGTCATGTGGTCTGATGAGACAAAAATAGAGCTTTTTGGTCTAACTCCACTCGCCGTGTTTGGAGGAAGAAGAAGTATGAGTACAACCCCAAGAACACCATCCCAACCGTGAAGCATGGAGGTGGAAACATCATTCTTTGGGGATGCTTTTCTGCAAAGGGGACAGGACGACTGCACCGTATTGAGGGGAGGATGGATGGGGCCATGTATCGCGAGATCTTGGCCAACAACCTCCTTCCCTCAGTAAGAGCATTGAAGATGGGTCGTGGCTGGGTCTTCCAGCATGACAACGACACGAAGCACACAGCCATGGCAACTAAGGAGTGGCTCCGTAAGAAGCATCTCAAGGTCCTGGAGTGGCCTAGCCAGTCTCCAGACCTGAACCCAATAGAAAATCTTTGGAGGGAGCTGAAAGTCCGTATTGCCCAGCGACAGCCCCGAAACCTGAAGGATCTGGAGAAGATCTGTAGGGAGGAGTGGGCCAAAATCCCTGCTGCAGTGTGTGCAAACCTAGTCAAGAACTACAGGAAACGTATGATCTCTGTAATTGCAAACAAAGGTTTCTGTACCAAATATTAAGTTCTGCTTTTCTGATGTATCAAATACTTATGTCATGCAATAAAATGCAAATGATTTACTTAAAAATCATACAATGTGATTTTCTGGATTTTTGTTTTAGATTCCGTCTCTCACAGTTGAAGTGTACCTATGATAAAAATTACAGACCTCTACATGCTTTGTAAGTAGGAAAACTTGCAAAATCGGCAGTGTATCAAATACTTGTTCTCCCCACTGTATATATTTCACCTTTATTTAACCAGGTAAGCTAGTTGAGAACAAGTTCTCATTTACAACTGCGACCTGGCCAAGATAAAACAAAGCAGTGCGACACAAACAACAACACAGAGTTACACATGGAATAAACAAGCGTACAGTCAATAACACAATAGAAAAAAAAGAACATCTATATACAGTGTGTGCAAATGGCGTGAGGAGGTAAGGCAATAAATAGGCCATAGTAGCGAAGTAATTATAGTTTAGCAAATTAACACGGGATTGATAGATGAGCAGATGATGATGTGCAAGTAGAAAAGTAAATAAAAACAATATGGGGATGAGGTAGGTATATTGGGTGGGTTATTTACTGATGGGCTATGTACAGCTGCAGCGATTGGTTAGCTGATGTTTAAAGTTAGTCTCCAGCTTCAGCGATTTTTGCAATTCGTTCCAGTCATTGGCAGCAGAAAACTAGAAGGAAAGGCGGCCAAAGGAGGTGTTGGCTGTGGGGACGACCAGTGAGATATACCTGCTGGAGTCCGTGCTATGGGTGGGTGTTGTTATCGTGACCAGTGAGCTGAGATAAGGCGGAGCTTTAACTAGCATAGACTTATAGATTAATGCGCCAGTGAGTTTGCGGCGGTGGGTTTCCACGAGTCCCTGGCCCGCGAGCTGCTGACTGAGGAGTCTAGACCACTCTGGTGTGCCCCTATATTGTAGACATGGGCATGTTCGACTGGTGCAAGATCAGATGAGAGAGACTACAGCTGCGGAGTGGGGACACTAAAGAGGGACTAAGGGCAACTTTGTTGTAGGTCAATCACAGACTGATATTGCAGGTGTAAGCCTACTTCAAACAATCATACACAGTGGTTTATAATATGGCACAGAACATAGGCTTACTACAGTATGTATCAGAATGTCCCTTGTAGTTGTACATTTAAAAACAGTGGGATGTTGTGAAACTTTTCACTCTGCTGCCCCCCTCAGGAATGAGGTAGAACTGTCCCTGGCATCACTGGAGCCTGAGTACAGTTTGGAGAAAGCCATGAACGCCATCCCGATAAGACCAGCCCCGGTCTGCATTCCACACCTCACCTACGTTCCTGTCATCTCTTGAGCGTGAGTACACACATTGATTTAAAAAAAAAAATTATGATCATCCACTCACTCGTCTTCGCTAATTCCTTGGAAAGGTGCGGAGCACCTCGACATTGGTCTCTCCACGCTGTCCTGTTCTCCCAGGCTGATGTAGTGTTGAGTCCCAGGTTGTGTAGGTGGTCCATCAGTTGGTCGGACCATTTGTCAACAGCCGCATATGACCTATACAGAGACAATACAGATACAGGCATTCATCAGAACACGTAGGCCTGAGGCATGATGGCTGGTGAAACCTCAGAACTAGAATAAATGTATATAGTGCCTTGCAAAAGTATTCACCCCAATTAGCGTTTTTCCTATTTTGTTGCAGTACAACCTGTAATTTAAATGTATTTTTATTTGGATATCATGCAATGGACATACACAAAAAAAGTCAAAAAAATTGGTGAAGTGAAATGAAAAAAATTACTTGTTTCGAAAAATTCTAAAAAATAAAATACGGAAAAGTGGTGCGTGCATATGTATTCACCCCTTTTGCTATGAAGCCCCTAAATAAGATCTGGTGCAACCAATTAGCTTCAGAAGTCACATAATTAGTTAAATAAAGTCCACCTGTGTGCAATCTAAGTGTCACATGATCTCTCAAGCAAGCAACACTATGAAGACCAAGGAGCTCTCCAAACAGGTCAGGGACAAAGTTGTGGAGAAGTACAGATCAGGGTTGGGTTATAAAAAAAGATCAGAAACTTTGAACATCCCAAGGAGCACCATTAAATCCATTATTAAAAAAGGGAAAGAATTTGGCACAACAAACCTACCAAGAGAGGGCCGCCCACCAAAACTCACGAACCAGGCAAGGAGGGCATTAATCAGAGGCAACAAAGAGACCAAAGATAACCCTGAAGGAGCGAAGATTGGAGTATCTGTCCATAGGACCACTTTAAGCCATACACTCCACAAAGCTGGGATTTATGGAAGAGTGGCCAGAAAAAAATAAGCAAACATGTTTGGTGTTCGCCAAAAGCATGTGGGAGACTCCCCAAACATACGGAAGAAGGTACACTGGTCAGATGAGACTAAAATGTAGCTTTTTGGCCATCAAGGAAAATGTCTGGCGCAAACCCAACACCTCTCCACAGAACACCATCCCCACAGTGAAGCATGGTGGTGGCAGCATCATGCTGTGGGGACGTGTTTCATCTGCAGGGACTGGGAAACTGGTCAGAATTGAAGGAATGATGGACAGCGCTAAATACATGGAAATTCTTGAGGGAAACCTGTTTCAGTCTTCCAGAGATTTGTGATTGGGACTGAGGTTCACCTTCCAGCAGGACAATGACCCTAAGCATACTGCTAAAGCAACACCCGAGTGGTTTAAGGGGAAACATTTAAATGTCTTGGAATGGCCTAGTCAAACTTAAATATTGCTTTACACCAGCAGAACCCATCCAACTTGTAGGAGCTGGAGCAGCTCTGCCTTGAAGAATGGGCAAAAATCCCAGTGGCTAGATGTGCCAAGCTTATAGAGACATACCCCAAGAGATTTGCAGCTGTAATTGCTGCAAAAGGTGGCTCTACAAAGTATTGACTTGGGGGGGGGGGGGGGGTGAATAGTTATGCATGCTCATGTTTGATTTTTTTGTCTTATTTCTTGTTTGTTTCACAATAGAAAATATTTTGCATCTGCAAAGTGGTAGGCATGTTGTGTAAATCAAATGATACAAACCCCCCAAATCAATTTTAATTCCAGGGTGTAAGGCAACAAAATAGGAAAAATGCCCTTTGGGGTGAATACTTTCACAAGCCACTGTATATATATGGGTGAAACAAGATAGGCTTACTATATCAAACATAGTGTGTTTGTACAATACAGCCAGGTTTAACCTGTGTAACTGCACCCTTCTTCCTCTTCCTGCAGGCTGTTGCCGTGGGAGTCCTCCGTGGTGACATATCGGTTCATGGGGTCAGACAAGTGCACGTAGCCTTTCATTGACAGCAAGTGGAGCTGACCAATGGAGAACCTACCCTGATCGCAGCTAACTAACTCTCCCTGTAGACTTAGTCTCGACAGATAAAATCTAAGGGTGGGTTTCCCAGACACATAATAAGCCTAGTCTTGGACTAAAATTATACGTTGACCATGTTTTTTTATTCCAGTAGGTTTAATCTGTCAGGGAAACCAGGCCTGAATGGATAAACAAATATTGAAAATGGGATAAAAAACTATATGATGGGGAAATAAAATGACCAATGACCAATCCAAACTGTACTACTCTTACGGCTTAATGTTTTCCAGTGTGGTCCAGTCTAAGGTCAGCCTGCCTTTGTTACACTTATTACCAAGCTGGTTTGAGAAGGCCATGGCCAACCAACCATGCCCCTCGACTGGTTTAAAGGCAGGCTGGCACCCTAGGTCCTGTTCAGCTCGCTTTAATAAACCGAGTTCTGCTGGAACTGCGATGGAGAGGACAATGTAAAATAAAACAAAAAACCTGAGCTAGCACAGTAAGGTTCAGGTTGGCAAGATAGTGTAACATGGTTGTGTGTGACACTGAGCAACAGAAGTTGTCCTGATTGCATGTGATGGAATGCCAGTAATTGTCATTGGCCAGAAATTAAGTCTTGCAGGACAGGGTGGTTGTACCATGTGTTTCTGACAGGTCAATAATGTGTCAGCCATTTGTTTGGCTTATTATACTAAACTGTGTTGATATGTGGTAAAAACATCCACTGTTGTCAAAGTAAAGCCACTGTGTGACTGGTTGGTTGTTCACTCATTGATATCACATCTGTGTAGGGCTAGACTCGCTTTGGCAGAAACACACCTGTTGAGAGAGACTAGTTTAGGCTTACACTACACATCCAGTCCAAAAAGTACCCCCAAATGTACCTTTCTCTATCATCTACCATTTTCTCTTGGAACATGAGGGCACATACAGTAAGAAGAACAAATATACAACAACTCTGATGGTTTTGTTTTGTGCGTGATAGCATACAAGTTTTACTTACATTTCATGGGGAGCAGAGAGGTGGTTTGACACTGAGGGAGGGACAACAAGGGGAGAGAGGGGGGATATCGTGCTAGGACCGTACGCAACACAGACTTATACTGCCCCGACACCTCTGACAGTGGGGACAGACAAAATCACAGGACATCACACACGCTATACTTAGTCACAAAACCTTCGCAGCCCTACATGGTAATGTAGATAAACACTGTTCACTTGCGGTGGTTGTTATCAAGCACTCTAGGAAAATCAACAGTGGTTCGCTAGCTGCATCCCATCCTTCTATGGGGTCCCATACTACTTCACAAGTAAACACTATTGTAACAACCAGACCTGGGTTAAAAAGCTATTTTAAATCATTTCAAATACTTTAGCTGGGCTTGATTATTCCATTGCTCCAGGCAAGCTCAGAGGCAAAACGGCAAACTCCACCCATCTGGCACTCATAAAGCAAACTCTTTGAAAGATTTCATTCGTTTTTTAACCCAGGTCTGTTATTAACAACCCCCCAATAATTCCAGGGTCAATGAAGAATTAAACAACATTTAAAAATAAGAGAAAGATCTCATTAACAGAAAAAAAAGGGAAAAATAGACAAAACACTTCTTCTCAAAAGCTGATTTTCACAGTTATCATATTAACATTATTCCATCTTATCTCAACATATATATATATATTGGATATGATGCAGCAATTTTTTTCCTATAAAGCAACAAAAATAATGAATAATGTGCACAATTAAACAAAATCAATTTTTCTTCTATCAATCTTGTTTAACTGTGAATATTTTGGAACATTTAATACAATATGAACACTAGTGATGGTTGCCCTCAGCTTCCTGTGGAAATCTAAAACAGCCTATCAGAACAGTGTTAGTTTTCTTTTCGTGCTTCTTTCAAACAACCAATGGTGTGCGTCTGTCTACACAGTGCCATCCAGAGTCTGTTGTCCCAAGGTGCTTGAGTTAGCCTGTTTGATGATGCCCTCCATGTCCTGTTTACCACACCTACAGAAACCCAACACAAGACAAACAAGTGTTACCAAGTCATATGGACCTAGTTCTCAGGTTGGAGAGAAACTAGGATTTCTGAAAAGCTTTTGGACTGTTTTCGGAGTTTTGCAACCCTAGAAAACAAGACAAATATATTAAACTATTATTATTCAACCTCAATAAGTGTTCTCTTATTGGTCCTCATCTGACCTATTAGATGCATGGTCTTACCCAGAGAGTGGTGCGTTCCCTGTCCTGTCATTGGTCTGCTGCTGGTGCTGGTCCAGCTCTGACAGAATCTTCAGGATATTCAAGGCAGCCTGTAGACAGAGGGAGGATGTGGAATATTTGATGTAGCCTATATCATCATTTCCCTATTGCTTGTGCTTGTATGTCTGATTTAGAGCATCAGCGTCGTGTTCAGAGGGCACATGTGTAACTTTGTGAACATGTCCAATATACTTTTTTTAATAGCAATGCAGTGCCTTAGACCGCTACGCCACTTGGGAGACCAGCTTTTTTTTTGCTACGGTGTGCCCTAATGAACAAGATCCTGGTCTAAACACTAAAGCTCCTTCAGTGTGGTTGTGTGCGAGTCTAACCATGTCGTGACAGGACTCCACGTCCTTGCCTATGCCGTGACTGATGAGGGGGGGCTGGGAGGAGCAGTTGATCAGCGATACAAATTCATTCTTGTTGTTTTTGGGGAAGTCTTTGTATTCCACCTGCAAGAAAAGCAACAGAGGATATTAATACTAACATTAACACTCCACAAAACATTAATATAGTCGTTTCAAAAACGGGGTCGCGACCCCAGGAACTGCAGTGGGATCGCCCAACAACAACAATAAGGTAGAGATTGTATGGGACAACATGCAAACATTTTTGAGAAAGATCATTTTAAAAATGTAATAATATTGAGTAAATATACTTATCAGTTTCTTATCATTTGGATAAGAGATGAAAATGTAATGAATTGAAGGTTATTTGTTGATGTAAAAATGTATGAATTTACTGATTTTAAAGTTGGGGTGGGGTGGAGTAGCCAGAATTTTGTGGGAGAAAAAATTATGTCCCCAGATATTCTGGCGGGGAAAAAATGCGGTCCCCACTGAAAAAGTTTAAATACCACTGCATTAATAAAAGGTTTAATTGTGTGTGTGTGTGTTTGTTCGTGTGCGCACACATGCATGCGCACCATTGTGTCTATGACTACCTGTAGTCCCTGTACATTAGGCCAGGTAGCTGAGCAGTTTGGAGGGTCTGGTCAGGAACCCATGGGGTAGGTGTTTGTGTGAGTTAACGTACATGTGTGTGTATGTGTGTACCTGCAGTCCCTGTACGTTGGCCAGGTAGCTGAGCAGTTCAGAGGGTCTGGTCAGGGGTCCATGGGGTACTAGATGACCCACACTGTTCTGGCTCTTCAGAATGGTATCGGCGGTCAGGGAGGCACCAGCGTAAAGCAGCTCATTGGCGATGATGGCCGTCAGGGTGGCCTTAATATAATAATAACAATACTGTTTATTTGCATAGTGCTTATCTTGCTAATCAAAGACACTTTTACAACAAAATATTGAAGAAGTAAAAGAGAACATCAAAGGACTAAAATAAACATACAAACTGTGAGGTAAAAGATAGCAGAGCTAAAATAATACCAAGGCTAATTCCACTAAAACAAAGGGACACACCTTAGCAGGGTTGGCCCGGGGACCGTAGTCCTTGTTCTGGTGCCCCTGGCTAGGGCTGGCCCCTACAGCCTGGGCCACCTCGGGCACCATGAGCAGGATGCCTGCTGGGAGCTGCTGGTGGCTGAGGAAGGGCAGGCGGTAGTCCTCTTCCTTGGAACCTGAGAGGTGGGGGGGGGGAGGGGTCGCCAGAGACATAGTCATGTAAAACAGGAAGGAAGGAGAACACGGAATGAAACACCCATGTAATGTAAAAGTATCCCACGTTCCAAAATACTAAATCAGTCATCCCGCATAACACTCTGGGGGAAGTTTGTGGATTACCTATGCTCCCCAAAAGAGACAAAATGGTTTAAGTCGAGTAAGTAAAACGTCTCATACCAAATCCAAACAAAGTGTACTGCATAAAACAGTACATATCAAAATATGTGTAGTTTCAACCCTGCGCCTGAACCACTCACCCAGCGACTGGCTCTCCTCCACAGAGCCTGGCTCAAAGAAGGTCACTTTCCTCCCGTCTCCATTTTTCTTCAGTGGAACCTTGGGTCACATGATCAACAGAAAGAATACACGTCAGTTGACGGCTCAATGATCATTCAAGTCAATACAAACTATCTCTGCTATGTACTACTGGATAGATAAGCACATGAGTGGAGTCTAACTAAACCAGTGGTCTGGATGGGATGCCTCTGGTGGTTCTTGGGGACCTACTGTACCTTTTCGTCCGTTTTGAGCGCAGGTTTGTGGGGCTGCGGCTGAGGCACTTTGAAACCTAGAAGCTCCAGCATCTTCTCTGCTGCGTTCTTCTTCGCTACCTTCTTACTGGGGCCCAAGCCCTCCGCACACTGACCACACACCGTCACCTGGTGACCACAACTACAGGTCAGAATCAGAGAACCATAGACACTAGGGAGATCTGAGAGAACTGGCCTAGATAGGCATACACACTATGGCGCAAGCTCCACATTGCCCTCTGATAGGCTAGGTGTTATATTGCTCACACCTGTCCAATCCCGTCAGACCTACACAAGTGCCCTAGGCCAATAGTATGGGGTTGATTTGGTCAAGAGCAGGTAGTGGTAGGCTATGTGCCAGGGCCTCCTGTCTCACCTGCATAACAAACTCCCTGCGTCTGGGCAGCCCCCTCTCTGTCAGCATGTTGTACTCTGGTTCCTTCTCTTTCTTAGCCTGCTGGATCTGAGCCAGTCTGCTGATGGGGTTCATGCCCTGCCCATATTCTGGACTGGTCTGCAGCTGGAGGGGGACGGAGAGAACATGCACAAGATCAAACAATCCTATAAAACAATTTTCCGACCCTGCAAAAGCTTTCCCCATCACCCCTTCTCTCCCTTCTGTTGCCCTTCAAGAATTAACAATGGCCTTCTTAGAAGCCCTTGTTCTTTTTAATGATGTACTCTACTCTCCCTGACCTCATCCACCTGGTCCTCTCACCTTAATGATGGACTTGGTCTTCTTCTTGATGCGTGCTGGCTGCATCTTTTCCACGCAGGGGATCAGCTGGGGCAGTCTCCTCAGTTCCTCCAGCACAGCTGTAGCTGCCAGCTTCTTAGCAATCTTCTTACTCTTGCCCTCGCCCTCACCACAGAACTCCCCCACCGCCACACGCACCATGAAGCTCTTCATGTGGGGAGGACCTGCCTCCTTGAGAACCTGTGGGAAGAAGTAAGGGAAAGACAATTAGAAAAAGACTTGGAAAGGTATATCCTCAGGGGAGAGAACATAATTAGTTCCACTATATAACTGGACTGTTAGTTGAGCCAATACAGGACCAAAGCCTACCTCAAAGTTGACAGGCATGTTCCTCTTCAGTGCGATCTCAAACACCTGGCTGATTTCTGATTTGTTGAGGTTCTCTTCAGTGTCTTCTCCATTCATCTGAAATGAAATAGAATGTTTTGACACAAACTATCTGACAGCTGTGTATGTTGCAGCAGAGTGGCTATAAGATGCAGCGGAATTGCTCTGTGTGGCAGTATTGAATCAAATATGTGCCCTTCACGTTGTGAAGCAGACCGGTGTAGTGATCCATGTAGCAGGTGTTGCCCTTTGGGAACATTTCTGGTATTTTGCCCAAACTTTCATCCAACTTTTTCCAGGAATCCCAGTTGGAGTATTCCCAGAAACAGAAAGGAATAAGCAGGGACTGTTCCATCCCTAGTGTTTTCTCCCCAGTTCTGACCCCAGGCAGTTCTGACCCCAGGCAGTTCTGACCCCAGGCAGTTCTGACCCCAGGCAGTTCTGACCCCAGGCAGTTCTGACCCCAGGCAGTTCTGACCTCAGGCAGCTGCTGCAGCAGTATGGGCTCCTTCTGCAGAGTCTTCAGGGCCTTGGAGGCGGCGTCGTGTTTGGCGAGCTGCCGCGTACGCCCCTTCCCGTGGAACTGCTGGCCCCCGATGTTCAGCTCCATGTGATACAGCACCGGCCCCACCGGGGGAAATGGGTAGTAGTACCTGACCACACACCGAAAAGACAGGAGACGCTCAGGTATAGCTTTTACTGACCGACTTACCTAATCATGCTGTCCTCCAATAAACGCCTGGGGCATTAATTGAAGTTTTACAATGAATACCCCCCCAGAAAAACAAATGGACGTACTGTTGCATGGAGCGTTGGTAAGGCCCCGGGGCCCTGATGTTGTAGTTGAAGCTGGGTGGTCTCATCCCGGGGTAAGGGTCTATGGGCTTGTACATAGGCTTCATCCCTAGCTTCATACAGAGGGAATTCAGCTCCACTGTTTGCGTCATGCATTCTACTGTGGTAGTACACACACAGACGAAACAGAAAACAAACAGAACACATTAAAGAACAATAGGCACCAAAACTTGAATACACCTAGTGATCAAACTCAAACCCTATTTAATGTAGACTACTTAATGCCACTGACTATCAATGTTTCCCTATCATGATACTGAGCAACTCAAAGTGATGACCTGTGTTGTTGCGGGTATTGTTCCTCATGCTAGGTTTGGGCATTGTGGTCTGGGCCAAGGCTGTGGCAGCTGCAGAGTGTTGGGCCTTCTTTATGCTGGTCCCCTCTGCCTCCCAGTGCTGATCCCCTAGCGATAACCGCACTGAGAAGATCTGGGAGAGTAAAGAAACAGAAGAGAGAAGTAGATAGGGATAAATCTCTGTTATAAGTATTAAAGAGCAGGAAGGTAGACATAAAAAGCACACTGATGACTGATCTTTCCAGGCTTGTGTTCAGTTGGCCAGAAATGGTATGGCACTATCTGAACTTGTCCAACAAGAAACATTTGTTTTTATATTCAGTTGCAAAACCTTTTGCTACAGTGAGTGTATCCTTATAAACACGACCTAAGTTTGCTAGTGAGTACCAGTGGCTGGGTTGTTGAGTTACCTTGGAGTGAGCTGGTCCTTGCTCACAGAGCAGCTTATACTCAGGCTGGATCTTATTGAAACGGGCTAACTCATTCACCAGACACATGGGGGTCTTCTCTTTAGGGTTTGCCATGTTAGATACTAAAAACAAACAAACAAAAACAGATAAGCCCATTGAGAGAGACACACAGACAACTTTGACACACACACACACACCTGTGGAGGTGGGGCTGAAGGGAGTGGCTGAGCCCAAGGGCAGGGCTGAGCTCCGGAGAGGGTGACTGGCGCTCTCAGAGGGCAGGGGACTCGAGGCACAGGGGATGCTGTACCCTGGCTGAGGCTGAGACAGCTGCTGCATGGGGCTGGCAGCAGCGCTGGACATAGGGTTACCCGGACACTGGAACATACTGGCTGGTTGGGTTTAGGTGAGTCAGGCGGTTAGCTCAGGTTGAGTTGAGGTGGGTGCTTTTCAGTGCAGCAGCGATAGACGTTTAGTGTTTATTGGATTTTGAGAGGAGTGACTGCAAAGATCTCCCTGAAGAGGATAACAAAGACAATGGTATAGAGTTTGTTTTGGGGTAGCTTGTTAACTGCATTTTGAGATGCCACATTCGCATCACTACAACAAAGCCCACTGTCAGTGCCTTGCACAACTGGCTTTCAGGGGCCTTTGTTGTTCCAGGCCAGCAGTGACAAGACAGAGCAATTAATACGTTGCAACACCTGACAACACCCATGCATGAAATGGTTATAAGGGTGCTGTGATTTTGCGTCAGACATAAAACATGAATGGATTGCAATATATCCAATACAGAGAACATTCAAACGACAGATATTTCCCTGCAATATGGCTAACATAGTCAGTATACCTTAATACCAAACTTGGTGAGAGGACAACTTTAGAAGAGTGTGTCGTTTGAAGGTTCTTTGTAAGGCGTGTTCCGCTAGCTACAACGTCTAGCAAGCTGGCTAACTTCGTTTCATAACACATAACTTACCTACTAACGTTAGTATCCAACTTCTGGTTGTCTAGACAAATTAATGTGGTTGTGCCATTTGTTTGCACGCTTGTTAAGTACCGGTAGATAGCCATCGAACCAAGCCTAATATTAAGCTAGATATGCAAGTTATCTAATTATCGAGGCGACGTCAATACATTTCACACTCACGGCGTTTGTATTTGAATTTTAAATGTGCTTTGAAAACAACTACAGTATAGTTATATTTTGTAATGACACGTTTGCATCCGGCATAGCTACATCTGAAGCACTGAGCTTATAAATGAACGATCCGAAGCCGCAAGCTTAGCTATCTAACGTTAGGTAACTCCTGCAGCAAATCATGTCTGGCTAGCATTTAGCTAGCGTCTAAGAGTCGTCTAATAAACCTCACCTCGTTATCTTTCTGTTCAGTTCTTAGTTATTCCATTTGGATACGTTGCTTAAGTGTGGTATTGGTTTGTTTTTGCGCCAGTGGTGTAGGGTTTCCGTGTGATTTTGGATCAAAATGTTTCTAGTGAAGAGGTGGGGGAAAGGCAGACAAGGCAAACACTAAAGAGAATGGCCCAATCTTGGCTGTCTCTTCCGGGAAATGACATCGTTCAGCTAGGAGGATGTCTGCCTGTAAAGTGGACTATTTTGTAACTAATGAATGAACATTAGATATTTCATAGTATAGACATACATGTCTGTTAGCCACAGACAAGCAGATCCATAGCTCCAATAAAAGGCTCAGAAACCTTTTGTGAAGACTACATATGAGAGTGGCCACACCTAGGCCTGTATTTTATGCGGGATATCTCCCGTTATAAACCTTGTGATGCATGGGTGAATCAAAACAGACAACACAAATGAAACAACCATAAATGTCCTCAGCAAATGTATTTTGTCAGTGACTGACCATAAGCTGCTAAGAACATGAACTTACATTGAGAAATCTTCACAACCATGATACAAAATAAAGAAATGACAAACCTAAGCTTATTCTGCTCTAAAAAATATAAAATCCATGATTGATTCACTATAAAATATTGCTTCTCTATCACCTAATTCTTCTTCCTGTGTCCATTCTACGATGAGGACAGTGAGCATGTGACAGTGGCCGTGTACCAGGTCAACTACATTGCAGACATTTGCATTGAATCAACCAATGGTTGTGTAAGGAATTGTATTAGATATTGGTAACTTGTTTTGACAACTTCTCAACATTAGCTATGGTTGACACAATATACACACTCCCTCTTTCTATTGGACATATGCTGGACTCATTGGACACATGCACGACACCCACAACTCCCCTCCCCCATGACAATCACTCAGACACACACAACTCAGGGTTGGAGCTACAGACAAAGAACTATGTCAGGAACCAATGGAACGTGGACACCAGGCCTGTTCAGGACTACCCAAGACCCAGATCGACCAATCGGAAGGCCAGACTCGCAGATCTACCTACTTTGCTTGTTGTCTATATAATACTGTACGGTTCTTGGAACTATCTTTTTCCCGGACGATTCAATAGGAATCAGACAGAAAGAGCCTTGCTGCAAGATTTTACTAAGATATCTTTACATGTGATTAAACGGCCTTATTATAAAATTATCCACCTCGTCCTATTGTCTCCTCTTGTTCTCCTGTCAACAGTAAACGTTTTACTAACAGTTGTGTGCCATATCATGTGGTTAGCTAATATGTTAAACACCTATCCAAGTATTTTGGAAATCTGGCAGGTGTCTGCAATGTAGTCAGCCAGGAACACGTACAGTTGTTAGAGGTTTCTACAAGTTGTACGCCTGACGTATGTTCAGTGAGTCTCGAAGCATCAAGTCCCGCAGGCGCCACAGTGCGTCTGCCATCGTCGTGTGGGCTCCCTTGCTCTTCAACCAATGGGAAGGGAGCCTGCTCTCCTGCTCTTTGGACAGGTGGACATCTCTCCTACGTGCTGTGGAAATTACATAATGGAAATGTGACACTTTACCCATCACAAGTAATAACACAAACCCCAAAAATTCAACAATAAATACACCTAAGAGGACAGCTATTCAAGAGAAAGTTAGAAAACATGGTAGTACAGTGAGAAGGAAATTGTTGTAGTTCATTCAGTATACTGTAGGACAGGTGCATGGAAAGAAAATAGGCAAACGCAGTACAGAAGAACAGCAAATTTGTGAGTAGAAATATACCTTTGAGAGATTGGTCCCACTTGCTGACAGTGTTGTTCTCTGCGTTCAGGCCCTCAATGTACTTGAGGTAGGCCTCAGAGTGGAGCACCCTCTGGGTCTTGGGCGGTGGAGCCACGAACATGGGGGTCGTGGGCTGGAGGTGGGAGGGTTGCCCTAGCTGGCCAATGCCTGGGTATGGTGGAGGGGCCTGCATCCCAGGCTGAGGGAGATACAGGAAAACAATAACTTTCCCACTGCATTTGGATACAATATAACATATGGAACTAATGGAAATCCAATCAGGAATCATACACAACATGCAAATAGTTCCAGATGATAGAAAACAGTATCAGTGCAGTAGCTCATTGGTCATTGTAAGTTCGACTTTTACCTGTTGCATGTAGTGGTGGCCTCCGGGACTTCCTTGCATGCCATTCATACCAGGACCCATCATACCTATCACAACGAGTTCCCACAAAATCGTGACAAGACGGCAAGCACTGTTGTATGAGGGTAATAGTTGCTGCATGATACATTCATAGTGTAGGCTATATAACATGGTGGATGTGCATAGAACGCATGCTGTAAAATAAATGCGTGTGATCTTTACAGAAACTGACGAGATAGAGGGTTAGCTGTAGTCATAGCTCCACAGGCATTACATGGTTTGTTCATGTGTTAATTGAGGCGAGCATGGATTCCGATGTTTGAGAGAAATTAGATGTGTAGAGAAGTAAGTGTGTAGAGAAGTAAAGGACGGTGGAACCCCTGTAGTGCTTGACGGACAGACGGACTGAAAAGGTAGTCAGTCGCACACTATATAGCTACGATGCAGAGCATCTTCAATTCAAACTGTCTGTCTGCCAGGCAGTCAAGCAAGCACCTCTACACACTACCTTCTTTACTTTCAATTTGTTTTGTTCTGCAGCTCACCAACTCTGGACTGCACTTTATCTCCCAGCAGACAGAGATGTTTGGCAGCCTGAGTGGTCAGTGGGCCACCACAGCACAGCCTGCCTGTAGACCAGGTAAGCCCCTCCAGCAGGAGAGACAGACACGACTGACTGGGAGCTACTGACTGACCAGGACAGGTGTGGCCTTGGCCTGGAGTGGACGGTGGCTGGTTGTGGGTCCTTACCCGGGTGGGGCATGCCAGGGTGGTACCCAGGCATACCTGGCTGGAAGTGTTGGGGGGGCATCGAGCCCATATGGTGAGGTGGCATTGGGCCCATACCCAGCAAGCCCTCATAGGGGCCCTGCATGGGCATACCGTAGGGGGGGCCATAAGCTCCCATCATGCCTTAAGAGGAGGAGGCAGGGAACGAACAACAACATATCCATGCATAAGTGACATGCAACTGACATGCACTACACATATTAAATAATATATATATATATATTTTTTTAAATTGTTCAACCAGTTAGTAGGCAAAACAAGCATGGTGTTACTGTATACATGCTGATGGAATGAAATAAAAAGGTTAAATAAAACAAACACTCTTCTTGGTCATGCAGTTGATTTGGATCATGCATTTGATGCAAAACAAATAAACTGATGGAATACTATACATTTTAATTAGTAGCAACATAAACAAAAACAACCACAGCCTATAATGAGGATGCAGTTGAAAGGCACTGGAAAATTTTCAGATAGGAGAAAAAGGTAAATAAATAAAGGTTGAATCGTTTTAGCAGTCCAGTTTCATTATTTCCTGGTTGTTGCTAAGTCCCAAGCGATCGTGCTGTCTCCCTGAATCACAAATCAACCCCTAGCCCCTATTCTATAGAAACATCTGTGTGCTTAGGGGCTAGTGGTGTATTTGGGTTTCGCTGCCTGTCTCTGCGAGTAAGGGGTTACCTGGACCAGGCGTCATTCCCATCATGGCCCCTACTGGGGTACCTGCTCTAGGGGATGCTTGCTGCTGGGCTGCCCTCTCCCTCTCCTGCTGCTCCACCACCCTGGCTGCCCGCTCTGGAACAAACAGTAACATGCATGCTTAGATAGATTCATAACGCTAACATTGAAGGGACATTACAGTCCAAAATCAAAGTTTGTCAGATGTTTGGCATGGGATTTGGACTACTTTCGTGACCTGAAAACAGATTATGGAGTGTAATAATGTCCCTTTAAATAATAACATTGTCACCTGGCTGGTACATTGATTGCAGATCTCAACCAGTGTATGAATCTACTGGTGTAACTAAAAGGCTTTGTATAGAAACCTCAGTACTAGCATGCTTCCCTGGCCTTCCTACCTTCATACTCCACTTTCTTGGGAGCCTCCAGGTTCCTCCACTCGGTTCCCACCAGACGGCTGAGCTCCCCAAAGGAGAAATCAGGGTGGCGGGTCTTGATGACTGAACGCATCTCACTGCTGAACAGGATGTAGCCGCTCATGTTCATCTTTCTCTTGGCTCCATCCTTCTTAGACACACCCTTTACCTTGGGCGTGGACTGTGAAGAGAAACAGGGGGTAGATGGGTCAATCAACAGTAACACGTACAGTTAATGAATTCAAGCTCAATTCCATAAAGAGATAGATTGAGAGGCCCTAGGTAGTGATGTCTGGCCTGGGTAGTGATGTACACAATGGTTTTGTAGGAGTGTGTGAAGAGCTTTAAGATCTTGGAATGATGGTAATGGGTGTAAAATCTGGGTAGGGCTGTGTGTGATGCATGAGTGGCTGAATGGAGGGGTTATGTGGGGTTGGGTGCGTTTTTGCTTGGAGGTAAGAGACTTGTTGGGGCAAAGGTGGGTGTATGCATGGAGGTGGAAGGGTAAATCTGTTGAGGTGGGTTGTGTGTGGGCAGAAGGGTACAGCATTTGGGCAAAGGGTGTGGGGTGCGTGGATGTAAGACCTGAGGAGGGGTGTAAGGCATGATGTCCAAATCGCTTGCCAGAGGGGTCTGCATGATGGGCATGGAGGGAGTCTCTGGAGCCTCGTCCTCATCCTCCAGGTCATTCAGATCCTCATCCCCCTCATCCATGTCTGCCAGCTTCATCTCCAACTCTTCAATCTTCTTATTCAGCAGAGGAGACGGCTCCTTCTGGGGCACTATCAACTTCCTGGATATGAACCAATCAGAGAAGAGGGTTGATACCAGCCAGACAAGAAACTCACATATGCTATCAAGTGAATAAAATCTTTGGCTGCAGTTCAATTATTTTCCCTTGTTCTCCCTGAAGTGAGCAGAGCAGCTTTCTTAGCCTGTGTGTACACCGGTCTAATCCATGAGGGGGAGTGAATTAGTTCAGTGCACACTTAAGGGGGAAATTGGAATAAACGGAATAGGACTTTTACCTGTTCTATGTTAAAGGCCCAATCAGCAGTTGAAACTATAACAAAGCAACCTCCCGACCACTGTTTCTGTAAAAATCTGAGAGATGCGGCTGGAGAAATGTAATCACTCAAATTTATGGACACAGCTATGGATGCAAGGACTGACCATCCATGTTATTAAAATTATAGTTTAACCATGTTGAGGCTATACAGTGTTTGTTTACAAACACTGGAGAAAATTAAAAAAAAGCTTATATTTTGGGTTCTGATGGGGTACGACATTTGAACTAAGTTCATGAGGCATGCATAAGTTATAATCTTCTAGAATCGATGGGTACATAGGATTCATGCATATTTCCTAAATGGATGAAGCAACTGCTGATTGCCCCTTTAAATGTTCAGTATGTGAGTGGCTCCCACCTGAAGTAGTAGACCTCATCGTCCACCACCTTAGCGTGGAGGGAGAAGCGCTTTAGGCCTTTAAACTTCTTCATTTGCTTCTCACTCTCGATATAGCGGCTCTCGCACAGCAACACGTCCTCCTCAGACACCTCAGTGGGCCGACACGACAGGTAGTCCTTAAAGGACGACACCACACATTTACCTGCAGGAGGGATGGAGAGAGAGAGTGATGGTTAATTACAGGACCACTCCAGGGGGTGCTATATGTCGGAAACGGTTTTCAGAGACTAGTCTGGCAAAAGTTTGATAATGTAAACAGCAATAATGTCTGCATTTTAAGTGTAGATTGAGTATTTGCATGTTGAATGTAGTGCGGAAGCCTTGTGGTACGGTACCTATGACGCAGGTCATGGGACATGTCTCCTCCAGGTTGCTGAGAAACACCTCTCTCTTGTAAAACATCCTGGTGGGCTCGTGTTCAGTCTCCTCTGGGTGGATGAAGATGGGCCCGAAGAAGAACGCTGCTCCGTCACGCACCCACAGCTTCTCTATCCTGTTACAAGCCCAATCAATTAAAACAGAACTGTTAGCTTCCTAATTGTCACATTCACAGACCTAAACCACATTTCCATATTGAAAAACACAAAGCTGACTCAATTATATTTTTCTGGGACTTCACATCCCATCTCCTTCGCCTTCTTCTCAACCGTATGGGAGAAGTAGGTCCAAGGTGCCTCCTCTCAGACCTTGTTCTTCAATACATTTTGAGGAGGCGGCGAGAGGATGCAAGGATTCGACTAAAGAGCCTCTCACACACACACACAATACATATGAAGAGAAATACTAGAAGGTTTGATTGACATACCTGCCGATGCGTGGTTTAATGAGCTCATGTGACTGGATGTAGACACAGTCTCCCACCTTCAGCCACATGTTGTTGTACTGGAGCTGGTCATAGTACTGACAGCCTGGATCCCCTCCAGTCATCTCCACTGGCACATCCTCCCGCTCCTACACATCACACAGTAGGAGAGCACACACACTCAGTAACACCGATACAACAATATTCAGCTTTACCCCTCTAACACCGTTACACCTTTTACACTAAGTGTACTGTGCCGACTGATATTTTCCTTTCCCATTGTCCATTACAGCACAGCTCCAGCAACTATGGTGGAAGCTTAACCAGTACAGCTTGTCTCAGTTTAGTTTGGCTCAGCTCAGTAATATTTAATACATTCCAATGTTTAGTGTTATTTAATATTACATCGGAGGTATTTGCCCAATGATGTGTTGCCTTACAAGTACAGTAATTGTGGTGGTCTTGTGTGTGATGGACATGCCCAATAAGCAGGACAACGGCATTTCACTCTAAAATAAAGAGACCCCCTGTGCTCAGTCTTCTCACCTTGTCGACGATGCTGCGGCTGCCGTTATCAGCCACGGCCAGCAGTTTCTCCTGATCACGTTTGGCATACATCGAGGCCACCCGGACGACGGGCAACGGCACGTCCCGAGGGACAAACCTCACGGCAGTTGGCACGGCCCACAGCTTGATCTTTTTAAAGGCCTTGTTCCTGGCAGAATAACGGGACTCACAGACGTACACGTCCTCTGGTCTGACTCCCTCAGGCTGCAGCTTGAAGTAATCCTGTAGAGGAAGCACACGGATGATCAGTGTGTTGGAGGGGATCAATTTAAAGCAAGGCAATGGCTAATCTTCATCACACAATGAGAAGTTCTTTGGAATACAAGGTGATTTGTAGATCAGTGATTCTGCGCAGTAGGACTGTAATATGTGGTGGGGGGGGGGGGGGGGGGGTAAATCAATATATAATATCCCAATATGTAACTTTGATGATATAGCATATCTTTTTGACAATATTGCGCTAGTTGGCTGTACCTGCATTAAAATATCAAAATAGGGAGTTTTAGGCACTTATTTCAATGACTGATCAAAACTTGTTTTTCATTGGCTCTCTCGTCACTCTACAGCAGACATATGGCGAGCAATATGTTTGGAACCTTGAATCGCAATAAAATAAAATAAAAAAAATCACAGTATCAAATCGCAAACACATTGTATCGGCACCAAAGTATCGTGATAACATTGTATCGTGAGGTCCCTGGCAATTCCCTGCCCTAGCAGTCAGTGTAACTTATATTACAAATGACATTACAATTCAGCTCAAATAATGATGTTATCTAATCCAATAGATGAGCATAACATTTCAATTGAATTACATACATCTATGGTGCAGGTGTGTGTATTATCAGAACCGTTCAGATAGAGATATGACCTTACCTTGACAAACATGACCATGCATTTGCCCAGTATCTTGCTGACTAGTACTTTGTTGAAGTAGTCACTCTTGAAGACCTCTTGCTGGAGGAACTTGCGTGTTGTCAGATGGAAGGTCTCACCGGGCCTGTAGAACCAACAACCATACAGCCACTTCTCGCCTACACACATGGAAAAACATAATAACACATTACTGACAGTAAAGCAGTGTGTGTGTCTCAAAGTGTGTGTCGTGTTGGTTACCTGCTTCGTCCTCCCACAGGCGCTCGATGCAGACGATGTGAGGCTTGCGGTTGGCCTCGGCTGGCTGCACGTAGACACAGTCTCCCACGTGGTAGGTGCTGTTCTCAAAGCTGCAGTCCTGACTGTACATCCTCTTTGGCCCCGCACCTCCCCCAGCTGGGTCCTCAGCCTTCTCTCCCTCCTCTGGAAGCCACATAGAATATGATAATACATCAACCTCACATTATATACGCTTCAGACTCAGTCACAATCACCTGCACTGACACACACCCGGCCCCACGCATCACACACCTTTATTCTCCTCCTCCCTCTTCAGTTTGTCCTCCTCCATCTCCTTGGGTAGTTTCTCTCTCTTCTCCTGCTCTACGTCACTGTGCATGTGTTTAGAGGTGTAGCTGAGAGCCGGGGAGAGGAGGATCTCGCCGTTCTTACACAGCTCATCTCTGATCTTTATAAAGAACTGCTGCAGCTCCACCGCATCTTCAAAGATCTCAGAGTCTGTCCTGTGAAGGGACAGGGCAAGGCATGCAGGGTCAAAGGTTGAGGGTTCACAGAGAGATCAGTTAGATTTAACTTGGTTCATGGTTTAAGTTGTGGCATGTTTCAGCTTTCTATCAATGCCGCAATCTAGAATCAGATGCATAAACTCAAACACAAAACAAAGACTCAGAAAGGTTGGAGAGCAATTCAAAGCGACAAAGGCCTTTCTAATGATGTGCAGACTACATACCTGTGCAGGCGCCTGGCCTTCTCCAGCACCTCAAACATGTGCTCCTGGAACACGTCCAGCCTGCGGTAGCGTCCTCGCTCCACGTTGGCCCGGATCACGTCAAAGTTGAGCAGAGGCTTCTCTGGGCTGGCCGGGTCCTGTTGAGGTTAGTTAACTTAGTTTAATGGTCGTTCAGAACTTTATTAAAAACTCAATGACTGCTATTACAATAAACATGTTGAACAAATAAGAATTTCTAATAGCTACACATCTTTGTTTAAATCTTAAAAAGAGTCTGACCGGAGGCCATTTGAGTGCCGATTTAGTTTTACCTGTTAGATCACACTGAATAAGATTACAAACAGTGGGCACCTGATCCTAGATCAGCACTCCTACTCTGAGAAACTGAATACGGCCCCAGGTAGGGTATGGACGATCTCCTATCTCTTACCTGGGCAGGGATCTCAGCCAGTGAGTCGCTGTAACACCTCCCCTCCTCGTCTTGGTGCCCGAGCACAGACATAAACAGATTCCTGATCAGCTCCCTGACTAGCGGCCCCACAGCAGGGGGCGAGCCACCCTCCTCCACTCCCTCCTGAAGCCTGCGGGTCTCCAGGA
The DNA here is from genome assembly GCF_045679555.1 of Salvelinus alpinus. Lineage (NCBI taxonomy): Eukaryota > Metazoa > Chordata > Actinopteri > Salmoniformes > Salmonidae > Salvelinus > Salvelinus alpinus. The sequence continues at coordinate 37,422,154 of NC_092097.1, forward strand.
GCACGCGGTGTAGAAGCAGAGCGTCGCGGTAGATCAGGCTCTCTGGCTCGTTGTAGGTACAGGCGTTGTTGAACATTAGGGCAAAGTCTTCCACCAGTGCATCCACGTCCTGATAACGGCCGCCCGCCATGTGGCTGGAGAACAGGAAGAACATAGGACTTTTTCTATCGAAAAGGATTTGTCTTTTTTGCTTTATCGGCTCCCAACCCCAGAGACACACACAGAGGTTGGAGCACAGGGCGCACTTTAGGGGATAAGTGCCTTTCGCAAGGGCACAACACCAGAAGATGGTACATCTAGGATACTGATACCAGAAACCCTTCAGTTGCTGGCTCACTCTGCACCAGATTCAAACAGGGCTAACTTACAGTTCCTGGCCCAGCTCTCTAACCTCTCAGCAACCTCACCTCTAGCTAGCCTGTAGCTTACCTGCGCAGGCGCTCCATGTCGATAGGCCTCTTGATGGTGGAGTAGTAGTCAGGCAGCTCGGCGCGGGACGGAAGGCGCAGGAAGATGGTGGAGATACGTCGCCCCCTGCCGTCTGTGTAGTTCCTCACAGCATCATACAGCTCATTGAGGCGCTGCTGCAGCGGGGTCAGGTATTTATTGGACTTCTTGGGAGACACGCCACTCTTTCCTACAGATAGAGATGATGGCGAAAAACATGCATGTGAAAGGGACAAGTATACACAAACTACAAAAAAAGTAGAATTTTCATGTAAATGTTATCAAAACAACAATATACATTTAGCCTTACCTCACTTGTTTTTTTATTACATATTTCAGAAGTGCTGTTAAACACCCATAGAAAAGAGTCAAACATACTTAGTTTGAGCTTAGGAGATCCCATGTTGTCAGTGCCCTCCTCAGGAGAAGCTCCTAACTCCTTCCTCTTGTCCTTCACTATCTTCTCCAGGATGTCAGCATCATCATAAACCTTCACAGCAAAACACGTCATTCAATCCTCCCTCCCATGTTGTACATTTAGCCCAGGGTGGTGTTCATTAGGGCATAGCAAAACAATTCTGTTTCTTATTGGCCAGGTTCAGGTAATAACTCCCCGTTTTACTTTATCTTATGCCTACTGAACACTTTGTGACATGGCCCTGTGAGTGATTGGTCCTACCTGAGATCCCTCCTCGTTATAGTGGCGTGCGTTGCGGAACATCAGCCTCATGTCGTTCATAAGGGCCTCTTCGGTGGCGTAGCGCTCTGAGCGGATGTTATGCTCCATAGTCTTAAGATCCATGGGCTCCAGGATCACCTGGTAGTAGGGAGGAGATCGGTTCATAGATTAGCCGATCTACGGCATCCGTATCCATACCAACATTAGGGAATAAAAAATGTAAATGTTAAAGTAATATTTTCCATTGCTGGACCAAGATCTATGTTTCAAATAAACAAGATTCTGCTTTGATTTAAAATGTGTGGCTTTTCTCCACTGCAATAGGATGTCCAGTACGCCTCACTATATTCTGTTAGGGGGGGAAAGAGGGGGGGGGAAAGAAAAAATAACTTTTCATCTTTGTCTTAGCAGCCCTAGCAAATCCCCAACTAGTGGATTGTGAAAACCTGGTGTTGACTTCATGCCTACCTTGTAGTAGTCTGCGTAATCCTTCTTGGAGGGCTTCACCATGAACAGATCACAGAGCCTCCGGTTGGTCCCTGCCTCTCTGGCTTCAGTCACTGCAGCATACAGTGCCTTCATACGGTTCTTCTTCACATTCTTCTTATGGCTAAATGGCAAGAGGTGGTTGTATTCAATAAATGTTTTTATAAAAAGTATGAATTTGTTGTACAGGACAAAAATAGGTACAGATAAAATGACTCAATGTTGTTGCTAGAAAATCGCACGACCAGTTATCAAAACTCAACTCCACCTCGATATAAGAGAACGGAGTTGGGCCGCCTGTAGGCAACTTGAATTGAGTCTAATTACCTTGGCAAAGGGTAAACTTAAAAGCAGGAGGGCAGCAGATGTAGATAAACACACAAAAAAAAGTGAGAATGAAAGCTATAGGTGGTTGACTTGGTGTGAGATGTCAACGAATGCATCTATCTAGATGTGGTAATGAAAGAAAGAGAGAGCGAGGGAGGAGTGGAGGGTGGTCCTACCTTTTCTTCTTGGTAGCACTGCCAGTTCCTGTGTCAGAGGACAGAATGCTGTCCTGATCCTCTTCATCACCTCTCCTCAACAGCTCCCTCTTCTTCATCTGCAAAACATTCATTACATATCACAGTCAAGAATAACAATACTGTACTCACCATTCAGTCTTATATACACAGAAACACTACCAGAATTTACATTTCAATGTCTTGTATTCCTAGTTGCATTCCCAACTCACCAACAGAAAGAAATCCTACCAGTGTACTCTGAATGACCGTTCATTATATTCAGCACTTTCCTAAACAATCAACAGTATAAAAGGCAGATAAGGTCCAAGACCCTACTGACCAGCAGGATCTGCTGCAGCCGCAGGGCCCGTTTGAAGATGGCCGAGTTGGGCACGTTGTAGCGCTTAGCGTTCTCAAACATCAGAGTGAGGTCAGAGTCCATCTGCTCCACGCTCTGGTACTCCCCGTTCTTCATCTTCTCCCTGGGACAGAGGACAAGGTCAGTCATCATTCACTGAACGGATGGGTTTTATGTATATCCAAAGTAGCAACAGGAGCTGGGCAAAAAGAAGGTCCAAAGAGTTTTGCTGATCACAAAAAAATATCACATTTGGGAGAAGCAAAACAGCAAGTGGACATGATCTTTTCCTCCAGTTAATCATTCAATGACGTTAGTTACACGGCGAAAAACTCTCCATGTACAGTACCTATAGGACGATGTACTGTAGTAGCCTATTCCTACCTGATCTGCTGGAGGGCGATGGGCTGTTTGATCTGCTGGTAGTAGTCAGGGTATTCTTTCCTGGAGGGCACCTGGAGGAAGGGTTCAGAGAGGAGCTGTCCCTGGCTGTTCCTGCCCCCCCTCACAGCCTCGTATAGCTGGAACACTGGGTTAGCCATGTCCATACTGGAGCTCAGGCACTCCGCCTCAGACTCACCCTCGTCATAACGCACAGAGCCTGGAACACATGATGACAGAGGAGTGCACACAATTAGTCACATATACTTAACCCTACCGAAACAAAGCTATGAAGAGGGTTTGGTCTCAAAGATTAAACAATTCAACTCTAGTTGGAGTGTGTATGTGTTGAGACAAACTCACCAGAGAGCAGGGCGTCCTCGTCACTCTCTGAGCCGTACTGCAGCGCCAGAGTGATGGCAGAGAGACGGTCTCCTTGGGCTGACCTCCGGTTCCTGATGCGGACACTGGTCTTAGTGGGCTCAGCATGGTCGATCTCAGTCTTTCTCTGGATAAAGACCTTCTTGATGGTGTTAGCATCCTTAACATCAAATTACGGAAAGCATTGTGATTAGTGTGCTTTGTATAGCATCTACAGTACATTTTGAAAGTTGTAGACATGCAGTAAAATCTAGAGTACAACATAGCTCTACTGAAACTAGAGACTTTCAGCTCAATTGTACACCAGAACATATAATAAGAATACGGAAATGCAGTATAAAATATATTATATTTAGCATAAGATAAATATACCTTAAAAACCTGAGATCCTGGTTCGTTGTATGTTTTTGCATTTTTCGCCAGAAGGTCAACATCCTTGGCCATGGCGGTGACACTTTTGTAGAACCCAATCTGAAAAAGACAAATAATCAGTAGTAGTCACAAAAGATCATGGTTAGGTTACACAGTTATTTCTTATATAATTATACAAAGCAAGAAATTATGTCAAGAAGACCTATATTAACTTGTTTATGTATCAATATGCTTAAATCAATTAGATGTCAATCAATTCTACACAAATCACAATGCTTCAGGAGGTGAATAGGATACTTGTATTCTCTGAGCGATGGCTCTAAGATCAATGGGCTCCTTGATAACGGCATAGTAGTCTGGGTAGTGCATTTTGGAAGGCAGCTTCTGAAAGAGCTCACTGATGACCCGTCCTGATGTGTCCGTGTATGACACCACAGCATCCAACAGCTGCTCCAAAACCTCCTTCAGGCAGCTCGGTGGAGTCTGCAGATCAGAGCATACAGGAACAATAAGCTATGATCCCATGCACATCCACTGACTATGGAACTTGAGTTACAAGTGTTATAGCGCTTATAAAGAATGGTTCAATTTAGCTTGATAGTAGCAGTTGTAGACACATAAAAAGTGATAATGAACAGTATTAGGTGGTTGACCTGACACGAGATATGAGCTATCGAGATTATTTTATATTCTATGATAGATACACATGCACAGCAGCAAGGAAATCGAAGATCATGACAGAGGTAAAAACTGATTTGTCCAGATGATCTTTGAGCTTTACCTCGTCTTCAGTGGAGAGAGCAGGATTATCCAGCATATCTTCACCATCGTCATCATCTTCATCACCATCCCCTGGCTGCACAAACTCATTCCTGATGTGGACGTAGAGTTCCCACAGCCTGCAGGCCGCCTTGTACTCTTCACTCTCAGCCTGACAAGTCAGAGATAAAACCATGACTAACCTGCAGTGTCTAAAGGATGTTTTTCCTACTACCGGTAGTCAAAGAGTAACAATGTCTCAGCCTGACAAGTCAGAGATAAAACCATGACTAACCTGCAGTGTCTAAAGGATGTTTTTCCTACTACCGGTAGTCAAAGAGTAACAATGTTTGTTATTAGTCAAAGTGTAATGGCACAAAGTACAGCATAATCAAGCCTTCAATAGATGTTCATCTCAGAGTTTCCACGGAACATAGTGTGTGTCACCTTATAGTAGTTCTTGGCATTGTTGAACATAAGCTGGAAATCAGCAGTGAGCTGCTCCACATCTTGGTAATCCTCTGACTTGAGCTTCTGCTGGATCTTGGTCATGTCTATGGGCTGGGACACCACCTCATAGTAGTCTGGCAGGTTCCTGAAGGAGGGAGAGGCAGATAGAGAAAAAGCCTCCAGGTTACTTCTACATTACGTCTATGGTCATTTGGCATGAAATGTTAGAAAGTGGGTTGAAATGGGGAGGGACTACTTGGACATGTCAAAAAAATCAACAAGTTAAGTTTACTGTTACGAATGTTTTGTTACCGTGTGCCCTGATGAACATGACCCACCCATCTCTAATGTCAGATGGTACATTACCTTCTCTTTGGTACCCTGATGAACAGCTCACAAAGCAGCCTCCCCTGGTCATCCTTGTGGTCCCTGACAGTGTTGTACAACTCATGGCACACAGCAATCTGTTTAACACAAAACATGATCAAACAATGTGTGTCAAAGCAGGTTACAGTACACAAATCCAAGTTTGGGATACTTGGATTCACTGCATCACACGAATAAAACATGGCAAAGCTGCCCAAGTGTCAAACAACAAGGATGTTAAGAATAACAAGCTCTATGTAAGGGGATAGCTAGTTTGGCCTGATCTCAATAATTTCATATATCAGCGCTATAACTAAGAAAATCAACTCACAGGGTCTACTGTAGGAACATTAAAGGCTCTTCGTCTCTTTCGTCCGCTTCCAGGAGTGGAGGATGCATCGTCAAAGTCCCCTCCGCTCACACTACTGGAGGGAGAGGTGGCCCTTCTTCTTTTCGAACTCATTGGCATAACTGATGGTACCTTCAAAATAACACACACCGCGTTAGCTTGGTGGCTAGGTAACGCTGCAACTTACTGTATAATATATTATACACACTGACTAGCCCTGTAACCGTAAATAATTGTTTGTTGAGACTAACTGACATTAACGCAAATATGACCATGTTCCCTTTAAAGTTGTTAGTTAACTAACTACTTAGCTTGCTATGTAGCCGCTAGTTATACGTTTATGCTCACGTTAGTTTGCTAGCTAGGTATTTCAAACGCGGGACACGGAGATCTTCGTATACTATTGGTTTATTTCGCTACCTAGCGATACTTCATTTAACTTAACCATAACAAATATAGAGCAAAGGTGGTAGCAGACCGTTAGCGCGTAGCTAGCTAATGTAACTAACTAGCTACTGTAGCTGCTAACATTCCAGCTACAAACAAAGGCGGGCGCCTAAAATGTTCACTACACGCTCAAACAGAAATTCGATCAAATAACTAGCAAGCTAGTTGTGATGTTAGCTACTTTGTTAAACTAATTTAAGCCAAAATGCAACGCTGGCTTACCTCAATTATTGTATATTTCCCTGAGCAAAATAATGTGTTGTACTGAATATCTAGCTAAAGTCAATTCATTCGAAACGTTAGCTAGTCAAACTCCTCCCCATGATTGCCGGAAGTGACAATATACAGCGCGTTCGATTTGGAAAAAGTGAGAAATAGCAAAAATTCCTTTCCTAGAGCTGGGGCTAATTCCAAACCTACAACATTATCCTAACCACCTGAATGGTTTACATTTGATTTAATGTAATAGATAAACTACCCAGTCTGAGGCACTGAAGAACTAGACTAAGTTAATTTGGTTGCGTTGAGAATGTGCCTTGCAGCTAACATAGGTAGATGTCTGGATGGTAACTACCTCAATACAGATTCGATTGAATTGACATGCAATATTAGTTAATCATCCGAATCAACATTATTTTGTTTTAAAATTCTGAAATTAAATCTCACACGCAATTTCTATTGTATATATATTGTATGTAATGAAATTGCACCCCCTCATGAATAGCCAGCTCAAATAGCTTATAATAACATCATCATGAAGTCTAATGCGGTATGTTAGCTTTAGGCAATACAATCCATGTCAGGCGATAGAGTTAATTTAAGGTAGGTCCAGATAGTCGGTTACTTTTTATTCAATGATTTAGTACTGTTTCATTTCCTGAGCTCTGAAGCCAGTACCCTTCTTGGCGTCAGGCGAGTAGCCTGAACTGGTCTAGCGATGCGCACAGAGAGCCAAACCTGAAACCGCCCATTGAGAGGGAGAAGCGATTCTTGAGCTCCGTGCATTCAGGTAAGATTTTAATTGTATTTGGATGCATAAGAAAATGTAACCACCTTTCAGTTTTTTGGCCTCGGGTATATTATCGCAGTAGACTATTCTATAGCCTTCCTAATCCTATCCAACCGGAGCATCTTCGATTTTGCATAAACTATGTCTTCTTATACCGTAGCCGACAATTCATATCCAAGATGCTCTTATATGCTTGTAGACTAAACCCTTGAACGTTGAGAACATGCTTCGGCCTATGCACAGCGCACCCACACACTCCTTTCATTTTCATTTCAACAATCGCCTATTGATGTGCGCTATACTTGTACTTGGATAGATTAAAATATGTATGTATGATAATAGTGTAGATTACATTTTTTGCCAGTTCTGATTCATAATTTCACTGGTCAACCCGTCTGCTTTAGTACCGTTTTCGTTGACGTCCTAATCGTGCCAAGAAAGACCAGAATGTTTCTCACTAAATTAAAAGTATACATATTGTAATCCAATCCATTCCATATCAGAATAATTTTTTTCTTAATCTTGCTATTTTACATTTCAAGTGTTGTCATAGCCTGTTGGAATTTGAATAAAGCTACGAGAACTATGAGGCTATGGAACAAGATGTTGCATCTTTCCCATGCAATTGGTGATATTCTGCTATAGCCTATTCGGCCTCTGGCTGTCCTTACTACTTACTATTTATACATAGAGCAATAATGTCCAGGATTTCCACACATTTCCTTGTGACTATGGGTGCACTGTGTTATACACTGGGACTTGGCCAACAGGGTACTTACTAATGGTCATGATCAGTTCTTGACAGGTTGGCTTGAAATACACTTATTAGAGAGGTTGCGGTTGTACAACATATGTCAGGGTCCAGCTAAATCTCCCTTTCTCTGTAGTCCTAAACAAGTACACTATATATACAAAAGTATGTGGACACCCCTTCAAATGAGTGGATTTGGCTATTTCAGCCACACCAATTGCTGACAGGTGTATAAAATCGAGCACACAGCCATACAATCTCCATAGAGAAACATTGGCAGCAGAATGGCCTTACTGAAGAGCTCAGTGACTTTAGCTGTGGCACCTTCATAGGATGCCATCTTTCCAACAAGTCAGTTTGTCAAAGTTCTACCCTGCTAGAGCTGCCCCGGTCAACTGTACGTGCTGTTATTGTGAACTGTAAATGTCTAGGAATAACAATGGCTAAGCCGTGAAGTGGTAGGCCACACAAGCTCACAGAACGGGACCACTCACTGCTGAAGCGCGTAGCGCATGAAAACCGGCTGTCCTCGATTGCAACACTCACTACAGAGTTCCCAACTGCCTCTGGAAGCAACGTCAGCACAATGACTGTTTGTCGGGAGCTTCTTGAAATGGGTTTCCATTGCCAAGCATCCACACACAAGCCTAAGATCACCATGCGTAATGGCAAGCAATGGCTAGAGTGGTGTAAAGCTCGCCGCCATTGGACTCTGGAGCAGTGAAAACGCGTTCTCTGGAGTGATGAATCACACTTCACCATCTGGCAGTCCGATGGACGAATCTGGGTTTGGCTGATGCCAGGAGAACGCTACCGGCCGTAATGCATAGTGCCAACCCTAAAGTTGCGACTCCGGGATGCTGGCCTTCTAGGCAGAGTTGCAAAGAAAAGCCATATCTCAGACTGACCAATAAAAATAGAAGATTAAGATAGGGAAAAGAACACAGACACTGGACAGAGGAACTCTGCCTAGAAGGTCAGCATCCCGGAGTCGCCTCTTCACTGTTGATGTTGAGACTGGTGTTTTGCAGGTACTAATTAATGAAGCTGCAAGCTGAGGACTTGTGAGGCGTCTGTTTCTCAAACTAGACACTCTAATGTACTTGTCCTCTTGCTCAGTTGTGCACCGGGGCCTCCCTCTCCTCTTTCTATTCTGGTTAGAGCCAGTTTGCTCTGTTCTGTGAAGGGAGTAGTACACAGCATTGAACCAGATCTTCAGTTTCTTGGCAATTTCTCGCATGGAATAGCCTTCATTTCTCAGAACTAGAATAGACTGACGAGTTTCAGAAGAAAGTTCTTTGTTTCTGGCCATTTTGAGCCTGTAATCGAACCCACAAATGCTGATGCTCCAGATACTCAACTAGTCTAAAGAATGCCAGTTTTATTGCTTCTTTAATTAGGACAACAGTTTTCAGCGGTGCTAACATAATTGCAAAAGGTTTTTCTAATGATCAATTAGCCATTTAAAATTCTGAACTTAGATTAGCTAACACAACGTGCCATTGGAACATGGTTGCTGAAAGTGGACCTCTGTACGTCTATGTAGATATTCCATAAAAAAAGTGTGCTTTTCCAGCTATAAGAGTCATATACAACATTAACAATGTCTACACTGTATTTGTGATCAATATGATGTTATTTTAATAGACAAAAAAATGTGCTTTTCTTTCAAAAACAAGGACATTTCTAAGTGACCCCAAACTTTTGAATGGTAGTATATATATATATATATATATATATATATATATATATATACATGGACCCAGTCAAAAGTTTGGACACAACTACTCATTCAAGGGTTTCTTTATTTTTACTATTTTCTACATTGTATAATAATAGTGAAGACATCACATCTGTGGAATCATGTAGTAACCAAAAAACGATTAAACAAATCAAAATATATTTTATATTTGAGATTCCTCAAAGTAGCCACCATTTGCATTGATGACAGCTTTGCACACTTTGCATTCTCTCAACCAGCTTCACCTGGAATGCTTTTCCAACAGTCTTGAAGGAGTTCCCACATATACTGAGCACTTGTTTGCTGCTTTTCCTTCACTCTGTGGTCCAACTCATCCCAAACCATCTAATTTGGGTTGAGGTCGGGTGAGTGTGGAGGCCAGGTCATCTGATAAAGCACTCCATCACTCTCCTTCTTGGTCAAATAGCCCTTACACAGCCTGGAGGTGTGTCGGATCAATGTCCTGTTGAAAAAAAAATTATAGTCCCACTAAGTGCAAACCAGATGGGTTGGCGTATTGCTGCATAAACCCGCGAATTCAGACAAACAAAGAGGTGTAATGAGTTCACACTCAAAAATATGTCAATTTTTTTACTGGATCAGGGATATTGTACACAGCCGTTTCGGCTGTACGGCGTTCTTCAGTGTTTAGGTACAATAAAAAAAAAAATATAAAAAAAAAAGCATTTGTAAAGAACAACAGATGAGGAGCAGGTGCTTTTAATCAGGTTTTCCACTCATCTGCCAATCAGGGACGCGGCCCCTCTGGTCTACCTCTATACAAATTATTCACAAAAAAGATACCGAATTATAGGGTATGGGAGCGGGCACGAAGGGCAACTCACACATGAACGCCCCAGGTGTCCGCTCACCTAAATACGTCACATCAATTAATGAGATAGCCCACCACAATGGACATCAGGCAAAGTCGTTCATAAATATGTGGGGCCAACTCATGAACGATATGCAAAATCTGATATGGACAGTGTTCTTGTATAACAGTCTAAAGGTAGCTTATAGCAATGAGGTGACATCTAATTATTTGTTTAAACCGTATGGAGATACAGAATTAAATGTATATATCCACATAGCTATTACATTTTTAGAATACCGAGGCAAAGCAATTCATTAATATAATGATTTTGTTCTATAAAGTGTCTCGGAACTGGCGAGGTGATATCTTAACATCTAATTATGGATTTATATTCTCTAGACGTACTTTCAAGGCGGGGGATGTTTTTCCAATAAAAATCGTATTACAAGAACATTGTAACATACATAACTCCTTTAGTAGCACAAGTTATACATGACTTTATCTCATAGGTCCTAGAAGTCTGAGGGCATACAAAGTTACATGTCCTTATGGTGCTGCAAGAGGTACAAGATCTACAGGGGAAGCATCATTTTATGAATGCCTCTTTTCTCTCTCTGACCACATCTGATTTAACAAAAATGTTTGACAGATTTCTTGATCATTTATAGGTGAATAAAGGTGGACTCTGGAAAGCAGAATTTAAAGAGGAGTCTGATGATGTGCCAATGTTTATGACAATAGACTTGATGCAATAACAGCTATCATTGAAAGTGAGTATATAGTTTACAGAAAACTGTTTATTCTGTTTTTGTTTGGATTTATTAAGTAACTGGCTCCTGTTCAAGCTTTTAATTTGTTTTTGAGCTTTATCATGCCAGGTATCGGGGTATCCTCTCAAGTGAAAACGCTCAAGGAGAGAATTTGATTGTCTATCATATTCTTCTTCTGTATTACAGATGCGACGCAGTCTATGAAGTTGTATTACTGGTCTACCTCTTTTTAGGGGGAGAGGGGGATAAATATCAGCTATCAATATAGTATTTTTATCTGTAGGTTTTCTGTAAACTGTAGTACTTAGAGATTGTCTCTTCTTTGTAACAAGTACATCTAAGAAATGTATAGAGTTAATGGTATTTTCCATAGTGAAGGAAATTAATTGTATTCTAGAGTTAATGTAGTTAAGAAATTCATTTAATTTAATTTCGGAACCTGTCCAGCTCTGACTGTAGAGCCGAAACGTCTGTGTACACTACCCCTGATGCAGTAAAAAATTTAAAACGTTGAATAATGAAGTAAGCTTTATGCAACTTATTTTTGAGTGCGAACCCATTACACCTCTTTGTTTGTCTGTCTCCCTTCCTCCCTTCTCTTAGCCTTGTGGTAAATACAACCTTGAGTGGGGATCACTCTTTTCTCTGGTTATTTATTGATTGAAATGACCTCTGTGAGTTGTAATTAATTAAAATACGAAAGAGAGATGGCATTGGAAAGTGCTTTAAATCTCCCATGGTGATCCATACATCTGATTTCGCATTAAGCACACCATGGGCCCAATGGGGCTCTGGTCAAAACTAGTCCACTATATAGGGAATAGGGAGCCATTTGGGATGCAGCCCATGCCCAGTTAAGACCCTCCATGTCTCATTTAATGCATGAAGTGTGTGTGTGTGTGTGTGTGTGTTTTCCAGTGAGCAGGGTCTGCCTGCTAATAAATGTGGATGCTAAACTTTCTGCTTGACTGTCCACCACTTCATCTCTCCACAGTTCTCCCATGGCCGATTGGATTGACAGAATAGGTTAGGATGCCCCTTGGAGATCTAGAGGACAGGAATGGATGGAAAAAGAAGACGTCGGACATCAAAGAAAACTATGACTTCAAAGAAGTTCTGGGAACGTAAGTGTTCTGACACCACTGTTACAGTTATAGCTAAATACAGGAAGTCTCAATGTATTGCTTGGAGAGAGATGTGCAAGAAGAGGTATATCACGTTTAGCGTAACAGAGAGATTAGTGCTCTTGGACATTATTGTATTTATTTCTAGTGTCTCAGTGAGAGCAGAGCATAGAGCAGCCAGGCCAAATGGCACAGTAACAGCAGCGTGTGAGAGGAGAAAAGAGGGAAAATAAAAGAAGAAGACAAAGAAAAACAGGGTGAGAAGACATTTTATTTAACCAGGAAACACCCTTGAGGTTAGACTTTTCTTTTGCGAGGGTGACCGTGACCTGGATATCATCGAGAAAATAACACACATTTGGATATGATCATTGGTCCAAAATGTAACATCTTTGGCCTTTTTCTGTTGCAAGACATCAAGCTGCCATGGATACATTATGCTTTTACTTGGGTGTTCTGAGGAGCAGAACCATAGAGATCATATCATTCATTACGAATGATATGATCTCTATGAGAACTCCATTATGTCCTTGAGTAGTTAAGTATAGAATGTGTACTTAAAAATGTATCCTTGTTTGCTCTCCCACAGTGCGTGTGTGTGGGTATGTAGCTTAGCATGTCTCTGCTTGGGGTAGAATGCAATGCACATAGTGGGTAATATATGACGCTTCGTTCAGATCCCCCTTGGAAATAGTCATTATAAGGATGCCTGACTAATCTCTCCTGCTAAAGGCAAGAGGTCTAACTGCTAAACTCTGAATATAATAGGAATGGAGTTATAGGCTGGTTATAGGCAGTCTATCACATTCGACCTATACCCTTGTAGACCACATAGCCCATCTATCCTATTTATAAAGGACTGAAGACAGAAACAGATCATTTGAGTGTGGAAAACTGTCATCAAGGCAACTTTGAAGAATATCAAATCTAATATTTGTTTAACTCTTATTTGGTTACCACATGATTCCATATTTGTTAAATCATAGTTTTGATGTCTTCGCTATTATTCCACAATGTAGAAAATAGTAAAAAAAATTGTGGGTGTGTCGAAACTTTTGACTGGTACTGTATATAAATGAAATCAAATAGCCTAGTACACACACTTTTTAAATGTTCAAATCGAAAGGCTATTGCACAGAAAAATGTGGACAGTCGGGTGCATCACAAATTCAGAACCGCTGGACAGAAACATAATAAACTAAAGCACTGATCATTGGGAATGAGACCAAAATGACTGCGAAGGCTTGATCCATAAATTGAATTATTAAATAGGTAGCCTACAAAACTAAAACAATCCATATATTCAAATCAAAAGGCCTGGTTAACATGAGATTAATAACGCAGCCACATCCCAATGTAACAAGTGTTGAATTTCATGTTGTATAAATACACAAAATCTGAATAGTTTCCATGCTTGATATTAGTATACATTCCTTTTGTTGTTGTAAGTGCCCTTTTTAATGTTGCACGATTCCTTCTGTGTTCCCCCTCATAAACATCCTCTGCCCCTCTTACCTCTTCCCTGACTACTCTACCTATGTGGAAGAGAGGAGTAGGTGCATAAGGGCAGCACAACATTCCCTTTGTGGATGTTGTTTGTTTCTTTATCAGAGAATAAAAGATTAACACCAACCCTGATACTTTGGTCATATGTAAGCCGATCAAAACACAACGCAGAGACAGTCTACACCGGTGACACTGAGTCCCCTGTGCCGACACATTCAGAAATCAAAAGATGGTTTAGTATTAGGTTAAAAGCTCAGAAGAAGACCAAGAGAACAAGAAACACTTTTCAATGAGAACAAAAATCCACTCTGCGTAAAAACAAATTAATAAAGTCCTCTGTTTTTAAAGCTGTAGCCAACAAAGCAATACTTGTGATCATTTTAAGGAGAACAAAAACTACTTAGCCTACATTTGAAGACCACCACAGAAGCTTTGCTATTAAGTAGTCTAGTTTTGTTGTTTGGCTACTTGACAAGAACTAGGGCCTATCACTCGCAGCCCACCTCTTCCAATGTATTGTGGAAAAGTATGCATCGAATTCTAGATGAAGAGCTGAAATGAGTATAACATCCCGGCATTTAAACTATACTCCGTTTCTTTTTGAAAATTCACATACTATAAAACATTATATTTTTGCATAATTAGAACGTGACATGCACAATTGTGTTGATTACCACTATTTGTTGATTTTGGTAGTGCATCACGTGTCTAGTTGATCAGCTGTTGTCAAAGCCCAAATGAGTATGACATCCGGGCATTTAAAGTATACAACATTTTCGAAATGTTGCATACTATTAAACGTAATTTTTTCGCACACTCAAACGGCCTACTATTTAGGACACAGTATGGGTATTCTGAAACGGCCACTGTCTGATGCAGCCTCATTCATGTGTTTGTGATCAGACTACAGAGCAACACTCTTATTTAATTTTTCAACTGCATTGTTTTGTTCGTAAGTTAGCACATATTTCTCAGTTGACATTTTAATGGTCCAAACCTTGAAGCACACATGAAGCCTACGATCATCACATTATGTTTTGGTCAGTTCACACAAGCCTATGCACCCCAATGGACCAGAAAATCAATTTCCAAGCAGAAAGCTGAACACAGCCCTTGGCATTATGACTGATGGTTTGTATCTGGAGGGGACAGACTAGATTGAGTAGATGATGACGTGATGGTCAGGGATCGCCTCTCCACCTTTCCGCTCCCCCCCACTAAAGCACCATGCAATGACCATGCACTGGTGTTAACAGAGATATGGTGCTGTGTGTGGATGCTCACCTCTGTCAGGAATCACATATTATTAACAGATGTTTTCCTGGGACAGGAATGGCTGGAGCTGGAGATAAATGGCTCTACTGCAGGCAGCTCAAACAGGGTGACTTGATAGTGGCTTTGTCCTCTGGTCAAAAGTAGTACACTATATAGGGAATAGGGTGCTATTTGGGATGCAACCACTGTTGGTTGGATAATGAGGTGGTCCCTTACAGAATATCAGACCTGGTGTAGCCTGGACTCCAGTCATTCGCTGTGATGTCCTGTACTGTGAGACTAGAACTGGTGTAGCCAAGAGGAGTAAACTGAAGTAGTGAGTCAGAGTAAAGTCTGTGATATACAGTTACAGTATCACACCATATTTACCCCAATGTCACATCAATGTGAGAGAAGTAGAACATCACTGCTTCAATGCTAAACAGTGGCAAAATAACATGAGCTACGATCTTCGTCTGCATATTTCAACCTTTAGAGAACTCAATACAGTGGTGTGGCATCTGACAGAATATTAAGATATTATAAAAGTCTTATATAAGCAGGAGCCAGGAGGATAGCATCGCATTCTTCCTTTGAAAACCTCATAGCAATCTTCCCTCCCTGTTGTCATGGTTCACAGTGAGACATGGCAGAGAGCAGAATATAATCCCACTGTATGTGTTGACGGAAAGCTGCTTACGCTCCCAGACAGATTACTGAATACAGCTTTATCTAGGAATGCAGGGTAGGGAGTTAATAGATTTATTTGGAAATGTTGTATTAAGTTCTTCTGGTTAAATCCTGACATTCCTCATGTGTTTACTCAGTGGCGGCTTTAGGATGAACTGTTCTGTCGGTTCTTGTCCTGTCCTGTGTCCGGTCCAGTCCCGTTCTATCCTTGTGGACTTGTGGGGTTGACGGAACAATGACCTCCAAATATCATTTGTTTTATGGATCCAGATGTTATCATTTACAGTGAGCTCCAAAAGTATCTGGAACGGTGGGAAAGTGACAATTTTGCTGTTGTTTTAGCTCTGTACTCCAGCACTTTAGATTTTAAATAATACAATGACTTGTTGTACATAGTCCCGCCTGATCCGAATCAGAGATAGAGGACACACCCTCCCAATCATACAACCCTAGGTCATACAGGAAATGTTGCTAATTGAAAGTTTAAAAATGTATCCTTATAATAATGTGCGGACGCGATTAATATTGAATTCTTAATATTTAATAATAATATATATTTAATCGTTTAATATCTCTAATGCAGGTAATTGGACAATGGTCACTGAGCTCATTAGCAAAGATTCAATTGGCAATACACTTTTGAGGAGCATTTTTCAGAATGATATCCAAAATAATAGATTTGAAAAAGTTAAAGTTTTCTCAGTACAAATCCACTACATGACCAAACGTATGTAGACAGCTGCTCGTCGAACGGTCTCATTCCAAAATCATGGGCATTAATATGGAGGTGGTCCCCTCTTTGCTGCTATAACAGCCTCCTCTCTTCTGGGAAGGCTTTCCACTAGATGTTGGAACATTTCTGCAGGGACTTGCTTCTGTTCAGACACGAGCATTAGTGAGGTTGGGTACTGATATTGGGAGATTAGCCCTGGCTCGCAGTTGGCGTTCCAATTCATCCCAAGTAGTTCAATGGAGTTGAGGTCAGGACTCTGTGCAGGCCAGTAAAGTTCTTCCACACCGATCTCGACAAACCATTTCTGTAAGGACCTCGCTTTGTGCATGTGGGCATTGTCATGCTGGAACAGGAAAGGCCCTTCCCCAAACTGTTTGTATTTGTATTTATTATGGATCCCCATTAGCTGCTGCCAAAGCTGGGTCCAACCTTCCTTCTAACCTTCCTGGGGTCCAGCGAAATTAAGGCAGTTTATACAATTTTAAAAACATTACAATATATTCACAGATTTCACAACACTCTGTGTGCCCTCAGGCCCCTACTCCACCACTACTGCATATCTACAGTACTAATTCCAAGTGTGTGTGTGTGTGTGTGTGTGTGTGTGTGTGTGTGTGTGTGTGTGTGTGTGTGTGTGTGTGTGTGTGTGTGTGTGTGTGTGTGTGTGTGTGTGTGTGTGTGTGTGTGTGTGTGTGTGTGTGTGTGTGTGTGTGTGTGTGTGTGTGTGTGTGTGTGTGTGTGTGAATGCATGTGTCTGTGCCAATGTTTGTGTTGCTTCACAGTCCCCGCTGTTCCATAGGGTGTTTTTTATCTGTTTTTTTAATCTGATTTTGCTGCTTGCGTCAGTTACTTGGGGAAGGCTTTGCCACAAAGTTGGAAGCACAGAATCATCTAGAATGTAATTGTATGCTCTAGCATTAAGATTTCCCTTCACTCGAACTAAGGGGCCTAGCCCAAACCATGAAAAACAGTTGGATCTATGCATTGGGGCAGGTGCATTTTCCTGGCATCTGCCAAACCCATATTTGTCCGTTGGACTGCCAGATGATGAAGGGTGATTCATCACACCAGATAACGCGTTTCCACTGCTCCAGAGTCAAATGGCGGCGAGCTTTACACCACTCCAGGCAACGCTTGGTGCATGGTGATTTTAGGCTTGTATGCGGCTGCTCGGCCAATTATTGTGCTGACGGAACTCTTTAGTGAGTGTTGCAACGAGGACAGACAATTTTTACGCGCTTAAACACTTGGTGGTCCTGTTCTGTGAGCTTGTGTGGCCTACCACTTCGCGGCTGAGCCGTTGTTGCTCCTATACATTTTCACTTCACAATAACAGCACTTACAGTTGACCGGGGCAGCTCTAGCAGGGCAGAAGTGTGATGAACTGACTTGTCGCAAAGGTGGCATTGTTTCTAGAAATATGATGGCCATACATTGCTTTTGCAAAAAATACGTAGCTTTTTCATTGTAAGCACATTTACAGCCAGTTGCACTTCTTGATCTCATCTGATGAATCAATTTTTTGTCGAATGTGTTGCACTAATGTATTTTCTGTGACGAAAAACTATAGTTGCACATCCATGTTCACTATTTTGAGGCAAAAAACCACTTGACTTTCAATATGAAATGTGACCCCAGTTGGACTCACCTGTTCCCGCTTTCTTCTGTTGTGCTATTTACAAACAGGTCACTAGCTCAACTGTTCTGGGGAACTATGGTAAGCTTCATAATGTAAAATAATGTGACAGGTGAAATGAAGAATGCAGTCTGCTTTATCTCCTGACATATTGCACAAGTTGACTGCAGGTATTTACTTTAAAAGTAGCTACAAATATTAACATTCATTGAAAAACTTCAAATAAATATTTTCAACAGTATTGATGGTATTGAAAGACCCTTCGGTTGCTGTTTCCATATATCCCGGTATACTGTATACCGCCCAGGTCTACGGCGCTCCCTCACTTTTTTCAATTTGAGAATACACGGAGCTGCTAAAACTATTTCTGGAAAATGTATTCTGATAATTTCTAAATAAATGATATTTATTTACCACAAAAATTCAATGAAAACTAACCAAATAAGTTGGTTGAAAACAAACCAAATAAAATGGTGATTTCTTCCCTGTCTTCTCTCTGGCGTTGGCGAGAATGATGAAGAACTATAGGCTATGTGTGTGCACCGCGGAGGCCCGTCAGAGGTTTGACCACTTTTTTCCCGAACCAGAGTGGCCACGGCAAAGCCCAAGGAGCCTGACACTCTGGAAGTTGCTGTAGCCCTGCTTGGGATATTTATCCTACATTGGCTAATGGTTGAGACGCAGGGCCCGTTCTAGATTGGTATGTCAGGGCGGGCAATTGGAAATATGAATTGAGCCAAGTTGGAGGTAATAATGCATTTAGGTTATAGTTTATTGAGATGCATGAATACACCTCAAGCTTGATTTATGGCTTTTTTAAAACACATTTTCTGCAATTACTTTCCTGTAAGTAATGATTTATGTTCACTACTTGGTCAATTGATTTGATAGCATGTTAAATATATGCAAAAATTCTATGAGCTAACGGTTCACCCCTTTTGATTTTTTAAAATTCAGTAATAGGATATATTGTAAACATGTATTCAAGCTAATCAAATCAAAGTTTATTTAAGCTACTCAATACAATGTAATACCTACTCACAATAAAGCTCTTCTCATAAGCAGTGTAATATATTAAGCTATGTATATTTTTGTATTTACATTAGACTATAGCCTACAGATAGCTATACCACGTAGTTGTAGGCCTATTAAGCTAGGCCTACTGCAAACTATTGTTGTTTGTTCCTGAACTGGCCGACTGGCAGAACTATCCTTCATCTACCCTTCAGCACCACAAGTTGGTTCAATTTCTGCAACATCATTGTGAGATCCTGGAGCTGTCCTTTCAGTCTTGCAAGATCACATAATGATTAATTTGCATTTTACATAAGAGAACAGAATATAATACCATAGCATAGTAAGCCCGTAACATTACTGTTACACCAAAAATACCTCCTAATTTCGAATGACATTTTAGGATTTTTAGCTGAAGCTGAATAGTAAAAAGAATTCTCATGCGTCTTAACTCAACTGAGCTCCACTAGTCAGGATATACACAGAGTATACAAAACATTAGGAACACATTCTTAATATTGAGTGGCACCCCTTTTGCCCACAGAACAGCCTCAATTCGTCGGGGCATGGACTCTACAAGGTGTCGAAAGCGTTCCACAGGGATGCTGGCCCATGTTGACTCCAATGCTTCACACAGTTGTGTCAAGTTGGCTGGATGTCCTTTGGGTGGTGGACCATTCTTGATACACACCGTGAACTGTTGAGCGTGAAAAACCCAGCAGCGTTGCAGTTCTTGACACACTCAGACCGATGCACCTGGCACCTACTACCATACCCCGTTCAAAGGCACTTACATATTTTGTCTTGCTCATTCACCATCTGAATGGCAGACATACACAATCCATGTCTGAATTATTTCAAGGCTTAAAAATCCTTCTTTAAACTGTCTCCTCCCCTTCATCTACACTGATTGACGTGGATTAAACAAGTGACATCAATAAGTGATCATATATTTCACCTGGATTCACCTGGTCAGTCTATGTCATGGAAATAGCACTACAATACTCATTGTATGCTTTGATTGATCAAAATACAGGAAAAGCTACTAGTTAACACCATTGGCTATCATTCTTTCAGGGAACAGTAATTCAAGAAGCTCTAAATGCATATTCCCATACGATTGGCATGGAGATGCAGTTTGGACTTTTCACTGGTAAAACGTGAAAAATTATAATTCACGATTGACAGTGATGATGGCCTATTTTGAAATTAAGTAGCCTATGCCTAACTTGGTGTTTGAGGGTATTCAAAATGTAAAGTGTTCTTTAGACAATAGGTGTGGGCATAGGCAGATGTTGTAATTGGAGGATGCATTTTATGCATATTCAAAAATGATAGGTTATTCAATTGGCTACATCTATCGGTACAAACTTTGATTGAGGAAATTATAATTTACAATTTTTTTTGCGCTCCCTCACCTAAAAAACTATGCGTGCGTCCATCCGTCCGTGCGTGTGTGCTCATTTGTGCGTGCGTGTGTTTTTTGCTAGATACCAACCAGACTGTTATGTGGGTTCACTGGGTTGTTCTTTTTTTGTTCCATTCCTTCTATAAAATCTAATAATAGCATCAAACTCTTTCTGCACCTGTGCGTGCGTGTGCACGTGTGCGTGTGCACGTGCGTAAGGAACAAGGGGAATGAGTCACTCCAGAGAGCATAAACAGAAACCAAACAGCCCAATACATCCAAACTGTCATGGGGCGATGCAGGAGGAGAAGGAAACAACACCAGGGAGGGAGGGAGGGAGGGAGGGAGGGAGGGAGATACAGTTAGATAGATAGATACAGTTAGATACAGTTAGATAGATAGATAGATAGATAGATAGATAGATAGATAGATAGATAGATAGATAGATAGATAGATAGATAGATAGATAGAGTTAGGGAGGTAGATACAGTTAGATAGATATATACAGTTCTTTAAACTGTCTCCTCCCCTTCATCTACACTGATTGACGTGGATTAAACAAGTGACATCAATAAGTGATCATATATTTCACCTGGATTCACCTGGTCAGTCTATGTCATGAAAATAGCACTACAATACTCATTGTATGCTTTGATTGATCAAAATACAGACTTTGATTGAGGAAATTATAATTTACAATTTTTTTATATAGTATAGTATTATATATATTTATATATTTATATTATATTATATTATATATATTTATATATATATATATATTTATATAGTATAGTATTGGCTATACTAAAACTCTTTAACATCGTCCTTAGCTCTGGCATCTTCCCCAATATTTGGAACCAAGGACTGATCACCCCAATCCACAAAAGTGGAGACAAATTTGACCCCAATAACTACCGTGGAATATGCGTCAACAGTAACCTTGGGAAAATCCTCTGCATTATCATTAACAGCAGACTCGTACATTTCCTCAATGAAAACAATGTACTGAGCAAATGTCAAATTGGCTTTTTACCAAATTACCGTACAACAGACCATGTATTCACCCTACACACCCTAATTGACAACCAAACAAACCAAAACAAAGGCAAAGTCTTCTCATGCTTTGTTGATTTCAAAAAAGCCTTCGACTCAATTTGGCATGAGGGTCTGCTATACAAATAGATGGAAAGTGGTGTTGGGGGTAAAACATACGACATTATAAAATCCATGTACACAAACAACAAGTGTGCGGTTAAAATTGGCAAAAAACACACACATTTCTTCACACAGGGTCGTGGGGTGAGACAGGGATGCAGCTTAAGCTCCACCCTCTTCAACATATATATCAACGAATTGGCGCGGGCACTAGAACAGTCTGCACCACCCGTTCTCACCCTACTAGAATCCGAAGTCAAATGTCTACTGTTTGCTGATGATCTGGTGCTTCTGTCACCAACCAAGGAGGGCCTACAGCAGCACCTAGATCTTCTGCACAGATTCTGTCAGACCTGGGCCCTGACACTAAATCTCAGTAAGACCAAAATAATGGTGTTCCAAAAAAGGTCCAGTCACCAGGACCACAAATTCCATCTAGACACCGTTGCTCTAGAGCACACAAAAAACTATACATACCTCGGCCTAAACATCAGCACCACAGGTAACTTCCACAAAGCTGTGAACGATCTGAGAGACAAGGCAAGAAGGGCCTTCTATGCCATCAAAAGGAACATAAATTTCAACATACCAATTAGGATCTGGCTAAAAATACTTGAATCAGTCATAGAGCCCATTGCCCTTTATGGTTGTGAGGTCTGGGGTCCGCTCACCAACCAAGATTTCACAAAATGGGACAAAATGGGACAAACACCAAATTGAGACTGCATGCAGAATTCTGCAAAAATATCCTCCGTGTACAACGTAGAACACCAAATAATGCATGCAGAGCAGAATTAGGCCGATACCCACTAATTATCAAAATCCAGAAAAGAGCCGTTAAATTCTACAACCACCTAAAAGGAAGCGATTCCCAAACCTTCCATAACAAAGCCATCACCTACAGAGAGATGAACCTGGAGAAGAGTCCCCTAAGCAAGCTGGTCCTAGGGCTCTGTTCACAAACACAAACACACCCCACAGAGCCCCAGGACAACAGCACAATTAGACCCAACCAAATCATGAGAAAACAAAAGATAATTACTTGACACATTGGAAAGAATTAACAAAAAAACAGAGCAAACTAGAATGCTATTTGGCCCTAAACAGAGAGTACACAGTGGCAGAATACCTGACCACTGTGACTGACCCAAACTTAAGGAAAGCTTTGACTATGTACAGACTCAGTGAGCATAGCCTTGCTATTGAGAAAGGCCGCCGTAGGCAGACATGGCTCTCAAGAGAAGACAGGCTATGTGCACACTGCCCACAAAATGAGGTGGAAACTGAGCTGCACTTCCTAACCTCCTGCCCAATGTATGACCATATTAGAGAGACATATTTCCCTCAGATTACACAGATCCACAAAGAATTTGAAAACAAATCCAATTTTGATAAACTCCCATATCTACTGGGAGAAATTCCACAGTGTGCCATCACAGCAGCAAGATTTGTGACCTGTTGCCACAAGAAAAGGGCAACCAGTGAAGAACAAACACCATTGTAAATACAACCCATATTTATGCTTATTTATTTGAACTTGTGTGCTTTAACCATTTGTACATTGTTACAACACTGTATATATATAATATAACATTTGTAATGTCTTTATTGTTTTGAAACTTCTGTATGTGTAATGTTTACTGTTAATTTGTATTGTTTATTTCACTTTTGTATAATATCTACCTCACTTGCTTTGGCAATGTTAACACATGTTTCCCATGCCAATAAAGCCCCTTGAATTGAATAGATACAGTTAGGGAGGTAGATATATAGATAGATAGATAGATAGATAGATAGATAGATAGATAGATAGATAGATAGATAGATAGATAGATAGATAGATAGATAGATACAGTTAGATAGATAGATACAGTTAGATAGATAGATACAGTTAGATAGATAGATAGATACAGTTAGATAGATAGATACAGTTAGATAGATAGATAGATAGATAGATAGATAGATAGATAGATAGATAGATAGATAGATAGATAGATAGATAGATAGATAGATAGATAGATAGATAGATAGATAGATAGATAGATAGATAGATGGGTGGGATGGGAGCACAATTAGACCCAACCAAATCATGAGAAAACAAAAAGATAATTACTTGACACATTGGAAAGAATTAACAAAAAAAACAGAGCAAACTAGAATGCTATTTGGCCCTAAACAGAGAGTACACAGTGGCAGAATACCTGACCACTGTGACTGACCCAAACTTAAGGAAAGCTTTGACTATGTACAGACTCAGTGAGCATAGCCTTGCTATTGAGAAAGGCCGCCGTAGGCAGACATGGCTCTCAAGAGAAGACAGGCTATGTGCACACTGCCCACAAAATGAGGTGGAAACTGAGCTGCACTTCCTAACCTCCTGCCCAATGTATGACCATATTAGAGAGACATATTTCCCTCAGATTACACAGATCCACAAAGAATTCGAAAACAAATCCAATTTTGATAAACTCCCATATCTACTGGGTGAAATTCCACAGTGTGCCATCACAGCAGCAAGATTTGTGACCTGTTGCCACAAGAAAAGGGCAACCAGTGAAGAACAAACACCACTGTAAATACAACCCATATTTATGTTTATTTATTTTAACTTGTGTGCTTTAACCATTTGTACATTGTTACAACACTGCATATATATAATATGACATTTGTAATGTCTTTATTGTTTTGAAACTTCTGTATGTGTAATGTTTACTGTTCATTTTTATTGTTTATTTGACTTTTGTATATTACCTACCTCACTTGCTTTGGCAATGTTAACACATGTTTCCCATGCCAATAAAGCCCCTTGAATTGAATTGAATTGAATAGATAGATAGATAGATAGATAGATAGATAGATAGATAGATAGATAGATAGATAGATAGATAGATAGATAGATAGATACAGTTAGGGAGGTAGATAGGTACAGTTAGATAGATAGATAGATACAGTTAGATAGATAGATAGATACAGTTAGATAGATAGATATAGATAGATAGATAGATAGATACAGTTAGATAGATAGATAGATAGATAGATAGATACAGTTAGGGAGGTAGATAGGTACAGTAAGATAGGTAGGTAGATAGAGATATACATCTTCATTGTCTCTTACTGCATCTGTCTCTGATTGCACGGTGGCTGTGTGTGTTACTGTGTGTGTGGCTATGTGTGTATTTCAGAGTGGTCTATTGAATAATTCACAATGGTGACATTGCTGTAGTGCCTCTAAAGTGTTTTTCCATGTGAACTTGGAGAGTGACATTGAGGGTGGGGGGGCAACAAAAAACACAAGTTATCCTGAATAGTGGTGAGCGAGAGAGTGGTGAGAGAGAGAGTGGTGAGAGAGAGAGAGTGGTGAGAGAGAGAGAGTGGTGAGTGAGAGAGTGGTGAGCGAGAGAGTGGTGAGCGAGAGAGTGATGAGAGAGAGAGTGGTGAGAGAGAGAGAGTGGTGAGCGAGAGAGTGGTGAGCGAGAGAGTGGTGAGCGAGAGAGTGGTGAGAGAGAGAGTGGTGAGAGAGAGTGGTGAGCGAGAGAGTGGTGAGCGAGAGAGTGGTGAGCGAGAGAGTGATGAGAGAGAGAGTGGTGAGAGAGAGAGAGAGTGGTGAGAGAGAGAGAGTGGTGAGAGAGAGAGTGGTGAGAGAGAGAGTGGTGAGCGAGAGAGTGGTGAGAGAGAGAGTGGTGAGAGAGAGAGTGGTGAGAGAGAGAGAGAGTGGTGAGCGAGAGAGTGGTGAGCGAGAGAGTGATGAGAGAGAGAGTGGTGAGAGAGAGAGAGAGTGGTGAGAGAGTGGGAGTGGTGAGAGAGAGAGTGGTGAGAGAGAGAGAGTGGTGAGCGAGAGAGTGGTGAGCGAGAGAGAGTGGTGAGAGAGTGGTGAGAGAGAGAGAGTGGTGAGCGAGAGAGTGGTGAGCGAGAGAGTGGTGAGAGAGAGAGAGTGGTGAGAGAGAGAGTGGCTCGTAGTAATAAAAAAGGAAATGCTTTATCATCTCAATAAAAGATAGATGGAGTGCAGTTTTTGTGGGAGTCAGACAGGGTTCGGATGGCTGATGTGGATGGATTGTTATGATGGCTGGTGATGGTGAGTGAGAAAACCTAGTCATGTTTTTGTTTGTACAGCCTCTTCTCAGGCCCCAAGGGACCCGGCTGCCATGACACACACGGCTGTGAGAGGCTGCTGGCCTGGGACGTACCGTGCAGTGCTTCTGGGGTTGGATGAGGGGACGGACGGCATGTGATGTTCTTGTTATAATAACTCGCCCTCCGTAGGGAAACCCTCCATGGGTGGAGAGACAACCTGTGGTGCTGCTGGGAAGGTTGGGGTAGGGTGGGGTGGGAGGGATTGGGTGGGATGGGAGACGCAGGATGTGCCTGGTTAGAGACTGGCCGTGGGGACACATTCCCTGGGTAGAGAGGTGCTGCCTGCTGGGCTACTGGGATCACTTAGAGACAGACACAATGTGCCTGGTTATAGCTGGCATGGGGATCCCCTCTCTCGGTGGAGAGAGCCTACGGTGCTGGGAGGTATCATGGGAGGATAGGATGAGAGACCGGCAGGATGTGCTTGGTTAGACCATGGGGATCCCCTCCCTAGGTGGAGAGACACTGTGGTCCTGGGAGGGAAGGGAATTGTGCACACTGGACAGAATGTGCCTGCTAATAGTGACTGGCCATGGGGAATGGGTTAGGGTTGGACAGGTTGTGCCTGGTTAGGCCAGGGGGATCCAGGGGGATACCCTGCCTTGGTGTGTGTTCTCGAGGGGGAAGGCTCTGTCTGTACCCTCACTCGCCCCACCATGAGTCATGCAGCTCACGTGCAAACACTGTCTGAGCAAAGTGAGCCACACAAACACACACAACACACACATCACACACACAGGGTGGGCACTCGCCTTATTTCCCAGGACCTCCACCTATTCATTTGATCCCGAACATTTCCTCTTATTTAAATGTCTCTGTCGTTTTAGTGACCCACCTCAGAGACAGGCTATATTGACTTGGGGTCTTGGGACCAAGACTAACTGCCTCACTTTTTCATTGGTGGCATACGTTCAGCAACCACCCTTTAATACAGTTTACTGCATATGATTTGTTAATGTACAGCATTTGAATTGGTCTTTGCAGTTAGTAAGTGTAACTGTACGTGTGTGTGTGTCATGTTTTTGAAAATGTGTGTTTCCTTTGCTGCAGGGGGGCGTTCTCGGAGGTGGTGCTAGCGGAGGAAAAGGGGACCCAGAGGCTGGTAGCCATCAAGTGCATCCCAAAGAAGGCTCTGGAGGGCAAGGAGAACAACATTGAGAATGAGATCGCTGTGCTGCACAGGTCAGTAACATAGAGAATGAGATCACTGTGATGCACAGGTCAGTAACATAGAGAATGAGATCACTGTGCTGCACAGGTCAGTAACATAGAGAATGAGATCACTGTGCTGCACAGGTCAGTAACATAGAGAATGAGATCACTGTGCTGCACAGGTCAGTAACATAGAGAATGAGATCGCTGTGCTGCACAGGTCAGTAACATAGAGAATGAGATCACTGTGCTGCACAGGTCAGTAACATAGAGAATGAGATCACTGTGCTGCGCAGGTCAGTAACATAGAGAATGAGATCACTGTGCTGCACAGGTCAGTAACATAGAGAATGAGATCACTGTGCTGCACAGGTCAGTAACATAGAAAATGAGATCACTGTGCTGCACAGGTCAGTAACATAGAGAATGAGCTCGCCGTGATGCACAGGTCAGTAACATAGAGAATGAGCTCGCCGTGATGCACAGGTCAGTAACATAGAGAATGAGATCACTGTGCTGCACAGGTCAGTAACATAGAGAATGAGATCACTGTGCTGCACAGGTCAGTAACATAGAAAATGAGATCACTGTGCTGCACAGGTCAGTAACATAGAAAATGAGATCACTGTGCTGCACAGGTCAGTAACATAGAGAATGAGCTCGCCGTGATGCACAGGTCAGTAACATAGAGAATAAGATCACTGTGCTGCACAGGTCAGTAACATAGAGAATGAGATCACTGTGCTGCACAGGTCAGTAACATAGAGAATGAGCTCGCCGTGATGCACAGGTCAGTAACATAGAGAATAAGATCACTGTGCTGCACAGGTCAGTAACATCGAGAATGAGATCGCTGTGCTGCACAGGTCAGTAACGTAGAGAATGTGATCGCTGTGCTGCACAGATCAAGACAACACAATGCAGCGCACTGCACCACACCACCACATAACACAATATCCTTAATAATACCAGGTTGTTCCCCCATCATCAGTCATTGAAATGACTTAATAGTCCTTGTGGTCAGGAACGAGGCTGAGGGATCATAACACACAGGGTCTATCAATGTAAAGGACTGAAAGCATGGTATTGATTGGCTCATCGTGGTAATGTACAGCAGAGCCAGCTTGATGTAAAGCAGTAGTATGTGGTTATAGTATATGCGATTTTAGTATATGGAGGTCAATGGAGAAAGGGGACTGGCTGGATTCATGTTATGGTATGGTATGGTGTTTTATGGTATAGTATGGTATGGTATAGCATGGTATGGTGTATTATGGTATAGCATGGTATGGTGTCATATGGTATAGCATGGTATGGTGTATTATGGTATAGCATGGTATGGTGTATTATGGTATAGCATGGTATGGTGTATTATGGTATAGCATGGTATGGTGTATTATGGTATGGTATCTATGTGTCAGTAGAAACAGTGGGTTGTTCACCAGAAATGTCAGGAGTAAAGAAGATAGCTCTATTTTTAGTGTCCTTGTTGCCAGGGTAACATCACACAGAAGTGGAGGGAGATTGTGTGTGTGGAGTTCCTTTCAGCAGTGTGATGAAGGAAGAGAAAGAGGAGAGAGAGCAAGAGAGAAGGCGAAAGAGAGAGAGACAGCAGGAGAGAGAGGGGTTTGTGATGAGGGAGGAGTAAACAGAGCGTGATACAAAGAAATACTCATAGACAGACACTGACTCGGATCCCAACACACGTATACTTTCTCCTTCCTCCTCTCTCCTTTCTAGCAAGAACACACAGTGTCACATATCACCTACATAACTGCTTATAACAACAGAGCAATGTCCTGCTTCAGCCTCGATTGTCTCTTTCTTGGCTTGTGTATTACCAGTGCTGTTTTTGCCAGTGTATTTCCCTCAGTCACTGTAGAACTCCCTCTAACTGGCTAGTTTCTCTCTCATCAGTGGTGCAGAATGAAGACATGGACACTGGTGTTCAACCAATGTCAGCAGATGGCCCCATATTCTGGCTAGAGATTATGAAACACTCATCTATGTCAGACCAGTGTTTGATGTTGTGAGAAAACAACTGGCCCTACGATATGACTAGTTCTGTATTGATTGGATCCCGTATAGAGCTCTTTCATTGAGCATTACCCTAATGTTTTTGTTTGTGGCGTTCCTACACACTCTTACACACAGCAATGGTGCCACCTGGCGATCATATGACAGTATTGCGAGTGAGACACCGTGGGGCATAGCACTGTTGGAAAACATTGGGCATAGCACTGCTGGAAAACATTGGGCATAGCACTGTTGGAAAACATTGGGCATAGCACTGCTGGAAAACATTGGGCATAGCACTGTTGGAAAACATTGGGCATAGCACTGTTGGAAAACATTGGGCATAGCACTGTTGGAAAACATTGGGCATAGCACTGTTGGAAAACATTGGGCATAGCACTGCTGGAAAACATTGGGCATAGCACTGCTGGAAAACATTGGGCATAGCACTGCTGGAAAACATTGGGCATAGCACTGTTGGAAAACATTGGGGATAGCACTGTTGGAAAACATTGGGCATAGCACTGTTGGAAAACATTGGGCATAGCACTGTTGGAAAACATTGGGGATAGCACTGCTGGAAAACATTGGGCATAGCACTGCTGCATTAGCAGTAGGTTCTTGTTCATGTTGTCAGGGCTGGAATTGTACTCATAACAATATCCCTGTATATCTGTCTTACTCACTTTTTGTCTTTTCAGAATCAAGCACACCAACATTGTTTCACTGGAGGACATCTTTGAGAGTACATCCCACCTGTATCTGGTCATGCAGCTGTGAGTCTCCTCTTTCTTCTCTCTCTTTCTCTCTCTTTCTTTCTTTCTTTCTTTCTTTCTTTCTTTCTTTCTTTCTTTCTTTCTCTCTGGTAATGTTGCATTAAACATGTTTCTTATTCAGTGTTCTGTTAGGAATACTGTAGGTCATAAATCGGGGACAGATTGGGGGATTGGTTTGGAGTATGAGTTCAATACATGTGGGTGTGTGTAAAGCCTCTCCCTTTAATGTTTCTCTTTGTGTCTCAATCAGGGTGTCTGGAGGGGAGCTGTTTGACCGCATCGTAGAGAAGGGTTTCTACACAGAGAGAGACGCCAGCCAACTCATCCACCAGATCCTGGACGCTGTCAAATACCTCCATGACTTGGGCATCGTACACAGGGACCTAAAGGTACACACACACACACACACACACACACACACACACACACACACACACACACACACACACACACACACACACACACACACACACACACACACACACACACACACTCACACTCACACTCACACACATTTACACATGCACGCATGCGCACAAATACATACGCACATCTCCATGACATGAGCATCCTACACAAGGGACCTGAAATTAGGGCTCAGAAGAGGGGAGAGGGCTGATCTGTTTGCTTACTCCTTGGAGAGTCAGTATGTTAGAACTTGTACACTACTCTTGTGCAATGGTAATGGATCCTGTAGAAATAGATACAGAGATGCATTAGATGCTGTCCATTAGATTAGTACTCAAACAAAATAACCACTCCCGTTACGCGTTGTCTTGCATTGCCACACATCCATGTCTCATGTTCACCAACGTGAGAAATCTGGAAATCGAGGTTAATTTACATCCCAGGCTGTATGGAGGTACCAATGTGCTGCCTCAACAGCTTGTCTTGCCAATTCTTTCTTACCAGAATCGTTAAGGTTTCTGTGAGAAAAGCTTCACGTAAACCAAGTTGTATAAATTTTTTCCCTCCTCTCTTTCTCCCATCTTTTCTCTTTCTCCCCTCCTCTTTTTCTGCCTCTCTCCTTCTTTTTTTTGTTCTCTCTCTTTTTCCCCTTTTCTCTCTCTCCCTCTCTCTCTCACTCTTTCTTTGTCTCTATCTTTTTCTTTCACTTTTTTTCTGTCTCTCTCTCTCTCTCTCTTTTTCTCTCTCTCTCTCTCTCTTTCTCTCTTTCTCTCTCTGCCTCTCGGTAGCCAGAGAATCTGTTGTATTACAGTATGGACGAGGACTCTAAGATAATGATCAGTGACTTTGGCCTGTCTAAGATCGAGGACACGGGCAGTGTCATGTCTACAGCCTGTGGGACCCCAGGATACGTGGGTAAGGTGTGTGTGTGTCCGTGGGTGTGTGTGCGGGATCTCTCTCACTACCCCCTCACTCTCTCCCTGATCCACTTACAACCTCCTCTGAAGCATGCTATTATATTGGAGTGCTATTGTGTCATCTGTTAGTGCTTGAAAAGCACACACTCTCAATTCAATTCAAAGGGGAAACATGTTAACATTGCCAAAGCAAGTGAAATCTCTATTTCTCTCTTTCTCTATCTCCCTTTCTTTCTTTCTCGCTCTCTCTCTCCCTTTCTCTCTCCCCCTCTCTATCTCTCTCTCTGTTTGATGTTGCCCACTCGAGCTCTGACTGAGAGGGTAAAACAAGAACTTCAATGGGCTCTGTCTCAGTCACTCTCTCTCCCTCTGTCTGTCACTCTCTCCCTCTCTGTCGCCATCTCTGTCTTTCGCCCGCTCCCACTCTGTCTCTTTCAGTGTCCCTCTCTCCCCCTTTGTCTTTCTCAGTGCTCCTGTCTCTCTCTCCAACTCTGTCTTTCTCATTCTCACTCTCTCCTTCTTCTGACTTCGCTGTTTCATGTTATTGGCAGCTCCTGAGGTGTTGGCTCAGAAACCGTACAGCAAAGCAGTAGACTGCTGGTCCATCGGAGTCATCTCCTATATTCTGTAAGTCATCTGCTTAGTACTCTAACACAAATACAGTCCCTCATACTCTGTATACTGGTGCCTGTGCATTTAAACATCTGTTATATTCATGGGTTGCACCTCAGTCACTCGGTCGCGTCGTTGCCATTGTTATGAACGTTCTACATAGCGCCGTAACCATAATGATGACCGACTGATGATTGATGCCCAGTCATTCTGAGCGGGGGCTGATGACGGTACAATGGCTTGGAAATACGATGACAGTGCTAAAGAAGGCAAATCATTTGTAGGAAACAACTTTGCCATCATTATGATGCCGTCAAATATACTTAAAGAAAGGGCAATGTTGCCTTTAGCTAGTAAAGTTTGTCAAAAATAGCTAGCAATGCTAAAGATAGCTAGCTAAAATTCGGTGCTGTCCCCTCAAACTAGCTAGCTAAATACTGCATCTAAAGTCAATCTGGTGACTTCACAATGATGACAAAAGATTGTCCAACAAATTATTTGCCTCCTTTTAAAATTATATTGTGTTTCCAAACCACTGTAATGGACTTTTAATTAAATCTTAATTAGCGCCAATTGACAATGCATTGAGCAGCTCATTCCAAATGTAAAACAATTCTAAAATGGTTCTGTGCATGACCTTCACACCTCCACATTTATGTCTGAGAAAGTACGGTCCATCTGTGACTGGGACTCTTGGTTAATTGCACTATTGGGATATTATATCCTAACCAAATTTATATTGGACATTTTATTATCTGGGTTCAATGTATAGAGCAATAACTGTTACCTCATGTCATATGAACTCTTTCAGGTTATGCGGATACCCTCCGTTTTACGACGAGAACGATGCTAAGCTTTTTGAGCAGATACTGAAGGCAGAGTATGAGTTTGACTCTCCGTACTGGGATGACATCTCCGATTCAGGTAGCTTATACCCCCTTTTCCTTCGTTAGAAAAAATAATAATGACAGGGACAAACAGAAACAAGACAAAGAGGACAAAACAAACTGAATCAAATTCAAATAGCATGAATCTTTTTCAATTATCTGTAATTGTTTCAAAGACATAGATTACATTTGACTGTGAATTAATACCATGTCTACTTTGTGTGGAATTGTAAGTCATTAGTCATACTGTATTATATCTGTTCTGTACTGATTTGAAACAGTTTTTATTCATTCCAGCTAAGGACTTTATCTGTCACCTGATGGAAAAATACTTTATGAAGAGATATACCACTGATACAGCACTTCAACACCCCTGGTAATACAAGATTTCCTTACCCCTAACTCTAGCTACATGTCCACGTCCCGGTTCAACCCTAACCCTAGCCTCAACCCTAACCCTAACCCTAGCCTTAACCACAAACCTAAGCCTAGCTTCATCTCCACATCCCGATACAACCTTAACCCTACACTCTTAGAAAAAAGGTGCTATCTAGAACCTAAAAGGATTCTTCGGTTGTCCCGATGGGAGAAACCTTTAAAGAACCCTTTTTGGTTCCAGGTAGAACCCTTTCCACAGAGGGTTTTTCATGGAACCCCAAAGGTTTCTACTTGGAACCCAAATGGGGTTTACCTAGAACCTAAAATGATTATCCTATGGGGACAGCCAAATAACTATTTTGGAACCCTCAACCACAACTCTAACCCTAACCATTGCTTCATGTCCACATCCTGGTTCCCTAAGCCCTTCAATGCATTCTTGCGTAACATTCAAGCTGGATAAACCAGGCTAGAATGTCTACGTCCCATAACTCAAACTTTAAACTTCTGACAGCTTGCCCCCTCCTTGCTCTCTTTCTCTCTCTAAACTCTCTCTTTTCCTGTTTGCAGGATCTGTGGAGACACAGCTCTTGATAAGAACATCCATGAATCTGTCAGTGCTCAGATCAAGAAGAACTTTGCTAAAAGTAAATGGAAGGTCAGTGGCTCAATATTACTGCTTTGATAACTCACATTTTCTTTATACTTTTGTTCTTCTTCTAAATGTCTATCTGTCTCATGTACACTACATGACCAAAAGTATGTGGATACCTGCTTGTCAAACATCTCATTCCAAAATCATGGGCATTAATATCAGTTGGTCCCCCCTTTTCTGCTATAACAGCCTCCACTCTTTTGGGATGGCTTTCTACTAGATGTTGGAACATTTCTGTGGGGACTTGCTTCTATTCAGCCACAACAGCATTAGTGAGGTGGAGCACTGATGTTGAGTGATTAGGCCTGGCTTGCAGTTGGCGTTCCAATTCATCCCAAAGGTGTTCAATGGGGTTGAGGTAAGGCCTCTGTGCAGGCCATTCCAGTTCTTCCACACCAATCTCGACAAACCATTTCTGTATGGACATCGCTTTGTGCATGGGGGCATTGTCATACTGAAACAGGAAAGGGCATCCCAAAACTTGTCACAAAGTTGGAGGAATGTCATTGTATGCTGTACCCTTAAGATGTCCCTTCACTAGAACTAAAGGGCCTAGCCCGAACCATGAAAAACAGCCCCAGACCATTATTCCTCCTTCACCAAACCTTACAGATGGCACTATGCATTTTTTTTTACATTTGATTTATTTCACCTTTATTTAACCAGGTAGGCCAGTTGAGAACAAGTTCTCATTTACAACTGCGACCTGGCCAAGATAAAGCAAAGCAGAGCAACAAAAAACAACAACACAGAGTTACACATGGGATAAACAAACGTACAGTCAATAACACAATAGAACATCTGTATACTGTGTGTGCAAATGAAGTAAGGAGGTACGGCAATAAATAGGCCGTAGTGGCGAAGTAATTACAATTTAGCAATTAACACTGGAGTGATAGATGTGCAGATGAGGATGTGCAAGTAGAAATACTGGTGTGCAAAAGAGCAGAACAAAAACAAATATGGGGATGAGGTAGGTAGTTGGTTGGATGGGCTATTTACAGATGGGCTGTGTACAGCTGAAGCGATCGGTAAGCTGCTCTGACAGCCGATGCTTGAAGTTAGTGAGGGAGATATAAGTCTCCAACTTCAGTAATTTTTGCAATTCATTCCAGTCATTGGCAGCAGAGAACTGGAAGGAAAGGCGGCCAGAGGAGGTGTTGGCTTTGGGGATGACCAGTGAAATATTCCTGCTGGATCGCGTGCTACGGGAGGGTGTTGCTATGTTGACCAGTGAGCTGAAATAAGGCGGAACTTTACCTAGCAAAGACTTATAGATGACCTGGAGCCAGTGGGTTTGGCAACGAATATGTAGCGAGGACCAACGAGAGCATACAGGTCGCGATGGTGGGTAGTATATGGGCCTTTGGTGACAAAACGGATGGCACTGTGATAGACTGCATCCAATTTGCTGAGTAGAGTGTTTGAGGCTATTTTGTAAATGGCATTGCCGAAGTCAAGGATCGGTAGGATAGTCAGTTTTACGAGGGTATGTTTGGCCGCATGCGTGAAGGATGCTTTGTTGCGAAATAGGAAGCCGATTCAAGATTTAATTTTGGATTGGAGATGCTTAATATGAGTCTGGAAGGAGAGTTTACAGTCTAACCAGACAACTAGGTATTTATAGTTGTCTACATAAGTCAGAACCATCCAGAGTAGTGATGCTAGACGGGCAGGCGGGTGCGGGCAGCGATCGGTTGAAGAGCATGCATTTTGTCTTACTAGCGTTTAAGAGCAGTTGGAGGCTATAGGATATAGGTCTGTAACAGTTTGGGTCTAGAGTGTCTCCCCATTTGAAGAGGGGGATAACCGTGGCCCCTTTCCAATCTTTAGGAATCTCAGACGATACGAAAGAGAGGTTGAACAGACTAGCAAAAGGGGTTGCGACGATGGCGGCAGATCATTTTAGGAAGAGAGGGTCCAGATTGTCTAGCCCAGCTGATTTGTAGGGATCCAGATTCTGTAGCTCTTTCAGAACATCAGCTGTCTGGATTTGGGTGAAGGAGAAGCAGGGGGGGGGGGGGTATTGGGCTAGTTGCTGCAGGGAGTGCAGAGCTGTTGGCCAGGGCTGGGGTAGCCAGGTGGAAAGCGTGGCCAGCCGTAGAGAAATGCTTATTTAAATTCTCGATTATCGTGGATTTATCGGTGGTGACAGTGTTTCCTAGCCTCAGTGCAGTGGGCAGCTGAGAGGAGGTGCTCTTATTCTCCATGGACTTTACAGTGTCCCAACACTTTTTGGAATTAGTGCTGCAGGATGCAAATTTCTATTTGAAAAAGCTAGCCTTTGCTTTCCTAACTGACTGTGCATATTGGTTCCTGACTTCCCTGAAAAGTTGCATATGGCGGGGACTATTCAAAGCTAGTGCAGATAGCGTACCCCTGGCATTCGCCAAATCCAGATTCGTCTGTCAGACTGCCAGATGGTGAAGCGGGATCCCTCTCTCCAGAGAATGCATTTCTACTGCTCCAGAGTCACATGGCGGTGAGCTTTACATCACTCCAGCCGACGCTTGGCATTGCGCATTGCGGCTATGGAAACCCATTTCATGAAGCTCCAGACGAACAGTTATTGTGCTGACGTTGCTTCCAGAAGGCAGTTTGGAACTCTGTAGTGAGTGTTGCAACCGAGGATAGATGATTTTTACACTCTTCAGTACTCGGCGGTCCCGTTCTGTGAGCTTCTGTGGCCTACCACTTCGCGGCTGAGCCGTTGTTGCTCCTAGACGTTTCCACTTCACAATAACATCACTTACAGTTGACTGGGGCTGCTCTGGCAGGGCAGAAATGTGACGAACTGATTTGTTGGATAGGTTGCATCCTATGACTGTGCCACGTTGAAAGTCACTGAGCTCTTCAGTAAGGCCATTCTACTGCCAATGTTTGTCTATGGAGATTACTTAGCTGTGTGCATCAAATTGATACACCTGTCAGCAACGGATTTGGCTAAAATAGTTTAGCTAATTTGAAGTGGTGTCCACATACTTTTGTATATACAGTGTATATGGTAAATCACTGTGCTTTTATCACCTTCCCCTCTCTCTCTCTATTTCTCTCTCTCTCTCTCTCTTTCTTTCTCTCACCCCCCTTTCTCCTCCCTATCTCTCAACCCCCTCCCTCTGTCTCTCGCTCCCCCGTCATTCTCTCCCTCTCTCTCTGTCCCTCCTATCACTATCCCTACACAGCAAGCATTCAACGCCACAGCAGTGGTGAGACACATGCGGAGGCTGCAGCTGGGTACCAGTCTAGAGAGCCCCAGCCAGATCACCCCCACAAGCCCCTGTCATGCCCACGCACTCCTGCTGCAGGAGGAGGACAAGGAGGAGGAGGGACCAGGGATAGAGGAGGAGGAGAGCTGTAAGTGAGACAAACACTGAGCTTGTCCCCCACTCAGCCAGCCAGCCTCTCAGTCAGCCTCTCTCTCTCTCTCTCTCTCTCTCTCTCTCTCTCTCTCTCTCTCTCTCTCTCTCTCTCTCTCTCTCTCTCTCTCTCTCTCTCTCTCTCTCTCTCTCTCTCAGCACGTAGCCTACAGTACTGTTGAGCCTCTGAGCACGTACAGTGGTGTGTACAGTACTCTAGTGATACTCTAGTAGGACAGCACTCTAGTACAGCACTGTGGAGTACCGTCCCTGTCATCTCCTCTCCCCTCCTCTCCAGTGTCATACTGTGAGGATGAGCAGCAGCGCGGTAGTGCAGAGGGCAGTTCCTACCGGGACAGTCTGACGAGTTGCACCTACTGCCTGCAGGCCAGCCAGTCACGTCTGAGTGACCACAGACCCCCTCCCCTTTTTCGACATGGGGATGCGTATGTTTCCATGGAGCCACCCAGAGCCCACCCTGTCCGCCTAGTCTGGCCATGAATGCAGAATGATGTTATGACAAGCTGTGTCCAGTAGAGTAGGGTGGTGATGAGTCAGCCAGCAGCCATGTCCAGAGCCACCTTCTAGCTCCAGATGCTTGCCCAGAATAAACCATCTACAGTTACTTTTAGAGGGGAGTTTTGGATGCAGGTATTACTTTGTTAAATTCATTGTCCACAAACATTGATGTTTGTGTAGAGTATGCAGTAACACTTTACTTGACACGCAGCATCATAACACATTATGACACGGTCATAACATGTCATACCAGCTGACATAACTTGTCATAACCTGTCATAATATGGTCATAACACTGTCATAACACATATATTTAAACCTGTTGTGACATACATGGCATTATTTTATGGCTCTACATAAGAGTGTCAAAACTCACATTTATTCAAATGTGTTTTTCACTGCCAAGAGGTTTCCTTTCATTTTAAAGTCCTTTGTTGTTGTTGTAATGAATTCTTTATAGTCATTTTCATCATTTTTTAAATAACTTGCAGACACTCTCATGAAGCTTTATGACTATCCTGTGTCACTTTACTTGGACTAAGACAATTCACTTTATGATACTGTCAAGAAGCATTATGACCATCATAATCATATAAGCCAGATAGACCTATCACGTACATGCCCTTATGTCAGTAATCAGTCACAAAGAGGGTGCCTTGTCCTGCTCCTGAAATCTGCTCCTGCACTCATCCCCGTCATCAGCAACCTAGCATTGACGTAGGTACATGTCTGACATCAATTTGTGCTCAATTACTGTACAAGGATAATTTAATATGGTCAATTTCATAAAATGGTATATAACAAACGTATTATTGAGAAGTAGGTTATGGTGTAATGGAATGTTTTGCCTTGTGTGGTAGGTTTTGTGGGTTTTGACATTTTTATGTAGGTGTCATAACCAGCCATAAAAGGATGCAATATTTGTCACAACAGGTCTAAATATGTGGCATGACAATGTTATGACCAAGTTATGTCAGCTGTTATGACATACTACCCACCAGCATCACTACTCTGGATGGTTCTGACCTAGCATATGTGGACAACTACAAATACCTAGGTGTCTGGCTAGACTGTAAACTCTCCTTCCAGACTCACATTAAACATCTCCAATTCAAAATTAAATCTAGAATCGGCTTCCTATTTCGCAACAAAGCGTCCTTCACTCATGCTGCCAAACATACCCTCGTAAAACTGACTATCCTACCGATCCTCGACATGTATGCGCTCATTGGCTGGCCCTCGCTTCATATCCGTCGCCAAACCCACTGGCTCCAGGTCATCTATAAGTCTTTGCTAGGTATAAAGCCCCGCCTTATTTCAGCTCACTGGTCACCATAGCAGCACCCACCCGCAGCACGCGCTCCAGCAGGTATATTTCACTGGTCACCCCCAAAGCCAATTCCTCCTTCGGCCGCCTTTCCTTCCAGTTCTCTGCTGCCAATGACTGGAACGAACTGCAAAAATCACTGAAGCTGGAGACTCATATCTCCCTCACTAGCTTTAAGCACCAGCTGTCAGCGCAGCTCACAGATCACTGCACCAGTACATAGCCAATCTGTAAATAGCCCATCCAACTACCTCATCACCATATTGTTATTTATTTTGCTCCTTTGCACCATAGTACCCCTACTTGCACACTGATCTTCTGCACATCTATCACCCCAGTGTTTAATTTGCCAAACTGTAATAATTTCGCAACTATGGTCTATGTATTGCCTCACCCCCCTTATCCTACCTCATTTGCATACACCATATATAGACTTTCTCTATTTTATTATTGACTGTATGTTTGTTTATTCCATGTGTAACTCTGTGTTGTTGTTTGTGTCGCACAGCTTTGTTTTATCTTGGCCAGGTCGCAGTTGTAAATGAGAACTTGTTCTCAACTGTCCTACCTGGTTAAATAAAGGTGACATAAAAAATCTGATAAAAATATTATGACATAGATATGACAAAAATCAACAGATCAGTGCTGACTTGACTAAAATGACTATTAGGTCAACTAATTCTGATCCTATGCTAGTTTACTAATTAGGTCACACGTCCTTAATTAAAATAATAGAGATGTATGGGGTTAAAATACCCCTATGCAAATGGGAAGTAGAAGTCATAGGAGGTGGGTCTGGACACACATGAAGGTGACGTATTATTGGAGATGTTGTGGCATAAGGACAATGGTTTCCTTTCCCAACATTGTTCTCATTTTATGGCATATCCTTTTGCACCTCCCTATATTCATGGTGTCATATCGCACTGTTAGTCCATACTTCATACTATCAGAGCTGTTTCAGACCAGACCAAACAGTGCATATGGTCTTAGGAGTGGGAAATGTTGTTGTTTTCTGTCTGAGAAAGTAGAATATCTTTGTGCCTTAGTTTATTCACTTAACCATGTTTTATCATTTGTTTCTATGTCACTGAAACCAATACCAGTTAATCAACATTCAAACCACTACTACTTTGTTCCTATGTTGGTTCCGTTTTTCTGTGCTCCATTTTATTTACTTAACAAATAAGGAACACTCAAAATGTGCACTTATAAATCTTAACAATTTTAATCAAAATACAGCTGTAGACAGAAGTCAAAGATCAACCATCACATATGCAACTGATGTCTCTCATGAGTTCTGCCCCATAGGAAAAGTCCCAAGTTATTTTATTAAGCCCGAAGTCCAGCCTAGTAATATCACTGCATACGTCATTACCTGCTACTACTCAGACCAAGCCCATGCATACACAGCTATACAATCTACAGTCATACAGTAGTTCCAGTGTTTTCTAAGACCTCAGCAGTAAATGTCCACTCCCCCAAGTTGATTTATAGAGGTATGTCTGACTAGTCTCTTATCTCTTCTACTCCCCTGCAGGGCTCGATGTTTATCTTTGAAGTGCTTTCTCACAAACCCCATGCAATAATTCACACATTTCTCAGACCATTTCTTCATAAGAGGCAGAGACTTAGAAAAGACTGTGGAACAATTTAAAAACCTTATAATGAATATATATATATTGTTAATCTGTAGTCTAGGACCCTATAAATGTATAGGGAGGGGTCCCTAGCCCCTCCCCTTCTATTAATACAACATAAGCATAATTGTAACGACTCTCGTGGGTTGAAGAAGGAGACCAAGGTGCAGCGTGGTAGGCGTTCATGATTTTTAATAAAACTGAACACCGCAACAAAATAACAAAGTAGAAAAAACTAAAGCGAACAGTTCTGTCAGGCAACAAAACAGCTAAACAGAAAATAACTCCCCACAAAACCCAAATGGAAAATCACAATTTATATATGATCCCCAATCAGAGACAACGATAGACAGCTGCCTCTGATTGGGAACCACACATGGCAAAAACAACAAAGAAATAGAAAACATAGAATGCCCACTCTAATCACACCCTGACCTAACCAAAAATAGAGAAATAAAAGTCTCTCTAAGGTCAGGGCGTGACAATAATAAATTATTATAATACATCAAACATTTGGTGCAGCCCTATGATGACCCCAATTTGACCCCATCACCTACCATTGTAATGTGTTTTTTTTAATTGTCCCATTTGGCTCATTAGTCATCCTTCTCTTACCTGTGTTTGTTTTGGTTTTGAAGTTCACAGCTCCATCAGAAACATTCAGGGTTTACAAGTGAGTTGACTTTCTGGGCTCTGGATTGACTCTGTATTCTGGCTCAGACTGGGCTCATAAAAGCGTTTCTGGTTCGAGGCAAATGCATGCGTCGATTGAATGATAAAAGGTGAAATGTATGGCTATAAAAGGCATACTTTTTATTTTATGGCTGTTCTGTTACCAGAGGTTCACACTGAGATCCCCATGGCAACACACAGACCGTATAGCCTATCAGATTAATCCTATACAACCTCTCAGCCAATGAGCATTTCCATAGTAGTTGAGGTACCACAGGGTTTGATGTTGAGACTATTTCAGTTAGAAATTGTTTGCAATTATATTCCACGTGCTAGGGAATCAAATCAGTTGTGTGCATGTCATTTCTATCTGCAAAGTTCCCTCAATGTTATGCCCATTTAAACAATATTTCACTCTTGTCCTCCGTGGTGGTGGGAGGGATCTCAGTGTGTGTTCTCTGGCTTCTCTGTACGTTGCACCTATCTCTCTTGGAAGAAGTATCGGTCTACCTATCTGCATGACCTGGTTATAATATGTTTACACAGTTGATGATCAACATAGAAATATACAAAAACATGCATATTATTATTATTACTACTCTATTGTCCTGATGAATATTTATTTCTGTAATTCTGAAAACGATATAATGTGACGTGAAAAGAACATACATACGTGTAGCACGGTCTGAACTGTAACGTTACCTTAACCTCTGCATTGACTATATGATGGTCATATCTCTACCCAGTGACACACTGATGCCATTTCCCTGGTAACCATGTTGATTTAGTTAAGATTACAACTCTAGGATGTACAATAAGTTGTTGTGGGATTCTGTTTATTTGTCGTTTTGTAGTCTTTCTCAACCTACCAAATATAAATAGTCCCTGACCCCTCCCTTGCCCTGGTACTGTGTAACAGTTCTGTTTGTAACATACAACATGTTGAGTGACCAAGACAGACCTGAGTTCAAATACTATTTGAAATATTTTAGTTTTCTTAGGAGTGGAAAGATAAAGCCAGTTCTCTAACTGCACAAGTCAGAATGCAGTCTGATAGAACATCTCAA
The DNA here is from genome assembly GCF_045679555.1 of Salvelinus alpinus. Classification (NCBI taxonomy): domain Eukaryota; kingdom Metazoa; phylum Chordata; class Actinopteri; order Salmoniformes; family Salmonidae; genus Salvelinus; species Salvelinus alpinus. The sequence goes on from NC_092097.1 coordinate 37,464,253, forward strand.
GGTACAGTGTTATCTGCTATGATTACAGTTTAAACACATAAATAAGGCTGACAATGGGTAGGCCTATATTTATTATATAAGATTTAGGGCTCTATTCAATCTGTATCACTGAAGTTCAGCGTTACAGCTTGCTTGAAATTTAAAGGCAATGTTCCCGCGTTAGCAGAGACTGCATTCATGGTAAACACTGCATATGTCAACTCAATCGGAAATTACCTTTATATTTATATTTCGCAATCTGTACCTCTTCAGCGATACGGATGGAATAGAGCCCTTACTCTGGTTCACGCTGCACTGCATTTTCTCTGCTGTTTGGATTAGATACCAAATCCTTATTGTTAAATTGAATCAGAGGTACTAGCTAAAACCTTCTAGTTGAACTCTACCTTGTTTAGGCCAATGACCTGTGTTTGGTCCTTAGCAGGTTATAATTGCTCAAAAACAATCATTCTAGCTTCACAAGACAGTGACTGACTGACTGCAGAATAGAAAATATGCAAACTCTGTGTGAATGGGTTTATGTTATATGTTAGGTATAATTGCTGTTCATGACTTTGTTGATAACCTGATAACCTGTGTTCATTTGTTTGGTAAATACATTGTTCTGTTGAACCTTTCCTTGGTTCCTATTTGTTTTTAACAAACTGATTTATTTGACTCATGACCAACACTTTTAAATGCACAAAGAAATGTGTATGAAAAAAGAATACAAGAAAGTGTCTTAATTATAAGTATATATATATATTGTATATCCTTTTTTGTAAAAGCTGTTTTGAGCCAATAATGTATGGATGCAATGCATCATGGCTTATTGATCAACATGTAAGGAAGGAGACAATGATTTGTACCTTCGATATATGATCGCAGGAAATGAAATACAACTTCCTAGTCTATGCATTGTGTGTTTTGTCATTTTACTGTCATTTCTTTTATTTAGTCAGGGCCATGTTCATTAGGCACCAAACAGAAGAAAACAAACTCAAACAGGGAGGGACTTTAAGAAAACAATTTAAAATGTTTCGCTACAGTGTGCCCTACTGAACACGACTCAGTAGATGTCATTACAGTGAGTCTCATGGTATGTTATAATAATACCATTGCTTATACATGTAGCTTGTGATCTATTCTGCCATTTGGTGGGGGCAGTATATACCTGAGCGTGGCTGATAGAGGATGTATGGTACAACAGACATAGGATGCTGTCTGTTACGCTAAAAATATATCAAATATAGATGCACATTAATAATATTTTCAATGTCCGTTTTATTTATGACAAAGTAAAAATGTGTCCAAGGTCACTAATGTGTCACCAAACAATGATTCACTAGTATCATAATATTTGTTTGGTAAAGAGATTCTTCTGTTGAACCTCTCCTTGGTTTTGTTCTCACTCGTGGGAATTGGTCTATATGGATAAGGCTAGGTATAAGCATAGGCATAACCATGGTAGCAATTCAAGATATTTGTCCAAAGTTGAAGACACAACTGTTCACCTGACACAAGACTGAATCCAAACATTACACTGTTGATTTATGTGCATTTTAAATGTACTGTATCTGAAAATACTCTGGATACATTCAGTAACAAGATAGAGAATATTTCTGGGAAATGTGGGGTAGGTGCAATGGAAGTCAAAAAATGGCAAGGGTTTAATTGAGAGGACTAACTGGTGTCTCCAAGTGGCCACACACCTCTCCAAAGTGTGCACAGTTCCTAAGTCATTTCAATGCACTTTTATGACTCAAAGAAGAGACTTAAACTATAACCAGGTTTCCATCCAACCTTTTCATGCAAGTAAAGTACATGTCGGATAAAACATTTCAAGAGAGGCCTGTGGAAACAGCAAATTTGTCGGTAATCTTTCCAAATGTCACAAAACAAAATACGCTAGAAAAGGTGGAATTTTTTTGTGTCCATAAAAGTAATTATAGTGGCAAGAAAAAGTATGTGAACCCTTTGGAAATACCTGGATTTCTGCATAAATTGGTCATAAGATTTGATCTGATCTTCATCTAGGTCACAACAATAGACAAACACACAAACAACTATATGTGTTCATGTCTTTATTGAACACACTGTGTAAACATTCACAGTGAAGGGTGGGAGAAGTATGTGAACCCAAAGGACTTAATAACTGGTTGACCCTCCTTTGGCAGCAATAACCTCAACCACACGTTTTCTGTCATTGCGGATCAGACCTGCACAATGGTCAGGAGGAATTTTGGACCATTCCTCTTTACAAACTGTTTCAGTTCAGCAATATTCTTGGGATGTCTGGTGTACTCTCTTGAGGTCATGCCACAAGATCTCAATCAGGTTGAGGTCAAGTCTCCAAATCGGCCACTCTAGAAGGCATATTTTCTTCTGTTGAAGCCATTCTGTTGTTGATTTACTTCGGAGTTTTCGGTCGTTGTCCTGTTGCATCACCCAACTTCTGTTGAGCTTCAATTGGCAGACAGATAGCCTAACATTCTCCTGCAAAATGTATTGATAAACTTGGGAATTCATTTTTCAGTCGATGATAGCAAACTGTCCAGGCCCTGAGGCAGCAAAGCAGCCCCAAACCATGATGCTCCCTCCACCATACTTTGCAGTTTGGATGAGGTTTTGATGTTGGTGTGCTGTGCCTTTTTTTTTGTGAGTGTTTTTTTATAGGACAAGGCAGGTCTAACCAGCATCTCCAATCTCGTCTCATTGATTGGACTCCAATTAGCTTTTGGAGAAGTCATTAGCCTAGGGGTTCATATACTTTTTCCAACCTACACTGTGAATGTTTAAATGATGTATTCAATATATACAATACTTTGTGTGTTATTAGTTTAAGCACGCTATGTTTGTCTTTTGTGACTTAGATGAAGATCAGATCAAATGTCCAGGCAATTCCAAAGGGTTCACATACTTTTTCTTGTCACTGTATGTGAGAAATGGCGGTGGAAACACCTTTATGCGCAAGTATTTATATAATAACCATCATATAAAAGTAAACTTGGAGTCACACAATGATATTGTGTGGTCCTCCCATTATGAAAGCATGCAGTTTATTAGGCTACAGATGGAATAAGTTATGAACTTTGCAGTGTGGGAAATGTGCACGGTGATGAGGTTGATGCTCCTTTCCAATAAATATTGAAAAATAAGGTCTTATTTTAATGACATGATGATTGATGCTTGGCTGCCATTTGACAAATAAAACATAATCGGGCTCTTTTTGTCCATAATAATGTCATCATGTAGCCTATTCCCACACTGTATCTGGGAGCTGTTAGCTAGAGCGCAAATGCCATGACCAGAGTGGGCACATTCGCTATTAAACAGCAACATGTTTAGTGGCAAAACCATCAGTAGAGTTGAAAATTAGATGGAAATCCATTTTACTTGAATTCTTTTAGAGATACTTTTGTAACCCTTTCAAGCTTTATGCAAGTCATCAAGTTCCAGATCTGTTTGTGATGTATAGCCAGATCCGACGGTTGAAAACATGTTCATATGAGGTTGGCAAGACAACAGAAGTAGATCTGGGACCAGGATAGGAGGGACTCAATCCCTAATTGGAACAAGTAAAGATGTTCTTCAATGGCCAAATGAACACGTCGAGGATATGTTCAGGTACCAATCTGCACCACGCATGCATCACCACCACCTCCCTCCACTGATCTCACCTTCAGTCTCTTGACCATCGATCTACTCATGATGATTAATGAATTGCTTGTTTTTTGTTGTTGTTGCTTTGAGATTTCTTCATGTAATGAATAGCGCGATAAAAGTTGAATAAATTATACATTATTATTATTATTATTATCTGTACTCCCATGCAGTTGAACCATGCCAAGCATACTATCCCACCAACATGATCTGTCAACAAGATCCAATAGCTCAATGTCAACCAGTCAGGCGGAAAATCTCAATTGCATACTCCTTGCGTCCACTCTCCTCTCCCCTTCTCAAAAGCCATTGGAGGAGAAGGTCAGAGGAGAGGGACCTCCGGCTTTCTCCTTCAATGGGTTTTGAGAAAGAGGTGAGGAGAGAGGATACGAGGAGTATGCAATTGAGATTCTGCCAGGATACTGTATTCCTTCACTACTACACCTCCATGTAGTCACGTATCCCCACCATCCTTTCCACACTTCATGGAGATGCTCTAACAACAGCATAACACTCTAACCATTCTTTACACAGCTTCCTGTTAGTCAGTCCTTTTAAACTGCCTTCTCTCCCACATCCAGTATGGTGGTGCATCTCAGGCTCTCTTTAACTCTGATGAACTCTGGGGAACTCTGCAGGCCCTGTTTTTGTGCCTTTAGCTCTCTCTCCAGCTGCAGGGAAGAGATGGGCACAGGCAGTCAGTGAATACAAGAGCAGATTGGAATTAATACAGTGTGTATGTACAAAGCTGTAACCCAATGGTATACAGCAGGGGTCTCAAACTCATTCCATGGAGGGCCTAGTATCTGCTGGTTTTATTTTTTCCCTTTCAGTTAAGACCTAGATCAGTGACCTTAATCAATCAAGTACAACGGAGGAGTAAAAACCTACAGACACTTGGCCTCCGTGGAATTAGTTTGACACGTGATATACAATATGTAGGCTGGGGGACTTTTTGCTTGAGATCATGTCCTCGTTTTTAATGAAAACTATTTCCCCCAATGTAATTCTTGAAAAATAGCTTTTAGAATTTATATAATTGTACCAACTTGGTCAAATAAAGAAGTATGAGTTAGGCCAGGTTAGGACAGGTGATATGAATATGAGATATGAATCTCAGACTATTTGAATAGTTACCATTATTTGATTTGTAATACAGCTAAGGTGGTTGCTGCTGTAGACTAGCTACCACAGCTGTCACTGGCACTATGAATCCAGAGGTCTGGTCAGAGGTGGGCAGGGCTGGGACTGGGAGTCTACCTACCTCTACAGCCAATCTCTGTTCCACTACCCTACACCTTTGTCTCCATCACACCTCAGCCCTGCCTACCACCCTGGCCACACCTCTATTCACATGATCACTCAGGTCGTCCTGTAGCCTCGCTATCCATCCATTGTCTCCCCTCCCTCCCTCTACCTCTCCACTCTCTTCCTTCCCTTTGCTTTGTGACTCTCTTTCTCCCCTCGTCTTTCTCTCTCCATCTTTCTCCCTCCAGTGTCCCTCTATCTCTATCTCTTCCCTCCATCTCCCTCTCCCCTCCATCTCCCTCTCCCCTCTCCCTCCATTCTGCTCCGTGCCTCACTCTCTAGGCTAGGTTGGATTATCCAGGGGCTCAATCCCCGCCCTGTTTAAATCCACTCACAGGAAAGTAATCCGCGGACCTATTTACATAATCACACCCACCACAATATTGTTGGGGATTTACAGTATCACAAAGCACCTCCACACGCCTCATGGTAGATACACACTACAGGCTACTGTCCTGGACACAGATTAACTTCTTATGGCTGCAGGGGCAGTATTGAGTAGCTTGGATGAAAGGTGCACAGAGGTGCCCAGAGTAAGCTTAATGTGTGTCTGGGAAAACTGCCCTATGTGTTCATTATACAATGACAATACAGATGCATGTTCATTGATCTATCTTTCTTCTATTCTAATGCTAGTATCTGAATGTTATCTCACCTGTCCCAGTCAGAGGTGGTGGTGTTCACTCTGTTGACAGGTTAAACACAATCAATCACATGAGAAACTGTCAGAGGCTCTATGTCACCGGTGTTTCACTAAGATCAACGAACACAGTAGTATGTATCACAGTAATCTCGTCCCCAGCTGGCTCTCTCTCTCTGTCTACAGTATATGCAATAGCAATTGAGCCTGGGGACGCGGTTAGTATCACAGTAATACTATGTTTTTCAAATTTTTAGAATGGTCTGATTTGGAGGTCTATCATCAGGTGACCACACACAGCTCGTTTTGAATGTCTCAATGGACAATCAGGTCAACAATGGTCCTTTGTTGTTTGTGTCAGACGAGACGTGAAGGGCGGCTACAGACCCGGATCACCAGTTAACCGAGAATAGAGGAGAGGCCCTTGTGGGAAACCGGGCTGGACTGGAGGCCTGCCACCCACCTCATTACTGACTAACCCACAAACAACAGGCCTTAGTTACTGCTTAATAACTTTCATTTCACCTGTATGAGCCTTGTGTATCCCTACACCCCATTACCCATATAAACCAGGTAAATCCATGGGCATACTCACATAAAACAGGTCTACCCCAGTGCACAAGCCTCAAAATTCATACAAAAGAGGTGTCTACTCTTGTACTTCAGGCCCAATATTCTTACAGACCAGGTCTACACCTGTACTTCAGCTCTACAACTGCATATCTCAGTCCAAATACCCATACGAGCTAGGTTTACACCTGTGGTTATGTCCCAATACTTTGATAAAGCAGGTCTACCCCTGCTGTGACTATTCCGAAAAACCAGGTCTACCACTGTGCAAGAGACACTAACCAAACCTATTGATATCAAATATTTAAGTTATTAGACTAATTCAGTTGGGTATATACATGGCCAATTCCCCCTGAAATATCAAAATAAGACATTTTACAGTCAAAATCACTGATTTAAACATGTACAGGCTAATTGATAATGGTAAAATCCATAATCCAACTCAACTTCAATCTATTGAAGAAAGAAATAATCTGCTATGATTAAATACACACACATATACATACATACATACATACATACATACATACATACATACATACATACATACATACATATAATAAGTTAAAGCCACTGTATTTTGCCATTGGTCACAAATGTGACCGCTAAGACATTTTTATATAACATGAGCATCATGGATACAATGTATTGAAATTGAAGGCACCTACGTATGTAAACTAGACCATTTAAACATTACATTTACAAAGAAAATATTTTAAAATGTCTTCATAGACAGAGCTATGGATGCAAGGGCTGACCATAAATTACATCAAATGTGAACTTTTAACCATGTTTTGAGGCTTTATAGTGTTAGTTTACATTTACCACTAAGCTCATGAGGCATTTATAAGTTATATTCTTCAAGAATCAATGGGCACATTCATTTATAGGTTAACAAAATATGTAGCAACTGCAGATTGGACCTTTAAATATGCAGAAATTGTTATGCCATTTCCTTGTTGCTAAAATTCTAATAGTTAGCCTAATTTTAGTTTATGTGACAAAACAAGCAATTATAGTGAAGAGAATCTTTGTACCATGTAAACCCACTGTGAAATATATTTTCCATAAACCAATATGTTTTACACTGCATGAACAGAGTGATTGGCTCAAACGTATTAACAAATTAACTTTCAACAAGGCACATGATTGCTACATGATTCCATATGTGTTAATTCATAGTTTTGATGTCTTCACTACTATTCTACAATGTAGAAAAATCTACAAAAACCTTTGAATGAGTTGTTGTGTCCAAACCTTTGACTGGTACTTTATATATTCTGTATGACGTGGAATCCACAAACTGCAGTTCAACAAATAGCCCATAGAGAGAGCCCAAGCTGCATCATTTACATTGAAACAATTTCCTCTACTCTCATTCCACAATGACACAATGAATTTGTGCAAATTCTGTAAACTCGATTAATTTGACTTGAAAACCCCCACAATTCCCAGCCTGTACAGGGAAGTGTTCCATGTTGTTGTGTGATACTGACAGTGGTTTCTTTAATACCTCAATCATCAGTCAAAAGCCAGTCTGGATCCAGTCTAGATCCCTTTTCATAGGATGTCTCTCAAGGCCCTTACTTATAAAACATCTCATAGTAGGAGTGCTGATCTAGGATCCGTTTATCCTTCATAATGAATAAGAATAAATGGACGTGATGGACATGATCCTAGATCAGAAGGCCTACTCTGGGATCTATGTATGGGATGTCTAGTCTATCGGAACTTCCTGGGGAAGCAGCCAACTGTGTGCACTATCTCTTGGCAGGTTACGTACATATTGGTCTTCTGATTATTTGCAACCAGCTGAACAGTAGAAGATAGGAATTAATCAGACACTGTGGTTCCATTAAAGAACCTGTCACACTATACCATCTGTTTCATTACAATTAAAGAGGGAGCTTATAGGTATTAAGTTATACAGTACTATAGATTATACTACAGTTTATACTACTACAGTATAGACGAGAGTACTAGTGCATAGTACTGATGTACTACTCAACATTTTACCCTACAGAATAGGGACTTTATATTGAATGATCTTGATATTTACAGTAGACAGTGTCGATGCTACAGATGCTTTCTCACCTTCTCTCTTTTGTCCCAGAGCCTCCAGCAACCAGCAAACACCCAGACATCCTTGGTCATGCTGCTTCCCAGTCTCACAAATATGTCCCTGATTTCATCAGTCATCCTGAGGAGAGATTGAGGGTCAGAGTGGATGTTTGACTGTTGTAATTTGAACACAGGATGTAAAATGTATGTTGAATTATGAATGAGGAATGGGCACCAATATGGAAAATCTATATCAATATCAGTAGCATTTTTCTCCAATATGAGCACAGAGAGAAAGGTGTGTTGAAATGATATACAGTATTTACAAACCAACAGAGAAAACATACTCATGAAGGTGTAACACATCCTTATAATATGTCTCATGTACAACTAGTCAAGCAACCTATGAAGACTAAACTCTCTTCTGATGAGATCTAAATTGATCCAAAGTGTTACACATGTAATATAAAGTGTGATACAAAGTGTACATTAATACAAGGCGAATGATGATAAGACACTTTTTAAGAACTTTTAAGAAAATCATATTATGAGAGACAGACTTAATTAACATGTAGGACCCCCCTCCTATGTCTATCTTCTTTACAACGAGCGCTATCACGCTCCTAATTCCGATGAAACAGAGTACTGGGTTACTTTCAAGAAGTGAGAGAGGAGGTTATGGATAAATAAAGATGACTGACTGATAGATGACAGAGTTCTGATACATGGATCAGGAACAAAGAGAAAACTTCAGACATCATAAGAGTCTTCTGAACTGTCTGTATCACTTTGACATTCAATTATTTACTTCATAATCAATTATTCCTTTGGAATATTTGGTTGAGGAGATAGGATCAAATTCTAATTGCTGTGTTCAGCTATGAAGAATGATTGAGAGTATTGAATTGGATAGGGAAATAAATTAACCTGTTTAGGATGGGGGCGCTGTTGTGACTATTTATGCTAATCGTGTAATTTTTGAAACGGCTTCCCACAAAGTTCTTGATCGTACAATATGCATATTATTATTATTATTGGATAGAAAACAGTCTATAGTTTCTATAGGAGTTGAAATTTTGTCTCTAAGTGGAACAGAGCCCATTCTACAGCAATTTCCCTGACATGGAGTCAGATTTGAGAAATTTTGGCCACTGTTCTGGAGTCAGTTAAAAGGGCACTGTTATTGCTATGACTATACGGACACTGCTTACGTCTTCCCCTGGATGTCTTTACGTGATGACGATTTGAATGGGGTCGATTGCGCGTTCACAGGCACTATAAATTAAAAAACCCTGAGGCTAGTCACTCTTTTGGAGCTGCGTCATGCGCCTAGAGGACACCGACCCGCACCTGTTCCAAGCATTAGTGGAGGGAGTAATATTACTCTGGTCATGTTTCTACTCGTTATGGGAGTTAAAAACATCATAAGGTAGTTAATTTAAAGCGTTTTATAGCAATTTATATCCGTTTAGTGCGATTTTGGGACATTTATTTCTGAAACGCTGTGAATTGCTGGGCACGCTTCCAGTTCATCCCGAACGCAGTTGGCATTTCCACATGGCAAGAGGACAGCTTTCCACCAAAAGACGATTGGACCCAAGAAAGGATCCTTTGCCCAAGATACTGATGGAAGAACAGCTCAAAGTAGGACATTTTTATTATGATAAATCGTGTTTCTGTCGAAAAATGTTAGTGGCTTAGGACGCCATGTTTTTTGACGTAGCTTCGCTTGGCGCAAGCTGTATTGAAAAGTAAGGATAATTTAAAAAATGTAATTCCGCGATTGTATTAAGAATTAAATTGTCTATCAATCCCTGTCCACCCTATATTTTTTAGTCACGTTTATGAGTATTTATGTATAAGAGTAGATCACTGTCTAAGTGGCGCACAGACATTTTCTGACCAGCTGAGCTACATTTCACATTGTCTAACCATGATTTTGGTGGCTAAATATAAACATTTTCGATCAAACTCTATATGGATTGTGTAATATGATGTTACAGGAGTGTCATCTGAAGAATTCTGAGAAGGTTAGTGAAAAAATTAATATATTTTGGCGATGTTTACTTTTATCGCTCACTTTGGCTAGAATCAATGCTGGGCTGCTATGTGCTATGTGCTATGCTAATATAACGATTTATTGTGTTTTCGCTGTAAGACACTTAGAAAATCTGAAATATTGTCTGTATTCACAGGATCTGTGTCTTTCGATTCGTGTATGCTGTGTATTTTTACGAAATGTTTGATGATTAGTAAGTAGGTAAACACGTTGCTCTAAGTAGTTTTTCTATTCCATTTGTGACGGTGGGTGCAATTGTAACCTATGCCATCTACCTGAAATATGCACTTTTTTCTAACAAAACCTATCCCATACCATAAATATGTTATCAGACTGTCATCTGATGAGTTTTTTTCTTGGTTAGGGGCTATAAATATCTTAGTTTAGCCGAATTGGTGATAGCTACTGGTGTTGGTGGACAAATAAAAGATGGTGGATTATGCTAATGTGTTTTTAGGTAATAGATGTACATCTTTACATATTGTGTCTTCCCTGTAAAACATTTTAAAAATCGGACATGTTGACTGGATTCACAAGATCTGTGTCTTTCATTAGCTGTATTGGACTTTAATGTGTGAAAGTTAAATATTTAAAAAAAATATTGTTTTTGAATTTCGCGGCACTGGTTTTTCAGTGGGGGTGGGGGGGGAGTGCCGCTAGCGGCACTCTCATCCTAGACAGGTTAAATGGAAATGTTCAGTGATCGCTGTTGCTGAAATACGAAAACACAACACAATGATATTATTAGGAGGGAAAACTAATAAAGAGAGGGCAAAAGAGATACACTGTCACGACTTCCTCCGAAGTTGGTTCCTCTCCTTGTTCTGGCGGCGTTCAGTGGCCGGCGTTGCCGGTCTTCTAGCCATCATCAATCCACTTTTAATTTTCCATTTGTTTGGTCTTGTCTTCTCACACAACAGGTTTCAATTCCATCATTACATGTTGTGTATTTAACCCTCTAGTCCCCCGATGTCCTTGTCCGGAATTGTTTATTGTTGTCACGTTCGTCGTAGTGAGGAGACCAAGGCGCAGCGTGATGTGAATACATTCTTCTTTAATAAAACGAAGAACACTTAAACAAAACAACAAAACAAACGTGAAGCTATAATAACAGCGTGCTGACATGCAACTACACATAGACAACTACCCACAAAACCTAAATGGAAAATGGCAACCTAAATAGGATCCCCAATCAGAGACAACGATAAACAGCTGCCTTTGATTGGGAACCAATTCAGGCCACCATAAACCTACATTACCTAGACATACAAAATCCCCATAGATAAACAAAAACCCTAGACAAGACAAAAACACACATACCCACCCTCGTCACACCCTGACCTGACCAAAATAATACAGAAAATATAGAAAACTAAGGTCAGGGCGTGACAATTGTAAGTGCACGTTATTCTGGTGTGCGTCGGATTTTGTACCCATTGTATTAATTGTTCTGTTTACGGTGATTTTTATTATTAAACTGCGCCGTTGTAACACAGCTTTTGCTCTCCTGCACCTGACTGCTCTGTCGCCATTACGCATCTCTTACAAACACAGAAATACAAATGGAGAAAGAGTAACTTTACCTAAGATAACTTGTTGTATGTTTCTGGCTCTTTCATGAATGTAGGGGGGATTGGTAGAGATGATGAGGAGGAGAGTAACAGCACACAAAACATCTAGCAACCACAACCACAACAACACATAAGTGAGATAAGGCAAATTCCACACTCAATTGCATTAAACTTATAAAAAATATTCCCATACCATGCACAGCCAGAGATCTCACCTCTCGGTCACATCTCAACAGTCAATAAAAAGGCAATCCCTGGGTATTTTTGGCAGTTCTTATCACTGAAAGAAGAGATTCCTGAAGTATTTCCTGTCAGCCTGGAGTACTCTCCACCGACAGCCTGATAAAATCTACAGCATGCTGACTGTTAAAATCTACAGCACTGTGTTCAAACTCAATAGAGAACTAACAGTGATTGTACTGTAGCCTGTCGAGATTAAATGCCAACACTCTTGTGTTAGGTTCTTATTTTTCAGAGTAAATAACTCACAGACTCTCGAGAAGCTTTAACCAAGTTTAATTCTGCCCAAAGGTTCTGTACAGCTGTAATTCAGACAACCCAACATTTCTCTCATCACATATACTGTATATATATAAAATATACATATATAAAAGGAACCTTTTATTGCCGGTCATAACTCTTCTCATTACAGCCCCCCTTTGTCCCTGTGTTCCTGTCCTGAATGGCCTGGTAGTGAAAGATCAGTATCTCAATGCATTCTCAGTCTAAATAGTTAGCAGGGTGTATACCACCACCCCCCCCCCCTTTCCTTCACCCGGCACTTATCATTCCAGCGTGTCTTCTTCAGATATATTTTACAGTTCATTTTCCCAACGGCACATATAACTTTTGCCTGTCACATTTCATGGCCCTTAATAATGTCCCAATTTTAATATCCAAGTAGATATTTCCGTTCCTCCCACATACACGTGTCTCTCACCTGAGCTTGTTCTCTCTCCATGCTCACTCCACACACTCTCTCAGCACCCCGGCCCCGGTTTATGGCTCGGACTCAGATAGGAGTGGTAAAAGTCACTATCTCTCACCAGACAAACATTGACTATATGACAAATTATAACATTAACCTTTTCTTAATAACATCTCTAAAACAAATGTCAAAAAGCATAACATACCGTTACTGCTAAAACCATTTTCTAAATTAGTCCATACTCCCTTGTTCTACTGGCGACCTCTCGGAAGAGTTACCTGATTATGAAGTTAGCACCTTAACCCCTCGCAGAATTCCCACAGGATCCCAATCTAGTGATATTTGTATCAAAACAAAAACACATGAAATCAGAAATACATATATCACAATCCATTTGAAGTAACTGTCATCCCTTATTAACATATATTTTCCTTTCTATATGCAAACTGAACACAGTACCACTGTATAAGCACCCCAAAGACAAGGACCTCAGGGAACTGGTAATTTCCCCCTTTCAAACACATGATAAAAAAAACATGTTAAAACAAAAATAAACAAATTCTAATAACTAATCAATTTAGAATTACAACTCTTTATAACTCCCTACGGATATAATAATAATCTCCTAAAGTAATGGTACAATTTGGATAGAGAATGGTGTTTCTCATGAATTTTATAATTAAATCCCACTGTTCCGTTAATTTCTAATGAGGTTGATCATTCCTCATTAGGAATTGTTAGTATATAGGGCTTTCGACACCATTAAAATGTTTCCTCTCCCTTTCTTTCCCCGTCCTTCGGAAACCGTTTAAATACCTCTTCAAGACATTTCCATCCTCCTGCAGACCCAATTTAACTGCATTGAAAAGACCCCATCCAATAAATCCCACAACACGGCGACAGTGTCTCTCCACCGAGTCTAACGATTCACTGGTCTCCTTTTCCCCATGATTCTCCATAACCACCACACCACATGAAAAAATTAAAAGTTAATTTTAGGTTTGGTAACCCCTAAACTAATTCCTTGTGACCCCTCCACCCTTTTGTCCATTCTGGAATCCTATTCCAGAATAAGATGATATCAAAAGTGTATGTAAACTTCCGATTTCAACTGTACATTACATGTGTGAATAATACTTAAAGTGTAAGGACCGACGCTAGAGACGAGAAGCAAGTACAGGGAGTGAACATTTAATAGAAAATGGACATCAAACAAAACAAGAACAGCGTCTGGACGGGAGAACAAAACTACAAAATGACTGGTGTCCATAATGAAGGGCAGCCTGGCGCCCTCGAGCTCTAGAGCGGAGAACGGGGAGCAGGCGTAACAGTCCCTCCTGGGTGAGCCTGAAGGGCCGGCCCGAGCCATGGGCGCTGGACTAAGCGGCTGAGGCGTAGAAGCCCGACGAGCCGGCTGATGCGTGGAACCTGTTGGGCTGGCTGAGGCATGACGTGGGATGGGAGCCTGATGAGCCAGCTGTGGCGTAGAAGCCAGACGAGCCGGCTGAAGCATGACGTGGGATGGGAGCCTGCCGAGCCAACCGAGGCAAGGAAACCTCTCGAGCCAGCTGAGGCACCCCCGGTTCCATTGGCGACCCAACGATGGGACCCAACGTCACCACCAAAAACAAAAAACAAGAACTCTCTGATGCTTCAAATAGTGGTGTCAGCATTCTGTAAGGACCGACGCTGGAGACGAGAAGCAAGTACAGGGAGTGAACATTTAATGGAAATTGGACATCAAACAAAACAAGAACACTGTCTGGACAGGGGAAACCAAATGACATTACGACAATAATGCTGACACGGGGGAAAAAACGGAGGAACAGACAGATATAGAGGGGGCAATCAACAACGTGAAGGAGTCCAGGTGAGTCAAATGAGCGCAGATGTTCATAATGATGGTGACAGGTGTGCGTAATGAAGGGCAGCCTGGCACCCTCGAACGCCAGAGAGGGGAAGCGGGAGCAGGCGTGACATAAAGATGATGCAACAATACTCGCCAACTGACACAATGGTTGAGGACATAAGTAACAAACAAAGATATTTGATTGCCGTAGACCTATGCAGTGCAGACACAGTTTCTATACTTCTATACAGAAGAATGGATCTTATGTGCGCTTGTCATTGGTATCAGACATTTATTACATTTTGCATGTATTATTAACAGTGGGTGTGTAGAACAAGGCATGCATGTCATGATGACAATTCCCTGAATAACAACCAACTTCAACATCAGTGGATAATAGCCCTGTTAGAACTAATCAAGACAAATCAGCCCAGCCATTTCTGGTGCATGTAGACTGGAAGGGGTACAGGGAGAAGAAGGTAACAGCTTAACAAATACACACATACACACACACACCCCCCAGCTAACATAAGAGCAGTGTCATCCAACGAATTAATCACTCCAACATATCCTGTTGGAGGGGAGAAGGGAGAAGAAAGACAAAATTAGATATCTTACCACAGCAAATATACCCACAAGCCCTGCAAAAATATAGTAGGCTAAGCCTATAGAATAAATAATCTGTCATGTTCCAATGTTAAGGAGCCAAGTACTGCACATGCAGGTAAAATTACTAAATGATATGGTATAACTTAAGTGTTGCTCAAGCTTTTCCTGTCTCTAAAAAGTTAATATCACCCCTATTTGAGACAGCTGTTCTGGAGTAGACTGTAGTTCCCCTCGGTACAGATCCAGGATCAGCTTCCCTTCCCCCAATCCTAACCTTACAATTGTTAGGGAAAACTTCACCCTATACCATTATAGTGACAAGGAGGATGACAGAGATACATGACCAGGACCACCAACCTCATCAGATTCCTCCCCAGACCCCTTCCCATCCTCCTCCTCCTCAGTCCCTCCTACCACCTTAGCACTGAGTATCAGTATGTGGCCTCATTGAAAAGAAAAAACAAATTTTAACATTTACATTAAGTTACTCCGGGACAGACATGCATTTATTAATCAGACTATGACTTAAGCTGTTCATTATTATAGCACCATGGGTACTACATCTGCAAAATACATTGATTAAATAACATGAACATAGCATAATGGACAACCCAGGGAAAACAATCATAAATCCATAAAAGCCTCAATTCACAAATGCATTCACAAATGCAGCCAAGACACAGATTACTGGATCTCCAGGCAGGCAAAATGCTTGGTTTTTCATGATAGATCCATAATGATCAAAAATACATAGGCCCAACACAGCTCTATGATGAGCTATATCAATCTCACACTTACCTGAGGAGAAGGCAATATTTTCTGATGATAAAAACTGCAGCAAGAATCACAGCAAATACACTATATATACAAAAGTATGAGGACACCCTTTCAAATTAGTGGATTTGGCTGTTTCAGCCACACCAGTTGCTGACAGGTGAAAAGAATTGAGCACACAGCAATGCAATCTCCATAGACAAACATTGGCAGTAGAATGGCCTTACTGAAGAGCTCAGTGACTTTCAACGTGGCACTGTTATAAGATGCCAAATTTCCAACAAGTCAGTTCGTCAAATTTCTGCCCTGCTAGAGCTTCCCCGGTCAACTGTAAGTGCTGTTATTGTGAAGTGGAAACTTCTAGGAGCAACAACATCTCAGCCACGAAGTGGTAGGCCACAGAATCTCACAGAACAGTACCTCCAAGTGCTGAAGTGCGTAAGATGTAAAAATTGTCTGTCCTTGGTTACAACACTCACTACAGAGTTCCAAATTGCATCTGGAAGCAATTTCAGCACAGTAACTGTTCGTCGGGAGCTTCATTAAATGGGTTTCCATGGCCGAGCAGCTGCACACAAGCCTAAGATCACCATGCGCAATGCCAAGCGTTGGCTGGAGTGGTGTAAAGCTCACCGCCATTTGACTCTGGAGCAGTGGAAATGTGTTCTCTGGAGTGATGAATCACGCTCCGCCATCTGGCAGTCCGATGGACGAATCTGAGTTTGCCAGGAGAACGCTACCTGCCCCAATGCATAGTGCCAACTGTATAGTTTGGTGCAGGAGGAATAATGGTCTGGGTCTGTTTTTACATGGTTCAGGCAATGCCCTTTAGTTCTAGTGAAGGGATATCTTAAGGGTACAGCATACAATGAAATCCTAGACGATTCTGTGCTTCCAACTTTGTGGCAACATTTTGGGGAAGGCCCTTTCCTGTTTCAGCATGACATCGCCCCCTTGCACAAAGTGAGGTCCATACAGAAATGGTTTGACTAGATCGGTGTGGAAGAACTTGACTGGCCTGCATAGAGCCCTGACCTCAACTCCACCGAACACCTTTGGGATGAACTGGAACGCCGACTGCGAATCAGAACTAATCACCCAACGTCAGTGCCCAACCTCACTAATGCTCTTGTGGCTGAATGGAAGCAAATCCCTGTAGCAATGTTACAACTTCTAGTGGAAAGCCTTCCCAGAAGAGTGGATGCTGTTACAGCAGCAAAAGGGGGACCAACTCCATATTTATTCCCATGACTTTGGAATGAGATGTTCAACGAGCAGGTGTCCACATACTTCTGGTCATATAGTGTATAACGAATATAACAGCTGCAATGAGCCCAGGGTGCAGTCTTGCCTATTGAACGACAGACAGAGATGTAGAAATCAATCTGAGAAATGAGATTGCCTGTCACAAATATGATTGCCATAAACCGAATGCCTAGGTGAACGCATATTTACAACTGTCAACAATGATAAAGTGACAGATATCAGATATGCTACTTCACCTGTTGAGTTGACGCCTTGGTGTGGGTGGCACTTCTCATATGGATTCCATTCCCATCCTCTAATAACTTCTGTGATAAAGATATACTAGTGTCGTGTGTCTCACAAAGTGTGAATTGAATAAACAAAATTATAAATAATTTTCAAACATGATAAACAATTTTTCTTGAACTCATCGCCATCATTCTTTACTTCCTGGTTGGGTTTCACACCTGTTTATGTGTAAAAGAACAGCTTTTCTGATTGTGGGTGGAATTTTTTATTTAGGGACGTTATAGAGAACAGCATCTATGGACAAGAGAGGGCATGGGCCTCAATAAGGTACATTATGTACAGGTAGGTGATATTGCATGATAGAGTTGTGCGTGTTTCTTGAATGGGAAAAAGTACAAATTGTGAGAGTCTAGGTGATGTGGGTAATGCGGAGTCAGGTGCAGGACACAGAGATGAGTAATAATAGTAACTTTACTCAAAAAATAATCTTCCAACAAGGAGAACGAAAATCCAGAATCACATAGAAGAGACAACTGACAACAATAAACACGCACAAACCATGATGGCTCCAGAGGGTTAAATAGGGAAATAATTACAACGTAATGGGAACCAGGTGTGTACAATAAAGACAAAACAAATGGAAAAAGAAATGTAGATCGGTGGAGGCTAGAAAGCCGGTGACGTCGACCGCCGAACGAACAAGGAGAGGCACCAACTTTGGCGGAAATTGTGACAGTACCCCAACCCCCTTGATGCTCATGGACGACCCGGAGGACGAGGCGCAGGACGATCCGGGTGGAGACGGTGAAATTCCTGCAGAAAGGAAGGATCCAGGATGTCCTCCACCAGCACCCAGCAACTCTCCTCCGGACCGTACCCCTACCACTCCACAAGGTACTGAAGGCCCCTCGCCCGACGCCTTGATTCCATGATGGCTCGCACAGTATACGCCGGGGCCCCCTCAATGTCCAGAGGGGGTGGAGGAACCTCCCGCACCTCAGACTGCTGGAGCGAACCAGCCACCACCGGCCTGAGGAGAGACACATGGAACGAGGGGTTAATACTGTAATCAGGAGGAAGCTGTAACCTATAACAAACCTTGTTCAGTCTCCTCCGGACTTTAAATGGCCCCACAAACCGCGGACCCAGCTTCCGGCAGGGCAGGCGAAGGGGTAGGTTTCGGGTCGAGAGCCAGACCCGATCCCCTGGTGCATACACCGGGGCCTCACTGCAGTGACGGTCGGCGCTCGCCTTCTGCCGCTTGATAGCCCGTTGCAGGCGCAAATGGGCAGCGTCCCATGTTTCTTCCGAGCGCCGAAACCATTCATCCACCGCAGGTGCTTCAGTCTGGCTCTGATGCTACGGTGCCAGGACCGGCTGATAACCTAGTACACATTGAAAAGGAGATAGATTAGTGGAGGAGTGGTGGAGGGAGTTTTGGGCCATCTCTGCCCAGGGGATGAAAGCCACCCACTCCCCCGGCCATTTCTGGCAATAGGACCGCAGAAACCTACCCAAATCCTAGTTAACTCTCTCCACCTGCCCGTTTGTCTCGGGGTGAGAACCTGAGGTGAGGCTGACCGAGACCCCCAGGCGTTCCATAAACGCCCTCCAGACCCTAGATGTGAACTGGGGACCCCGATCAGAAACTATATCCTCAGGCACCTCATAGTGCCGGAAGACGTGGGTGAACATGGCCTCCGCAGTCTGTAGAGCCGTAGGGAGACCGGGCAAAGGGAGGAGACGGCAGGACTTAGAAAACCGATCCACAACAACCAGGATCGTGGTGTTTCCCTGTGACGGAGGAAGATCCGTCACGAAATCCACCGATAGGTGTGACCATGGCCGTTGTGGAACGGGTAGGGGTTGTAATTTCCCTCTGGGCAGGTGTCTAGGTGCCTTGCACTGGGCGCACACCAAGCAGAAGGAAACATAAACCCTCACGCCCTTAGCTAAAGTGGGCCACCAGTACTTCCCACTAAGACAGCGCACTGCCCGCTTGCTGTCCGCGTCCACCTCCCATACCACCGGTGCCACCAGGCAAGAAGCCGGAAGTATGGGAGTGGGGAGTGGACCGCTCCTCTGTGTCATACATCCGGGGCCTTAGCGTTCTGGGAACCTGGTCTGTAGGAAAGGGTGAAAAGAAAACGGGTGAAAAACATGGCCCACCTTGCCTGACGAGGGTTCAGTCTCCTCACCACCCGAATGTACTCCAGATTGCGGTGGTCAGTCCAAATGAGGAAAGGGTGTTTAGCCCCCTCAAGCCAATGCCTCCACGCATTCAGAGCCTTGACAACAGCCAACAGCTCCCGATCACACAAATCATAGTTTCGCTCGGTGGCGTACCCGAGCGCTGAGACAGCACAGCTCCTGTCCCAGCCTCGGACGCGTCCACCTCTACTATAAATGCCAAAGAGGTTTCAGGATGAGCCAGCACGGAAGCCGAGATAAACAGAGCCTTCAGGTGACCAAAAGCCCTGTCCGCCCCAGCTGACCACTGCAGTCGCACCGGCCCCCCTTTAGCAAAGAGGTAATGGGAGCCGCCACCTGACCAAAGCGCCGGATAAACCTCCGGTAGTAGTTGGCAAACCCTAAGAACCGCTGCACCTCCTTTACCGTGGTTGGAGTCGGCCAATTACGCACGGCTGAAATGCGGTCTTTCTCCATCTCCACCCCTGTCGCGGACAGGCGGTACCCTAGGAAGGAGACGGACTGTTGGAAGAACAGACATTTCTCAGCTTTGACGTACAGGTCATGCTCCAACAGTCGACCAAGCACCTTGCGCACCAGGGTCACATGCTCGGCGCGTGTAGCGGAGTGTATTAGAATGTCATCTATATACACCACTACACCCTGCAGGTCTCTGAAAATCTCATCTACAAAGGATTTAAAGACTGATGGAGCATTCATCAACCCGTACGGCATGACAAGGTACTCATAGTGCCCAGGGGTGGTACTAAATGCGGGCTTCCACTCATCCCCCTCCCGGATACGCACCAGGTTGTAAGCGCTCCTGAGATCCAATTTGTGAAGAAGCGCGCCCCGTGCAATGACTCTGTCACACTGGCTATGAGAGGCAGCGTGTAACTGTACTTCACTGTGATCTGATTTATACCTCGATAGTCAATACATGGGCGGAAACCTCCATCCTTCTTCTTCACAAAAAATAAACTCGAGGAGGCAGGTGAAGTGGAAGGCCGAATGTATCCCTGTCCTAGAGATTCGGAGACATATGTTTCCATAGCCGCAGTCTCCTCCTGTGACAAAGGATACAGTTGACTCCTGGGAAGTGCTGCGTCTACCAGGAGATGTATTGCACAATCCCCCCGTCGATGGGGTGGTAATGGGGTGGAGAGCCAAATCAGCATATTCAGTGGGGATGTGCATGGTGGAGACCTGGTTTGGACTCTCCACCGTAGTTGCACCTATGGAAACACCTACACACCTCCCTGAGCAGTGTCGTGACCATCCCTTGAGAGTGAGAGCCCCCTGTTTGCACGAAATAGTGGGGTCATGATCGGCCAACCAGGGATACACCAACACCACAGGAAACGCAGGTGAATCGATCAGAAAGAGACTAATTCTCTCCTTATGATCCCCCTGCGTTATCATACATAGTGGAGCTGTGACCTCCCTGATCAGTCCCGACCCTAAAGGACGACTATCTAAGGCATGCACAGGGAAGGGCACATCAACAGGAACAATTGGAATCCCTAATATAATTGCAAATGAACGATCAATAAAGTTCCCAGTTGCACCTGAATCTACTAGCGCCTTATGCTGGGAATGCGGGGAAAACTCAGGAAATGTTATATATACACACGTGTGAAACAGAAAGCTCTGTGTGAGTCGGGTGCCTACTCACCTGGGATGATACACCAGTGGCCTGCCTGCTGCCTCGACTCCCTGGAGAACCTCCCCAGCACCGACCAGCAGTGTGTCCTCTGCGGCCACAGGTGGTGCAGGGAATGGCCCTCCCTCCGGTCCCCCTCATAGCAGCACCTCCCAGCTCCATGGGAGTAGGATCAGAGGTGCTGGGGGATGGAACTGACGGACCCCGATCCGGACGTCCGCGGGAGGCCAACAGGTTATCCAGCCGGATGGATAGGTCCACCAGCTGGTCAAAGGTAAGGGTGGTGTCCCTGCAGGCTAGCTCCCTACGAACGTCCTCGCGTACACTACACCTGTAGTAGTCGATCAGGGCCTGCTCATTCCATCCCGCGCCGGCGGCCAGAGTTCGAAAGTCCAGAGCGAAGTCTTGTGCGCTCCTCATCCCCTGTCTGAGATGATACAAGCGTTCCCCCGGCGGGTAAAATCCTCATAATTGTCCAACGTCGGTTCTTCCTTTCCCCAGACTGCTTTGGCCCATTCGAGTGCTCTACCAGTCAGACAGGAGATGAGGGCGTTCACACTCTTGCATCCCGAAGGAGCTGGGAGAGGCACCAACTTCGGCGGAAGTCGTGACACAAATTCCATGAAACAGCTGTATATATAGTCCTGTTTTTGTATTTTGAACTCTGAGTCTGAAATTCATAACCAGTGCAATCTACAGAAAAATAGTGAATGGGGGGAATATGAAGAACATCTATTTAAAGCTGCAATATGTCACTTTTTGGGCAACCCAACCAAAGTCATATAGAAATGTGTGTTATAGATCTGTCATTCTGATTGAAAGCAAGTCAAAGAAGCAGTAGATCTGTTCTATGTGTGCTATGTCTATGTTTCCCATTTTTAAGTTTGGTTTTTATCTCTTTTACTTTCTATTTGGTACACTAGCTTCAAACAGCTGAAAATACAATATTTTTGGTTATGTAAAACATATTTCACAACTATTTAGATGGTAAAATTATTCTCTACACTATACTTCATTGTTTTGTAACATAAACTGAAATTAAGCAAACTATTGGAATTTAGCAACCAGGAATGGTGGAGCAATTTATGCATAGTGCATCTTTAAGTGTAGTCCTGATTTTTCTTGTAGGTCCTACTTTGTGTTGGCTGTCTAACCACTTAAATGGTTAGAAAAAAACATTTAGACTCAAGGATAAAACTAACTCCTCACAAATATTTGTAGAGGACACACATGACACAACTACACACAAACATACAGTATACAGTACAGAACACTTCAAAAGGCCACAGTATGAAAAATGTATTACAAGAGTATCCTCACCATTCCATATCAAATACAACCGAGGATGACAGAATGCTATACAGTACATATTTTCTAATTCTCATCAAAAGTTATTTAACAGTATATTTAGTGAGTTGGCAAGCTAAGGATGTTGATATATTTCAGGATATCATGAAAAGTGTTTATTTCCAGAGAGTGTATTTGATGGGTTACATTTCTGTAGCTAGCTTGGCTGGCTAGCCACTTTGGTAACTACTGGCTGGCTAGCTAACTAAGACCGAAGAAATGAAACAATGTTTTTCTATCTGAAGCATAGTGACACAGTGCCCCCTGTGAACCGAAGCTGAACTTTACTACAACATTATATTTAACCCTGTTTAAATTCAGTGGCGGTCGGTGACGTTTAAGATGAGGGAGGATGTTTTTTTTTTAATAAGCATGGCCTAATTTCTATTAGGGCATATTGGATGACTGTCATTCATATTCCATTCACCCAGCTCAATGTAACAGCAATAGGTTAAGGCTACTACATGATACTTGAATTTTCCCTGTACCCATCATGAGGTTACTACAACCTAACCTATGAACGAATGTTTACAACGTAGGTGCTCAGGTCAAGAGACTTTTGAGTAATCAAGGTGACAGTGACACATTCAATACCGCCTTGCACACTCTTGCCTGCATCTAGCTGATCTAGGGTGTAATCATTAGTCCAAAAGTTGTAAATTAGTTTCTATTGGACAAATTCAAGTATGTTTATCCTCATTTTGCTTCCATTTTTTTCAAAGGAATCAGCAGAATGAATACACCCCTGATCACACGCAAACACAGCTCATTTTCATAGCAGCCATATATAAACAGAATGATCACTTTGCTCCTTGTATATATAATTATTTCTTGCAACTACCTACGCGCTTTCCTCCTCTCACCTTTTCCCTTTGCTTGTGGACTCCACAACTTGTGGAGTGCACAACACATCAGCTGTCAGTAACCAGGTGAAATACCCTTTCCAAGCCAAACCTTAATTTCCTAACTGCTAACCGCTATGCACAGCATACATCGTTGTCACCTCATAGTCAAAATAGATACTAGAACTAACGCGTTAGTAAACCCGCTACAGAAAGCAGTTTAGCAATTACACCGGCAGACCCCGGTGGTAAGAAATTAATATAACCAAAAGCTTACCTTGACTTGGAAGAGTTCCAGTGTTGGATAGCCATAGCCAGCTAGCTAACAGAAACCTTCTCTATTTGAGCCGGGTTTTTGAGTTCAGCTAGCTAGTTAAGTGAAAGTTTAAAAAAATACAGCCAAATATCTTTCTCTCTTTCTCTGTCAGTTCATGCTGCAAGAGCTCTGATAGGTTGGAAGACATCCTCCGGAAGTTGTCATAATTACTGTGTATGTCAATGGAAGTGGGTGAGAACCAAGATCCTCCTAGGTTTTGAATTGAAGTCAATGTATCCAGAGGAAGTCAGAAGCTAGCTGTTCTCTGGCTACGCCATGCTGCTACCCTACCGAGTGTTGTTGAGGCTACTGTAGACCATTGCAAAACAGTGTGTTGTAATCAATTATTTGGTGACGTGAATATATATAGTATTTTTAAAATCTTTCACTGTTTTTATTTTCATGAAATTCACTGAGGAGGATGCTCCTCCCTTTTCTCATCTGAGGAGCCTCCACTGTTTAAATTAGCAGTGTTGATGTGCTAGAACTGACTAAATTAAATTAATCATATAAGTCTTGTAACCTATACAATTCTACAGGTAAACCTGCTTGGCTCATGTCTGTTATTTCCATATAGGCTATGTAAATATTTGTAAGATAACTTCTACTTGGTCACCATCCCGGATCCGGGAGCATCCTCATCAGTAAAAAAGCTGACTAGCATAGCCTAGCATAGCGCCACAAGTAAATACTAGCATATAAATATCATGAAATCACAAGTCCAAGACACCAAATGAAAGATACACATCTTGTGAATCCAGCCATCATTTCCGATTTTTTAAATGTTTTACAGCGAAAACACAATATGTATTTCTATTAGCTAACCACAATAGCAAAAGACTCAACCGTATATTTTCACCATTTTTTTACCGCATAGGTAGCTATCACAAAACCGACCAAATAGAGATATAATTAGTCACTAACCAAGAAACAACTTCATCAGATGACAGTCTTATAACATGTTATAGTATAAATCATAGTTTTACATTGCAGCTACCATAAAAAATATCACCAAAGCCGCCGGAATAATTACAGAGAGCAACGTGAAATACCTAAATACTCATCATAAAACATTTATGAAAAATACATGGTGTACAGCAAATGAAAGATAAACATCTTGTGAATCCAGCCAATATTTCCGATTTTTTAAGTGTTTTACAGCAAAAACACAATATAGCATTATATTAGCTTACCACAATAGCCAACCACACAACCGCATTCATTTCACCGCAAAGGTAGCGATCGCAAAAAAACAGCAAAAGATATAAAATTATTCACTAACCTTGACAAACTTCATCAGATGACAGTCCTATAACATCATGTTACACAATAGATATATGTTTTGTTCGAAAATGTGCATATTTAGCGGTACAAATCGTGGTTTTACAATGTGAATACGTAGCCAAACTGCACAAAATTAGCCGGAGATATTTTGGACAGTCACCTAATCTAATCAAAGAACTCATCATGAACTTTACTAAAAAATACATGTTGTACAGCAAATGAAGGATACACTAGTTCTTAATGCAATCGCCGTGTTAGATTAAAAAAAATAACTTTATTACCACATACAGCTTACGTTATAGCGAGACAGCGCCTGCAATGAGGGCGGAAAATAGAACTAAACATTTTCCACAGAAATACGAAATAACATCATAAATGGTTCCTACTTTTGCTGAGCTTCCATCAGAATCTTGTACAAGGAGTCCTTTGTCCAGAATAAATCGTTGTTTGGTTTTAGAATGTCCTCTTCGCCTGTCGAATTAGCAACCTTAGCTAGCCAAGTGGCGCGAAGATGTCCATCTTCACCAAACGCAGAGAACGGACAACGCCAAAACTCCCGATAAATGTTCAATAATCTGATAAAACTATATTGAAAAAACATACTTTATATTATCACATGTATCAAATAAAATCATAGCCGGAGTTATTAGACGTCTATACCGAACGCTTTTCAGAAGCCAATGCAGATGTCCTTCCCGCGCCTTGCTAGACAAAGGAAATTGGGGTCACGTCATTCCAAGAGCTCTTGTTCGACCTCAGATCAAGCTAGTCACCCCATTCCACCTCCCACTGCCTGTTGACATCTAGTGGAAGGCGTATGAAGTGCATGTATATCCATAGATTTCAGGCAAATTAATAGGAAGGCCCTGGAACAGAGCCTCGATTTCAGATTTTTCACTTCCTGTCAGGAAGTTTGCTGCAAAATGACTTCTGTTTTACTCACAGATATAATTCAAACGGTTTTAGAAACTTGAGAGTGTTTTCTATCCAATAGTAATAATAATATGCATATTGTACGAGCAAGAATAGAGTACGAGGCAGTTTAATTTGGGCACGATTTTTTACAAAGTGAAAATAGCGCCCCCCTATTGACAAAAGGATAAACTGCCCATTATTAAATTGGTGAAATTATTTAATTGAGCTTTGTTTATTTATCTTTTTATTACCTTTTCTACTGTTGTTGCATTCTTGAGAGGTTAACCTGCAAGTATGGATTTCACTGCATGGCTCAGTTGGTGGAGCATGGCGTTTGCAATGCCAGGATTCTGGGTTCGATTCCCGTGACCCATCTTTAGCATCTGCTAACTGGCATATATTATCATGTGTATATGACAAATAAACAAACTACAACATAGAAGGGAAGGGAAGGGAAGGGAGAGGTCAGCCAGAAAGAGAGAGGAAAAGATGGCCAGCTTTGTGGTTAGATTGTAGGTGAATAAAACATTGAAAATACATAGGCCCTTAAATTATGTGTCTCCAAATGTTATGTAATCTAAAAATCTCACATTAGCTGTTAGAAGTGCCAAAATAAAATTAATCATAGAGGTCTTATAACTTATTCCATTCTTCAGGTCAATGTTTTTGGCTCATGTGTCTTTATATTCATATAGCCTAGGGGCTATTTAGCTTCTTGTCTGTCGTGTTAGGAGTTGTGTTGTTATGCGGACACTTAAAATTTTCTTTACAGTTGAATTTCCCTTGTCGTGTCAGTATACAGTAACTTTAAAGAACAACTGCCTCTAAAAACGATATTCTCATTTAGAAAACAGACTGTGGTATCGACATGAGTCAGAAACATTTATTACACTGTCAAAAATTACTACAAAGTGTAAATAGGATAATTTTGGTCATAAAGTCAGTCTCGTCCAAAACGGAGTTTTGTGAAACTTGTGGTCATGACTGCATCACAACTTAAATGATGGTTGGGTTTGTGTTACGTGCCTCCTAATGGAGGGAAGTGCAGGAATCAGGAGCAGGGGAGCAAGGAAATCCCAGTGGCAAATAATGTTTATTGAGCAGTCCCAACTCAACTACAAACATGGGACTGAAACACGCCCAAACGAGATTGCCACACACACACAGGGAATAAAGCGCCACACACGGAGGAGAAACCTCTACTCCAAAACTCAATACCAAACCACACAACTGCCAAGAGAAAAGAAACCCCGTGGTGCAGACACGCACCCCTACTAACGTAATCACAGAAAAACAATCCCGCACAAAGACTAACAGGCAGCGGAGGTAAATATACCCACCGAAATCAACTAATAAGACACAGGTGTAAACAATACAGACAGACACAAACGAAAATAAAAAATGGATCGGTGGCAGCTAGTAGGCCGTCGACGACGACCGCCGAGCACCGCCCGAACAGGGAGAGGAGCCACCTTCGGTGGAAGTTGTGAGAGTACCCCCCCCCTCCCCCGGCCTCGAGGATGACCCGGAGGACGAGGCGCAGGGCGATCCGGATGGAGGCGGTGAAACTCACTCAGTAGAGATGTGTCCAAGACGTCCTCCACCGGCACCCAGCATCTCTCCTCCGGACCGTACCCCTCCCAATCCACGAGGTACTGCAGGTCCATGTGTAAGACACAGGTGTAAACAATACAGACAGACACACGAAAAGGTAAAAGGGATCGGTGGCAGCTAGTAGGCCGGCGACGACAACCGCCGAGCACCGCCCGAACAGGGAGAGGAGCCACCTTCGGTGGAAGTTGTGACAGTACCCCCCCCCCCCCGGCCTCGAGGATGACCCGGAGGACGAGGCGCAGGGCGATCCGGATGGAGGCGGTGAAACTCACTCAGTAGAGATGTGTCCAAGACGTCCTCCACCGGCACCCAGCATCTCTCCTCCGGACCGTACCCCTCCCAATCCACGAGGTACTGCAGGTCCAGGTGTAAGACACAGGTGTAAACAATACAGACAGACACACGAAAAGGTAAAAGGGATCGGTGGCAGCTAGTAGGCCGGCGACGACAACCGCCGAGCACCGCCCGAACAGGGAGAGGAGCCACCTTCGGTGGAAGTAGTGACAGTTTGTTTCAGTCCTGTCCACATGCACACAACTGGCAATAAACAAGTAATCATCAATTCGGTTAAACTACCCCAGTATCCCCTTGACCGTTTTGGATTGCAAAACTAAAGAGACACACCAGACAAGACATAGAGACAGCAACAGAATAATAGGTGATGGAGAGACACACCAGACAAGACACAAAGACAGCAACAGAAGAATAGGTGATGGAGAGAGGCACCAGACAAGACACATAGACAGCAAAATAATAATAGGTGATGGAGAGACACACCAGACAAGACACAGAGGTAGCAACAGAAGAATAGGATATGACAGAGAGAGACACCGGAATAACAGAACAGTTCTGTTCATTTTCATGCATTTTGAGCAGATTCAGATACTCCTCCTTGTAGTCATCTGCTCCAATCACTGATCCATCAGCCCCTGAAACACACACAGGAGGGACATACACTCACATATAGTATAAACTCTTATTATTATCTATCACTTTACTCTGACTTCATGTAAATATCTACCTCAAAAACCTCATACCCCTGCACATTGATCTGGTACTGGTACTTCCTGTATATATCTCCATTCTTGTGTATTATCATCCTCCTGTTACAATAAAAAAAAGTTTAAAAAAAAAGAATTACCTCTGCATCTTTAAGAAGGGCTCGTAACCAAGCATTTCAGAGTAAAGTCTACACGTGTATGTGACAAATAAATGTGATTTGATTAAACATGCACATACATGGGGGGTGAACTTGGCTCTCTACGACCATTCCAATTTCCAACGCCATAACTGTCACGACTTCTGCCGAAGTCGAAGCCTCCCCTTGTTTGGGCGGTACTCGGCATCACCGGTCTTCTAGCCATCATTGATCCATTTTTCATTTTCCATTGGTTTTGTCTTGTCTTCCTACACACCTGGTTTCAATCCCATTCATTACCTGTTCTGTATTTAACCCTCTGTATCCCCTCATGTCTTTGTCAGAGATTGTTTGTTATTTTGTTATTTTGTGTTGTTTGTATTGGTGCGCGACGGGTCCTCGTACCCACTTTGTTTTATTTTTATTCATAGTTTTGGAGTTATGTTTTGGTTACAGTCATTAAACCTCTTTACATAATTTTAAAGCTACACTTGTTGTAAATCCAGCCAAAGTGTCCGATTTCAAAAAGATTTTATGACGAAAGCACACCAAACGATTATGTAAGGTATGAGCCAAGTCACAGAAAAAGACAGCCATGTTTCCAGCTAAAGAGAGCATTAACAAAAAGCAGAAATAGAGATAAAATTAATCACTAATCTTTGATAATCTTCATCAGATGACACCCATAGGACTTCATGTTAGACAATACATGTATTTTATGTTCGGTAAAGTTCATATTTATATCCAAAATATGAGTTTAGGCAAGACGCTACTGTATCACTTGGCAAAAAGCCTGAGAAAATGTATAGCGCCACATTAAAATGAATGACTATGAAAATTACTATAAAATCAAACTTTCATTAAATCACACATGAAAGATATCAAATGAAAGCTACACTGGTTGTGAATCCAGCCAACATGTCAGAATTCAAATAGGCTTTTCAGCGAAAGCATACAATGCTATTATCTGAGCATAGCACCATTGTAAACAAAAGAGAGAAAACATTTCAACCCTGCAGGAGCGACACAAAATTATTAAAATATAATTCATGCCTTACCTTTGACGAGCTTCTGTTGTTGGCACTCCAATATGTCCCATAAACATCACAAATGGTCCTTTTGTTCGATTAATTCCGTCGATATATGTCCAAAATGTCCATTTATTTGGCGCGTTTGATCCAGAAAAACACCAGTTCCAACTTGCTCAAACATGACGACAAAATATATCAAAGGTTACCTTTGATATGTAATACAACCTTAGGTATTTGTTTACGTTAATAATCGATAAAATTGAATATGGGATGATATGTGTTCAATACAGGATTAACACGAAATGTAGCATGCCTTCTGTTTGATTGAAACGCATGTCTCGGACACCAGGAGTGCCCCGACTTCAAGATGGCCGTATTTCTTCATTACACAAAGGAATAACCTCAACCTATTTCTCACGACTGTTGACATCCAGTGGAAGCCGTAGGAACTGCAAGCAAGTTTCTTAGAAATCTGGTTCCCCAATGAAATTTCATTGAAAAGACAGTGACCTCAAAGGAAAAAAAATCTGCATGGTTTGTCCTCGGGGTTTCGCCTGCTAAATAAGTTCTGTTATACTCACAGATATGATTCAAACAGTTTTAGAAACTTCAGAGTGTTTTCTATCCAAATATACTAATACTATGCATATCTTATCTCCTGGCAATGAGTAACTGGCAGTTGAATTTGGGTATGTTTTTCATCCAAACGTGAAAATGCTGCCCCCTACCCTAGAGAAGTTAAACAACTCCATTTCATTAAGTTTGATTCTCCAGCGCCGGACTTCCTGCCACCTATACACACGACTCTGACAGAATCTCTCACCAAACATGAAGTCAGCAGGAGAAGGTACCCCGGCCATGGAGGTGGAGGAGTGCGTCATGGAACATGCGAAGATGATATACAATCTGAGCGCCGCCATGGATCGCGTTGTCCAGAATATGGACCGCTGGGAGACACTGAGTTTTTCCAGAACCTCCACCAGCACAACCGGGGTCTCCCCTGAGCGCCCCTTCCCCGCCTGAACCCAGCAGGATCCATTTATCAGTGCCACAGGGGTACGACGGAGATACTGCCGGCTGCCAGGGTTTCCTCCTCAAACTAAGCTTGTATCTGGCCACGGTCCACCCAGCTCCGTCGGACCGTGAGAAGAGCTATGCCCTCGTCTCGTGCCTCACCGGGAAAGCCCTGGAGTGGGCCAGTGCTGTGTGTGGAGAAGAGGATCCACCATCTGAGGTAGGAGACGAAGAGCACCCAGGCGTTTGCTCTGGAGTTTAGGACCCTGGCTCCTGGTGCTGGATGGAGCGACAGGGCCCTGATCGACCATTACCGCTGTTGTCTACGCGAGGACGCCCGTCAGGAGCTGGCCTGCAGAGACACCACCCTCACCTTCGACCAGCTGGAGGACCTGTCCATCAGGCTGGACAACATGCTGGCTACTCGTGGACGTCTAGATCGGGGTCTGGTTGTTCCATCCTCCCGCACCCTCTCTCCTGTACCCATGGAGTTGGGAGGGACGGTGCGCAGGGAGACCCGAGGGGGTTCCCGCTCGTGCACCATATGTGGTCGCAGAGGTCACACTGCTGGTCGGTGCCGGGTGGTTCCTCTGGGAATCGAGGCAGCAGGCAGGGCACTCTGGCGTCACCCCAGGTGAGTAGGCACCTGGGGTCTTTTCCTTATTGATTCCCCTGCGTATTCTGTGGTGCTGGGCCTACCCTGGTTACCTTGTCATAACCCCACTGTTTCTTGGCCACAGAGGGCTCTCACAGGGTGGTTGCGAGAGTGCTCAGGTAAGTGGTTAGGGGTTTCCGTTGGTGCTACTATGGTGGAAAGTCCAGACCAGGTCTCCACCGTGCGCATTCCCCCAGAATAGGCCGATTTGGCTCTCGCCTTCTGTAAAAAGAATGCGACTCAATTACCACCCCATCGACGGGGAGATTGTGCGATAGATCTCCTGGTAGACACTGCACTTCCCAGGAGTCACGTGTATCTCCTGTCGCAAGCGGAGACGGTGGCTATGGAGACATATGTCTCCGAATCCCTGTGTCAGGGGTACATTCACCCATCTCCTCGAGTTTCTTTTTTGTGAAGAAGGATGGAGGTTTGCGCCCGTGCATTGATTATCAAGGTCTCAATAAAATCACTGTGAGATATAGTTACCCGCTACCTCTTATCGCTACGGCGATTGATTCAATGCACGGGGCGCGCTTCTTCACTAAACTGGATCTCAGGAGTGTGTACAATCTGGTGCGTATTCGGAAGCGAGACGAGTGGAAGACGGCATTTAGTACCACCTCAGGGCATTATGAATACCTCGTCATGCCGTATGGGTTGATGAATGCTCCATCAGTCTTCCAATCATTTGTAGATGAGATTTTCAGAGACCTGCAGGGTGTAGTGGTGTATATAGATGACATTCTGATATACTCCGCTACACGCGCCGAGCATGTGTCCCTGGTGCGCAAAGTGCTTGGTCGCCTGTTGGAGCATGACCTGTACGTCAAGGCTGAGAAATGCCTGTTCTTCCAACAGTCCGTCTCCTTCCTAGGGCATCGGATTTCCATGTCAGGATTGGAGATGGAGAGTGACCGCATTGCAGCCGTGCGTAATTGGCTGACTCCCACCACGGTAAAGGAGGTGCAGCGATTTTTAGGGTTTTCCAACTACTACCGGAGGTTTATCCGGGGTTTTGGTCAGGTGGCTGCTCCCATTACCTCACTGCTAAAGCGGGGCCAGGTGCACTTGCAGTGGTCAGCTGATGCGAACAGGGCTTTTAGGCAGCTGAAGGCTCTGTTTACCTCGGTTCCTGTGTTGGCTCATCCGGATCCCTCTTTGCTGTTCATAGTGGAGGTGGACGCATCCGAAGCTGGGATAGGAGCAGTGCTCTCTCAGCGTTCGGGTACGCCATTTAAGCTCCGCCCCTGTGCCTTTTCGAAGAAGCTCAGCCTGGCGGAGCGAAACTATGATGTGGGGGACTGGGAGCTGTTGGCTGTCGTCAGGGCCTTGAAGGCGTGGAGACATTGGCTTGAGGGGGCTCAACACCCTTTTCTCATCTGGACTGACCATCGCAATCTGGAGTATATCCGGGAGGCGAGGAGACTGAATCCTCGTCAGGCAAGGTGGGCCATGTTTTTCACCCGTTTTGTGTTTACCCTCTCACAGACCAGGCTCCAAGAACGTTAAGGCAGACGCACTGTCCCGGCTGTATGACACATAGGAGCGGTCCATGGATCCCACTCCCATACTCCCAGCTTCTTGTTTGGTGGCGCCGGTAGTGTGGGAGCTGGACGCGGACATTGAGTGGGCATCACGTGCAGAGCCCTCTCCCCCTCAGTGTCCAGCTGGGCGTCTGTACGTTCCATCTGCTGTCCGCGACCGACTGATCTATTGGGCCCACACGTCACCCTACTCTGGTCATCCTGGGATAGGTCGGACGGTGCGCTGTCTTGATGGGAGGTACTGGTGGCCCACTTTAGCTAAGGACGTGAGGATTTATGTTTCCTCCTGCTCAGTGTGCGCCAGTGCAAGGCTCCTAGACACCTGCCCAGAGTTAAGTTACAACCCTTACCCGTTCCACAACGGCCGTGGTCGCACCTGTCGGTGGATTTCTTAACTGATCTTCCACCTTCACAGGGTAACACCACAATCCTGGTCGTGTCATCTCCTCCCTTTGCCCGGGACAAATCCTGTCATCTCCTCCCTTTGCCCGGTCTCCCTACGGCCTTACAAACTGCGGAGGCCCTGTTTACACACGTCTTCCGGCACTATGGGGTGCCTGAGGATATAGTGTCTGATCGGGGTCCCCAGTTCACGTCAAGGGTCTGGAAGGCGTTCATGGAATGTCTGGGGGTCTCGGTCAGCCTTACCTCAGGTTTTCACCCAGAGAGTAATGGGCAGGTGGAGAGAGTTAACCAGGATGTGGGTAGGTTTCTGCGGTCTTATTGCCAGGACCGGCCGGAAGAGTGGGCGAAGGTCATGCCCTGGGCAGAGATGGCCCAAAACTCGCTCCGCCACTCCTCCACTAACCTTTCTACCTTTCAATGTGTATTAGGGTATCAGCCGGTTCTGGCTCCTTGGCATCAGAGTCAGACCGAGGCTCCTGGGTGGACAATTGTTTCCGGCGCACGGAGGAAACCTGGGAGGCCGCCCACGTCAACCTTCAGCACGCCATACTGCGCCAGAAAGTTGGCGCAGACCGTCACCGCAGTGAGGCCCCAGTGTTCGCACCAGGGGACAGGGTCTGGCTCTCGACCTGAAACCTGCCCTTTCGGAAGCTGGGTCCGCGGTTTGTGGGGCCGTTTAAAGTCCTGAGGAGAGTGAACAAGGTATGTTATAGGTTACAGCTACCCACTAATTACCGTATTAACCCCTCGTCCCATGTGTCTCTCCTCAGGCTGGTGGTGGCTGGCCCGCTCCAGGAGGCTGAAGTGCGGGATGTTCCTCCGCCCCCTCTGGACATCGAGGGGGTCCCGGCGTACTCCGTTCGATCCATCTTGGATTCGAGACGTCGGGCGAGGGGCCTTCAGTACCTCGTGTACTGGGAGGGGTACGGTCCGGAGGAGAGAGGCTGGGTTCCGGTGGAGGACGTGTTAGATCCTTCCATGCTGTGAAAATTACACCGTCTCCATCCGGATTGCCCTGTGCCTCGCCCTCCGGGTCGTCGGGGGGGGGGGGGGGGTACTGTCAAAACAACTTCAGAAACTTCAGAAACAACTTCATCAGATGACAGTCTGATAACATATTTATTGTATAGCATATGTTTTGTTCAAAAAATGTGCATATTTCAGGTATAAATCATAGTTTTACATTGCAGCCACCATCACAACTCTCACCAAAGCAACTAGAATAACTACAGAGAGCAACGTGAATTACCTAAATACTCATCATAAAACATTTATGAAAAATACACAGCGTACAGCAAATGAAAGACAAAGCTCTTGTGAATCCAGCCAATATTTCAGATTTTCTAAGTGTTTTACAGCGAAAACACAATTTAGCATTATATTAGCTTACTACAATAGCCAACCACACAGCAGCATTGATTCATGCACGTTAGCGATAGCGAATAAACCAGCAAAAGATATTAGATTTTTCACTAACCTTCTCAAAACTTCATCAGATGACAGTCCTATAACATCATATTACACAATACATATATTGTTTGTTCAAAAATGTGCATATTTAGCGGCACAAATCGTGGTTATACAATGAGAATAGTAGCCAAGCTGCCAACAAAATGTCGGGAGAAATCTTGGGAGAGGCACCTAATCTAATCAATAACTAATAATAAACTTGACTAAAAAATACAGGTTGGACAGCAAATGAAAGATACATTAGTTCTTAATGCAACCGCTGTGTTAGATTTTTAAAATTAACGTCACTACGACATACAGCGTGCGTTAAAGCGAGACCGCACCGAAATTAATGGCGAAATAGTAGTTTTACATTTTTCAACAGAACAACGAATTAACATCATAAATAGTTCTTACTTTTTGATGAGCTTCCATCAGAATCTTGTGCAAGTGGTCCTTTGTCCAGAATCATCGTTGCTCGGTTGTAGATTGTCTTCTTCAACTTAGGAATTAGCAGCAAACATTAGCTATGTGGCCCAGACGTGCCCAACTCTTCATAACGCAGCACAAAGAAATATCCGAAAATCGCAATATACTGATATAACTCGGTTTAAAATAACTACATTATGATGTCTTTAACACCTATATCGAATAAAATCAGAGCCGGATATATCTAAGGCCTATAACGAGGGCATTTCAGAATGCCATCCTGAGGTCCTCCTTTGCGCCATGACGAACGTTGAAAAGAGTGCACCCCCGGTTCCATGAGCCTTTATATGGCCTCAGATCTGCCTAGCAACACCATTCCAATTCTCACTGCTTACTGACATCTAGGGGAAATCGTATGCAGTTCATGTCGACTCATAGATCACATGCAATTTAATAAACTGACCCTGGAACAGAGCATCGATTTCAGATTTCTCACTTCCTGACAGGAAGTTAGCTGCAACTTGAGTTCTGTTTTACTCACAGATATAATTCATATTTTTTGGGGGATATAATAACGGTTTTAGAAACTAGAGAGTGTTTTCTATCCAATAGTAATAATAATATGCATATTGTACGAGCAAGAATTGAGTACGAGGCAGTTTAATTTGGGAACGAATTTTTACAAAGTCGAAATGGCGCCCCCCTATTGACAAGAAGTTTAAACAACTCCATTTCATTAAGTTTGATTCTCCTGCGCCTGACTTCCTGCCACCTATAGACACGACTCTGACAATAACCGAGGTCCAAACTGCTTAATGAGATTGCTAAGTGTTGTTTAGCTTGCTACAATATATACTACACACCATACATAAATATATAGTAAAAGTATATGACTGAATAAACTGTCTGATTTCCTGTTAGGTGGGATCTCTCTTTGGTGAGAACTGAACACGACCCTGTATGAACTATAAGTTCAAGACCGAAGAAACTGCCAATACTAGACCAAGCAGTGTAAGCCATGAATCTGTCCCCCTACTAACATGTGAACAGAACTAGTTGTGGAATGAAATGGTTCCTGGGAGGCTGTAAGGGTCTGCGGACCTTCGGACCGAGGTGGACCTAAACTTCTCCTTCTCCAGACACTCTCTTCACATCAATAAGCACATCCACATTTAAGATCCTCTCACCCCAGAGTACCGAACAGACACATTATGAAAGCTTGTAATAAAAAGGTGATGTAATTTCCAGCCCATGGCTTCAAGCGCCATGATTTTAGCTGTTAAATTGACGGGCAGTTAACTACTTAAAAAGGTTATGGAATGCTCCGGGAGGAACACTCTATCTAATCGGAAACTCCAATAGATGATAATGAAAACGAATTATAAGACACAATGTGTCAGAGGTTTAAAAATGATGTTGTAAAATGAAAAGGTTTCGCCAATTAACCCCGGCAGGCGTGTCTTTGGAAGCACAGTCTTGTAAGGAGACGGTCTCTACTGACCTATGGAATCATGGGGAGGACAGAAAGCTGCAGCCTTCTGTTTTTTTTACTCCTAATTGGACCTAGTTTTACAGGACTCCTCTCTCTGCCTTGTCTCCATGCTGTGCCTTATTTACAAGAGCCTTAACATTTCCGCCTGCCTAACCTCTGACACCTGTAAAACGTTTCCATTAGCAAGATGTGACAGTGGTGTCATTTCACAGGTTTCTGGGAATAATGATAACAATATGGATTCTATAGGCTTACACACAGAAGAGCCATGTATTGCCTGCCTTTCACCTACACATAGGGGTGGGATCAGAAAGATCAGTACTGGAATACTTTGTATTTTGGTTTTAATTAGTAAAAAAAATCTCAGCGCAGGCTCAACTTGCCTGACTGCCGTACATTATCTGTCTTTCACTTAAACAATGGGGATGAACCAGAAAGATCCGATTTAGGCTCGGAATTCTTAGCATTTGTCACTTTTTGTATTTTTTTACCTGCCCAATGGGCAACCACAGAGTAGGCTAAACTTGCACAACTGCTCAGTTCACTTGCCCCAAGCAATAGGGCAACCCTTAATGTCAATCCTTGATTGTGTGTGTGTGTGTGCGTGTACATGTACGATAAGGAGTTTGGTTGTAGGGGTGTTGAGCCAAGGTGGGGTTCCCCTCCGATGGTCTCCTGTGCCATCTGACTCCTTCCCTTTCTTCTGGCTAGGAGGGATAATGAGATGGCTGAGGACATCCATCCATTCCCAAGAGGCAATAGGCATCAGAACAGTCATTAACTACTGGGATGCTATCAGTACAATAAAGAAAATGAAGAAATATATCATATTGATTTGAGGTGTAGGTCAATTTATGAATAGTGTATCATATAAAAGGAAGACATTTTTTATTTATCAGGAAAATCCCATCCCTGTTACCAGAACCTAAAGTATTACCACCGCCCATCAAAGAGATTTGGTAGATAAGAATACTGTAGGGATTGCGTGTGATGATCTCTTCATGAAGCCTACCAAAGACTCCCATCTCTTTTGTTCTTTAGACTAGCCCACCATGAGCCACCACTAACCTCCCCGTCCACTGCCCTTGAGCCTTCTGTTCTAGCTGGCTCAACAACAGAAAGCTTGGCTGGAGGACCATTCATCAGACACAGACACACGCTGTGAGAAGTGTCTGTCCCGCACAGTACTCCAGTCCCATGGACGAGGGCAGGGGCCTCAACCTTGCCATTGGCTGGGAGGGAGAAAGAGCGGTGCATTACAGGCAGGGCTCTGTCTGTGATACTATATAATGATTGTCTTTCCTCCATAGGAGCACCTCTCTCAGCAAATTAGTTTCCCCTCTCCTGTCTAGAGGCACTATATATATGACTGCCACCACTGTGCTCCATTCTCCCCTTCCTGCATTGCAGTTTGAGGCAGAAATGAAACAATTCAATTTAAGTATATAGTGAGGGAAGGTGGAAAGAAACTGGAGAAAAAGAGGCATCATCATTGCATGGTAAATTACTGGAGCACCATCCAGAGAGGTATTCATTTTCTACAATTTGTCCCCACTTTTTTCTCACTTCTATCAAGTCTTTATCTCTAAGGTCATTTTAAATCTATTTGTACTTTCTTTGCATTAAGGTATAAAAGTTGCTTCAGAGAACATCATGGGAGGTTTATGAAGTTTCGAACTCAACTTCTTCTTTTCTTCTAGAGGTTTATCATATTTTTGACAATTCATTTGAGTGTCACTGGTCTTTGTGGTCGTCAGAGGACCAATATTACACATTATGCTGCTGGGGTACATAGTGGATCGATAATCTTTCTACTACATATGACAGAGAGGGTGGAAGAGCACCGCAGACTGTTGATACTTATAGTATGTGACTTGACTTCAGTATTTTGTGACTTGACTTCGGCACTTCATCCCAGTCCCTGGTTCGAATCTAGGCTCTATCACATCTGGCCATGATTGGGAGTCAAAGAGGGCGGTGCACAATTGGCCCAGCGTTGTCCGGGTTCAGCCGCGGTAGGCGGCATTGTAAATAAGAATTTGTTCTTAACTGACTTGCCTAGTTAAATAAAGGTTAAATTAAAAAAATAAAACAATACAAATCCTCCTCAGTGAACTTAATAAAAAATGTAATTGTAAAACATGATCCTTTTTATAGAAAACTATACTAAATATAATCACGTCATCAAACAATTGATTAAAGCACACTATTTTGCAAAGAAGGTCTACAGTAGCCTCAACAGCACTCTGTAGGGTAGCACCATTGTGTAGCCGGAGGATAGCTTGCTTCCGTCCTCCTCTGGGCCCATTGACTTCAATACAAATCCTAGGAGGCTCATGATTCTCACCCCCTTTCATAGACTTAACAGTAATTATGACAACTTCTGGAGGACATCCTCCAGCCTATCAGAGCTCTTGCAGCATGAACTGACAAGTTGTCCACCCAATCAAAGGATCAGATATTTAATATAGTACTGAACGCATAAGCTACAGCTAGCTAGTAATGCAGTGTATAAAATGTGGTGAGTAATTGACTCAAAGAGAGAAAAAGACAATAGTTAACCTCTTGACACTACAGGGGGTGCTGTTTCAACTTCGACATTTAGCGTTCCCAAATTAAACTGCCTCGTATTCAATTCTTGCTCGTACAATATGCATATTATTATTACTATTGGATAGAAAACAATCTCTAGTTTCTAAAACCGTTTGAATTATGTCTGTGGGTGAACCAGAACCCATCTGCAGCGAAATCCATGACAGGAACTGCGAAGGTCTGAAAACGAGGCTCTGTTCTCAGATCAGTTTAAAGCTCTGTATGTGTCCTATGGGTCGACATGAACTGCACCCGCCTTCCCCTGGATGTCAGTAACCAATGAGAAGTGGAATGGAGTGTCTACGTAGCTCTCAGAGCTTATAAAAGGCCATAACATGCAGTGTCCGCTCTTTT
The DNA here is from genome assembly GCF_045679555.1 of Salvelinus alpinus. NCBI lineage: Eukaryota > Metazoa > Chordata > Actinopteri > Salmoniformes > Salmonidae > Salvelinus > Salvelinus alpinus. The sequence continues at coordinate 37,504,035 of NC_092097.1, forward strand.
CGACGCTCGTCAAGACGCAGAAGAGGACATCAGGATGGCATGCTCAAACGCTCTCGTTTTAGGCCTTATATATGTCCGTCTGTAATTTAATTCGATATAGGTGTTAGACACATCATAACGAAGTTATTTTAAACCGAGTTATATCAGTTTATGCGAGTATATTGCTATTTTCGGTATTTCCTTAGTATTGCGCTTTGACGTTTGGGCATGTCTGTGCGACATAGCTATTGTTAGCTGCTAATTCCAAAGGTGAAGAGGACGTTTTAGGACCGTGCAACGATTCTTTTGGACAAAGGACATCTTGCCCAAGATTCTGATGGAAGCTCGTCCAAAAGTAAGAGCTATTTATGATGTTATTCCGTATTTATGTGGAAAAATGTAAAAGTGTTTGGTCGCCATTTTTGCAGGCACTGGTCTGGCTGTAACGCACACTGTATGTCTAGTAACGTTAATTTTAAAAATCTAACACAGCGATTGCATTAAGAACTAATTTATCTTTCATTTGTTGTCCAACTTGTATTTTTTAGTCAAGTTTATGAATAGTCTTTGATTAGAATAGGTGCTTCTCCAAGATGGCGCCGGACAGATTGCTCTAAGTTTTGGACACTATTCTCATTGTATAACCACGATTTGTGCCGCTAAATATGCACATTTTCGAACAAACTCTATATGCATTGTGTAATATGATGTTATAAGACTGTCATCTGGTCCCGTGTGGCTCAGTTGGTAGAGCATGGCGCTTGCAACGCCAGGGTTGTGGGTTCATTCCCCACGGGGGGACCAGGATGAATATGTATGAACTTTCCAATTTGTAAGTCGCTCTGGATAAGAGCGTCTGCTAAATGACTTAAATGTAAATGTAAATCTGAAGAATTCTGAGAAGGTTAGTGAAAAAATTAATATATTTTGGTGACTTATACTAATCGCTATGTTTTTGCTTGAATCAATGCTGTTGTGATGTTTGCTATTGTGGTAAGCTAATATAACGTTATATTGTGTTTTCGCTGTAAAACACTTAGAAAATCTGAAATATTGTCTGGATTCACAAGATCTGTGTATTTCAATTGCTGTACGCTGTGTATTTTTAAGAAATGTTTTATGATGAGTAATTAGGTAATACACGTTGCTCTCTGTAGTTATTCTAGTCGCTTTGGTGAGTTTTGTGATAGTGGCTGCAATGGTAAACTATGATTTATACCTGAAATATGCACATTTTTCTAACAAAACATATGCTATACAATAAATATGTTATCAGACTGTCATCTGATGAAGTTTTTTCTTGGTTAGTGGCTATTTATATCTTTATTTGGTCGAATTTGTGATAGCTACTGATGGAGTAAAAAAATGGTGTCTTTTGCTAACGTGGTTAGCTAATAGATTTACATATTGTGTCTTCCCTGTAAAACATTTTAAAAATCAGAAATGATGGCTGGATTCACAAGATGTGTATCTTTCATCTGGTGTCTTGGACTTGTGATTTAATGATATTTAGATGCTAGTATTTACTTGTGACGCTATGCTAGGCTATGCTAGTCAGCTTTTTTACTGTGGGGGGTGCTCCCGGATCCGGGTTTGGGAGGAATTAGAGGTTAAACTGTTTTGAACAAATGTATTTCTTCCAAAATGAAGGAGAAGCAAGAGAGAAATAGAGAGAGATTGTCATTTTTCTCAAAAGTTTTTGAGTGTTTTTGGTGACAAGCCAAATTTCTTTAGCCTCCTGAGGTTGAAAAGGCGCTGTTGCGCCTTCTTCATCACGCTGTCTGTGTGGGTGGACCATTTCAGTTTGTCTGTGATATGTACACCAAGGAACTTAAAACTTTCTACCTTCTCCAGTACTGTCACGTCGATGTGGATAGGGGGGTTCTCCCTCTACTGTTTCCTGAAGTCCACAATCATCTCCTTTGTTTTGTTGACGTTGAGTGTGAGGTTATTTTCCTGACACCACACTCCGAGGGCCCTCACCTCCTCCCTGTAGGCCGTCTCGTCGTTGTTGGTAATCAAGCCTACCACTGTAGTGTCGTCAGCAAACTTGATGATTGAGTTGGAGGCGTGCATGGCCACGCAGTCATGGATGAACAGGGATCAGCGGGGAGGCCCCAGTGTTGAGGATCAGCGGGGTGGAGATGTTGTTTCCTACCCTCACCACCTGGGGTGGCTAGTCTCTCAAAGCACTTCATGATGACGGAAGTGAGTGCTACGGGGCGATAGTCATTTAGCTCAGTTACCTTAGCTTTCTTGGGAACAGGAACAATGGTGGCCCTCTTGAAGCATGTGGGAACAGCAGACTGGGATAGGGATTCATTGAATATGTCCGTAAACACACCAGCCAGCTGGTCTGCGCATGCTCTGAGGACACGGCTAGGGATGACTTCTGGACCCACAGCCTTGCGAGGGTTAACACGTTTAAATGTTTTACTCACGTTGGCTGCGGTGAAGGAGAGCCCGCAGGTTTTGTTAGAGGGCCGTGTCGGTGGCACTGTATTGTCCTCAAAGCGAGCAAAGAAGTTGTTTAGTTTGTATGGGAGCAAGACATCGGGGTCCGTGACGGGGCTGGTTGTCTTTTTGTAGTCCGTGATTGACTGTAGACCCTGCCACATACCTCTCGTGTCTGAGCCATTGAATTGCGACTACTTTGTCTCTATACTGACGCTTAGCTTGTTTGATTGCTTGCGGAGGGAATAGCTGCACGTTTTGTGTTCGGTCATGTTTCCGGTCGCCTTGCCCTGATTAAAAGCAGTGGTTCGCGCTTTCAGTTTTGCGCAAATGCTGCCATCAATCCACGGTTTCTGGTTGGTGAAGGTTTTAATATTTGCCGTGGTTACAACATCACCGATGCACTTGCTAAGAGAATTGCTCACCGAATCAGGGTATACATCAATGTTGTTGTTCGACGCTATCCGCAACATATCCCAGTCCACGTGATCGAAGCAATCTTGAAGCGTGTAATCAGATTGGTCAGACCAGCGTTGAACAGACCTGAGCACAGGCGACTTGACTCCGGCGCCACCTCCGTAGATGGGCACATCGCCCACCGCTCTCGAGTATACTACTTGCCAATGTCCAGTCTCTTGACAACAAGGAAGACGAAATCCGAGCAAGGGTTGCCTTCCAGAGAGACATCAGAGATTGTAACATTCTCTGTTTCACGGAAACATGGCTCACTTGGGGTACGTTATCAGAGTCGGTACAGCCACCTGGTTTAACCACGCATCGCGCCGACAGAAACAAACATCTCTCTGGTAAGAAGAAGGGTGGGGGTGTATGCCTTATGATTAATGAGTCGTGGTGTGATCATAACAACATACAGGAACTCAAGTCCTTTTGTTCACCTGACCTAGAATTCCTTACAATCAAATGCCGACCGCATTATCTAACAAGAGATTTCTGTTCTTTGAATTTGGCACCCTGCACTTTCACTGGCTGTTGTCAAGTCGATCCCGTTAACGGGATCTCAGCCGTAAGAAGTTTTATGTAACGCTCGTCGTGGTTGGAAGAAGAGGAGGACCAATGCGCAGCGTGGTAAGTGTCCATATTGTTTTAATACGAATAATGAACACTGAACAAAAACAATAAAACGTCAAACGAACAGTTCTGTAGGGTAAAACAAAACACAGAACAGAAAATAACCACCCACAAAACACAAAGGAAAACAGGCTACCTAAATATTGCTCCCAATCAGAGACAACGACTGACACCTGCCTCTGATTGAGAACCATACTAGGCCAAACACATAGAAATATAACAGAACAAAACATAGGAAAAACATAGAATGCCCACCCCAACTCACGCTCTGACCAAACTAAAATAAAGACATAAAAAAGGAACTAAGGTCAGAACGTGACAGTACCCCCCCCAAATGTAACCTGAACCTATAACGGAGGGTCTGGGTGGGCATTTACCGCGGTGGCGGCTCTGGAGCGGGACGAGGACCCCACTCCACCATAGTCTCGGCCCACTTCTGTGACACCTTAGGAGCGGCGACCCTCGCCACCGACCCCGGATTGGAGACCCTAGTAGAGCGCGCCTCTGGACTGACTGGCGCCTCTGGACTGACAGGCGGCTCCTGACTGAAGGGCGGCTCAGGCGGCTCCTGACTGAAGGGAGGCTCAGGCGGCTCCTGACTGAAGGGCGGCTCAGGCGGCTCCTGACTGAAGGGCGGCTCAGGCGGCTCCTGACTGAAGGGCGGCTCAGGCGGCTCCTGACTGAAGGGCGGCTCAGGCGGCTCAGGACAGATGGGCGGCTCAGGCGGCTCAGGACAGACGGGCGGCTCCGGCGGCTCATGACAGACGGGCGGCTCCGGTGGCTCAGGACAGACGGGCGGCTTCGGCAGCTCAGGACAGACGGGCGGCTCAGGTCTGGAGAGAGAACCTGGAGGGAGGAGACGGAGAGACAGCCTGGTGCGTGGGGCTGCCACAGGACCCACCAGGCTGGGGAGACCTACAGGAGGCCTGGTGCTTGGAGGAGGCACCGGAAGGACCGGGCTGTGGGGGAGCACTGGAGCTCTGGTGCGCAGCCTTGGCACCACTCCCCCAGGCTGGATGACTACTCTAGCCCGGACCCTCCAGAGTGCAGGCACAGGTTGAACCGGGCTGTGGGTGAGCACTGGAGATCTGGTGCATACTACGCGCACCTCTCCCTTAGGCTCAATTCCCACATTCGCCCGGCACAAGCGGAGCGCAGGCATAGGACGCACTGCACCCTCCCAGCGCCCCGGAGACACAGCACGCAGAGCCGGCGCAGGATACCCTGGACCGAAACAGCGTACCGGAGACCAGACACGCTGAGCCGGCACAATACGCCCTGGCTGGATGCCCACACTCGCATGACACTTTCGGGGGGCTGTCCTATAGCGCACCGGGCTATGGGCGCGTACTGACGACACCGTGCGCTTAACCGCATAACATGGTGCCTGACCAGTAACTCGCTGCTTACAATAAGCACGAGGAGTGGGCTCAGGTCTCCAACCTGACTCCGCCACACTCCCCGTGTGTCCCCCCCCAAAAAAAACATTTACCACGCTGCTTGGTCCTTGGTTGGTGGGTGGTTCTGTAACGCTCGTCGTGGTTGGAAGAAGAGGAGGACCAATGCGCAGCGTGGTAAGTGTCCATATTTTTTTAATACGAATAAAGAACACTGAACAAAAACAATAAAACAACAATCGAACATTCCTGTAGGGTGAAACAAAACACAGAACAGAAAAGAACCACCCACAAAACACAAAGGAAAACAGGCTACCTAAATATGGCTCCCAATCAGACTGACACCTGCCTCTGATTGAGAACCATACTAGGCCAAACACATAGAAATAGAACAACAGAACAAAACATAGGAAAAACAACATAGAATGCCCACCCCAACTCACGCTCTGACCAAACTAAACTAAAGACATAAAAAAGGAACTAAGGTCAGAACGTGACATTTTAACAGTGTGGCTGTAGAATACATTTAAGTGAGATATGGAATTCTCAAATTTCCATCTCCAAACTGGGAAGGCAATATGCTTGCACTCGCATTTAATTTTTCTGTAAATACATCTATGTACACATTAATAAATACAGCAGTTCTATACTTTGTCACATATAGACCCTACTTGCTTTTAAATTTCAACTTCATGGACTTGAAAGTAACACACATTATCACTTCTCCACACCAAAGCAAAGCGCTAATATATTCCAAATACATTTTCCTACCCCTACCAGAGCCACTTAAATAAATATGTTGGCTTTTCTATTTGTGTTGAAAATAGTCTATTTGTAAAAAGAGGATTCCGTGTTCAGTGAAAATGCCACTCTGTATCTCTATGACAAGGTGTTTAAGAGATCCAAAGCTTGTTTACCAGCTAGAGGCAGGAGGCATAGACGTCACACACAGAGGAACATGAAAAAATGTGTCGGAAAAGCACTGAAAACCACAGCAGAGAGAGAGCTACAGCACCAGCATCTTAGCTGTCTGAGGGAAGATTTCACCACTCCAAATAACAGATGATCGAGTCTCCCCAGTGCGTACACACTGGTTAATCAACCTTGTTTCAACATAATTTGTTAATGTATTGTGACGTGGATTCTACATGGAAAATACATTTGAAAAAAGTTATCAACTGTTGTTTTGAGGGTGAAATTTGAGTCATTGTAACCAATCTCCAACATAGAAAACCCTTGTATAAAACATGTTGGATTTGTACCTTTAAAACAATTTTAGATCTTCAACGTTTTATCAAAAACTTTTTAAATGAGGTTGAACAATGATTATTGAGATAAACATAAGCCTACGCAACTTAGTCAGTTTCATTGGATGGAGAGAGAGAGCGAGAGAGAGAGAGAGAGACCGACGGAGAGAGAGAGAGACAGAGAGAGAGATCTTATTTTTTGAGAGAGACCAAAAAGGGACACTGTCTTCCAACTGATGGCAAAACTCAAGTCGCACTTTATTATTTCTGCCTCATGCACCAATTTACGTTGTTACTCATTTAACCAGAGAGCGTGAAATACTCCTCGATGTTAGAAAGACACAATCTGCTAATAACAACGCATGTCTATCGATACACTTTGTAGCGCGAGTGGATAGGGAGAGGGCGTTTCATGGCTTATTAAAGTGTTGAATAAAGTGTTGAATAAAGTGTTGACAAACATGAACTCACTCATAAAAACAGCAGCTTCTTGCTATATTAGTTGACAGTGTCTCTCTAGTCATAGTTTTGAAATACAACAGGTGTAGTAGACCTTACCGTGCAATGCTAACTTACAAGACCTTAACCAACAATTAAAGTTAATAATGTCATGACTGTTCTGATCAGGTCAGGTTACAGGAGACCACAACCGTACAGATTATCTCTCACCCCAACAGAGGAGGAGAGATCTAGGGGTATGAGGATGTGGGGGGTTTTATGACCCCTCACGCCCATTGTAAATCTTAGGCCACAGACAAAATTCCTTTGTCCTCTCACTATGGAGAACCGGCCTCAGAACATTAAACATGCAATAAATGGACTTTGGAACAATGGTTTCGTCAGCCACAATGGTGGTAATGACGATAGATGGAATATGAAAATGAATGTCATTTTTGTTATGTTATTAAAAGTCAAAGGACAACGTTATAACGAAAACATTGTAACTTTAAGAGTTTTCCTAATATGTGCTTAATGTTTATACATTGTACGTTGTGTGGAAAATGTCCAAATCAAAGAGAATGTTTTTTTAAAGATGAAATGTGAAGTTAGTTGTCTAAATTGGATCTGAGTAAAATCTAGACCTTGCCTCATAACTTGGTACGCCCAGAGAATTGCCCTAAAGGCGGTCACGCCCACTTCTGACCCGAGGGTATAAGACATGTGAGTTAAGAATTAACATATCAGACTAAGTGACCTGAGCTGCAGCAAAGGTCTGAGTAGTCAACGAACCCAAAACGCAACACGAGGTTGAAGACAAAGGAATCCTTTTCTACCCATGCTACGGATGAGTAACTGCGTCTTAAAGGGTGAATTCAAGCAGGACTTTCCATTTCACCACTCTCAATCAAATCGTGTACCTACACTGCTTTCATTCCTACGCTGTGAGCCCTGAGCTACAGGGCTGGCTGTCATCAGAAGACCCCTTTCAGAACAAGGGCGAGGAATCAGACTATTAAGCCAAAAGGACATTCACATCGTGAGGACAACCATAGAGTAGCACCAGAGAAGTGCGTCATTTCTTGAAGCCTAAACGGCCCAGGCGAAGTTTCACACCGGAGACCTTAAACACGTAATTACATCATTATATTCTAACCCATAAGAGCGGCAGTTCGGGGCAAGGCTAGGGTTAAAATAAGTATAGCTGACAAATGCACCCAAATTTATATTTCTCTAGTGTACTAAATCCCCATTTTAAATCCCCATTTTGGGTAACACGCGTCATAGTGTGTTGGCCCATTGTACTAAATTCTAATCAATAGCCTAGACTGTGTTTTTGTATCTTTTATTATCATTTTGGCTTTCTAGTAAATAAATGATCAACTAAAATTGGTGTGGTACGAACTCAATGGTGGGACTCGGGTTTGTGCAGATTCCCGGATTAGCGACGTTCAGAATGAGACTGTAGAGGAAATTGATTAATTAGCGACTGTTGTAAAATCGATATTCTGATATAATTTGAGTTAATTTGGGAAATAGAAACTCAATAAAATGAATTTTCCCATGGTGCCCCAGGTTAATCAGTTAATAATTGCCTGATTCATTTAATCACGCAATTATAAACCGTTAATCATTCGATGAGCAGCAGTCATCACATTAACTAATACAACATCACGACAATAAAATATTTACTAAAAAAACTAAATTATATATTTTTTGGAATCAATAGAAAGGTAACACACAAAATGTTCATAACAATAACGAGGCTATATACAGGGTGTCACGTTCTGACCCTAGTTCTTTTGTATTTTCTTTGTTTTAGTGTTGGTCAGGACGTGAGTTGGGTGGGTTCTATGTTTTCTGTTTCTATGTGGTGTTTTCGTTTGGCCTGATATGGTTCTCAATCAGAGGCAGGTGTTTGTCATTGTCTCTGATTGGGAGCCATATTTAGGTAGCCTGTTTTCTGTTGGGGGTGTGGGTGTTTGTTTCCGTGTGAGTTTTCTTTTGCCACACGGTACTGTTTCGGTTTCGTTCATGTTCACATTTATTGTTTTGTATTTCATGGTGTTCAGTTTATGTTTTAAAATAAGCGTTATGGACACTTACCACGCTGCGCATTGGTCCTCCGATCCTTCAAACTTCTCCTCCTCAGATGAAGAGGACGACAGCCGTTACAGAAACACCCACCACCAAAGGACCAAGCAGCGTGGTAACAGGCAGCAGCAGCAGGAGAGGCAGCGATACCTGGAGAGATGGACTTGGGAGGAAATATTAGACGGCAAGGGACCATGGGCACAGCCGGGTGAATATTGCCGCCCCAAGGCAGAGCTGGAGGCAGCGAAAGCCGAGAGGCGGCATTATGAGAAGCTAGCGCGGCAGCGCGGCTGGAAGCCCGAGAGGCAGCCCCAAAAAGTTCTTGAGGAGGGGGCACAGAGTGTGGCAGAGTCAGGAGTCAGACCTGAGCCAACTCCCCCTGCTTACCGTAAGGAGCCAAGGATGGAACCAGAGCCGGTCAGGGCGGTATTGGAGGTGAGCGAAGCAGAGACGGTGAAGGAGTTAATGGGGAGATTGGAGGAGAGAGTTATGAGGGAGGCGCTGTGTTGGTGCATGAGGCACGACATCCGCCCGACGGAGCGTGTCGGGGATTTGATGTCACCTGAGTCAGCTCTCCATACTCGTCCTGAGGTGCGTGCTAGCCATCAGGTGAAGACTATGCCAGCCCCACGCACCAGGCCTCCTGTGCGCCTCCCTAGCCCTGCACGTCCTGTGCCAGCTCAGCGCACCAGCTCTCCTGTGGCAGCCCCACATACCAGCTCTCCTGTGGCAGCCCCTCGCACCAGCCCTCCGGTGCCGGCACCACGTACCAGGCCTCCTGTTCCTGCTCCCCGCACTCGCCCAGTGGGGCGTGTCAACAGCCCGGTACCACCGGTTCCGGCACCACGCACCAGGCCTACTGTGCGCCTCCAGGGTCCAGTATGCCCTGTTCCTGCTCCCCGCACTCGCCCTGAGGTGCGTGTTCCCAGCCCGGTACCACCAGTTCCGGCACCACGCACCAGGCCTACAGTGCGCCTCCCGGGACCAGTATGCCCTGTTCCTGCTCCACGCACTCACCCTGTGCACCTCAGCAGGCCAGAGTCTCCCGTCTGTCCAGCGCCGCCTGAGCTGCCCGTTTGTCCAGCGCCGCCTGAGCCGCCCGTCTGTCCAGCGCCGCCTGAGCCGCCCGTCTGTCCTGAGCCGCTAGAGCCGCCCGTCTGTCCTGAGCCGCTAGAGCCGCCCGTCTGTCCTGAGCCGCTAGAGCCGCCCGCCAGTCAGGAGCCGCCAGAGCCGCCCGCCAGTCAGGAGCCGCCAGAGCCGCCCGCCAGTCAGGAGCCGCCAGAGCCGCCCGCCAGTCTGGAGCCGCCAGAGCCGCCCGCCAGTCAGGAGCCGCCAGAGCCGCCCGCCAGTCAGGAGCCGCCAGAGCCGCCCGCCAGTCAGGAGCCGCCAGAGCCGCCCTTCAGTCCTGAGCTGCCCCTCAGTCCGGAGCTGCCTTTCAGTCTGAAGCTGCCCTTCAGTCCTGAGCTACCCCTCAGTCCTGAGCTGCCCCTCAGTCCGGAGCTGCCCCTCAGTCCGGAGCTGCCTTTTAGTCCGGAGCTGCTTTTCAGTCCTGAGCTACCCCTCAGTCCTGAGCTACCCCTCAGTCCTGAGCTACCCCTCAGTCCTGAGCTACCCCTCAGTCCTGAGCTACCCCTCAGTCCTGAGCTACCCCTCAGTCCGGAGGAGTTTCATCAGTCCAGAGGCGCCCCTCAGTCCAGAGGCGTCCCTCAGTCCAGAGGCGCTCCTCAGTCCAGTGGGGCCCTTTATTAGGGTTCCCAGGCCAAGGTCGGCGCTCAAAGGACGCTAAGAAAGCGGACAAAGACATTGGTGGAGTGGGGTCCACGTCCAGCGCCAGAGCCGCCACCGCGGACAGATGCCCACCCAGACCCTCCCCTATAGGTTCAGGTTTTGCGTCCAGAGTCCGCACCTTGTGGGGGGGGGGGTTAGTGTCACGTTTCTGACCTTTATTTCCTTTGTTTTGTCTTTATTTAGTATGGTCGGGGTGTGAGTTGGGGTGGGCAGTCTATGTGTGTTTTCTATGTTGGGGTTTTGTGTTCGGCCTGGTATGATTCTCAATCAGAGGCAGCTGTCAATCGTTGTCCCTGATTGAGAATCATACTTAGGTAGCCTGGGTTTCACTTTTGGTTTGTGGGTGTTTGTTTCCGTGTCAGTGTTTGTCACCACACGGTAATGTTTCGTTTGATCATCGTTTATTGTTTTTGTTCCTGTGTTCAGTTTTTGGATATATATTAAAGACATGAACACTTACCACGCTGCGCTTTGGTCCGATCCTTCTACCACCACAGACGATCGTTACAGCGGGGATGAGGGCCTGGTATACGGGAAGCAGCATATCCTTCGCGTTGGACTCATTAAAGAAAACGTATTCGCCCAGTTCGAGGTGAGTAATTGCTGTTCTGATGTCCAGAAGCTATTTTCGGTCACAAGAGACGGTAGCAGCAAAATTATGTACGAAATGACTTACAACATTTTTGAAAAAACAAACAAAATAGCAAAGTTGGTGTGAGCACACACACACACGTGTACATGCCCACACATACACACAGACATGTTCACTGAGTGTACAAAACATTAGGAACATCTACCTAATATTGAGTTGCACCCCCCTCAGAACAGCCTCAATTCGTCGAGGCATGGACTCTACAAGGTGGCGAAAGCGTTCCACAGGGATGCTGGCCCAGTAGACTCCAATGCTTCCCACAGTTGTGTTAAGTGTGCTGCATGTAGTTTGGGTAGTGGACCATTCTTGATACAGATGGGAAACTGTTCAGTGTGAAAAACCCAGCAGCTTTGCAGTTCATGACACAAACTGGTGCGCCTGGCACCTACTACCATACCTTATTCAAATGCACTTCAATATTTTGTCTTGCCCATTCACCCTCTGAATGGCACACATACACAATGCATGTCTCAATTGTCTCAAGGCTGAAAAATATTTTTTTTAACTGTCTCCTCCCCTTCATCTACACGGATTGAAGTGGATTCAACAAGTGACATCAATAAGGGATCATAGCTTTCCCCTGGATTCACCTGGTCAGTCTATGTCATGGAAACAGCAGGTGTAGGACTTAAGGCATACACACGTACTCATACAGTCACACATTCAAGCACACACACACACACACACACATTATGGTGGGTAGGGGTGTGATACAGTATAGCCAGTTATAAGAGGACCGTTTCTCACAACTGTTTTAGAGGAAGTTACTGTATCTACCTACATGTTAGATGCAAGTAGTTTTTTATTTGGATTTCATGTAATGGACATACACAAAATAGTCCAAATTGGTGAAGTGAAATGAAAAAAATGACTTGTTTCAAAAAATTCTAAAAAATAAATAACTGAAAAGTGGTGCGTGTACATGTATTCACCCCCTTTGCATTGAAGCCCCTAAATAAGATCTGGTGCAACCAATTACCTTCAGAAGTCACATAACTAGTTAAATAAAGTCCACCTGTGTGCAATCTAAGTGTCACATGATATGTCACAGGATCTCAGTGTACATACACCTGTTCTGAAAGGCCCCAGAGACTGCAACACCACTAAGCAAGGGGCACCACCAAGCAAGCGGCACTATGAAGACCAAGGTCAGGGACAAAGTTGTAGAGAAGTACAGATCAGGGTTGGGTTATAAAAAAATATCAAACTTTTAACATCCCATGGAGCAAATCCATTATTAAAAAACGGAAAGAATATGACACCACAAGAAACCTGCCAAGAGAGGGCTGCCCACCAAAAGTCATGGACCAGGCAAGGAGGGCATTAATCAGAGAGGCAACAAAGAGACCAAAGATAACCCTGAAGGAGCTGCAAGTGGTCCTATGGAGTATCTGTCCATAGGACCACTTTAAGCCGTAAACTCCACAGAGCTGGGCTTTACGGAAGAGTGGCCAGAAAAAAATAAGCAAACACGTTTGGTGTTTGCCAAAAGGTATGTGGGAGTCTCCCCAAACATATGGATTTAGGTAGTCTGGTCAGATGAGACTAAAATTGAGCTTTTTGGCCATCAAGGAAAACGCTATGTCTGGCGCAAACCCAACACCTCTCATCACCCGAGAACAACATCCCCACAGTGAAGCATGGTGGTAGCAGCATCATGCTGTGGGGATGTTTTTCATAGCCAGGGACTGAGAAACTGGTCAGAATTGAAGGAATGATTGATGGCGCTAAACACAGGGAAATTCTTGAGGGAAACCTGTTTCAGTCTTCAAGACATTTGAGACTGGGATGGAGGTTCACCTTTCAGCAGGACAATGACCCTAAGCATACTGCTAAAGCAACACTCGATTGATTTAAGGGGAAACATTTAAATGTTTTGGAATGGCCTAGTCAAAGCCCAGACCTCAATTGAGAATCTGTGGTATGACTTAAAGATTGCTGTACACCAGCGGAACCCATCCAACTTGAAGGAGCTGGAGCAGTTTTGCCTTGAAGAATGGGCAAAAATCCCAGTGGATAGATGTGCCAAGCTTATAGTGACATACCCCAAGAGACTTGCAGCTGTAATTGCTGCAAAAGGTGGCTCTACAAAGTATTGACTTTGGGGGGTGAATAGTTATGCACGCTCAAGTTCAGTTTTTTTTTTGTTATTTCTTGTTTGTTTCACAATAAAAAATATTTAGCATCTTCAAAGCAGTTTACATGTTGTGTAAATCAAATGATACAACCCCCCCCCCCAAATCTATGTTGTAAGGCAACAAAATAGGAAAAATTCCAAGGAGGGTGAATACTTTCGCAAGCCACTATATACCTGCACTATGGGTACTGGTTAAAATGAATGCACTATTCATGGAATAGTGTCCCAAATGGCACCCTAGGGTCCCAAATTGAAAAGGGTCCCAAATGGCATCCTATACTCTATGTATTGCACTACTTTTGACCAGAGTCCTGTGGGCCCTGGTCAAAAGTATTGTACTATAAATGGAAGAGCGCTGATATTGTGTAATTTAGGACACTCACTCACAGAAAGCTAGCTTTAGGGAGATGTTGAGAATGACTTGTAGAATACACAGCATCCCAAAACACACAGCAGCCAGCCTGTAGAGTCTTGTTCTTCCATCTGCAGAGGAACACACACACACGCCGACACACCGACACACACACACATGCACGCACACCAACACCATCATTCTACATCACTAATCAATATCATTAAAACAGAACACACATCATCCCACATCACTAACGATTATAATACAAATTCTGACAACCAAACATTTCCATTGCGTCATTGGTTTTCCCCCGATTGAGGGTTGGCAGCAACAGTTTGCTCAAGAGTGCAGTCATCTCAAATGGGATAAACAGGAAGCTAATGTATGAAGAAATTACCGAAATTACACAATATAGCTGTAGTGTGATTACAGGGTCAATCAGCGATTGCTACATCAATTTTTTGGGACTTTTAAATTAATGATATTTACCTATTGATTCCCGAGGACTGTGAGTTCTCGTTCTCCGTGCGAGTAAGACATTTAAACGTGTTAACTATCGCCCCGTAGCACTCACTTCTGTCATCATGAAGTGCTTTGAGAGGCTAGTTAAGGATCAAATCACCTCCACCTTACCTGACATCCTAGACCCACTGTAATTTGCATACCACCCCAATAGATCCATGGATAATGAAATCTCCATCGCACTGCACAATGCCCTATAACTTCTGGACAAGAGGAATACCTTTGTAATAATGTTGTTTATTGACTACAGTTCAGCCTACAACACAATAGTACCCTCCAAGCTCATCATTAAGCTTGGCACCTTGGGTCTGAACCTTGCTCTGTGCAACTGGGTCCTGGACTTCCTGATAAGCCACCCCCAGGTAGTGAAGCAAAGCAATAACACCTCTACTACGCTGATCCTCAACACATGGGCCCCACAAGCGTGCTTGCTCAGCCCCCTCCTGTACTCCCTGTTCACCCATGACTTTCTCAGTGTGCACATCACTGACAACCTGAAATGGTCCATCCACACAGATAGTGTGGTGAAGAAGTCACAACAGCGACTGGTGGTAAAGAAATGTGTCTTGGCCCCTAAGAATTTCACAAACTTCTACAGATGCACCATTGAGAGAAACTGTATCACCGCCTGATACAGAAACTGCACTGTCCGCAACAGCGCGATCTGAAATGGTCCACCCACACAGACAGTGTGGTGAGGAAGGCTCAACAGAAATTCAGCTCGGTCACTAAGACCTTCACAAACTTTTACAGATGCACCATTGAGAGCATCCTGCCGGGCTGTATCACTGCACCGTCTGCAACCGCATCATGTCTTTCCAGAGGGTGATGAGGTCAGCCCAACGCATCACCGGGGGCACACTGCCTGCCCTTTAGGACATCTGCAGCACCCGGTGTCACAGGAAATCCAAGAACTTCATCAAAGACCTCATTCACCTGAACCACGGCCTGTTAACCCTGCTATCATCCAGAAGGCGAAGTCAGTACAGGTGCTGGGAGCGAGAGACTGATAAACAGCTTCTATCTCAAGGCCATCAGACTGTTAAATAGCCATCACTTTCACTAGCCTGCTACCACATGGTTACTCAACCATGGCTGCTGCCCTATGTACATAGACATGGAACACTTGTCACTTTAATAATGGAACACTGGACACTTTAATAATGTTTACATACTGTTTTACCCATTTCATATGTATATACTGTATTCTAGTCAAGGCCATCCTATTCAACTATTGTTGTACATATATTATTCTATGCTACGTATTTTTCAGATATACCATATTTTCTATCCACATACTGTCCATAATGTCTATACTGTACATCCCATCATATATTTATACTCCGGACTCCGACATTACTCGTTCTAATATTTCTATATTTCTTAATTCCATTATTTTACTTTTAGAATTGTACATATTGTTGTGTATTGTTAGATACAGTATTACTGCACTGTTGGAGCTAGGAACACAAGCATTTCACTACACCCTCAATAACATATGCTAATGTGTATTTGTATGCGATATATATATATATATATATATATATATTGAATAATATAAATTATTTATGCCTCATGAGCTTAGTTTAACTGTCTAACCCATCAGAACCCAAACTATAAGCTTGTTTTATGATGGAACTGTTAACAATTGATTGTAAACTAACACTTTATAGCCTCAAATGGTTAAAACTATCATTTTGATCTTATGGATGTTCAGTCCTTGCATACATAGCTCTGTCTATGAATTCGAGAGTGGTTACATTTCTCCAGCCCCATCCCTCAGCTGTTTACCAAAAACAGTGGTAGGGTGTCCACTTTGTTGTTGTTTAAAAAATTGTTTTCGTATTTAAATAGTTCCAAAGCGTTCCAAATAAATACATTGAATGCATACATTTTGGTGTATGTGACACCAGCAGGTTTTGAACCCCACGCTCGTACCAACTGAACCATAAAAAAGTGTTGATTATGTGGTATTTGTGTGTGTGTGTGAGAGAGAGGGAGAAATGATTTGTTCGTACCTGAGAGATGGGTCTCAGTCTTTACTCTCCTCATTGCTCTGTTCTCGTTTTCTTCAATAACCTTGTTTAATTCAATAACCTGTTTATTGACATAGTCGACCATCTTAACTAACTGCACCGTATTTCAATGATTATCCAAATGAATCAATGAATTAACTAATTCAGTCTGTCTGACCTCTTGTTGTAATATCTATGATTCTAACTTACTTTTGCTTACAGTATTAACGTACTTATGATCACCTTTCTGACTGAGTAGTAGTTGAGTAGTTGGTCTGATGTGTCTTTGCCTGGTCCTTCTCTGTTCTCTGTGGCCCACAGCAGGTGGCAGGATGTTTCAAGGCTCAAACCACCAATAAGAAGGAGACTATTGAGATGTATCACAAATGGCACTCTACTCTCTATACAGGGCACTACACAGGGAAATAGGGTGCCATTTGGGATTGAAGCAAGTAAAGCAGACAGTTTTGTGTAACCTCCTCTTCAACCCGCTTGTTCATTCTGTTCCGTGGTTTATTTCTTCCTCTTTTTATAGTTTGTTTTTTTCGATGTTAAGATGTATAGTTCATTATGTATACAACGATATCTCTTTCTCGCTCTCTCTATGTTGGTTAGAGACAGAGAGATAACAGCAGTTGAGACTTTGTATTAACAATATTGTTTTCTGTCACAACAATAGCCATTTATAAATGGGTTTCAATCAGTTAATCATGTCTGGATTGGTGTGACTGACTCTGTTGTTGAGGGGATCTGGAAATTGGTGAACGGCACACCACTGACCACAGCTTAAGGAGTAGGACTGATTTTCTTTGTTGTTCATACTCTAGATTCTGAGAGAGTGGCCAGTCTACCTCTGTATTGTTTCTACTGCAGGTATTGGCGGGATGGACAGCCTGATGGTGGTGTAACTCGAGCTGTGTGGTTATCTCTTATGACTCATCAGGAGAATGGCATGACTATCGGGGTTCCTCTTTAGACAACTGGATATGTGAGAAATAGGCTTCTCATGGGTACTTTCTCTGCACTGCTGTTTATGGAAACCCTACTGTATATTAATGATGGTCTGAAGACTGATGTGATTTGGTAGAATGACACTTTAAACTAGACGTTCAACATAAAAAGCAATTAGTTCTGCTAACTCCATGTTTTTATTTTTATTTATTTTATTTCACCTTTATTTAACCAGGTAGGCCAGTTGAGAACAGGTTCTAATTTACAACTGCGACCTGGCCAAGATAGAGCAAAGCAGTGCGACACAAACAACAACACAGAGTTACACATGGAATAAACACATGTACAGTAAATAACGAAATAGAAAAAATCTATATACAGTGCGTGAAAAAGAGGTAAGATTGGGGAGGTAAGGCAAGAAATAGTCCGTAGTGGCAAAGTAATTACAATTTAGCAATTAAACACTGGAGTGATAGATGTGCAGAAGATGAATGTGGAAGTAGAGATACTGGGGTGCAAAGGAGCAAACAAACAAAAACAATATGGGGATGAGGTAGTTGGATTGGCTATTTACAGATGGGCTACAGTGGGGCAAAAAAGTATTTAGTCAGCCACCAATTGTGCAAGTTCTCCTACTTAACCCTTTCATGCGTGAGTTCCAAATATCTCTAACGGTCGCCCCAGCGTGAGTTTTTTTATGCACGTGATATTAGAACGTTCTCTCCATTCCAGAATGTGTTTGTTATGTAACAGTACATTTCATCCGCGCTGCCCTCAAACAAAAGCACGCAGCCTGTTTTTATTTGTCAATTTTAAATTATTTCTAACAAGTTTTTTATTTTCTAATAACAGTTTGAAATGAGGTGTGTTCCGCCTCATTCATTCACATAAAAGTAGTCATTTTTACTTTTGCGGACCAATTAATTTTTTTGACATTTCTGACCCGGACAAAATTCCCCAAACACTTCTCAATTGTTTGTGCAGGACATTTACTCATCTGCCGTCCTGCATACACGTGTTCATATTATTCCACCTGTCGCCTGCATCGAAATCAAAGTTGTTTTCGTTACCAATAATACCTTTGGAAATGTGTGCGTTTCTATCAAAGTGCCTTATTACGTTATAATAGTTTCTGCATGTCGTGTTATGTCGTTTCTACTGTAGCATCATGTTTTTGTGTATATTCCTTATAACCGCGGACACGCGATGTAACGTTACTCATTTCATAACATTTATGGTGTTATACTCAATGCTTAGGTAGCTAGCTACATTCTCCTATTAGCTCTGGAAAACAATGCTAATTGCGTCAGGGAAGTATTAGCATGTGTTGTATTTTGAAGCTACCCTGGCCTTATGACTCCCAAGTGGCACAGCGTCTCAGTGCTAGAGGCGTCACTCCAGACACCCATCTTCAAATCAAGACTGCGTTTCTATCAAAGTAAGTGCCTAATTACGTTATTGTGTCGTGTTATACCGTTTCTACTATAGCTCACTGTGTGAATGGAGCATAATATATTTGTATATATTCCTTATAACCGCGGACACGCGAGGTAACGTTACTCACCTTTTATGGTGTTATATTCAATCGTGCTTATGTAGCTAGTTACATTATTCTATTAGTTCTGTAAAACAATGCTAAATGCGTCAGAAGTATTGGCATGTTGTATTTTGACGCTACCCTGGAAAAATTGAAAAATATCTTATACCACTTGGTCGTTTTCTGAGTGCATTCCACAAAGCTGTTTATCATCCACTGCCCCCATTTTGAGGTAATAGTCAAGCACGCAGTCTGGTTTCATGTTTCTCTGTCTGGTTTGTTTCTCTCTCCCGTCAGGTGGTCCACCTTCCCTGTGGCCGACATGGTTGCTGTATGGACAGTGGAGAGGACATGGACGTCTCGTTTGTCATGCCACTTTACTGCCAGCTGTTAACATTTCTTATTTTGTATAACGGGTCATTTAGGATGGTAGTAGCGTTGATGAAATGCAGTCATAGCAGCAGAACTAGAAAGCAGTCTTTACTGTCACCAGGAATGTATACATTTCACTAATTGTGGTTGTCCCCCACTCCTGGCTCTCTCTTATCCTGTAGCTCCAAGGCATAGCGATTGGTCTCTACTATGTCTCCCACCAGCTCCTCTGTCAGAAACAACTTGAAGCACTCTGCCTCAGTTGGAAATGGCAAGGGGCGTTGCACTCCAGACTGGGACTCATCAAAGCAAACACCAGGGCCAGGAGGGGTGAAACAGCAGGGCCAGGAGGGGTGAAACAGCAGGGCCAGGAGGGGTGAAATGACTGGTGGCCTTCCAGCTACCACAGAACTCCTGTACTTCATCCACTGTTGGTATGCCTCCATCACCACCAGCATCTTCAAAGGGAACTGGGACTTTGTCAGTGGACAAGGGAAATTCAGATTCAGGGTTCTCAATGGCTACAAGGTTGGGGGGCAGCTCCTCACTGTCACTGTCAGAATCTGATTCCTGACTTTCATACTCAGACTCATTGTCAGAATTTTAAAAAATCTCCAGAATTTCCACATTTGTTTGTTGTCTCCTTTTGAAAGACATTGCTAATGCTTCAGCTCATCTCACTAGCTACATACATAAACAACAACACTGAATGGTTTAGAGTGAGAGGGTACGTGGTTGACTGCCGGCACGCGCCACTTGTATCAATAAATCACTATCAGAAAATGTTTTGTGTGGCAATTATTTGTGTATTTACGGTTTTATTCACATGTTTTCAAATCTAGGTGACAAATCATGCATTCCGAATCTTGCACAGATTGTAATGGGCACATATTATGTGTGTAAAATACTTTTTTGAAGGTTGTACTGATTATATGATGAGCTACGCTAATTCCAGCTGTGTAGTCATGTTTGTTGACGTTCAATGCATTCTGGGTTCACGTAATCGTCTGTTTGACCAAAGATGTTATAGCAAAATGAGGTGAGTAAGAGTTCACTCGTTTTTTGAGGACTTCCGGAAATGAATGGTGGGATGTGAACGACGGTAGACGACACACCCCTTCAACATGCATACTATAAACAGACCAAACTCATCTCGTCTTCTCTTATTATCTTCGGTTTCTGTGAGGAAAAAAAAATGCATGGCTGCGCGCTGAAACTAATCGTCGGATTACTTTCGATTTCTAAAAAGTGCTTTACCTAATTATTTCGATCAATGGTGTGCTCACCCGTGATGTGATTAATTATACATAATAATTGCTATTAGCTAATTCATATTGTAGTTTATGTCAGCCGAGAGTTAGAAAATATGACTGCTTGTGTTGGGTCAATCTTTCCTCAGCGCTAGGACAAATGTAGCCTACATTTTTCCGGTTAGGATGATTGTGTTATGCTATATATTCTTCTGTGAATATCTGAACATTGAATCCAAAAATAAACTGCTCACATTCTGGACATAACTTTGTAAGGACTGTGTTTGTGTAAATAGTTTCTGAAAAAAGTGTGGCCAGCTCAAACGCTGATTGTTGCGTCATTCGAAACTGGCCGTTCTAAACGAGCGTTCTAAATGAGTGTTCTAATCACACGGGTGTGATCGTACGCTTCAGGGACCACTGTAGAACGATCACACCCGTGTGATGGTACGTGTGAAAGGGTTAAAAAGATGAGAGAGGCCTGTAATTTTCATCATAGGTACACTTCAACTATGACAGACAAAATGAGAAAAGAAATCCAGAAAATCACATTGTAGGATTTTTAATGAATTTATTTGCAAATTATGGTGGAAAATAAATATTTGGTCAATAACAAAAGTTTATCTCAATACTTTGTTATATACCCTTTGTTGGCAATGACAGAGGTCAAACGTTTTCTGTAAGTCTTCACAAGGTTTTCACACACTGTTGCTGGTATTTTGGCCCATTCCTCCATGCAGATCTCCTCTAGAGCAGTGATGTTTTGGGGCTTCCTTTGTGAATTACTATAAAAATCAAACTTTCATTAAATCACACATGAAAGATACCAAATTAAAGCTACACTTGTTGTGAATCCAGCCAACATGTCAGAATTCAAATAGGCTTTTCGGCGAAAGCAAACGATGCCATTATCTGAGGATAGCAACAGAGTTAACAAAGAGAGAGAAGCATATTTCAACCCTGCAGGCACGACACAAAACGCAGAAATAAAAATATAATTCATTCCTTACCTTTGACGAGCTTCTGTTGTTTGCACTCCAATATGTCCCATAAACATCACAAATGGTCCTTTTGTTCGATTAATTCCGTCGATATATATCCAAAATGTCCATTTATTTGGCACGTTTGATTCAGAAAAACACCGGTTCCAACTTGTGCAACGTGACTACAAAATATCTCAAAAGTTACCTGTAAACTTTGCCAAAACATTTCAAACTACTTTTGTAATACAACTTTTGGTATTTAACGTAAATAATCGATCAAATTGAAGATGGGATGATCTGTGTTCAATACAGGATTAAAACAAACTATAGCTAGCTTTCTGGTCTCGCTAACTAACTAACAGTACACCTCAAGTGCCCCTCGTTCAAGATGGCCGTACTTCTTCATTACACAAAGGAAAAAACCTCAACCAATTTCTAAAGACTGTTGACATCCAGTGGAAGCTGTAGGAATTGCAAGAAGGTCAATTAGAAATCTGTATTCCCAATGAAATTTCATTGAAAAGAGAGTGACCTCAAAAAACGGTTTGTCCTCGGGGTTTCGCCTGCTAAATAAGTTCTGTTATACTCACAGACTTGATTCAAACAGTTTTAGAAACTTCAGAGTGTTTTCTATCCAAATCTACTAATAATATGCATATCTTATCTTCTGGGGATGAGTAGCTGGCAGTTGAATATGGGTATGCTTTTCATCCAAACGTGAAAATGCTGCCCCCTATCCTAGAGAAGTTAAGCATTTCCTAGGTCACCTAACAGTACAAGCTCTGAAGATAGATGGGGGGCCATCAATTCATATATGGTGTCCAGGGCACAGCTGGGGGCTGAAGGTGGTCTATAACAAGCGGCAACGGTGAGAGACTTGTTTCTGGAAAGGTGTTTTTTTGGGGGGTAGAAGCTCTAATTGTTTGGGCACAGACCTGGATAGTATGACAGAACTGCAGGTTATCTCTGCAGTAGATTGCAACTCTACCCCCTTTGGCAGTTCTATCTTGTCGTAAAATGTTATAGTTAGGGATGGAAATTTCTGGATTTTTGGTGGCCTTCCTAAGCCAGGATTCAGACACTGCTAGGACATCCGGGTTGGCAAAGTGTGCTAAAGAAGTGAATAAAAAACACACTTAGGGAGGAGGCTTCTAGTGTTAACATGCATGAAACCAAGGCTTTTACGGTTACAGAAGTCAACAAATGCGATCGCCTGGGGAATGGGAGTGGAGCTAGGCACTGCAGGGCTAGGATTACCCTCTACATCAGCAGAGGAACAGAGGAGTAGTAGGATAAGGGTACAGCTATAGGCTATAAGAACTGGTCGTCTAGCGCGTTCGGGAACAGTAAAAGGAGCAGGTTTCTGGGCGCGGAATAATAGATTCAAGGCATAATGTACAGACAAGGGTATGGTAGGATGGGAATACAGTGGAGGTAAACCTAGGTATTGAGTGACAATGAGAGAGGTTTTGTCTCTACAGAAACCATTTAAATCAGGTGAGGTCACTGCATGTGTGCGAGGTGGAACAAAAGGGCTAGCTAAGGCATATGGAGCAGGGCTGGAGGCTCTACAGTGAAATAAGACAATAATCACTAACCAAAATAGCAATGGACAAGGCATATTGACATTAGGGAGAGGCATGCGTAGCCATGTGATCATAGGGACCAGTGAGTAGCTAGGCGAGCTGGAGACACGGTGATTCAGACAGCTAGCAAGCCGGGGCTAGCAGAAGGGCCTTAGGGGGACATCGCGATGGAAGAGTCTGTTGTAGTTCCCTCGGACGGTTACGTCGGTAGACCAGTCGTGATGGATCGGCGGGGCTCCGTGTCGTCAGTAAAAGGGGTCCAGACCAATTGGCAAAATAGGTATTGTAGCCCAAGGAGTGGCTGATGGCCCGCTTCAGCTAGCCAGGAGATGGGCCTAGCACAAGGCTAGTTCCAGGCTAACTGGTGCTTGCTTCGGGACAGAGACGTTAGCCAGGAGTAGCCACTCGGATAGCAGCTAGCTAGCTGCGACGATCCAGTTGAAAAGGTTCAGAGCTTGCGGAATCCTGAGATGTGGAGATTTGGTGGATAAAAAGCAGTCCGGTATGCTCTGGGTTGAGTCGCGCTGTGCAGACTGGCAGGAATGAATGGGCTAAGGTTAGCTGATGACCGCTAGCAGTGGCTAACTTACTACTAGCTAGTAGCTATTTAGCTGGCTTGCTTCTGTTGGGGGTTCCAGTTATAAAGTATAGAAAATAGCAGATACATACCACATTGGGTGAGGCGGGTTGCAGGAGAGTATGTGGAAATTGAGGTTAAAAATATAAAAAATATATACAAAACATATACAAAGAAAAATATATATATACACGGGACATGACAAGACAAAGACAAAGACGTCTGAACTGCTACACCATCTTGGAAAGAGATGGAAACCCGTTGCCTAGAACCATTTGAGTAACCCAAGGTAAGTCAGTGTTCAATACTTATAGTAATAAAGTGACATCACCACCCATATGGTTATCTTTTAAAGTTCTAAATACTTTACTGTTTTGTTTTGTTTTATGAACTGTTTGACACTAAATTACATGATGTATTCTGAAGTATAACGATTGAAGTTACTTGAACATGAATAATTGTGGTAGTGAACATAAATATTTAGGGTCCCTTCTATTCAGAGTTGGGGAGTAACGAATTACATGCGAACCCAATAATGGTTGAATTGAAGAAGTTTAAGCTCTCTATCATTCATTGATTTTGTGACCATCTACTGTTTAACCTGTCTAGGACTGGGGTTCCGCTCGCCAACAGCTAATGAAATTGCAGGGCGCCAAATTCAATCAACAGAAATCTCATAATTAAATTAAGAATCTTTGATATTCTTCATCAGATGACACTCCCGGGACAACATGTTACACAATACATGTATGTTTTGTTTGATCAAGTTCATATTTATATCCAAAAACCTCAGTTTACATTTGGCTTTGCCTCCAAAACATCCTGTGAATTTGCACAGAGCCATATCAAATCACATAAATAATCATAATAAACATTAATAAAAGCAAACCATGCAATAATCTGAGTACGGCTTTCAGAGACCAACACAACCCAAGAAGATATCTGCCATGTTGGAGTCAACATAAGTCAGAAATAGCATTATAAATATTCACTTACCTTTGATGATCTTCGTCAGAATGCACTCCCAGAAATCCTAGTTCCACAATAAATGTTTGATTTGTTCCATAAAGTCCATTTATTTCCAAATTCCTCCATGTTGTTCGCGCGTTCAGTACACAATCTAAACTCACGACGCGCGGGCAGGTCCATGAAAAAGTTCCAACGAAAAGTCATATTACAGTCCGTAGAAACATGTCAAACGAAGGATAGAATCAATCTTTAGGATGTTTTTAACATAAATCTTCAATAATGTTCCAACTGGAGAATTCCTTTGTCTTCAGAAAAGCAAATGGAACATAGCTCGCTCTCACGTGAACGAGCTCAAAGCATTCTGCCAGACCTCTGACTCAATCCCCTCTCATTCAGCCTCACTTCACAGTAGAAGCATCAGACACGGTTCTAAAGACTGTTGACATCTAGTGGAAGCCTTAGGAAGCGCAACATGACCCATATCCCACTGTATCTTCAATAGGGAATGAGTTGAAAAACGACCAACCTCAGATTTCCCACTTCCTGGTTTGATTTTTTCTCAGGTTTTTGCCTGCCATATGAGTTCTGTTATACTCACAGACATCATTCAAACAGGTTTAGAAACTTCAGAGGGTATCTACTAATAATATGCATATATTAGCAACTGGGACTGAGTAGCAGGCAGTTTACTCTGGGCACGCTTTTCATCCAAACGTGAAAATGCTGCCCCCTATCCATAAGAAGTTTTAAGAACCAAACGGAAGCAACATAGCAAAACAATCATTTCTATTGGACAAATTCGGATAGCTCCATCCCCGTTACATTCCATTTGCTTCCGTTTAACCTTTCACGAGCCTCTACCCCGGGTCCGGGATCACCCCCCACCCCCCCCCCACACACTGATTAGCATAGCTAGCATAGCTTCACAAGTAGATAGTAGCATCTAAATATCATTAAATCACAAGTCCAAGACACCAGATGAAAGATACAGATCTTGTGAATAAACCCATCATTTCTGTTTTTTAAAATGTTTTACAGGGAAGACACAATATGTAAATCTATTAGCTAACCACGTTAGCAAAAGACACCACTTTTTTTACTCCACCAGTTTTTTACTCCATCAGTAGCTATCACAAATTCGGCCAAATAAAGATATAAATAGCCACTAACCAAGAAAAAACCTCATCAGATGACAGTCTGATAACATATTTATGGTATAGGATAGGTTTTGTTAGAAAAAAGTGCATATTTCAGGTAGAAATTACAGTTTACAATTGCACCGACCATCACAACTCGACTAGAATTACTACAGAGAGCAACGTGTATGACCAATTTACTCATCATAAAACATTTCATAAAAATAGACAAAGCATAGCAATGGAAAGACCCAGATCTTGTGATTTCAGACAATATTTCAGATTTTCTAAGCGTTTTACAGCGAAAACACAATAAATCGATAAGTTAGCATACCACATGTGCAAACGTTACCAGAGCATCGATTCAAGCCAAAGAGAGCTATAACGTAATCATCGCCAAAATATATTAATTTTTTCACTAACCTTCTCAGAATTCTTCCGATGACACTCCTGTAACATCATTTTACAACATACATATAGAGTTTGTTCGAAAATGTGCATATTTAGCCATACAAAACCGTGGTTATACAATGAAAATAGTAGCAAATCAAGCCTCAAAATGTCGGACGTCATCTTTCAGAGTGATCTAGTTTAATCGAAAGCTAATCATATACTTGACTAAAAAATA
The DNA here is from genome assembly GCF_045679555.1 of Salvelinus alpinus. Taxonomy (NCBI): domain Eukaryota; kingdom Metazoa; phylum Chordata; class Actinopteri; order Salmoniformes; family Salmonidae; genus Salvelinus; species Salvelinus alpinus. Next base: position 37,530,191 of record NC_092097.1, read on the forward strand.
CAGGGTTGACAGGAATCGAAAGACAAATTAGTTCTTAATGCAACCGCTGATTTACATTTACATCTAAAATTATCCTTACTGTGCAATACAGGGTTCCCCAAGTGAAGCGATAACAAACAAAATGGCGGATTATGCGTTTAAAATATTTCGACAGAACAACGATTTATCATATTCAATATTTCTTACTATGAGGTGATTTTCCATCAGATTCTTGGGCAATGTATCCTTTCTTGGGTCTAATCTTCTTTTGGTCGATAGATGTCCTCTGTCCTTCGAAATGTCCACTAACATCGACCGAGACCCCGAAACGTGCCCAAAGCTTCAAAGTGCACGACAAAGAAATTCCTCAAAATCGCACTAAACGGATATAAATTGCTATAAAACGGTTCAAATTAACTACATTATGATGTTTTTAACAACTATAACGAGTAAAAACATGACCGGAGAAATATTACTGGCTAAACAACCATTTGGAAGGAGGCAAGTCCGATGTCCATCTTGCGTAAGACGCGCAAAGGGAAAGAACGGTACTTCCACGTTTTGTTGTTTTATAGTGGCTCTGATTGCGCAATCGAATCCATTCAAAACGTCATGACGTACTGACACCCAGAGGAAGACGTAGACAGTGTCGGTTTCTCCATAGCATTTACAGGCACCTTAAAACCGACCCCAGATCAGGGGTCAAAATTTCTGAAATCTGACTCCCTGTCAGGAAAAGTGCTGTAGAAGTAGTTCTGTACCACTCAGAGACAAAATTCCAACGGCTATAGAAACTAGAAAGTGTTTTCTATCCAATAATAACAATAATATGCATATTGTACGATCAAGAATTGAGCACGAGGCAGTTTAATTTGGAGACCAAAAAATGCTAATGCGGAACAGCACCCCCTATAGTTGCAAGAAGTTAACAGAGCAAATGAAATGTAACCACACTTTATAAGTCATATATCATCATTTATACTATATAGGCCTATATAGCACTTGAAAAGTCATCAACAGCTATTGTTGCAAATCAACCCAGGTTTAACCTAAAAATAGACAATACATATAGACCTAGGGTTTCAAGCTTTGGTTGATTTCAAATGTAATCTCTAAGGTAATCATCAATATGTTTGATTTACGTCTCCATCTCAACCAAAAAGTTAAAGAATAGGACTAAATCAAATGAAACGTTATTTAAAGTACATTTAAAGTTTGATTAGATTAGATTTAGTTCTATTCTTTAAATACGATTTTGACTCCAACATATCAATTATTAATTTGTAGACAAAGTGGATATTGAATTGTGTTTCAAATTCAAAATTTGAAGGAGATGTATCTTCTGCTTGGATAGTTGCATCTGTGCCACTGACCAAGTCTGGCTTTAATTCCAGTTTGTCTACAGATTAATAATTGATATGTTGGATTCACGTCTCAATCTCAACCAAAAACCTTTGTTAAAGAATAGAACTAAATCAAATCAAACTTTAAATGCATTTTAAATAAAGTTTAATTTGATGTAGTCCTGTTCTTTAACTTTGATTCTTGGTTGATATGGAGACATTAATCCAACATATAAATTATTCATTTGTAGACAATTCACCTTCACTTTTTCAATACAGTAAATAGCCTATAAACTTGTTGACAAGTTAACAAATAATATGTTGGATTCAGTTCTCCAACTAAGTTAAAGGATTAAGCTAGTGGCTCAGATGAAACTATCCAAGCATTAGATATCCTTTAGATGTTGATATTTGGTTGTGTTGTCAAGAAAACACAATTCAATCATATTTTTGTAATACAATAAATAGCCTTTAAGTTAAGGCTATCTTAAAAACGAATGTAATTATTATGTTATTCAACCTTGAAATGAGTAACACATCCATGTCCACATTTTGAGGTTAGCCTACTGTAACTATAAAAGTATTATGATGTAATCATACTGTAGAAAGCATACATGCAAAAGTCGCAGGTCTGTGGAGATTTTCACTACAGCATTGATCACTTGCACTATGTACTTTTAACCCTATCAGTCCCGAGACCTCAGCAAACATCGGCTTTTCATTTATCTGACTTTCATTTATCTGCATGTCCAGCCCTTATATTTAGCCTCACAATGAAGTGTTTTACAATTGACATAAACAGTTGCATTCATGAGTTTTCTTGACAAATGTCAATAAAATAAAAATAAGGTAAGCAAAAATGCTTTAAGTTTCTATAAATGCTGTAAGTACAAAAATTCTTTGCTCAGTAGGAAATTAATATCCAACCAGTCAGTGACAATATGTCCTGGGATTTCCTATGATTTTCAATGTGGAAGAGCCCCTTACATTCTAACGACACTTGTGTAGCTTGTCATAGAGCATAACATGTTACACTGTTACACGTGTGTTTGTGAGTCTCAGCTTTTCATGGACAGCTTTTAATAGTTTGTAGCTCAAACCATTCTGACTCCACGGAAGTTTTTGTATAAAAGACCAGCCCTGGGCCCCTTCAGGATCGACCCTTGTTTCACAAACACGGTGCTAGCTCAGCCCCCGTTAAATCACACAGACTAATGGTTGGTAACAACGGAAGCAGATAGACTAATCAAATGATACAACCCAGAAGGGTGTAGCTCAAACACACAATGTTTAAAAGGGGTTATTAGGCCAAATCAGGCTGGAGCGACAGTGTGACTTATTGGGTTAATGTAATCTCAACTACAATCCAGATCATTTTGTTGAGCAATTAGATGAAGCATAGTGATGACACATTGTTGTTGTATAAATACAACATATCTGACATTGTATTCCCATTTGAACTTTGTTGTGCTTTCAAATGGTTGAAAGTGCAGTGATAACACATGTAGATGATAACTAAATAAAAAGTGTGACATTGTTTTTCCATTGGATTGATGGTTGTGCCTTTAGACGATTGAAAGCATAGTGATAACACATTTGAAATTAAACAAACTTCTGTCTTTTTGAGTGGGTGAATAAATGTTGAAATCTCATTGATCAATGTCTCAACCAAATATTACCCAAATTTTCACATTGAAATGACGTGGTGTGCCCAGTGAGTTGCAGGCAATGGTGCCAGTTGGACACCCAATAACAAATATTTAACTTTTGGGCTTACGGAACATAAAAAAACATAAAAATTCCCACTGACAGAGAGCTAGTTAAGTTAAAGCTGGTTGGCATGCCACATCACAGCCAGCTCTCAGATCCACTGCAGCAGAGATAGAGAGATGATGAGTGACAGAACACAGTATAACAGAGCCCTGCATCTAATTGAAAGGCGAGCAGAGAGGTTGACAAGAGCTCGAAGGAGTAATGACATCCTGTAACAAAGCAGCACGCTGAGGTGAAGCACTCTGAGGTGAGCCAGACCCAGGTGATGACAGCAGAGTAATGACAGCCAGGTGACAGGTGTATTAGACCTCCGTGTGGGCTCTGCGCCACCGGAAACTCAAACCAACTCTTTGCTAATCACCCATGACAGCCATGGCCAGCCTGGTAAATGCAAATCCAGTATACTCAAATTAGTATGATTTGCTATGTTTGGTATGGTTAGGTAAGACAGATGCTTACTTAAGGCAAAAACAAAAGTAGGGTGGCTGGGTGGTTAGTCGGTTGGTCGGGTAGGCATATGTAATGTGAATGTCTCACAAACCAAAGGTTGCGAGTTTGAATCTCCTCACGGACAACTTTAGCATTTTAGCTAATTAGCAACTTTTAAACTATTTCCTACTTTTGAGCTACTTTGCAACTACTTAGCATGTTAGCTAGCCCTTTCCCTAACCCTAACCTTAACCCTTGCGTATAACGCAAACGTCTAGCAACCCAAAGGGTTTGAGTTCTGGACCTCATAAGGACAACTTCCGCATTTTAGCTAATTAGCAATTTTTCAACTACTTTGCAACTACTTAGCATGTTAGCTAACCCTTCCTCTAATCCTAATCTAAATCATAAACTTGACCCTAAACTCTAACCCTTAGCCTAGCTAACATTAGCTAGCTAGCGTTAGCCACGTAGTCACCTACATTAGCTAAAATTTGTAACATATCATATGTTTTTCAAATGTTACATATTGTACGTTTTGCAAATTTGTAACAAAATATCATTTTTGAAAATCACAACATATAATATGAATTGTAATTCATAACATATCATAGGAAATGATTGATGGACAACCACAAATGAATGCAAACCTTCCTTTCTTTTTTCTTATTTCTCATGTATATTTTTTGTTATTATTATTTTTATACACTGAACAAATATATAAACTCAACATGCAACAATTTCAAATATTTTACTGAGTTACATTTAATATTTTCAATTTTCATAAATAAATTAGATCCTAATCTATTTATTTCATAAGACTGGGAATACAGATATGCATCTGTTGGTCACAGATACCTTTAAAAAAAGGTAGGGGGGTGGATCAGAAAACCAGTCCGTATCTGGTGTGACCACCATTTGCCTTATACATCGCAACACATCTCGTTCGCATAGAGTTGATCAGGCTGTTGATTGTGGACTGTGGAATGTTGTCCCACTCTTCTTCAATTTCTGTGTGAAGTTGCTGAATATTAGTGCAAAATGGAACACGCTGTCATACACATCGATCCAGAGCATCTCAAGTATGCTCAATGGGTGACATGTCTGGTGAGTATGCAGGCCATGGAAGAACTGAGAAATGTTCAGCTTCCAGGAATTACGTACAGATCCTTGCGACATGGGGCCATGCATTATCATGCTGAAACATGAGGTAATTGCGGCTGATGAATGGCACGACAATGGGTCTCAGCCATAGAATGTGAGCATTTGCCCACTGAAATCGGTTACGACGCCGAACTGCAGTCAGGTCAAGACCCTGGTGAGGACAACGACCATGCGCATGAGCTTCCCTGAAGAAGCCAGATGTGTAGGTCCTGGGCTTGCATGGTTACACGTGGTCTACGGTTGTGAAGCCAGTTGGACGTACTGCCAAATTCTCTAAAACGACCTTGGAGACTGCTTATTGTAGAGAAATTAACATTAAATTATCTTAAAACAGCTCTGATTGACATTCCTGCAGTCAGCATAACAATTGCACCCTCCCTCAAAATGTGAGACATCTTTTCTTAACTGACTTTGTTGTCCCCATGGGGAAATTTTGTTGCAGTGTCATGTACACGTTTAAAGTGCAGTTCAAATACAAAACAAATTGACAATACAACTTTCATAACAGTTACATACCAATAAAAAGAGACTAGCCTGCAGGTCTAACTGGGTCGATAGGAACATTAGCCTGAGCTATTTAGGAGAGATATCACACCTGCCACAAATTATTGTCTAGTTCTGTTTTTCCTGCCGAGGGGTGCGCCCAGAGGGGAGTGGTTGAAAGTCCAGTAACAAAGGGGGCTTGGGTCTAAAATTATTTTGTGATTCTTGCGGAGGGCCCTGACCTTAACCTCTTGACGCTAGGGGTCAGATTTTTTCATTTTTAAAAATAACGTTCCCAAGGTAAACAGACTATTTCTCAGGTCCAGATCGTAGAATATGCATATAATTTACAGATTAGGATAGAAAACACTCCAAAGTTTCCAAAACTGTCAAACTATTGTCTGTGAGTATAACAAAACTGATTCTGCAGGCAAAAACCTGAGAAAATCTAACCTGGAAGTAAATCTGTGTTTCCTGGCCCGTCTTTCTTCCATTTAAAGGGGTATCAACCAGATTCCTTTTCCAATGGCTTCCTCAGGCTGTGACCAGGCTTTAGACATAGTTTCAGGCTTTTATTTTGAAAAATAAGCGAGATTTTTCAAAAGTAGTCAGGTGTTCTATGATTAGTTCCTGCGCGAGAGAGGGTAGCTCTCCATTTTCTTTTTCTCTCTTTTTGAGTAGGTTACGGTCCGGTTGAAATATTATCGATTATGTTTGTTAAAAACAACCTGAGGATTGATTATAAAAAACATTTCACATGTTTCTACGACCATTACAGATACTTTTTGGAATTTTCGTCGAACGGAACGAGGCTTTGGTTTTCTGAACATAACGCACAACCCAAATGGCGTTTTTTTGTTATAAAAGTAATATTTATCGAACAAAAATAACATTTGTTGTGTAACTGGGAGTCTCGTTAGTGCAAACATCCGAAGATTATCAAAGGTAAGCGATAAATTTTATTGCTTTTCTGACTTTCGTGACCAAGCTAACCAAGCTAATATAAGGCTAACTGTTCTAGCATTGATTGATACACTCACAAAAGCTTAGATTGCTTTCGTTGCAAAGCATATTTTCAAAATCTGACATGATAGGTGGATTAACTTCTTGCAACTATAGGGGGTGCTGTTCCGCATTAGCATTTTTTGGTCTCCAAATTAAACTGCCTCGTGCTCAATTCTTGATCGTACAATATGCATATTATTGTTATTATTGGATAGAAAACACTTTCTAGTTTCTATAGCCGTTGGAATTTTGTCTCTGAGTGGTACAGAACTACTTCTACAGCACTTTTCCTGACAGGGAGTCAGATTTCAGACATTTTTACCCCTGATCTGGGATCGGTTTTAAGGTGCCAGTAGATGCTATGGAGAAACCGACACTGCCTACGTCTTCCTCTGGGTGTCAGTACGTCATGACGTTTTGAATGGAGTCGATTGCGCAATCAGAGCCACTATAAAACAACAAAACGTGGAAGTACCGTTCTTTCCCTTCGCGCGTTTTACGCAAGATGAACATCGGACTTGCCTCTTTCCAAATGGTTGTTTAGACAGTGATATTTCTCCGGTCATGTTTTTAGTCGTTATAGTTGTTAAAAACATCATAATGTAGTTAATTTGAACCGTTTTATAGCAATTTATATCCGTTTAGTGCGATTTTGAGGAATTTCTTTGTCGTGCACTCTGAAACTTTGGGCACGTTTCGGGGTCCCGTTCGATCGTTAGTGGATATTTCGAAGGACAGAGGACATCTATCGACCAAAAGAAGATTAGACCCAAGAAAGGATACATTGCCCAAGAATCTGATGGAAAATCACCTCATAGTAAGGAATATTTAATATGATAAATCGTTGTTCTGTCGAAATATTTTAAACGCATATTACGCCATTTTGTTTGTTATAGCTTCTCTTGGCGAACGCTGTATAAGAAAGTAAGGATAATTTTAGAAATGTAAATCAGCGATTGCATTAAGAACTAATTTGTCTTTCGATTCCTGTCAACCCTGTATTTTTTAGTCAAGTATATGATTAGCTTTCAATTAAACTAGATCACTCTGAAAGATGACGTCCGACATTTTGAGGCTTGATTTCCTAGTATTTTCATTGTGTAACCACGGTTTTGTATGGCTAAATATGCACATTTTCGAACAAACTGTATATGTATGTTGTAAAATGATGTTACAGGAGTGTCATCGGAAGAATTCTGAGAAGGTTAGTGAAAAAATTAATATATTTTGGCGATGATTACGTTATAGCTCTCTTTGGCTTGAATCGATGCTCTGGTAACGTTTTCACATGTGGTATGCTAACTTATCGATTTATTGTGTTTTCGCTGTAAAACGCTTAGAAAATCTGAAATATTGTCTGGAATCACAAGATCTGGGTCTTTCCATTGCTATGCTTTGTCTATTCTTATGAAATGTTTTATTAAGAGTAAATTGGTCATACACGTTGCTCTCTATAGTAATTCTAGTCGTGTTGTGATGGTCGGTGCAATTGTAAACTGTGATTTCTACCTGAAATATGCACTTTTTTCTAACAAAACCTATCCTATACCATAAATATGTTATCAGACTGTCATCTGATGAGGTTTTTTATAGGTTATTGGCTATCAATATCTTAGTTTAGCCGAATTGGTGATAGCTACTGGTGGAGAGAAAAAATGGTGGACAAAGAAATTGTGTATTTTGCTAACGTGTTTAGCTAATAGATTTACATATTTTGTCTTCCCTGTAAAACATTTAAAAAATCTGAAATGGTGGCTTTATTCACAAGATCTGTATCTTTCATCTGGTGTCTTGGACTTGTGATTTAATGATATTTAGATGCTACTATCTACTTGTGAAGCTATGCTAGCTATGCTAATCAGTGTGTGGGGGGGGTGGGGGGTGATCCCGGACCCGGGGTAGAGGCTCGTGAAAGGTTAACAACAAGCTAAGCTGTGTTTTGGTATATTTCACTTGTGATTGCATGATTATAAATATTTTTAGTAATATTCTTGAATCTGAATATCGTCTTGCAGAATTTTCTTCTGGCTTTCACGGACCGGAACGAGGCTGTAGTTTTCTGAACATAACGCGCAACCCAAATGGCGTTTTTTTTGTTATAAAAGTAATATTTATCGAACTAAAATAACATTTATTGTGTAACTGGGAGTCTCGTGAGTGCACACATCCGAAGATTATCAAAGGTAAGCGATTCATTTTATTGCTTTTCTGACTTTCGTGACCATTCTAATTTGGGGATAGCTGTTCTAGCATTGATTGATACACTCACAAAAGCTTGGATTTCTTTCTCTGTAAAGCATATTTTCAAGATCTGACACAATAGGTGGATTAACAACAAGCTAAACTGTGTTTTGGTATATTTCACTTGTGATTGCATGATTATAAATATTTTTAGTAATATTTTGCGCCCTGCAATTCAGCGGTTGTTTAGGAAAATGATCCCGTAAAAGGGATCCGTAGCGCAGAGAAGGTAAAGATCTCATCCAGGCCTGTCTGACTCCAAGTACATTGCTTGCTGTGGTGATAATCGTTCTCAGCATATTTCTCTTGCTGACAGTGGAATTGCCAAACCAACAAACAATACAAAAAGTTAGTATAGTACAGTCAACCTTAAAATATCACAGCTTTTTGAGAAAGTACAGTCTCATTTGACTATTTTTGTATATCAGGTCTGTACATTTACTCCATTGAAGCTTATTGTCCAAGAGGACACACAGCTATTTATATTCCTCTACAATCTCTATGTTCTGACCTCTGATAGATGTTGCAGAGGTAGGTGTTGTACGCTTCCTGAAGTCTATGCACATCTCTTTGGTCTTTTTGGTATTGAGGAACAAGTGGGATTCATCACACCACTCTACAAAGTAATTTAGGACCGGCCATGGTGTTCCTCGTCCTCATGCAACAGGTTGACAAAACTGCACATTTTAGAGTGTGCCTTTTATTGTCCCCAGCACAAGGTGCAGCTGTGTAATGACCGTGCTGTTTAATCAGCTTCTTGATATGCCACACCTGTCAAGTGGATGGACTATCTTGAAAAAAGAGAAATGCTTACTAACAAATTTGTGCACAACATTTCTGAGAAATAAGCTTTTTGTGCGTATGGAACATTTCTGAGATCTTTTATTTCACTTTATATTTTTGTTCAGTACACTATTTTCATATTGCATACTGCATTGTTGGGAAGGGCTTGTAAGTGAAGCATTTCACTGAACTTGTGCATGTGACAAATAAAACCTAAAACTCCATCTCTCCAGTCTATATGTAACAGGTGTGTGATAAATATTCAGACTGAGTGCCACTGGAGTTTTCTTGTCCTCCTACTTAGCTAGTAAAACTACTTCTCTGTTGTCGATATGTATTGTGAATATATATGTATTGCGATTTGATGTTCCAAACATATGTCTTACTATTCTGTATGTCTGCTGCAGAGAGACAAGAGAGAGCCATGATAAAAAAATTGTTTTGATCAGTCATGGAAATAAAAGTGCACCCAACTAGCCGACTAGTGCTAGCTAACGCTACCTAGCCAATTGTAAAAAATAATAATAATATTGCGATATGTAACTGTATCGATTGCTTCTCCCTTCACTAACCCCTGCCCCCTCTAAAAGACATAACATTGTTTATGTATTTTTTATTTGGGAGAGAGAGATATAAGGTATGCTTCAAGGTTGGGATCAAATCCAATTCACTCATGAAGTGGAGAATTTATATTCGAATTTCAACAAACTTCAAGTTCTGGAATTGGAATTGAATTGGAATTAGACTGTGTTTAATGTTTAAATTGGAATTGAATTGTAAAAACCTTATATCTTTGGAATTTAGTTCAAATGGAATTTAATATTAGTACATTTCCTAGTTGGAATTAATGCAAAAGTATGAAAAATGTACTGCAGGATTTGTATTGTATAATTTCAACTTGAATTTCTATATTTCCAGTATAGCTAAGCCAGTGTTCCCCAAATTCTGTCCTCGGGACCCCAAGGGATGCAATTTTTTTGCCCTAACACTGTACAGCTAAATCAGCTATATAGTGCTAGGGCAAAAACCAAAACGTGCACATTTTGGGGAAACCCTAAGCTAGGCTATCTGAACAGTGCCATGATCAGCCTGAAAGCCTGCGAGAATTGAATTGGAATTGTTGGGGATATTATTGAATTGGGAATTAAATTATTGGAATTTACCCAACATTGGAAATGAGAGGAATTTAATTATTGTGCTTGTTGAAGGCCTGGATTGCCTTCAGTAAAAATGTAGACACTACTCTTCTCAAACTGTTTAAGCTATCAACTACAAAACATGAAAACCATAGGAATACAGTGATAGGAATCAAGCGATACAGCTGTTTTTTTAACCGCATCAACTACTTTTTCATGAAGCTAATTTCCCACTGTTGAATTAACTGCAATGGAACTTTCAGAATGATCTAATTATAGCATTGGGTGAGCACATTCTAAGACTGATTGTGTACACACAGCTCACTCCAACCCACAAAATAACCCACTATAACAACCCCACTCACTAAACACTCTGCAATAGCTACCCCATTTACCTTAGCTAACCCATATGATTACCTGACTTTAGGCCAACCTATCTACAACATTCACTGTTACTACTGCAGTGTACTGCTATCATTGCTACTATTACGCTTACTGCTACCACAGTCAATACTACTACTACTACTAGTACTAATTCTATGGTCATATGACATGAAAATAGAAGTCTTTGGCCATGCACACCAGTGGTGGACATCAGTCAGGAAGTTAACTTCTTTATGATAGGGGGCAGCATTTTCACTTTTGGATGAATTGCGTGCCCATAGTGAACTGCCTCCTACTCTGTCCCAGATGCTAATATATGCATATTATTATTACTATTGGATATAAAACACTCTGAAGTTTCTAAAACTGTTTGAATGATGTCTGTGAGTATAACAGAACTCATATGGCAGGCAAAAACCTGAGAAAAAATCCAACCAGGAAGTGAGAATTCTGAGACTGGTCAATGTTCAACTCATCGCCGATTCAATTCCCTATTCCCTAAGATATGGATGTGTTTGCACTTCCTACGCCTTCCACTAGATGTCAAAAGTCTGCAGAACGTGGAATGAAGCCTCTAGTGTGATGTGGGGCCGGATGTGAGGTGTTTCAGTCATTGGTCTGGCAGAATGCCAGTTCCTGGTCACACGCTTTCCTCATGATATCGCCTTGCGTTCCATAACTTCTACAGACATGAAGGAATGCTCCGGTTGGAACGTTATTGGATATATATGATAACAACATCCTGAAGATTGATTCTCTACTTAGTTTGACCAGTTTATTCGACCTGGAATATAACTTTTTGAAGTTTTCGTCCGGGTTTGCCTGCATCTGCGCGAGCGTTTGGACATGTGCACTAAACATGCTAGCAAAAGTAGCTACTTAGACATAAGTAATGGACATTATCGAACAAAACAACGATTTATTGTGGAACTAGGATTCCTGGGAGTGCATTCTGATGACGATGATCAAAGGTAAGGGAATATTTATGATGTAATTTCGTATTTCTGTTGACTCCAACATGGCGGAGAAATGTTGTTTTTATCTGAGCGCCGTCTCAGATTATTGCATGGTGTGCTTTTTACGTAAAGTTTTTTTGAATTCTGACACAGCGGTTGCATTAAGAACAAGTGTATCTTTAATTATATGTAAAACATGTATCTTTCATCAAAGTTTATGATGAGGATTTCTGTTAATTGACGTGGCTCTCTGCAATTTCTCCAGATATTTTGGAGGCATTTCTGAACATGGCGCCAATGTAAACCGAGATTTGTGGATATAAATATGCACATTATCGAACAAAACATAAATGTATTCTGTAACATGATGTCCTATGAGTATCATCTGATGAAGATCATCAAAGGTTTGTGATTCATTTGATCTCTATTTCTGCTTTTTGTGACTACTATCTTTTGCTGGGAAAATGGCTGTGTTTTTCTGTGGCTATGTACTGAGCTAACATAATTGTTTGGTGTGCTTTCCCCGTAAATCCTTTTTGAAATCAGACATGTTGGCTGGATTCACAACATGTGTAGCTTTAATTTGGTGTCTTTCATGTGTGATTTCATGAAAGATTGATTTTTATAGGAATATATTTGAATTTGGCGCGCTACATTTTTTCTGGCTTTTGGCCAAGTGGGACGCTACCGTCCCACATACCCCAGAGAAGTTGAAGCTTGGTCGCAAATGGGTCTTCCAAATGGACAATGACCCCAAGCATACTTCCACAGTTGTGGCAAAATGGCATAAGGACAACACAGTCAAGGTATTGGACTGGCCATCACAAAGCCCTGACGTCAATCCAATAGAACATTTGTGTGCAGAACTGAAAAAGCTTGTGCGAGCAAGGAGGCCTACAAACCTGACTCAGTTACACCAGCTCTGTCAGGAGGAATGGGCCAAAATTTACCCAACTTATTGTGGGAAGCTTGTGGAAGGCTACCTGAAGCATTTGACCCAAGTAAAACAATTTAAAGGATATGCTACCAAATACTAATTGAGTGTATGTAAACTTCTGACCCACTGGGAAATCATTCTCTCTACTATTATTCTGACATTTCACATTCTTAAAATGAAGTGGTGATCCTAACTGACCTAAGACAGGGAATTTTTACTAGGATTAAATGTCAGGAATTGTGAAAAACTGAGTTTGATGTACTTGGCTAAGGTGTATGTAAACTTCCTACTTCAACTATATCTGAAGTAAACAGTGTAAAACTGGTCATGAGACCTCCATACCTTGCCGAGAATTTACTTTTTGCCTGGAGCTGTGAAACTGTTACCTGACGACTCCAACTGAATTCTTCCATTGCTTTGTTTGCTACATACTGTACTTCAGTCTGAGACTTCTAATCTATGAAGTTGTTTGTGGTGACGTCAAAATAAGCGATTGGATCATTTCTAACCAATCACAGTATCCAAGCCAACGACTCCTGTCTCAGACTCCAGTATTTATGATGCAGTAGTTTGTGTCAGGGGGCTAGGATCAGTCTTATATCTGGAGTATTTCTCCTGTCATATCTGGTGTCCTGTGTGAATTTAAGTATGCTCTCTCTGATTTTATCTCTTTCTTTCTCTCTCTGAGGACCTGAACCCTAGGGCCATGCCTCAGGACTTCCTGGCCTAATGACTCCTTGCTGTCCCCAGTCCACCTGGCCATGCTGCTGCTCCAGTTTCAACTGTTCTGCCTGCGGCGGCTATGGAACCGAGATCTCGTACAATGCTGTGTACTATTCCCTTCACAGAACAGTGCAAACTGTCTCTAACCAGAATAGAAAGAGGAGTGGCAGGCCTCGGTGCACAACTGAGCAGGAGGATGAGTACATTAGAGTGTCTAGTTTGAGAAACAGACACCTCACAAGGCCTCAGCTGGCAGCATCATTAAATAGTACCCGCAAAACACCCGTCTCAACGTCAACAGTGAAGAGGCGACTCCGGGATGCTGGCATTCTAGAGTTCCTCTGTTCAGTGTCTTTTCTTTTGCCCATCTTAATCTTTTCATTGGCCAGTCTGAGATATGGCTTTTTCTTTGCAACTCTACCTAGAAGGCCAGCATTCTGGAGTCGCCTTTTCACTGTCCAATGTGTTCCATGTCTATGTACATAGGGCAGAAGACTCTAAGGTGCAAGGTTGAGTAACCGGGTGGTAGCCGGCTAGTGACAGTGACTAAGTTCAGGGAAGGATACTGGGCGGAGGCCGGCTAGTGATGGCTATTTAACAGTCTGATTTCCTTGTGCTAGAAACTGTTTTTCAGTCCCTCACTCCCATTTCAGATTGTCAGTGGTGTGTACGCAGAGCAACATAAAGCTTATCACCTCGTCGATGTGGATAGGGGTGTGCTCCCTCTGCTGTCTCCTGAAGTCCATATTCAGCGCCTTAGATTTGTTCCCACTCAGGTTATTTTCCTGGCACCACTCAGCCAAGGCCCTCACCTCCACCCTGTAGGCTCTCTCCTGCATCTCCTGAACAGGGAGATTACAGGAGGGGGCTAGGCAAGCACCCTTGTGGGTCCCATGTGTTGAGGAGCAGCGTAGTGGAGGTGTTGTTGCCTACCTTCACCACCTGGGGGCAGCCTGTCAGGAAGTCCAGGAACCAGTTGCACAGGGAAGTGTACCGACCCAGGGCCCCATGATGAGCTTCGAGGGTACTATGGTGTTGAAGGCTGAGCTGTAGTCAATGAACAGCATTCTTACATAGGTATTCTTCTTGTTCAGATGGGATAAGGCATTGTGCAGTGCGATGGCATCTTCCGTTGATCTATTGGTGCGGTATGCAAATTGCAGTAGGTCTAGGGTGTTGAGTAAGGAGGAGGTGATATGATCCTTAACTTGATGACGGAAATGAGTGCTATGGGGTGATAGTCATTTAGATCAGTTACCTTCAGTTTATTGGGTACAGGAACAATGGTGGACATCTTGAAGCAATTGGGGACAGCAGACAGATAGGGAGAGATTGAATATGTCCGTAAACACTCTAGGTTGACGTCTGGGCCAGCAACACCCTGCTACAACTCAACTCCTCGTGGAGTGAAAGAGGTATGGGACTGTAGGTGCGAGTAAGGATGACAAAGGCAGAGAATGGTACCGTTTACAGGGAATTTATTCCGTCACTCGGTAATTTTTGGGAAAAGGGCCTGGACGGAACCAAAGCAAAGAAAGTAAATATCAAAGCCCCCCCTCCTACCTTACCTGCCTACCCACTTAACTTAACACCACTTGGTGCGCTAACCAAAATGCAGGGGGTGGTCCGCCCAGGTCTTACCTAGTGTGCATAGAGTAAACTACTACGGGTTATGTATGCCCGCAGGCCTCTTGCCTCAGCACTCCCTAGCATCCCCTTCCCTTCTAGGAACAAATGAAACAGAATACTCCAAACATAATTAAACAATTTCAAGAATCAAAAACTCAGTTCTATTGGCACACACATACCTCAAATCAGCAGCTACAAAAATACTTAACAAACCTGTCTCAGCCACAACTAAGACAGGGCACACTCATCATCTCCTTCTGCGCAACAACCAACATAGAATATCACCCTCAGCTCTCTCCTAACAAAGGAACACTGGCTTATATAGCTGGAGAAGGAGTTTGTAATGGGATACAGCTGTGTCCTGACGAGGGGGCGGGGTCAGCTCCAATTAGCAATGGGGGCCGACCAATCAGCTGCTTGGGGGAATTTCAGGAAGCCATCCTGAAACACACACATACATACAAATACACAAACCACAACACAGAAACTGGGGAATGTAACACAGCAGACTTGCAAGGGTGAACAGGCTTAAATGTCTTGCTCACATTGGCCACAGAGAATGAGACCTCCTCGGGAGCACCCCATCTCAGGAGTTTTTGCCTATAGGAAGGGAGGAGCAGAATGGAGTAGTGATCTGATTTGCCAAAGGGAGGGCGGGGCCATCCTGGAAGGGAGAGTAACAATGGTTGAGAGTTTGAGGCACGAGTACTACAGGCAATGTGTTGATTGAACTTCAGTAGCGCTTTCCTCAGATTTGCTTTGTTAACGTCCCCAACTACAATAAATGTCGCCTCAGGATATGTGGTTTCCAGTTTCCAGTGTAGTTCCGTCGTGGTATCGGCTTGAGGGGAATTTACACAGCTGTGATGATGACCGAAGATAATTATCTCAGGAGGTAATGTGGTCAGCAATTGACCACATTTGAGGTATACTAGGTTGGGTGAACAAAAAGACTGAGTTCCCGTACGTTACCACAATCCCACCATGAGTAGTTTATTATGAAACATACACCTCCGCCTTTCTTCTTCTCGGAGAGTTCTTTATTCCTATCGGCATGACATATTGAGAACCCAGTTGGCTGTATGGACGGGGACAGTATATCCAGAGAGCCTTGATTCTGAGAAACAGTGTATGTTACAGTCCTTGATGTCTCTCTGGAAGGAGATCCTCGCCCTGAGCTCATTTATTTTATTTGTCCAGGGACTGAACATTAGTGAGTAATATACTCGGAAGTGGTGTATACGCCTCCTGAGTAGGACTAAAAGTTCACTCTGAATACCTCTTCCCCATCGGCGGCATCTTGGAGCAGCCTCTGGGATAAGTTCAATTCCCTTGGGGGGTACCAACAAAGGATCAAATTCAGAAAAGTTTTATTTCTGATCAATATTCTGGTGAGTTACCGCCGCTCTGATATCCCAAAATTGTTTCTGGATGTAGGTAATAATTCAAAAAAACGTTCTGGTCTAATATTGGGAGAAATAACACAACAAAAAATGTAAAATACTGCAAAGTTGCTTAGTGGCTAGAAACAGAGCTGCCATGTCTATTGGAGCCATCTTGTCTTTTGCCATTCATACAAGCAGGGTTCTAAAACGCGACCAATTTGGTCACATACGCATCGTAATATTTTGCTGTGTGACCTGCAGTTTTAATTTGGGAGCACCTGTGCAACAAAAAAATAATCATAAAATAAAAAAATAAAATACAATTGTTGTAATAATAAGGCTTCGCTGTACCGTTGTTTTCCGAGTGAAGATTCCAAAGTGCACATTCAAAACTGCTTGTTTCTAGTCCAAATAGTTCAAAAGATCTGACCCATATTTCTGGCGCAACATTTTTTCTTTGGGGGTACCAGAATATCAAAATATTTTTGGGCACAGCAATGAATGAATGACAGATGTCTTGCATGTCGTCATCAAACTTAACACTCCTAAAGAGACACTGTACAATTTTTTATGTAATGCATCTTAATTGGAAACCTCATTTAGCATTTTGCTTTATCATGATGATGTGGCTGGTGACACTGCTTCTTGAAAGTCCAATATTTAGAAAACTTGATTGCTGACATGCAAAACATGTTGGGACCGTCTCAACAGTGGACTAATGATAAAAATACCAACATATTCAAACAATTATAATAACTCCACACCTACAAACCATCCCAAAATAACTAACTTTAACTAACCCATAGCCTACGACAACCCTATTACTACCATTACTCCAACTACCATTACTACTGCAGTCACTACCACTACTATTTCACAACCATAAATACTTCAAGACTAGCAAGCACACACATGTTCTTTGGGAAGTGTCCTTTTCCAGTTCTCTGAATTCAAAGACTGACCTGGAATATCACTTGAATTAAATGGAATTTACAGGGAGAGGGAATTAAATGGAATTTACAGGGAGAGGGAATTAAATGGAATTTACAGGGAGAGGGAATTAAATGGAATTTACAGGGAGAGGGAATTAAATGGAATTTACAGGGAGAGGGAATTAAATGGAATTTACAGGGAGAGGGAATTAAATGGAATTTACAGGGAGAGGGAATTAAATGGATTTTACAGGGAGAGGGAATTGAATGGAATTTACAGGGAGAGGGAATTAAATGGAATTTACAGGGAGAGGGAATTGAATGGAATTTACAGGGAGAGGGAATTGAATGGAATTTACAGGGAGAGGGAATTAAATGGAATTTACAGGGAGAGGGAATTAAATGGAATTTACAGGGAGAGGGAATTGAATATGTGGAAATAACCCCAGCTGTTGAACGCTTACCTTGGATTTGAGTCTACGAGTGGGTTCATTTCCTTCTGGTACTGATGGCCCTGATTCGCTGGCTGACATCAACACAAGACAACAGATGAGGAAAAGAGAATGTCATGATCTACTAATGATGCTATAATCAATCAGATACTAATCTTGGCACTTAGAACCCAATCTCAAAAGCACATTGGCCGCTAACGTTTCAATTTAAAGGCTTTCAGTCACAAGACTAATAAATAAAAAGTATCCTCCACACACATTTAGTATGTTATCTTTTCTAACTACCTCAGTTATATTTTAATTACAATCTGTGTAGCGACAAACACCTTCAATGCACCTCCGTCAACTGCCTGATGGTGACGCTGTTGCTACATATGTTACTACCGAGTGCAGAGGAGTACTACAGTAAATCAAGGTGAGCAGGGAGGGGAGATAGAGAGAAGCAAGATGTGTGACCTGTTGCCACAAGAAAAGGAAAACCAGTGAAGAATGAACACCATTGTAAATACAACATGTATTTATGTTTATTTATTTTCCCTTTTGTACTTTTAACTATTTGCACATTGTTACAACACTGTATATAGACATAATATGACATTTGAAATGTCTTTATTCTTCTGGAACTTTTGGAAGTGTAATGTTTACTGTTAATTGTTGTTGTTTACTTCACTTTTGTTTATTTTCTAGTTCACTTGCTTTGGCAATGTTAACATATGTTTCCCATGCCAATAAAGCCCCTTAAATTGAAAATTGAAGTTCAATTGAGAGAGAGAATAAGCCTAATGTGCACCTTATATTATCATTCAGGAGAGTGATAATATGATATGATATACTTTATTGTCCACAAGGGTAAATTTGACCTGGACAATGGAGAGATACTATCTGGGCCCACTTCATTGCTTCCTTCAATTAACTGTGTACAGTATGTGTGTTACAAATCCCTTTGGCCCGACAGTCTAGGGGGGATGGTTACAAGACCCGTAACATAACTCATGCAATTTATAATAGTGAAAAAGTAAGAGTGAAATAACCAGACACTAAAATTACCGTCAAACACTCAGGGTTTATTTGAAAACACACGGTAATGGGGGGGGGGGGGGGGGCAGGAAAAGGGGCTGAGCTGGACCCAAGGAAAGAAACAAATCTCCAAAGACACCCCTAAGCTAGACTAGCCTACTTTAACAACAGCTAACTAACTAACCAAAAATACAGAGGGTGGTCCGCCCAGTTCTAATTAGTGTGTTTATACAAAGTATTCCTACGGGTAATGTATGCCCATGGGCGACCTATCTAGGTACCCCCTTTTCCCACCGTCAAACAAACACCATAACAAAACCAATACTCACAGGTGGGGACAAAGTGACATGTAGTTGCAAAAACCAACTAAGAGATCTACAGACAGATGGCATTGACAGAGCGATTGAGCTCTAGAGAAAACAACTGACAGGGTTTTAAACCAAGGGAAAGGGAATGTGATTGAGTAAGGGAAAATGAGCAGGTGTCTTCTGATTAGCGACTGATTGGTGACTGATATATTCCACCTGTGAGGGGAGAAGGAGAGCAAAGAAATACACACACACAGGATACACACACAGGTTACCTGTATCTGTAAAACAATGTGTACGTATGAAATGAGCACCACCATCCCCCTATGCTGTGTGTGTGTGTGTGTGTGTGTGTGTGTGTGTGTGTGTGTGTGTGTGTGTGTGTGTGTGTGTGTGTGTGTGTGTGTGTGTGTGTGTGTGTGTGTGTGTGTGTGTGTGTGTGTGTGTGTGTGTGTGTGTGTGTGTGTTATGGTAGTAGCCCAACAGTTATAGTGTCTGTAATGGCCCCATTCACTGGAGAGTGAACCTACCAAGAGGAAAGGCCTTGAGTTCTCTACAGTGCACTTGTAATGCACTTGTAATGCGGCTAGACCATAATAATGTGTGATGGCCTGTGGCAAGATTCACTAGAGTAAGTCTGGACTGGAGAGAGGGCTTCTGAGGATAATCATTAAAGTCGCACTCTAGACTCCTTTTCACCTCATTTATCACCTGATTTACTTAACAAAAGGCACATCTCAATAGGTGGATCAGACGTGGGGGGTGGAGCTTTCCTCTTTTGTTCTCTATTGCTTCTCTATTGTTCCCACAAGCAAGAGGGAAACCCAACACAAAAAGGAAAGACTGCCAGACATCACCATTCTGGTGGTCCAAATATCGTACTTTAGCACCAATAATCACATCCGTAAAAAAAATGTTTTTGTTGCGCAAGACTTGAAAAGTAGCATTAGTTTGTTGTCCTCCTGTATTGAAAACAGATAGACCCGTCTTCAATTTGATCGATTATTAACGTTTACAAATACCTTAAGTTGTACTACAAAAGTAGTTTGAAATGTTTTGGCAAACTTTAGAGGTAATTTTTTAGATATTTTGTAGTGACGTTCTTCAAAGTGAAAGCTGTTTTTTCTGGATCAAACGGGACAAATAAATGGACAATTTGGACATATACAGACAGAATTAATCGAACAAAAGGACCATTTGTGATGTTTATGGGACATATTGGAGTGCCAACAAAAGAATCTCGTCAAAGGTAATGCATGTTTTATATTTTATATCTGCGTTTTGAGTAGCGCCGGCATGGTTGACAGATGCTAAACTCTCTTTGTTGACATTGTGCTATCATCAGATAATAGCATCGTTGGCAGGATTCACAACCAGTGTAGCTTTAATTTGGTATCTTTCATGTGTGATTTAATGTGTGTTTCATGTGTGATTTTTTTGTAGTAATTTATTTGAATATGGCGCTCTGCTTTTGGCCAAGTGAGACAGTAGCGTCCCGCCTAAACTCAGATTTTTAGATATAAATATGAACTTTACCGAACAAAACATACATGTATTGTGTAACATGAAGTCCTATGAGTGTCATCTGATGAAGATCATCAAAGGTTAGTGATTAATTTTGTCTCTATTTCTGCTTTTTGTTACTCCTCTGTTTGGCTGGAAAAATGGCTGTGTTTTTTTGTGGCTATGTACTGACCTAACATAATCGTTTGGTGTGCTTTCGCCGTAAATCCTTTTTGAAATCAGACATGTTTGCTGGTTTCACAACAAGTGTAGCTTTAATTTGGTGTCTTTCATGTGTGATTTCATGAAAGTTGGATTTTTATAGTAATTTATTTGAATTTGGCGATCTGCATTTTTACTGGCTGTTGGCCAAGTGGGACGTTAGCGTCCCACACATCCCAGAGGAGTTTAAGCAATGGATTTTTTTCTGGTCACTCTTCAATAAAGCCCAGCTCTGTGGAGTGTATGGCTTAAAGTGGTCCTATGGACAGATACCCCAATCTCCGCTGTGGAGCTTTGCAGCTCCTTCAGGGTTATCTTTGGTGTCATTGTTGGCTCTCTGTTTAATGCCCTCCTTGCCTGGTCCGTGAGTTTTGGTGGGCGGCCGTCTCTTGGCAGATTTGTTGTGGTGCCATATTCTCTCAATTTTTTAAATAATGGATTTAATGGTGCTCAGTGGGATGTTTAAAGTTTCTGATATTTTTTTATAACCCAACCCTGATCTGTACTTCTCCACAACTTTGTCCCTGATCTGTTTTGGGAGCTCCTTGGTCTCCTTGGTCTTCATTTTTTTTCACTTCACCAATTTGGACAATTTTTTGTATGTCCAATACATGAAATCCAAATAAAAATCCATTTAAATTCCAGGTTGTAATGCAACAAAATAGGTAAAACGTCAAGGGGATTGTAACGATTGTCGTCGGGAGAAAGAGAAGAGGACCAAGGTGCAGCGTGGTAAGTGTCCATATTAATAATTTAATCAAAACTGAACAGTAAACAAAATAACAACGAGGAAAAAACGAAAACGAAACAGTTCTGCAAGGTGACATACACTAAACAGAAAACAACCACCCACAAACAAAAGTGGGAAAACAGGCTACCTAAGTATGGCTCCCAATCAGAGACAACGATAGACAGCTGCCTCTGATTGGGAACCACACCAGGCCAAACACACAGAAACAGAAAACCGAGACCTACAACATAGAATACCCACCCACATCACACCCTGACCAAACCAAAAATAGAAACATACAAAGCAATCTACGGTCAGGGCGTGACAGGGATGAATAATTTTGCAAGGCACTGTATATGGATACCTATTTCTTTGCTAACCGCTCAACACAGAATAGCCGCATGTGTGCACTCCCTCAAATTGTTTGGAGAAAATATTTACATTTTATTCAGCTTTGTTCAATTGTATTCTTCATACTATAAAATAATATAAAATAATGCCACATAATTCTAAACCAATCTTGTCTGCTAAATGAACTAGTGTAGCCAACAGCCATTTTGCATAGTCACATCAGGACCTAACATCAAATCAAATCAAATTGTATTGGTCACATACACATGTTTAGCAGATGTTATTGCTGGTGTATTGAAATGCTTGTGTTTCTAGCTCCAGTGCAGTAATATCTAATAAGTAATATCAGTAACAATTTCACAACAATACACACAAATTTAAAGTAAAGGAATGGAATTAGGAATATATAAATATTTGGACGAACAATGTCGGAGCGGCATAGACTAAAATACAGTAGAATAGAATAGAATACAGTATATACATATGAGATTAGTAATGCAAAATATGTAATCAGTGTCTAGTGTTCCAATTATTAAAGTGGCCAGTGATAGGGCAGCAGCCTCTATGGTGCTAGTGATGGCTATTTAACAGTCTGATGGACTTGAAATAGAAGCTGTTTTTCAGTCTCTCTGTCCCAGCTTTGATGCACCTTTACTGACCTCGCTTTCTGGATAATAGTGGGTGAATAGGCAGTGGCTCGGCATATAGCCCGAAAGGATGCTCTCAATTGTACATCTGTAAAAGTTTGTGAGGGTTTTAGGTGCCAAGCCAAATTTCTACAGCCTCCGGAATCCATAAGGACAACTCAGAGTATGCTATTATTTTCTTCTGAAACAGACATTTTCTTCATATTATGCTTCTTTAGACCTGTATAAAATAAATAATGGATTTATTGTGAAGGTGTAGGCTATATTACATGGATTTATTAGACTTTTTAAAATGTAGATGTTCCAAAGGTCTGTATCAGTGGCTTGTAGGCCAGGAGATGCTAAATGTATTCATGTTAATTAACGGTCAATTACCATGAGACCAAAAAATATTTGCTTGACAATCACCGGCTGATTACATTTTGTGACCGCCACAGCCCTACCCATCAAGCTTGGTACAAGCAGGTGGCAGTGGTGTACCGGTGTGGGGAATGTTTTCCTGACACATGTTAGGTTCCTTGATACCAATTGAGCAACGAACGTTTCCAACACCATGCAGATTCAATGACCCGAAGAATTCAGGCTGTTTTGGAGGCAAGGGGGAGTCCGAGCTGGGACTATACAGATCAAAAATATAAACGCAACATGCATCAATTTCAAAGAGTTAGAGTTCATATAAGGAAATCAGTCAATTGAAATAAATAAATTAGGCCCTAATCTATGGATTTCACATGACTGGGAAGGGATGCAACAATGGGTGGGAATGGGAGGGCATAGGCCCACCCACTTAGCAGCCAGGCCCACCCACTGGGGAGCCAGGCCCAGCCAATCAGAATAAGTTTTTCCCCACAAAAGGGCATTATTACACACAGAAATAATCCTCAGCATCCACCCTCAACCCCATCAGACAATTCCGCAGGTGAAGAAGCCGGATATGGAGGTCTTGTGCTGGCATGGTTACACTTGGTCTGCGGTTGTGAGGCCGGTTGGAAGTACTGACAAATCCTCTAAAATGACATTGGAGGCAGTTTATGGTAGAGAAATGAACATTCAATTCTCTGGCAACAGCTCTGGTGGACATTCCTGCAGTCAGCATGCCAATTGCATGCTCCCTCAAAACTTGAGACATCCGTGGCCTTTTATTGTCCCCACCACAAGGGGCACCTGTGTAATGATCATGCTGTTTAATCAGCTTCTTGATATGCCACAACTGTCAAGTGGATGGATTATCTTGGTAAAGGAGAAATGCTCACTAACAAGTATGTAACCAAATTTGTGCACAACATTTTAGAGAAATAAGCTGTTGGTGCATATGGAACACTTCAGGGATTTTTATTTCAGTTTATGAAACATTGGACCAACACTTTACATGTTGTGTTCATATTTTTGATCAGTGAAGATGGCATTTTTTTGACATTATTTGACATTATTTGACATTATAAGCTTGCAGAGCTTCCCGGGCATTAGAGAAGAGACACATCATACTCATCGTCGACATCTCTAACGCACAAATACTGTGGCAGGTAATGGCTAACTAGCTAATTACAGAAAATAGCTTACGGTTGTGAATGTGATAAAACTAAAGCAGGGCATTCTACCTGATAATGTTTTAACTTGTGCACTGTCTCGTCGCTGTCTCAGTTAGAATGACAAAGGGCGCGATGGTCAACAAACATTCCACCAGAAAACAAACTAAGTGTTGTTTATACCAGTGAAACTTGTCATATTCTTATTACCTACAGACATGTTAGACGAAGTTTAAACCAGTCTTAACTCACACGGATACAGAGGGCATGCGTAATGGAAGAATGAGAGAAGGTGATACTTGCCACTGGCTGGCGTCGGAGAACAGCGTAATGACTCAATCACGATTAATAACATTGTTTGGATGGCTGACCATTGTGGGTTATCACAAACACACCTTATCTGTGGAAATCTCGAGGAAGAGACGCTCCTATGGAAGTCTTGGGGTTACTGACAGGAGAAGGAAGAGAAGACTGATGAAAACTTTTATTGAGGATATAATATTACCGTGTGAATTAAATTGTCATGTGTGGATTGTTTCAAGAGTTCATAAAGAGCTGTATATTTGTACATGTTTTATTGTACTGTAAGTGATATGGATTTATTGTTACAGGGAAACTGTGTTATTTTGTTAATTGGATGGCGGATAGTTCAAAGAGGGTGCGACATATGGCTCCTTTTATTCTATAATGTTTCGTGTATCTCATCTACACTGTAATTGTTTGAGTGTTAATTTGTTGGTGACTAATACACTATATTAGTTGAATTTAGAAAATGCATTGCTCATTTTGCAGAGTTAGTATTTGATTGACTTTTAATTGAGTAGGTCTATTGGGAGTTGTTATTTACACTATGCACAGAGCACATGCTTGGGTACCACGTTGACATCTCTAATCTGCTTCCCTCAATAAATTAAAGCTATAACATTGGTTTCCAGGATTAGTTGATTGTATCTAGTCTGTTAACGATTGTATAATGATGCAAGTAAGACACAAGTTAATTATAGTCATACTGAGAGGTGATGTAAGGCTCACTACCTTAACTAGATTCCACCAGAGATGTACAGGGCCTGTTGCATTTATAATATTTTATATACACATAATTTATATACACATAATATGGGAGTCAGATTGATGAATGTAGTTTATTATTATATTCAACATAATTTCTAAATAATGATTGGATAATTTCCATCCACCTACATATTGGTGACCACTCCTCAGTTGATGGGGATTTCTATATTCCCCTACACATGTTCATGTCAACTCAACGTTGTTAAACAAGAATGTAAGCTTATAATAGCCATACTTTTCTCAAACCACAAGTCAAAGTCAACAATCCTAAAGTCTTTGTAAACACTTTATGATTTTGTATTCTAGGACTCAATCATATAGCCTATGAAGAGAGCCAGAGGAATGCATTGGGTCTATGAGGAGTACATGACTCACCATTGGTGTGTGTGTCCAGGTGGATGTGTCATCAGTGCTGGTGCTGATGCTGATGTTACATTGGTGGACATGAGAGACACTGAGACCTGGTGCTCCTCCCATCTCTTCTTCCTCCTGCTCCTGCCATAGACTGGCCAGTATATGTAGCTCCTCTTCTTCCATACGTAGCTTCTCCTCCTCCTGCATACGTAGGCTGTCCAACAGACGCAGATCACAGCTGCTGGACCAAACAGGCTCATGCCTCCTCTCCCTCCTCTCCTCGCCCACCTTCAAGTCAACAACAACAAATAAAACCAAGACTGATTACAGACACTGCATTCCAAACCTCAAGGTAAAGGAATTTGACTGCTTTTGAGTGCTGGGCTTTCTGGTTTGATCGTGGTATGTATCAAGCACATGCCCCAAACTCCTAGTATCTCAACCATCCTTCGTCATCACATCCACAAATAGCAAGTTATTGGATTCGTCCAATAACAAACATGTCAAAGAACTGAGGTCATGCAGCCTACTGTATGAAGCCTAAGTGTAACCAAGAGAAGTAATCCCATGCATGCCCAGCACAGGCCTGGATATCACCCACTGGCCCTTGGCTTAGCTGGCTGGACTGGTGTGTGTCTGTGTGTGTGTTTGTGGGTGCGTGTGTACAGTAACTTGTCTAGCTATTGATTCATGCTGGAGAATTGGAGCTCTGTGGTAACTGGCTTTGTCCAACAGTAAGGAGGGAAGTTCAGGGCGAACCTTAAGGTTGAGAAATGATCAATGGCTACTGGCGTGAAATTATCCTCACAGGCCAGTGGGAACAGCAACAATAACCCCTGTCATCTCTCTCTCTCTGACAACCTTTCAAGGCCCCTAACTGTACTGTACCATGGGCTACCTCAGTGGAAGCTGGTGATGGGAGGAAGTCTCAACAGCCTCCAATATGCTACCTGCTAGGGACATGGAGCAGGGTGCTCTCTCTCTCTCTCTCTCTCTCTCTCTCTCTCTCTCTCTCTCTCTCTCTCTCTCTCTCTCTCTCTCTCTCTCTCTCTCTCTCTCTCTCTCTCTCTCTCTCTCTCTCTCTCTCTCTCTCTCTCTCTCTCTCTCTCTCTCTCTCTCTCTCTCTCTCTCTCTCTCTCTCTCTCTCTCTCTCTCTCTCTCTCTCTCTCTCTCTCTCACTCACTCACTCACTCACTCACCGCAGCATCCTTCTCCTCAGCTCAGCATGTCTGATAAACCTGCTCTCAGATCACTGATCTGTTCTGTACAACGACAGCACATCACAAACTTTAATGTAAGCAGAGGGGAAGAGTGGGGTGAGGGAAGAGACAGACAGGCAGACGGGGGCGACGCAGCGTTTCATCATGCTATCAGAAGCTGAACAACACGATTCCAACCCCTTTAACAAGCTTACCTATACATTTCCTCAACCACACTTCTTCTATCTAAGCTTCTCTCTCGTCTCCTTCCTTAATCTCTCTCTGACTGCAACCACTTGAGCATTGGAGACGATTGGAACTGACCATGTATATGTGACTCGTTTCCAGCTGCTAGGTGTATGTTGGGCTCCCGAGTGGTGGAGCGGTCTAAGATCACTGCATCTCAGTGCTAGAGGCATCACAATATCGTGCCTTGCAAAAGTATTCATCCCCCTTGGCATTTTACCTATTTTGTTGCATTACAACCTGCAATTTATATAGATTTTTATTCGGATTTCATGTAATGGACATACAAAAAATAGTGTAAATTGGTGAAGTGAAATGAAAAATAAAACATATTAAAAGAATTACAAAAATAAACTGAGTGCATATGTATTCACCCCCTTTGCATTGAAGCCCCTAAATAAGATAAGGTGCAACCGATTACCTTCAGAAGTCACATAATTAGTTAAATAAAGTCCACCTGTGTGCAATCTAAGTGTTACATGATCTGTCACATGATCTCAATATATATACACCTGTTCTGAAAGGCACCAGAGTCTGCAACACCACTAAGCAAGGGGCACCACCAAGCAAGCGACACCATGAAGACCAAGGAGCTCTCCAAACAGGTCAGGGACAACGTTGTGGAGAAGTACAGATCAGGGTTGGGCTATAAAAAATATCAGAAACGTTGAACATCCCACTGAGCACCATTAAATCAATTATTAAAAAATGTAAAGAATATGGCACCTCAACAAACCTGCCAATAGGGCATTAACCAGGCAACAAAGAGACCAAAGATAACCCTGAAGGAGCTGCAAAGCTCCACAACGGAGATTGGAGTATCTGTCCATATGACCACTTAAAGCCGTACACTCCACAGAGCTGGGCTTTACGGAAGAGTGACCAGAAAAGAAAACATTGCTTAAAGAAAGAAATAAGCAAACACGTTTGATGTTCGC
Source organism: Salvelinus alpinus (assembly GCF_045679555.1). Lineage (NCBI taxonomy): Eukaryota > Metazoa > Chordata > Actinopteri > Salmoniformes > Salmonidae > Salvelinus > Salvelinus alpinus. Next base: position 37,558,037 of record NC_092097.1, read on the forward strand.
CAAAAGGCATGTGGGAGACTCCCCAAACATATCAAATCAAATTTATTTACCTAGCCCTTCTTACATCAGCTGATATATCAAAGTGCTGTACAGAAACCTAGCCTAAAACCCCAAACAGCAAGCAATGCAGGTGTAGAAGCACGGTGGCTAGGAAAAACTCCCTAGAAAGGCAAAAACCTAGGAAGAAACCTAGAGAGGAACCAGGCTATGAGGGGTGGCCAGTCCTCTTCTAGCTGTGCCGGGTGGAGATTATAACAGAACATGGCCAAGATGTTCAAATGTTCATAAATGACCAGCATGGTCAAATAATAATAATCACAGTAGTTGTCGAGGGTGCAACAAGTCAGCACCTCAGGAGTAAATGTCAGTTGGCATAGCCGATCATCGAGAGTATCTATACCGCTCCTGCGGTCTCTAGAGAGTTGAAAACAGCAGGTCTGGGACAGGTAGCACGTCCGGTGAACAGGTCAGGGTTCCATAGCCGCAGGCAGAACAGTTGAAACTGGAGCAGCAGCACGGCCAGGTGGACTGGGGACAGCAAGGAGTCATCATGCCAGGTAGTCCTGAGGCATGGTCCTAGGGCTCAGATCCTCAGAGAGAGAGAATGAAAGAAAGAGCGAATTAGAGAGAACATACTTAAATTCACACAGGACACCGGATAAGACAGGAGAAGTACTCCAGATATAACAGACTGACCCTAGCCCCCCGACACATAAACTACTGCAGCATAAATACTGGAGGCTGAGACAGGAGGGGTCAGGAGACACTGTGGCCCCATCTGATGATACCCACGGACAGGGCCAAACAGGCAGGATATAACCCCACCCACTTTGCCAAAGCACAGCCCCCACACCACTAGATGGATTTCTTCAACCACCAACTTACCATCCTGAGACAAGGCCGAGTATAGCCCACAAAGATCTCCGCCACGGCACAACCCAAGGGGGGGCGCCAACCCAGACAGGAAGACCACGTCAGCGACTCAACCCACTCAAGTGATGCACCCCTCCTAGGGACGGCATGAAAGAGCACCAGTAAGCCAGTGACTCAGCCCCTGAAATAAAGTTAGAGGCAGAGAATCCCAGCGGAGAGAGGGGAACCGGCCAGGCAGAGACAGCAAGGGCGGTTCGTTGCTCCAGAGCCTTTCCGTTCACCTTCACACTCCTGGGCTAGACTACACTCAATCATATGACCTACTGAATAGATGAGTCTTCAGTAAAGACTCAAAGGTTGAGACCGAGTCTGCTTCTCTCACATGGGTAGGCAGACCATTCCATAAAATGAAGCTCTATAGGAGAAAGCCCTGCCTCCAGCTGTTTGCTTAGAAATTCTATTATAGGAAGCCTGCGTCTTGTGACCGTAGCGTACGTGTAGGTTTGTACGGCAGGACCAAATCGGAAAGATAGGTAGGAGCAAGCCCATGTAATGCTTTGTAGGTTAGCAGTAAAACCTTGAAATCAGCCATAGCCTTAACAGGAAGCCAGTGTAGGGAGGCTAGCACTGGAGTAATATGATCAAAGTTTTTGGTTCTAGTCAGGATTCTAGCAGTCATGTTTAGCACTAACTGAAGTTTATTTAGTGCTTTATCCGGGTAGCCGGGAAGTAGAGCATTGCAGTAATCTAACCGAGAAGTATCAAAAGCATGGATACATTTTTCTGTATCATTTTTGGACAGAAAGTTTCAGATTTTTGCAAAGTTACGTAGATGGAAAAAAGCTGTCCTTGAAACAGTCTTGATATATTCGTCAAAAGAGAGATCAGGGTCCAGAGTAACGCCGAGGTCCTTCACAGTTTTATTTGAGACGACTGTACAACCATCAAGATTAATTGTCAGATTCAACAGAAGATCTCTTTGTTTCTTGGGCCCTAGAACAAGCATCTCTGTTTTGTCCGAGTTTAAAAGTAGAACGTTTGCAGCCATCCACTTCCTTATGTCTAAAACACAGGCTTCTAGCGAGGACAATTTTGGGGCTTCACCATGTTTCATTGAAATGTACAGCTGTGTGTCATCCGCATAGCAGTGAAAGTTAACATTATGTTTTCGAATGACATCCCCAAGAGGTAAAATATATAGTGAAAACAATAGTGGTCCTAAAACGGAACCTTGAGGAACACCGAAATTTACAGTTGATTTGTCAGAGGACAAACCATTCACAGAGACAAATTGATATCTTTCCGACAGATAAGATCTAAACCAGGCCAGAACTCTGTGTAGACCAATTTGGGTTTCCAATCTCTCCAAAAGAATGTGGTGATCGATGGTATCAAAAGCAGCACTAAGGTCTAGGAGCACGAGGACAGATGCAGAGCCTCGGTCTGACGCCTTTAAAAGGTAATTTACCACCTTCACAGGTGCAGTCTCAGTGCTATGATGGGGTCTAAAACCAGATTGAAGCATTTCGTATACATTGTTTGTCTTCAGGAAGGCAGTGAGTTGCAGCGCAACAGCTTTTTCTAAAATTTTAGAGAGAAATGGAAGATTCGATATAGACCGATAGTTTTTTATATTTTCTGGGTCATGGTTTTTTCAAGAGAGGCTTTATTACTGCTACTTTTAGTGAGTTTGGTACACATCCGGTGAATAGAGAGCCGTTTATTATGTTCAACATAGGAGGGTCAAGCACAGGAAGCAGCTCTTTCAGTACTTTAGTTGGAATAGGGTCCAGTATGCAGCTTGAAGGTTTAGAGGCCATGATTATTTTCATCATTGTGTCAAGAGATATAGTACTAAAACACTTGAGTGTCTCCCTTGATCCTACGTCCTGTCAGAGTTGTGCAGACTCAGGACAACTGAGCTTTGGAGGAATACGCAGATTTAAAGGGGAGTCCGTAATTTGCTTTCTAATGATCATGATCTTTTCCTCAAAGAAGTTCATGAATTTATTACTGCTGAAGTGAAAGCCTTCCTCTCATGGGGAATGCTGCTTTTTAGTTTGCTTTGCCACAGTATCAAAAAATAAATTTCGGATTGCTCTTATTTTCCTCAATTAAGTTGGAAAAATAGGATGATAGAGCATCAGTGAGGGCTCTTCGATACTGCACGGTATTGTCTTTCCAAGCTAGTCGGAAGACTTCCAGTTTGGTGTGGCGCCATTCCCATTCCGATTTTCTGGAAGCTTGCTTCAGAGCTCGTGTATTTTCTGTATACCAGGGAGCTAGTTTCTTATGACAAATGTTTTTAGTTTTTAGGGATGCAACTGCATCTAGGGTATTGCGCAAGGTTAAATTGAGTTCCTCAGTTAGGTGGTTAACTGATTTTTGTCCTCTGACGTCCTTGGGTAGGCAGAGGGAGTCTGGAAGGGCATCTAGGAATCTTTGAGTTGTCTGAGAATTTATAGCACGACTTTTGATGCTCCTTGGTTGGGGTCTTAGCAGATTATTTGTTGCGATTGCAAACGTAATAAAATGGTTGTCCGATAGTCCAGGGTATGAGGAAAAACATTAAGATCCACAACATTTATTCCAAGGGACAAAACTAGGTCCAGAGTATGACTGTGGCAGTGAGTAGGTCCAGAGACATGTTGTACAAAACCCATTGAGTCGATGATGGCTCCGAAAGCCTTTTGGAGTGGGTCTGTGGACTTTTCCATGTGAATATTAAAGTCACCAGAAATGTGAATATTATCTGCTATGACTACAAGATCCGATAGGAATTCAGAGCTCAGTGAGGAATGCTGTATATGGCCCAGGAGGCCTGTAAACAGTAGCTATAAAAAGTTATTGGGTAGGCTGCATAGATTTCATGACCCAGAATTTCAAAAGACGAAACCTCTTTATTTTTTTTTGTAAATTGAAATTTTGTATGGGATATGGTCACTAGTGTAACCAGGAGGTGAGGCCTCATTTAACACAGTAAATTCATCAGGCTTAAGCCATGTTTCAGTCAGGCCAATCACATCAAGATTATGATCAGTGATTAGTTCATTGACTATAACTGCCTTGGAAGTGAGGGATCTAACATTAAGTAGCCCTATTTTGAGATGTGAGGTATCACGATTTCTTTCAATAATGACAGGAATGGAGGAGGTCTTTATTCTAGTGAGATTGCTAAGGCAAACACCGCCATGTTTAGTTTTGCCCAACCTAGGTCGAGGCACAGACACGGTCTCAATGGGGATAGCTGAGCTGACTACACTGACTGTGCTAGTGGCAGACTCCGACACATCTTTCTAGCTGATTTACACGCTGAAGCTATGTTGCGCTTGGTGACCTCTGACTTTTTCATCCTAACATCGTTGGTGCCGACGTGGATAACAATATCTCTATACTCTCTACACTCGCCAGTTTTAGCCTTAGCCAGCACCATCTTCAGATTAGCCTTAACGTCAGTAGCCCTCCCCCCTGATAAACAGTGTATGATCGCTGGATGATTCGTTTTAAGTCTAATACTGTGGGTAATGGAGTCGCCAATGACTAGGGTTTTCAATTTGTCAGAGCTAATGGTGGGAGCCTTCGGCGTCTCAGACCCCATAACGGGAGGAGTAGAGACCAGAGAAGGCTCGGCCTCTGACTCCGACTCGCTGCTTAATGGGGAGAACCGGTTGAAAGTTTCTGTCGGCTGAATGAGCGACACCGGTTGAGCATTCCTACAGCATTTCACTCCAGAAGCCATGAGAAAGTTGTCCGGCTGCGGGGACCGTGCGAGGGGATTTATACTAACGTTACTATCTGTACTTACTGGTGGCACAGATGCTGTTTCATCCTTTCCTACACTGAAATTACCCTTGCCTAACGATTGCATCTGAAGCTGGGCTTGCAGCACAGCTATCCTCGCCGTAAGGCATTCGTTCTCCTGTATATTATGAGTACAGCGACTGCAATTAGAAGGCATCATGTTAATGTTACTAATTTGCTTCAGCTGTTGGAAGTCCTGACGAACCATGTCCAGATTAAACGTCAGGAGTGAAAAAGTGGAATGAAAAAAAATAAAAACCGTTTAAGTTGTCAGGTAGCAAAGTAAGGTTGGCAACAAAACTCACAGCAGCACGTAAACAAGTTTTCAAGTTGTGACCGGAAATGACATAGACTGACCAGGTGAATCCAAGTGAAAGCAGTTCTTGACACAAACCGGTGTGCCTGGCAGAAGGTATTCAAACCCACCACCTCGCATCACCCCGAGAACCCCATTCCCACAGTGAAGCATGGTGGTGGCAACATCATGCTGTGGGAATGTTTTTCATAGCCAGGGACTGGGAAACTGGTCAGAATTGAAGGAATGATGAATGGCGTTAAATACAGGGAAATTCTTAGAGGAAACCTGTTTCAGTCTTCCAGAGATTTGAGACTGGGACGGAGCTTCACCTTCCAGCAGGACAATGACCCTAAGCATACTGCTAAAGGAACACTCGAGTGGTTTAAGGGGAAACATTTAAATGTCTTGGAATGGCCTAGTCAAAGCCCAGACCTCAATCCAATTGAGAATCTGTGGTATGACTTAAAGATTGCTGTACACCAGCGGAACCCATCCAAGTTGAAGGAGCTGGAGCAGTTTGCCTTGAAGAATGGACAAAAATCCAAGTGGCTAGATGTGCCAAGCTTATAGAGACACCCCAAGAGACTTGCAGCTGTAATTACTGCAAAAGGTGTCTCTACAAAGTATTGACTTTGGGGGGGTGAATAGTTATGCACACTCAAGTTTTCTGTATTTTTGTCTTACTTCTTGTTTGTTTCATAGTAAAAAATATTTTGCATCTTCAAAGTGGTAGGCATGTTGTGTAAATCAAATGATACCCCCCCCCACAATTTTTATTTATTCCAGGTTGTATGGCAACAAAATAGGAAAAATGCCAAGGGTTGTGAATACTTTCGCAAGCCACTGTAGACCCTGGTTCGATCCCGGGCTGCATAACAACCGTTTGGGAGTCCCATAGGGCGGTGCGCAATTGACCCAGCATCATCTGGGTTAATGGAGGGTTTGGCCGGGGTAGGCCATCATTGTAAATAGGAATTTGTTCTTAACTGACTTGCCTAGTTAAATAAAATTAAAATGTCACTACTTCACAGGAGAGGCGTTTTATAAATTAAAAAATTAAAAAATTGGCAGAAATGCCATCTGTAACATGTGAACTTTCATGTGCCTTAATAACAAATGTGTATGCTATCTGTACATGCAAATAAAACTGTACACTTTTTTGCCTAGTTGGTTTAGCCACGGGAATAGATAAAAACCTTCCCGCTAGCCATGATTGGCTGATGGGCTGGACATTCCGAGAGATGATTTCGGATTGGTCTGCCATGTAGTGTTCTTCTGTCTATAATTTAAGCTGCTCAGTATGTGTAGATAATGCTTGCTACAGCAGCTTTTTGAAATATATAAAGTTAGCCATAAAGATCTACATTACAGGTATCATCTGTGTAGTAATATTATTCACGTCTCAGAAATGCATTTGCACTGCTAGTTGTAGCATACTGTTAGCTAGCTAACATTGAACCTAGTTGGTTAGCTTTAGCTACCTGCAGATTCATACTCCAGCATTTCATGCATAGTGGCTAGCTATGGCAATGCGTTTGTCTTGTAGCTATAGGTTGGGTTTGTGGTTCATTGTTTAGCTAGCTAGCTACATGTCTTAACAAAAGACAAGATAATTATTACATGACCCATCAATTATCCAGGTGGGGGTAATTACGGCCATCTTGTTACGTCCGTCGTCAGATGAATGAGACCAAGGCGCAGCGTCGTAAGAGTACATCTTTCTTTATTTTGATGAACACCAAAAAACCAACAAAAGATAAACAAACGTAACGTTCTGCAGGCTACACAGTAACTGTACAAAAACAAGATCCCACAAACTCAAGTGGAAAACAGGCTTCCTAAGTATGATCCCCAATCAGAGACAACGATAGACAGCTGCCTCTGATTGGGAACCATACCCGGCCAACATTTTTACATTGAGTTTTTCCTTATTATAGGATACTACTTTCACCACTTTTAGTCTTGAAATCTTTAGCACATTGCCTCACATGTGAATCCTTAAAGAGATGGGTGAGGCTAATTCTTAAGAGGGTGTGAACGATGTTGAATAGGTGTAGACAAGGAAGAGGGCTCAACTAGGTGTACCAAAATATTCAAGGGCCATTTTCTCAAAAGTGGGGTTACAAGTTTATCAACTTTCAAAGCAGAATTACTTTACCATTGCTCCTCAACCGCAGTGTATGATATACCATTTTTTAGCTCTGAGTCTCTACTTTTATCCAATGTAAAAAACAACACTTAATATTTAGCTACATAAGACTGAATTGAGGTGGTGGGTCACACATAGCTTCTTACATTCTCACATTCTTCTTATTTGTCATTTTTTATATCTCCTGTGTTTTTGTTCTGCCTTATGTTATTTTTATAACTACATTGATATTGATTACTGCATTGTTGGGTTTAGAGCTTGCAAGAAAGGCATTTCCCTGCACTTGTGTACATAACATTAAAACTTGAAACCCCGACCTTAGAAGAAACACTGTCACATCCACTCTTTGTCAGATGCAACTTTCCCTCCTCCCTGGAACCTCTCTTCCTTTCTTCAGTGAGAAATCAGACTTTTCACAGACATACATCATAACTGTGTCCCAAATGGCACCCTATTCCCTATATAGTGCACTACATTATAGAGAATAGGGTGCCATTTGGGATGCATTCAGATCTTTAATTAAACAGTGGGCTCTGTTCTGTTGTGAGAGGTCAAGGTGACCCTCTCATACTGAGGGTCACTGTGATAATTCGATATCTATCCTTCAACATGCACTCTTCTCACTCTCTTTTCTTCTCACTCCTTCACTCTTTGTGTATCCCTCCACTCATTCCCTGTTTTCTCTCTATTCTTTACCAGAGCTTTGGAGATATGGCTGTGGGAGGATGAGGGTCAGCAAGGAGCACAGGCACACTCACTGTATCTATCTGTTTCAAAACACATCAAAACTGAGCTCTATTTTAAGCTGGCACACTTTTTTTCAGAGGGAAAAAGTCCAGGGAATTGCAGAGTGCTTCTCTATTGATTCAACTACTGTAGAGTTTATGACACAGACCACTGAGTCACAATCACAGCTAACACTAGGTTTAAGTAGCTAGTAGAATCTCAGCTTGAAGAAATAAAACATAAAACATATGAAGACATTCTATCTTTTCACTCTTGTTGATAGCGTGTGATCTATCTATTAGGGCTGTGATGATACCAGAATCACAATTTTTTTCCCACGGCAAAAATGAAAACACAGCCCAATCTCTTTGGTACTTTAAAAACCTGCTGTATGTAAAATATTGTGTGCTATAGCTTAGGTAATAAATACATGTGACTCTGGATGACAACGTAATGATATTTGTTTACACAATTAGGGCTGTTCTCCTAAAGAAGTTAAATCCGCTTTGTGTTTTGTTGGCTTGCCACGATACTTTAGAGTATTGCGATAATGGTATCATCCCAGCCCTAGCATCTATGTATATATGTGACTTCTAGGCTATTAGTTGAAGTTACTTCAGTCTGTCATCTGGTGGAGGAATCGCATGGTGGCTTGTCTGATGTGCTTTGATAACTGTAATGCTCTGTCTGTTGTAGCATCAGACACGGCTGGCTGCACAATTCAACTCTCAGACAGGAACTCTCTGCCTCTCCCTTTCTCACTCCAGCTCATCCCCTTCTCCCTACCATCCCTCCCTCCCAGGACCCTCCATCCCTCCCTCCCAGGACCCTCCATCCCTCCCTCCCAGGACCCTCCATCCTTACCTCTCAGGGCTTCCTTCCCTTTCATCCCCTCCCTTACACTCTATCCCTCTCACAGTGACAGGAGACAGTCAGGACTGATGGTCACTTGACAGCTGCTCACTTCATTATCACACGAGAAGTAGAGGAGGAAATGGAAGATGTCAGGGTTAACAGAATAAATGTATCTTTTCTCTCTTGGAAAATCATGTGCTTCTGTTCTGTCCCACAGGGCGGGTGTGGGGGAATACTAAATGCCTGGCTGCAGACAGACAGTACCTTACCTTGTCTAGTATGGAGTCTCCTCTCGTAGAGAGCTCCTGCTCAGTGATGTCTTGCTGTTGCTCCTGTCCTGGCTCGCCCCCCCCTCCCCCAGGTCCAGACTGGCCCAAACTGCTGTGTCCCTGTCTGGTGCCCTGACTGGGTGACCGGCAGCGGGTTGGGACCATCCCAGCCACCTCTCCTATTCTCCTGTATGCTTGGAGGTCAGTGAGGGGAGCCTGCGTGGTTTTACCCCCTGTAAGGTCTGTGTGGGATAGAGTTTGGTCCACTGGACCTACTGGACTCCGTCCGTGCTCTGGACAGAGTGTCCCCATCTGGGCCCGGTGATCTGGGCGTACCAGGACTGTGGGGGACACTGTTCCTCTCATGGAGGAACCTGGAGTAGGTCTCTTCCAGAGAGGAACGGTTTACAAAGAAGATTCTGATCGAGTTTGCAAAATCAGGAAGTTAGACATTTAAACCAAAATGTAGAATAATCTAGAAGGGATGAAAGACTCACTGATATCAGTTTCTATTAACTAATTCACATGTATAGGGTCCCTTAAATATACTTTCCAAGCAAACTGCCAACTGTCAACAAACTGTCAAGTTTGTCAAATATTCCCCCCAAGCTGTTAACTTCTTTTTGCTGATTTTTTTTACCAGTTCCCTTCTACCTCACTTTAAAATAGGGAGATCAGAACTTTTTTTTTTACCTTATTAAAATATGGGTAATGGTAGCCAGGCAGACATCTCCAAAATGACAGAGGAGACACTGATGCAAGACCTTGAAACAAAAAGACATCTGCCTCAAGCTGGGAAATTATAGCACAACCTGTCACAAATGAGTGCAAAATAGAGTGGGTGCAGGCCATCTAGTTAATAAACCTGCTAATGCTGTAAATATTTATTGGTTACATACACATGGCTAGCAGATGTTATTGCGAGTGTAGCGAAATGCTTGTGCTTCTAGTTCCAACAGTGCAGAAATATCTAACATGTAATCTAACAATTCCACAAGTACCTAATACACACAAATCTAAGTAAAGGAATGGAATAAAAATATATACATATAAATATATGGATGAGCAATGACAGAGTGGCATAGGCAAGATGCAATAGATGGTACAAAATACGATATATACAAATGAGATGAGTAATGCAAGATATGTAAACATTATTAAAGTGGCATTATTAAAGTGACTAGTGATCCATTTATTAAAGTGGCCAATGATTTCAAGTCTGTATGTAGGCAGCAGCCTGTCTGTGTTAATGATGGCTTAACAGTCTGATGGCCTTGAGATAGAAGCTGTTTTTCAGTCTCTGTACTGTACGATACGGGCGGCTAGCCGAGGGCTGGGATCACAAGTTCCAAATTACTTGCAATTATCTATGGCAGGAGGCTATCTGAAAATATACATTAGTCTTGCTTAGTTGGCAGAGGCTAAGATGGCTCTAAAGTAGTGCTAGGCTTTCATCCCGGCAAATGGTCTCAGTAGGTTTGGCTTGAAAGCAGACAGCTCTGGTTCCTCGTTCATTAATGAGGACAACCTGGTGATAGGGCATGTTATGTTTGACTACTACCTCAAACCTCCTTGACTCTTCTTCACTCCTCCTCCTCTCTGTCATTTTTCTTCTCATGCTTTTCGTTTCATGCTCAGAATCAATGTCATTGAGTGGGGCACTGATGTCAGTGGTGTGATGGAGGCCTGACACAGTCTAGAGTCAACACCTCTGGATTGGAGGCCATTTATTAAGCATGATATAAGATCCAACTGGGATGAGGCATCGAATGTGGACAATTCAGAATTTAGTTTTTCATATGATTTAATGATCTACTAATAATCAGGGATAAATAAAGCAGAGTAATATTGTTTCACTCTTTAGTAACAATGTATTTTCTCTCTTTTGCAAGTTACAATTGTCAGGCAATCTGTATTTTGCTTCCGTAATAGGTTAGGGAGCAGAGGAAGATCACAGCCTTTAGTGACTACCTATGGATATGGTAGTAAGTGGTGGTGTAGGATATTTGAACCCATCAATTACCTAAAACAATTTGTGAGTCTACTGTCTAGTATTTTTTAAATTCAAATTAACCTTTCAGAGTAAGATGATTGAGTAAGATAAAAACAAACAGAACAAGATGGGAATTGAAAGAAAAACAGAAAGCTCCAGTGGTAATAGAATATGTTCTTGTAGACTAGCAGAGCTGCTAAGACACACCACACACAAACTCACCACACACACACCCACCCATCCAATGATTTTCCTCAGGAGAGGAGAGAGGGACGGACCAACACACAACTGAATTATATTTCTCTGTCTCACACACAACTGAATTGAGGATGAAGAATATTTAATCTCAGACGTAACTGAAGTTAACTGGTCTATTTTTTTTAAGTGATGTTTTTCTCACGCACCAAACTGAAATCAGGCTTTTCTCATATGAGATCTTAACTGAATCATGTTAATCTCTTGAAGAACCAATCTTTTTTTTTACTGAATCATAATTTTTTCGTGTATATAGACATGGACTGAATGTATAAAATAACTGACCCTCAACCCTCTCTTGGTGGAATTCATTAAGCCGAGCCAAGAAAAGAAAAACTAGCAGCTCAAGGTCCAGTCATTTATTCTGAATATTAATGGAAGTCTTAAATCTGAATAATTAAATTCCTTCTAAATTTAGAACCAGTAAAAACAATTAGTTTTCCTTTGAATACATCTACCAGTAATAGACTTTGTAATCATGACTTTGAAAATTCTCTTCAGCAGCTCTGTATCACTGGGTTAGCATTACTGTGCAAACAGTTTTCCCATTAGTTTTGCACTAATGGTATCAGATATAAGATTAAAGAGTATAAAGGAAATAAAGAATCATCCATCAGCCATCGTTAGTTATTATAGGCACTTATTTTATGCTTCTGTTAAGTTTAAAATCTGCCCTTTTATTTGCCCAGAGAGCACCTTGTATATATGATTATATTAGCCTGTAGCTTCTTTTCAGTTTAGCAAACATTTGCTTTTATAAAGCTGCTGTAACTTGAGATGTTGTGTAGAGGTGGAAGGACTGCTTATTCAGGGGGTCTGAAGGTCAAAGCTCTAAGAGATTTCTATTGTTAAAAAAAAAAAATGAAGTTTTTATTGAAACAATTTATTTAACTATGCAAGTATATTAAGAACAAATTCTTATTTATTATAACAGTCTACACCAGCCAAACCCAGACAACACTGGGCCAATTGTGCACCGGCCCGTAGGACTCCCAATCACAGCCAGATGTGATAAGGCCTGGATTTGAACCAGGGTGTCTGTAGTGACACCGCTAGCACTGAGATGCAGTGCCTTAGACCACTGCGCCGCTCGGGAGTACCATATACCAGAGCAACTAATGGTTTTGAAGATTGTTGTCTGTAAAAGTTCTTGTTGACTTGATTAGCTCACCCCTTGATAGTTAGCTACAACATATGGAGTCTTTGATACTAAAATGAAAGAGTTCCACCTTCTTTATCAAATCAAATTTTATTTGTCACATACACATGGTTAGCAGATGTTAATGCGAGTGTAGCGAAATGCTTGTGCTTCTAGTTCCGACAATGCAGTAATAACCAACGAGTAATCTAACCTAACAATTCCACAACTACTACCTTATACACACACAAGTGTAAAGGGATAAAGAATATGTACATAAATATATATGAATGAGTGATGATACAGAATGGCATAGGCAAGATGCAGTAGATGGTATAGAGTACAGTATATACATATGAGATGAGTAATGTAGGGTATATAAACATAAAGTGGCATTGTTTAAAGTGGCTAGTGATACATTTTTACATACATTTCCATCAATTCCCATTATTAAAGTTCTATTCTCCGCCGTTTTGGCGGGCGCTGTCTCGCAATAACGCAAGCTGTTTGTTATGGTAAAGTAATTTTTTAAAATCTAACACGGCGGTTGAATTTAAGAACCAGTGTATCTTTTATTTGCTATACAACATGTATTTTTTAGTAAAGTTTATAATGAGTTCTTTGGTCAGATTAGGTGAGTGTCCAAAATAGCTCCGGACATTCTGGTGAATCGATGCTACATATTCACAATGTATAACCACGGTTTGCAGCTCGAAATATGCAAATTTTCGAACAAAACATAAGTGTATTGTATAACCTGATGTTATAAGTGTCACGATCGTCGTTAGGTGAAAGAGAGGACCAAGGCGCAGCGTGATATAAATACAACTTATTTTTAATAGAAGAAGAAACTAACACTAATACAAACTAGACAAAACAACAAACGACCGTGAAGCTATCAAACGAAAGTGAAGACACAAGCAACTAACGTCAAGACATAGACAATTACCCACAACCTACCTAATGCCTATGGCTGCCTAAAATATGGCTCCCAATCAGAGACAACGATAGACAGCTGTCTCTAATTGAGAACCAATCCAGGCAACCATAGACTTACATAAACACCTACACTGAACACAACCCCATGAACTCTACAAAACCCCCTAGACAATACAAACACCCTAGACTAGACAAAACACACAAACATCCCCCATGTCACACCCTGACCTAACTAAAATAATAAAGAAAACAAAGATAACTAAGGCCAGGGCGTGACAATAAGACTGTCATCTGATGAAATTGGTCAAGGTTAGTGATTCATTTTATATCTTTTGCTGGTTTTTGCGAATGCTATCTATGCGGTGAATAAATGCGGTTGTGTGTTTGGCTATTGTGGTAAGCTAATATAATGCTATATTGTGTTTTCGCTGTAAAACACTTAAAAAATCGGAAATATTGGCTGGATTCACAAGATGTTTATCTTTCATTTGCTGTACACCATGTATTTTTCATAAATGTTTTATGATGAGTATTTAGGTATTTCACGTTGCTCTCTGTAGTTATTCTGGCTGCTTTGGTGATATTTTTGATGGTAGCTGCAATGTAAAACTATGATTTATACCTCAAATATGCACATTTTCGAACAAAACATAGATTTATTGTATAACATGTTATAAGACTGTCATCTGATGACGTTGTTTCTTGGTTAGTGACTAATTATCTCTCTATTTGGTCGGTTTTGTGATAGCTACCTATGCGGTAGAAACATGGTGAAAATATGCGGTTGAGTCTTTGGCTATTGTGGTTAGCTAATATAAATACATATTGTGTTTTTGCTGTAAAACATTTAACAAATCGGAAATGATGGCTGGAATCACAAGATGTTTATCTTTCATTTGCTGTATTGGACTTGTGATTTCATGATATTTATATGCTATTATTTACTTGTGGCGCTATGCTAGGCTATGCTAGTCAGCTTTTACTGATGAGGATAATCCCGGATCCGGGATGGGTGTTAAGTAAAGGTTAAAGAGCAGCAGTAAAATAACAATAGCGAGACTATATACGGGGGTACCGGTACAGAGTCAGTGTGCGGGGGCACCGGTTAGTCGAGGTAATTGAGGTAATATGTACATGAAGGTAGAGTTATTAAAGTGACTATGCATAGATAATAACAGAGTAGCAGTGGCGTAAAAGAGGGGGTGGGGGTTGGGAAATGCAAATAGTCTGGGTAGCCATTTGATTAGATGTTCAGGAGTCTTGTGGCTTGGGGATTGAAGCTGTTTAGAAGCCTCTTGAACCTAGACTTGGCGCTCCGGTACCACTTGCCGTGCGGTAGCAGAGAGAACAGTCTATGACTAGGGTGGCTGGAGTCTTTGACCATTTTTAGGGTATTCCTCTGACACCGCCTGGTATAGAGGTCCTGGATGGCAGGAAGCTTGGCCGCAGTGATATACTGTGATGTACTAAGCGACGTAAGCGGTTGCTTAGGGCCACCGGCCGCTAGGGGGCTCCCGACCAAAAATCAGTCCGGAAATCAACTTACTATTGAGAAAGAATTGTAGGATACCCCAGGTGAAATTTTGAAATTTGGTTGTGCATCAGCCTTTTTTCTCTTGTTATGTCTGGATAACAATGGACTTGCTTGCAGTTCCTACCGCTTCCACTGGATGTCACCAGTCCTTGGAAATCGGTTGAGGTTATTCCTTTGTGTAATGAAGAAGTAGGGCTATCGTAAATGAGGGTCACATGAAGTACATTTTTTGAGAGAGGCACGTTACGAAAAAAGTTGCGTCAGTTTGTTATCTTTTTGTATTGAACACAGATCATCCCGTCTTCAAATTGATTGATTATTAACGTTTAAAAATACCTAACGTTCTATTACAAAAGTAGTTTGAAATGTTTTGGTAAAGTTTACATGTAACTTTTGATATATTTTGTAGTGAAGTGGCGAAAGTTGGAAGCTATGTTTTTCTGGATGAAACGGTCCAAATAAATTGACATTTTGGATATATATCGACGGAATTAATCGAACAAAAGGACCATTTGTGATGTTTATGGGACATATTGGAGTGCCAACAAAATCATTTCGTCAAAGGTAAGGCATGATTTATATTTTATTTCTACGTTTTGTGTCGTGCTTGCAGTGTTGAAATATGCTAATCTCTTTGTTTACTGTTGTGCTATCATCAGATAATAGCATCTTATGCTTTCGCCGAAAAGCCTTTTTGAAATCTGACACGTTGGCTGGATTCACAACGAGTGTAGCTTTAATTTGGTATCTTACATGTGTGATTTAATGAAAGTTTGATTTTTATATCATTTTATTTGAATATGGCGCGCTGTATTTTCCCTGGCTATTGGCCGGTGGGACGATTGCGTCCCACCTTCCCAAGAGAGGTTAATAGGCCTGGCAGCTGGTCTGCGCATGCTCTGAGAACGTGCCCGGGAATACTGTCTGGCCTGTGGCCTTGCGAGTGTGCACCATAATAAAATACTTTACTCACGTCAGCCTCGGAACAGCCTCCGGGACAGCAGGTTATTGTTGTTTTGTCGAAGCGTGGATAAAAAGTATAAAGTTTTTCTGGTAGAGAGGCAAATTTGGATAGATCACGGTTAGGTCTACCTTTGTAACCCATTATGGACTTCCACCTTGTTCCTATATTGTTGTTTTGCCTGTTTGATTGCTCTGCGGAGGTCGTAGGGGGACGTCTTGTGTGTCCTTAGCCATAGCCTTGGGGTAGGCTGTGATAGCCCGGTATGCGGTAGTTTAGCACGTACCTCATTGTTAACTTCTCTAGGGTACGTGAGACGTTAGCGTCCCACCTCTTCAACAGCCAGTGAAACTGCAGGGCGCCAAATTCAAAACAGAAATCCCATAATTAAAATTCCTCAAACATACATGTATTTTACACCATTTTAAAGATACACTTGTTGTAAATCCAGCCACAGTGTCCGATTTCAAAAAGGCGTTACGACGAAAGCAAACCAAACGATTATGTTAGGTGAGTGCCTATTCACAGAATAACACAGCCATTTTTCAGCCAAAGAGAGGATTCACAAAAAGCAGAAATATAGATACAATTAATCACTAACCTTTGATGATCTTCATCAGATGACACTCATAGGACTTCATGTTACACAATACATGTATGTTTTGTTCGGTAAAGTTCATATTTATATCCAAAAATCTGAGTTTACATTGGCGCCTTACGTTCAGAAAACAAAACATCCTTTCATTTTGCAGAGAGCCACATCAATTTACAGGAATACTCATAATAAACATTGCTAAAAGATACAAGTGTTATGCATGGAATTTTAGATGCACTTCTCCTTAATGTAAGCGCTGTGTCAGATTTCAAAAAAGCTTTACGAAAAAACAAAAACTATGCAATGATCTGAGGTCGGCGCTCAGAGCCCAGTCAAGACACAAATATAGCCGCCATATTATGCAGTCAACAAAAGTCATAAAAGCATTATAAATCTTCACTTACCTTTGTTGATCTTCGTCGGAATGCACTCCCAGGACTCCCACTTCGACAATTTTTTTTCGTTTTGTTCGGTAATGTCCATCTGTTATGTCCAAATAGTTACTTTTGTTAGCGCGTTTGGTAAACAAATACAAAGTCACGAAGCGCGTTCACTAAAAGCAGACGAAATGTCAAAAAGTTCCATAACAGTCAGTAGAAACATGTCAAATGATGTATTGAATCAATCTTTAGGATGTTTTTAACATAATTCTTCAATAATGTTCCAACCCTAGAATTCCTTTGTCTTCAGAAAAGCAAATGGAACGGGAGCAAACTCTCATGGTCAGCTCGTGGCTGCTGGCAGACCTCTGACTCATTCCTCTCTGCTTCGTCCCCAATTCACAGTAGAGGCATCAGACAAGGTTCTAAAGACTGTTGACATCTAGTGGAAGCCTTAGGAAGTGCAACATTTCCAATATCCCACTGTATCTTCAATAGGAGCTGAGTTGAAAATCTACCAACCTCAGATTTTCCACTTCCTGGTTGATTTTTTCTCAGGTTTTTGCCTGCCATATGAGTTCTGTTATACTCACAGACATCATTCAAACAGTTTTAGAAACTTCAGAATGTTTTCTATCCAACTCTACTAGTGATATGCATATTCTAGCTTTTATGGCTTTGTAGCAGGCCGTTTACTCTGGGAATGCTTTTCATCCGGACGTGAAAATACTGCCCCCTACCCCAAAGAAGTTCCAGGGCTTTTGATTGGGTAGCAGCGAACGTTCACTGTGGGGACAACGTCAGCAATGCATTTCCTGATGAAGCCCGAGATGGCAGTGGTTAGCACGTTTATGCTATTGGTGGAGTCTCTAAACATATTCCAATCAGCGCTAGCAAAGCAGTCCTGCATCATAGCTTCCGATTCGGAGGGCCATTTCTCTACAGAACACGTCATGGGTACTTCCTGTTTGAGCTTCTGTTTGTAAACAGGAAGCAGTAGTATAGATCTGATTTGCCGAAGGGGGGACGAGGGAGAGCCTTGTATGTTTGCTTGTGGGTTGAGTAAAGTTGGTCTTTATCGCCGTAGTGACGAAGGACACGTGTTGATAAAGGTTTGGCATCACATGTCTTAGTGACGGGGAATTAAAATCATCAAAGCATCCTCCAGGTGCAAGGTTTCCTGCTTGTTTACAGTTCGTTAAGTGCCAGCTTGTTGTTGTTGTCCTGAAGTGGAACAAATGATAACAGATAAACTCTCTCGGGAGGTAGAAGGGTTGGCATCAGGTATTCCAAGATGGGTGAACAATAGGTTGACACTCCCGCTGCGTTAGAGTCTACACATCATCTGTTGTTGATGAACAGACATATCCCTCACCCTCTGGATTTTCCTAAATCTGATATCCTGTCCACTCTGTGAATGGAGAATCTATCGCGTTGAATAGCCATGGGGGTACCGTTTCCGAAAGACATGTTTCAGAAAAACAGAGAATATTGCAGTTAAGAGAGTCCTGTTGATAGTAATTCTGCGATCGGAGGTCATCCATCTTATTATCATTAACCTCTCTGCTCACAGATCCCTTTAGCGGGATCATTTCCCTAAACAACCGCTGAATTGCAGGGCGCCAAATTCAAAAATATTACTAGAAATATTTATAGTCATGCAATCACAAGTGAAATATACCAAAACACAGCTTAGCTTGTTGTTAATCCACCTATCGTGTCAGATTTTGAAAATATGCTTTACAGAGAAAGAAATCCAAGCTTTTGTGAGTGTATCAATCAATGCTACAACAGCTAGCCCCAAATTAGCATGGTCACGAAAGTCAGAAAAGCAATAAAATGAATCGCTTATCTTTGATAATCTTTGGATGTTTGCACTCACGAGACTCCCAGTTACACAATAACTGTTCTTTTTGTTCGATAAATATTACTTTTATAACAAAAAAACGCCATTTGGGTTGCGCGTTATGTTCAGAAAACTACAGCCTCATTCCGTTCAACAAAAATTCCAAAAAGTATCCGTAATGGTCGTAGAAACATGTCAAATGTTTTTTATAATCAATCCTCAGGTTGTTTTTAACAAACATAATATTTCAACCGGACCATAACCTATTCTTTAAGAGAGAAAAGGAAAATGGAGAGCTCCCCTCTCGCGTGCAGGAACTATTTAGAGGACACCTGACTACTTTTGAAAAATCTCGTTCATTTTTCAAAATAAAAGCCTGAAACTATGTCTAAAGCCTGTTCACAGCCTGAGGAAGCCATTGGAAAAGGAATCTGGTTGATACCTCTTTAAATGGAAGAAATACTGGCCAGGAAACACAGATTAAAAAATATATATATATCACTTCCGGGTTAGATTTTCTCAGGTTTTCGCCTGCAGAATCAGTGTTCTTATACTCACAGACAATATTTTGACAGTTTTGGAAACTTTGGAGTGTTTTCTATCCTAATCTGTAAATTATATGCATATTCTACGATCTGGACCTGAGAAATAGTCCGTTTACCTTGGGAACGTTATAAAAAAAAAAAAATCTGACCCCTAGCGTCAAGAAGTTAATTGACTGTACATTGTCCAATAGAATGGAGGGAAGTAGTGGCCAGTTTTCCCTTCACCTTAGTCTCAACAGGAAGACCAATCTCTTGCCTATTTTTCGCCGCCGTTTCCTCCTGGGTAGCCAGAAGATTGGATTGGAGGTACATAAATAGACCAGGGTGGATGAGTCGAAGTAGAAACCGAAATTGACGTTATTAACTGCTGATCTGTTGTTCAAAAGTTTTTTTGTCAATCATAAGAAATGATAGCGGATACATTCATGCAAAACAAGTTTTGGGAGTCAGGCCCAGGAATGGTTGTTATGTCATAATACCAGGGCTCGGTTGGACCTGCAAACTGTATTGTTGGGGGATTTGAAAGACCACAGTCAGTCAATAGGAAATATTATTGTGTTCTTGGGTAAAATGTAGATTTTTGGGGCAATTTTGGCATACATTTAGCAGATGTTTGATGTCCTCCAATCAGGGGTGAGGGTGGGGATGTAATTATTGTATGTGTGTTTTGTGTTTTGGTTTCACGCTGTGAGCGGTGTGTGCGCTGGTCATGGTGGTTGTAGGTGTAGTAACTTCCATGCCCTGCCGGTGTCTCGGGGTGGGTGGGGGCAAGCGCCCCCACTGACCAGAGCACCCACTGATTGAAGTGGCCATTTATATTTTATTTGTATTTTAGTTGTTTTAAATGCCAAAAAGAATCACAAAATATCAAAAGTGCGTAGGCTAATGCACAGCCCAAGCCTCTTGCATATCACACTCCTCCTGAGCCAACAAACAACGGTGATGATGAATACAGGATAATGATAGAGATCTAATTACGGGAAGTAATGGATCCCTCATCATTTTTTTCATCATCAGAAAAATCTCCTGTTGTTCTCTGCCTACTCAGGTTTTCATATATGCAAATAACTAATGCCCAATCACAGTATGGCAGTTTGAAATTAATTACATTATGCCTTGGTTGCCAAATGCGGCCCCAAAATAATTTCCACTCCTGCGTAGATAGATACATTTTGGTCAGGGTTTTGTTAATAGCTGCATAATGGCTTAATAAGCATTTAAAATGGAAGCCAGAGCATTGAAAACAATGCTAATGTATTTGTCTGCGGTATGCAGGGAGGGACTGGGGGAGAAAAACGCTTCGCCTTGGCAGAGTGGGGCTCACCCGCCGGGCACACAAACGACATCATTAGTAGTGCGGGCACCATTTTGCTGCAGAATCATCGCTCACACACCCATAACTTCGCCCAAGGGGTCTGTCTACAGGCCCTGGCATTAGAAAACACCCAGGCAGCAGGAACACACTGCTCCAGAGACCTGACTGCATGTTGTCCAATCTGACTAATAATAACAAGCTGATTAATAACTGCAGACAGTCACATTGGCTGTATGTTGTGGTCCTCTGTAGCTCAGTTGGTAGAGCATGGCTCTTGCAGGATAGTACGTTCGATTCCAAGGACCACCTATATGTAAAGAAATTATTCACACAACTATATTTAGGATAAAAGTGTCTGCTAAATGTCTTACTGTATATTATGTAGTCTCTAAACAAATGTTACAGCAATGAACACTGTGGAATGCTCAGAGACTCCATTCTGTCACCAATGGAGGCCCAGAATTTGAACACACCATATTCATTCACTCACTCAAGAGCTCATCCATCCACTATGTTGAAGTGACTCTCATCAGAACATAAGTACTATAATCAAATCCTAATACCTTCAGCCAGCTAGGCTCTATGGTTGCTTCCCAAATGGCACCTTATTCCCTATTTAGTTCACTGCTTTTGACCAAGGCCCATTGAGCTCTTGTCAAAAGCTGGAGGCCCTGGGTCTCGACCCCGTCCTGTGCAATTGGATCCTAAACTTTCTGACGGGCCGCCCCCAGGTGGTGAAGGTAGGAAACAACATCTCCACTTCACTGACCCTCAACACTGGGGCACCACAAGGGTGCGTGCTCAGCCCCCTCCTGTACTCCCTGTTCACCCATTACTGCGTGGCCATGCACGCCTCCAACTCAATCATCGCGTTTGCAGACGATACAACAGTAGTGGGCTTGATTACCAACAGCGACGAGACAGCCTACAGGGAGGACGTTATAGGCACTCATGTGGGCGGTCTGCACAACGCATCACTGGGGGCAAACTACCTGCACTCCAGGACACCTACAGCACCCGATGTCACAGGAAGGCCAAAAAGGTCATCAAGGACATCAACCACCCGAGCCAATGCCTGTTCAACCCGCTTCCATCTAGAAAGCAAGGTCAGTACATGTGCATTAAAGCTGGGACGGAGAGACTGAAATACAGCTTCTATCTCAAGGCCATCAGACTGCTAAACAGCAATGATTAACTCACTTAAACAATGCCACTTTAATAATGTTTACATACCCTACATTACTTATCTCACATGTATATACTGTATTTTATACCATCTACTGCACCTTGCCTATGCCGCTCAGCCATCACTCATCCATATATTTATATGTACATATTCTCATTCACCCCTTTAGATTTGTGTGTATTAGGTAGTTGTTTGGGAAATGTTAAGATTACTTGTTAGATATTACTGTACTGTCGGAACTAGAAGGACAAGCATTTCGCGACACTCGCATTAACATCTGCTAACCATGTGTATGTGACCAATACAATTTGATTTGATTTGAAAACAAGTTGTGCACTATATACCGATGTAGGATCTTAATTTTACACATTTTCGACAGCAGGAAAATAATCCTGCAGCAATAGGACATATGAATTATTGAGTGTATTATAATTCATGGCCATTTTTGTAGGTGTTCATACAATTTTAGGGCAAATAAAGCCTAAAAATGTGAAATTGAAATTACTAACTTTAGAAGCTTTTTTTGAATAGTATTTTTTTACCCTTTTCTCTCCCCAATTTCGTGATATACAATTGGTAGTTACATACGGACTCGGGAGAGGCGATGGTCCCCAGAAGCCTTTTTATACCTTGAACACACTACAAGTTTTGCATTTCCTGCAGCAATCGGGTGATCAAATTAAAATCCTACATCTGTAGGGAATAGGGTGCCATTTGTGACTCAGTCTAGTTAGAGGTATAAAGTGGCTGCACTAGACCAGTGCAGGCAGTACCGCCACCCTAATACTAATAGCAGGTTTAAGTTAGTGAATGAACATTCAGCGTACTTATGTTTCAACATCTCAACAGCATAATCACATTCTCCAATTTCCCACTGTGCTGCTGTGTAGAAGACCCTGAGCCTAACCCAGGGGACTTCCCTCTGACTCTTATTTAATGTGCCATTACCATTAATGAACTTAGACTGAGCGTTATAAGGGACGGCTGCAGTGCTGCCTCCTGCACTGCACAGGGACTGCTCGAGGTCTTAGGGGATAGGAACATCCCATAAATGTGCTTAGAGCAAAGATAAGTGTGTAGTTTGCAATGCCCGTTCATTTAGTGAGATTGTGGGTGTATGTATGTGTATTTGTGTAGGGGGGTCTTTTTACAAAACAAAAACTCAAACTCAGGTGTTTCATAGTCTTGGCAATGATCCTGCAGGAGTTGGCTATTAGCTGAAAACAAGTGAAAAAAAAATGGATGGCTGAAGTTGGACAAATAAGCCAATTAATTGAGGTAGACTGCAATGAATCTTGGTAAAAATAATGATAGATAGACCATCTGTCTAAATACAGATTGTAGTCATTGGATGCCTGCTCTTTTCTAGGAACTGGATAAAGTGGGTAAAGTTGGGCTTGGTTCAGTCAGTGTGAAAAGGGTAGAAGGGGAGAGCGAGCTCCACTGAGATGCTGCCTCTGTCTGTGTAGAGGGTCTGACACGCTCATCTGGCTGCTACGGGCTGAACTGTCACTGGATTCACTCCTGGCTCCATGCAGCGTCTTTGGGTCCTATTTAAAAATAGAAAAGAGGACATCTACACTAAGGTCAACAGACATCCACACACTTCACACTCAGACACAATATATACTGAGTGTACAAAACATTAGGAACATGCTCTTTCCATGACGTGAAAGTTATGATCCCTTGTTGATGTCACTTGTTAAATCCACTTCCATCAGTGTAGATGAAGGGGAGGAGACAGGTTAAAGAAGGATTTTTAAGCCTTGAGACAATTGAGACATGGATTGTGTATGTGTGCCAATCAGAGGGTGAATGGGCAAGACAAACAATTTAAGTGCCTTTGAACAGGGTATGGTAGTAGGTGCCAGGCACACCGGTCTGAGTGTGTCAAGAACTGCAATGCTGCTAGGTATTTTCATGCTCAAGAGTGTCCTGTGTGTATCAATAATGGTCCACCACCCAAAGGACATCCAGCCAACTTCACACAACTGTGGGAAGCATCAATATAAGCCAGAATTCCTGTGGAACGCTTTCGACACCTTGTAGAGTCCATGTCCCAACGAATTGAGGCTGTTCTGAGGGTAAAAGGGCTGCAACTCAATATTAGGAAGTTGTTCCTAATGTTTTGTACACTCTGTGTAATTCACACAGAGAGGTTTTCTTATGCTTGATAATAGATACACAGCTCACCTGAGGCAGGGGCCGACCTCTCCTTCCCTGCACTGTCGACCCATAGCTTCCTGGCCCTGCCTGATCTGATGTGGCTATGTCTTTAGGTGGTCGTGGCTGCAGGCTCCCTGGCCTCCCTGTACAGTACACAACAAGGTTACGTTCAAAACACACATTACAATAACAACCTAACAGGCACATAATGGAACTTCAGAACCTAAGCAGATAACTGTGTTTCAATGGCTGGCGGAACAGCTTATCGAGTATTGAATATTATGCCACAGTAAAACCATCATTAATTCTCAATAAAGCTAATTCAGAAAACAAGCTCCATCCAATCAATCAATAGTGATTGGATAGACTGAATAAAGCCAGCTATGAACAACTAACGCTAGGTATTTTAATAATCTTCTTATACGCTCCAAAATTATTGCCAAGTGTAATATATTGGAATACAGGTCAGTGAGTGTATAGTCAGTGTGCGACTGAATTAACACCCCATAAAGAGCATGCTAACCAGAAATAATTCTTTAATATTCAGATTATGCACTCGGATTGACAAGCGAAACCATAACTATGATCTCTATGAACGTTGGAGATTCAATGTGTCAATATCATTACACTATACTAATGATACAATGCTTATGGTTAGCTAGCTTGGTTGAAAAGGATAGTTGTTGAAAGTATCTTAAAAGATACACTAACTCAACTGCTCATACGGGAGCATTAATCAGTCAAATTGGGCTGAATAAAGCAAGCTAGGCAAAACTGAGGAAGATGTTTTTCAGATTCTGCCAATCCCCTCATCTTGCACATAATTGAAATATCACAATTTCCAAATCAAATCTGTGAATATGGGTCAGTGTAGGAAGCACACTAGAATATATGGTTTAATTCTGTAGTAGTGACAAAACTCAGTTCATGCTTTAATCTCTGTTATGAAGCATGTGACAAATAAAATATGATTTGATTTTGAATTAGAGATTGGATTTGTTGATGCTTATGAAACCAGTCGGCACTACAGTGTGGGAGCCACACAGACTGTTACCTGCCAGCTCATAAACAGGGTCATTCTTCTGGTTAACGGGACCAGTTGTTTCCTGCTCCAGTCACTATGGTCCTGATGTCTCTCTCTCGCAGCTTTTCTTTTGGTTCTTGCACCAGAGACTGACTCTTGTGACACAGAGAAATGGGGAGGGAGAGGGAGAAAGAGCGAGATAGAGAAAGAGAAATGAGAGAGAAGAGAGAGAATCGAGCACGAGAGAGACAGCGAAGAGAGATAAGCGAGAGAGAGACAGACAAAAAGACAAACAGAGAGAGGTATGAAAAGATACAAAAAAGAATGTCAAAGCCCTGAAGACAAAAATAGCAAAGCAACATCAAACGAGGAAAATCATAGAGTGGGCCTCTTACCAGGCGTCCTAGATGACACAACAGTGGCTGCCCAATGATGGGAGATATTATATAGGCAGATAATAATACAGAAATAGTTCAGACGGCGTCAAAGACCCAAAGAACTTCCAGTGCCTCAATAAAATGTATCATGAAACCACTGGAGAAAATAGAAACAAACCAAAAATACCAAACCTAAAATACTATTCACAAAGGCCTCTTTCAGTTGAGTAAGTTTGTTCTTTACTCAACTGAAAAAAAAAGGTATATCCAAAAAGCGGATATTGGGCGAGCTCTACAGTAAAATAACAACAGCTATTCCCAACACCTATAGTCACACTATTGATCAATGGAAATAGTCACATCATATGATACATATCTTCATGTGGTTCAAAAAAGAGAAGGTGGCCACACACTCTAGCTCTCCATTGCAATACATGTACAGTTGAAGTCGGAAGTTAACATACACTTATGTTGGAGTCATTAAAACTCGTTTTCCAACCACTCCACAAATTTCTTGTTAACAAACTATAGTTTTGGCAAGTCGGTTAGAGCATCTACTTTGTGCATGACACAAGCAATTTTCCCAACAATTGTTTACAGACAGATTATTTCACTGTAACACAATTCCACTGGGTCAGAAGTTTACATACACAAAGTTGACTGTGCCTTTAAACAGCTTGG
Source organism: Salvelinus alpinus (assembly GCF_045679555.1). Lineage (NCBI taxonomy): Eukaryota > Metazoa > Chordata > Actinopteri > Salmoniformes > Salmonidae > Salvelinus > Salvelinus alpinus. The sequence goes on from NC_092097.1 coordinate 37,583,943, forward strand.
AAAATTCCAGAAAATGATGTCACGGCTTTAGAAGCTTCTGTTAGGCTAATTGACATCATTTGAGTCAATTGGAGGTGTACCTGTGGATGTATTTCAAGGCCTACCTTCAAACTCAGTGCCTCTTTGCTTGACATCATGGGAAAATAAAAAAAATCAGCCAAGACCTCAGAAAACATTGTAGACCTCCACACGTCTGGTTCATCCTAGGGAGCAATTTCCAAACGCCTGAAGGTACCACGTTCATCTGTACAAACAATAGTATGCAAGTATAAACACCATGGGACCACGCAGCCGTCATATCGCTCAGGAAGGAGACGCGTTCTCTCTCCTAGAGATGAACGTACTTTGGTGCGAAAAGTGCAAATAAATCCCAGAACAACAGCAAAGGACCTTGTGAAGATGCTGGAGGAATCAGGTACAAAACTATTTTTATCCACAGTAAAACGATTCCTATATCGACATAACCTGAAAGGCCGCTCAGCAAGGAAGAAGCCACTGCTCCAAAACCGTCATAAAAAAGCCAGACCACTGTTTGCAACTGCACATGGGGACAAATATCGTACATTTTGGAGAAATGTCCTCTGGTCTGATGAAACAAAAATAGAACTGTTTGGACATAATGACCATCGTTATGTTTGGAGGAAAGAGGGGGAGGCTTGTAAGCCGAAGAACACCATCCCAACCGTGAAGCACAGGGGTGGCAGCATCATGTTGTGGGGGTGCTTTGCTGCAGGAGGGACTGGTGCACTTCACAAAATAGATGTCATCATTAGGAGGAAAAGTATGAGGATATATTGAAGCAACATCTCGAGACATCAGTCAGGAAGTTAAAGCTTGGTCGCAAATGGGTCTTCCAAATGGACAATGACCCCAAGCATACTTCCAAAGTTGTGGCAAAATGGCTTAAGGACAACAAAGTCAAGGTATTGGAGTGGCCATCACAAAGCCCTGACCTCAATCCCATAGAAAATGTGTGGGCAGAACTGGAAATGTGTGTGCGAACAAGGAGGCCTACAAACCTGACTCAATTACACCAGCTCTGTCAGGAGGAATGGGCCAAAATTCACCCAACTTATTTTGGGAAGCTTGTGGAAGGCTACCTGAAAAGTTTGACCCAAGTTAAACAATTTAAAGGCAATGCTACCAAATACTAATTGAGTGTATGTAAACTTCTGACCCACTGGGAATGTGATGAAAGAAATAAAAGCTGAAATAAATCATTCTCTCTACTGTTATTCTGACATTTCACATTCTTAAAATAAAGTGGTGATCTAACTGACCTAAAACAGGGAATTTTCACTAGTATTAAATGTCAGGAATTGTGAAAACTGAGTTTAAATGTATTTGGACTAGATGTATTTAAACTTCAGACTTCAACTGTATGTGTTGCATTTCTAAATCCAAATCTAAATCTAAATATATGAAATCAACAGTAGTGGTGTGTGGGTAAAATCACCGGGGAAAAAAAACATATTACACCTATGTGTTGTGATAATTGCGTTGTTTTCTCTATAACCTGTTAGTTCTTATGCCTTACACCATGATATATAGGCCTAAGGCCTATACAAGAAGAAGACACACTGGAAAAATAAATTCAACCACACATTTGTTTCAATACCAAACTGGAGAGCAACATCTGTCGGGTGAAGTCCACAAACAGTTACATGACCTACAATATGGTCAAACACGTTCATGTTTCCGATATTTTTGGACTACTAAACAACTATTGATTTAGAACAATGGAGAGTTACTGCAAGTCTCAAAGAATCTATGAGCTGCCTCCACCATTTCAACTTCAACATTTCAAAATGTAATCCCCTATGCTTAGTATAATAGAGTGAAAACTAAAAGATATAAAAAATTATTTAATCCAATTAACGTAAGCTAAAAATGATGTGGCTGTCCATGGTACTGATTTCTGTGTGAGTGTGTGTGTGTGCGTGCAAGCAGAAGAAATATGTTGACTCACCCTACTTGTGGAGAAACTCCAATGCCATCCCTTCTCTTTCATGTTGCCTAAACAGATTGCGCGCTTTTAGTTTTTGTTTTCCTAGGCTACCTGGCTAAAATACTTGCTTGATAGCCTAACTTCCTTTCGTAGGCAACGATATGCCAGCCCAGCTAGTTAATGGTAGTATACTACATGTTGAACTTCCATCCTCACATGCCAGTGGCACAATGCATGTATTTATGGTTGGATGTGGCACAATGTATGGATCAGAATCGCCGTTATAATCATTGTCCAGTACGGAAAATTAAGTAAAACCACATGTCGAAGTCCCTATCTCCATCCATGGCTAATTCAGGAAAGGGACGATTTTAGCTAGCTAGCTAGCCACCGGAGGACAACAATGCAACAAGATGCAACAAATCAAGTTTTTTCCTGTCAATAATGACGTTTGGCTTCTGATGTGATTGGTCTGAAGCCAAATACATACTGGCTTCCCTTGACACTTTTTTTTGGTGCGCCAGGACCATTCACAGCTGAGCTCACTCAGTTTAGCTCATCGCTGATTGGCTATCATTTTATATACACTGCTCAAAAAAATTAAGGGAACACTTAAACAACACAATGTAACTCCAAGTCAATCACACTTCTGTGAAATCAAACTGTCCACTTAGGAAGCAACTCTGATTGACAATAAATTTCACATGCTGTTGTGCAAATGGAATAGACAAAAGGTGGAAATTATAGGCAATTAGCAAGACACCCCCAATAAAGGAATGATTCTGCAGGTGGTGACCACAGACCACTTCTCAGTTCCTATGCTTCCTGGCTGATGTTTTGGTCACTTTTGAATGCTGGCGGTGCTTTCACTCTAGTGGTAGCATGAGACGGAGTCTACAACCCACACAAGTGGCTCAGGTAGTTCAGCTCATCCAGGATGGCACATCAATGCGAGCTGTGGCAAGAAGGTTTGCTGTGTCTGTCAGCGTAGTGTCCAGAGCATGGAGGCGCTACCAGGAGACAGGCCAGTACATCAGGAGACGTGGAGGAGGCCGTAGGAGGGCAACAACCCAGCAGCAGGACCGCTACCTCCGCCTTTGTGCAAGGAGGTGCACTGCCAGAGCCCTGCAAAATGACCTCCAGCAGGCCACAAATGTGCATGTGTCTGCTCAAACGGTCAGAAACAGACTCCATGAGGGTGGTATGAGGGCCCGACGTCCACAGGTGGGGGTTGTGCTTACAGCCCAACACCGTGCAGGACGTTTGGCATTGGCCAGAGAACACCAAGATTGGCAAATTCGCCACTGGCGCCCTGTGCTCTTCACAGATGAAAGCAGGTTCACACTGAGCACATGAGCACATGTGACAGACGTGACAGTCTGGAGACGCCGTGGAGAACGTTCTGCTGCCTGCAACATCCTCCAGCATGACCGGTTTGGCGGTGGGTCAGTCATGGTGTGGGGTGGCATTTCTTTGTGGGGCCACACAGCCCTCCATGTGCTCGCCAGAGGTAGCCTGACTGCCATTAGGTACCGAGATGAGATCCTCAGAGCCCTTGTGAGACCATATGCTGACACATGCACATTTGTGGCCTGCTGGCGAGCACAAGGATATGTGTGATTTGGGGACCTTTAACAGAATGTGACTGGCAGAACAGGTGTTGTATGTGGAGGATGAGGGCTGCAGTAGATATCTCAGATAGGGGGGAGTGTGGCCTAAGAGGGTTTTATAAATAAGCATCAACCAGTGGTTCTTGCGACGGGTATACAGAGTTGACCAGTTTACAGAGGAGTATAGAGTGCAGTGACATGCATTGGTGAAAAATATGATGGCCGAATGGTAAAGAACATTTAGCCGCTCAAGAGCACCCTTAGCTGCAGATCTATTAATTACTTCTCCGTAATCTAGCATGGGTAGGATGGTCATCTGAATCAGGGTTCATTTGGCAGATAGGGTGAAAGAGGAGCGAATACGATAGAGGAAACCAAGTCTAGATATAACTTTAGCCTGGAACTTTGATATGTGCTGAGAGAAGGACAGTGTACCATCTAGCCAAACTCCCAAGCACTTGTATGAGGTGACTACCTCAAGATCTAAACCCTCTAAAGCTCTAAACACACATCTGGAAGGTACAAACATAAATTGGTCAGTTGGATTTTAATTTGTTATCAATGTTTATAATGCATGGAATCATCTCCTTCAATGTAATACTGAGAAAATAGATAACGATCGTGACCATGATTGACAGCGATGTCTGGCTGTTTGGTACATCTTTTTAAAGTTACCAACTCAAACACATTACACATATGAAAAGTTAAGCCTATCAGCCTATTACTATTAAAATGTTAATCTCTTCTGCCACAGTTACCACATAGCGCTTATTTATGTTTCATTTATATTACTCAAGGCTACTAATAACATAGCAAGAGACAAACGGCTGTGATATCCGGAAATTGCTAACGGATTCAAGCTGATTTAATTTATGCATTTGAGCTTGAAATTACAGTGGCATGCTAGCTTCACTGTGTACAAGTCATTTACAAACATAAATTACACCCCATTCGCCCAAGTTTCATAATAACCTGACATAGCTAATTAAAAAAAAATGTTGGCATAACTAACTGGAGGAACATTGGGAGTGGGCAATAACACCATACCTTCCTTTGTATAAATGCAGTAGCCAACAGCTGATCTCTCACCCCCGTGGGGACGTAGATGCACTTTGGAGGGCAGGTGGCAGGAGTGGGTTCCCTCTCCAGAGCCTCGCAGATGTCCACATCTACGTCCCAAAACACAGGACCAACAATACGGGAGGACCGATTGATGGGCTGGAGGACACTCACAGGGCCCTCCACTGACGTGGAACCACAGGGTGCGGGAAAGCAGGTCCTCCGGCATCCTGGTCCCCAGTCGGTGATTCTCATCTTTGACCAGGAGATGGTGGGGTTATGAAGTTGGAGCCATGGGAGGCCGAGGATGACTTTGTGTACTGGTGCGATGATGATGAGGAAGGCTGTCCTGGTGCTTGGGTCCCACAATGAGGGTGAGTGGTGCTGTGATGTGCAAAATTGTGCCGGATCCCAATGGTCGCATGTCCAGGGCTTGGATAGGAAAAGGAGAGCGTGTATGAAGTCAAGTTCAGGGAGGAGGCGAGGTCCTGGTCGATAAAGTTCCCAGCGGCACCAGAGTCCACTAGAGCTGTAGAAACAACACTTGAAAGACAGCCAGGTAGTGAAATGGGAACCAGGAAGGGTTTGGCGGAGAACGATGATAATGGAATACTCATGTCTACCCTGGTCACGGAGCTGCCCCTCTGTTCTGGAGGACCCCAGGTTGGGATGCACCGGACACAACTGAAGCTGGTGCCCCTCCTGGCCGCAATAGGGACAGAGCCTCAGCTATCTCCGGCGACGCGGCTCTCCCACGAAGAGGTGTGAGGCCCCTACCTCCATGGGTTCAGGCTCAGGACAGCCAAAGGAGGGAGGTGAGACAAAGGTGGACACTGGTGCTCCCAAAGAAGGTTATCCAGACGGTTGGCCATTGCAATGAGAGCATCCAAGTATATATTGTCATTCCGACATGCGAGCTCTGTCTGGACATCTTCGCACAGTCCACTGCGGAACAAAGTGTGAAGCGCCGGCATACTCCACAGTCGTCTGGGCATCTTGCTGGAGTTAGAAAAGTATCTCACCTACCTCTTTGCCCTTTGGAGGAAGGTCAAAGACCACCCTGAACAGAGCCAAGAACCTCTCCTAAGAGACCAGCTACTCCTCTCCTCTCTCCCAGACGACCGCAGCCCACTCCAACGCCCATCCGGTCAGCAGGGAAATGACCATGGCAACCTTGAAGCTCTCGGTGGTGGAGCCTCCCGTCTGATAGGCAAAATATAGGGAGCACTGAAGCAGGAAGCCATGACATTTCGATGGAGTGCCGTCATATTTCTCCGGAAGGGACAGTCGGGCATTGCTGACCTGGGCGGACGACTGGGTAGGCTGGGGAACTGGCTCACTCTGACGACCCGTAGGAGGAGGCCCTCCGTTAGAGGTATGGAGAACATCACTAGCGGTGTCGAGGCGGTGGAGAATGCGGAAGACCTCCTTCATGGTCGTACACAGTAGAGCCAACTGGTTGTGGTGTTGGTGGAGTAGGTGACCCTGTTCCTCGATCGTCTGGATGATGGTGTCACGCCCTGACCTTAGAGAGCCTTTTTATGTCTCTATTTGGTTTGGTCAGGGTATGATTTGGGGTGGGCATTCTAAGTTCTGTTTTCTAGGTTTGTGTATTTATATGTTTTGGCCGGGTATGGTTCTCAAATCAGGGACAGCTGTCTATCGTTGTCTCTGATTGGGAATCATACTTAGGCAGCCTTTTTCCCTTGTGTCATTGTGGGAAGTTGACTTTTGTTAGTGGCACTTAGCCCTGTAGCTTCACGGTTGTTTTTTCGTTTGTTGTTTTGTGGGCGACATTTATTCAAATAAAAGGAACATTTACGCTGATCACGCTGCACTTTGGTCCACTTCTTTTGACGGCCGTGACAGATGGTGTAATCTTCTGCTGCTTCCATAATTTCTGAGGCTGTATTCTGTAACATACGCAGGGAGTCAGGAAGCAGGTGCAGAAGGTGAGTTAAATAATGGAACTATACAAAAGAACAAACATGAGACGTGTACTGAACATGAGAGAAAACAATACTGCCTGATGACTGAGGCTTACTGAGGGCTAAATGAAGGGAGAGTAATCAGGTTGTGCTTAACGATGGGGAGCAGGTGTGCGTAATGATGGTTTCCAGGTGTGCACAATGTGGGTTGCCAGCACCGGTAGTTAGTAGACCAGCGACATCGATTGCCGGAGGGAGGGAGGGAGGGAGGGAGGGAGCAGGAGTAAGCGTGACAGCAACAGTTTGTTGGATGCCTACTTTAATAGCAATCCTTAGTAATCATTATTTGGCATATTATGTTAATAACACAGCAAAGAATTATGATAATGAATTTCCATGAAAACTATGTCTGTGTGCCTGTGAGTGTGCATGTGAGTGTGTGCGTACTTGCCTGTGCGAGTGTGTGTGCATGTACACGATTACTGTTGATTTTCTAATGGCACGCCCAGGTGCCTCAAAATGCTGGAGACAGCTGTCAGAACAAATAAATATCCACTGATAAAAAGGCCACTGAGGTTCTGTCTGTCTGTCTGTCTGTTTTTTGGGGAGCAGAGTGGAGCTTCTGAATCACTGGCGCATGTGTTTCTTCCTCATAACCACATATAATTGCTGTTCTCTCTCTTTGGGTATATGTGTGGGGTGGTGTGCAAGCTTCATTCCAAAGGCCACCTGGGTTTAGAGTGTAAAGATCTCACTGTGCTGCCTGCAGTAGAGTGGAAGCTTTTAGATGAGAATATAGTAAAGTCCTTTAAAGTACCACTGCCTATTCTTTGCTTTTCATTGCTTTCAACCAGTTAAAAAAACTAAACAAGAACGGAACTGTGACCACCTTTCAAAGTTATGGATGAATGATTAGCTTTGTAAAGCCACATAATCAAAATGGGTTGTGCTGTCCTCTGATGATGCTGTCCTGATGTATAATTTTTTGGGGGAACATACAATCTACCTGCAGTGAAGACGCTCAACATTTACATTATATTCAGTCATCTAGCAGACACAACCATCGAGAGCGACACACAGGAGCAACCAGGGTCAATTGCCCCAGCCTAGGGCACAAGTACAGATCCCCAACCCAGTCAAATCGGGGACCCGAACCACTGACCTCTCGGCCACCGGCCCGAGCTCCCAACCACCAGGCCACCAACCATCCAAGATCCCCCCACAGTTCCCCTTGAGAGCTGCCACTCAACCATCCAAGACCCCCCACAAGTCCCCCCGAAAAATTTCACTCCACATGGCCAAATCCCCCCATCTACACCCCCCAAGCCACTGTCCCCCTCCAACCCATCCAAAACAACCACCCACCCACCCAATGCGCCAACTGCCAACATATTATGTAAGCCATGAGAGACAAGCAAACTATTTGCACATGATTACATGAGACAACAGTGTCAGGAAAAGTTAAAGTCTACATTAGACTGTTTATTTGTGTTAAAACGTGTTATGGACATATTGAAAAACAAAACACGTTTTCAATTTCTAAGATAGATTTTTTTATATACTGCTTTCAATAAATGGAAAACTGTTCTGACTATTGGACTAAGTTTACTTTGTTTAGAGGTGGCGGTCTGAGGCTGAGTTTAGCCAGTCATGAAGCATATCTACCAGAAACAAAAACAATAGGAGCCAGAAAGGGCAAACCAATTCTTTTGAAATAAGGGTCAGGAATTACGATTGTCTGTTTGGAAGAAATGTCTGGCTTCTATGTTGGGGTGATCGCCTTATTTGCACTCAATTGTTATTTGTTTCTTGGTCAAAAATGGAACAAAATGGATGTTGCCTTGAACTGTTTTGGGGAAAATATTAGTAGTCAATCACTTGGTCTATTGACACACAAGAACTCCGATTTTGTATTTGTATTTATTATGGATCCCCATTAGCTGCTGCCAAAGTAGCAAAATTAAGGCAGTTTATACAATTTTAAAAACATTACAATACATTCCCAGATTTTCCATCCCACGATGGAACCAGTAGCCCAGTCAATCGAGGGACTGTATCGCTGGAGCCAAGAGAATCCCAATACTACAGGAACCTCAATTAGCAGAAATTGGACCGTCTCGCCGTGGTTCCCCGACACTCATAGGTTGATGGGGGTGGTATGGTGGGTGACGCTGCCTATAGAACGCCCATCCAGCGCTCTAACATCCATGGGAATGGAGAGGGGTTGAGTTGGGATGCCCAGCTCGGACGCCAGGGTAACGTCCATAAGACTCATATCGGCCCCCGAGTCGATGAGTATCTGGAGAGACTTGGACTGGCAGGGTGGCATGGAGAGGGGCATGGAGAGGGGGGTGAATAGGGGGAGAAGCAAAATTATCCTTAAGAACCACCAGAGTACTCATTCCAACCAATGAGCTAGGTCTCCATGAAGGGACAGGTAGACAAATAATGACCTGTAGTACCGCAATACAGACAACTCTGGGTGTTAAGTCTGCGTACGCGTTCGACTGGAGACAGCCTAGCCCTGCCGAGCTGCATCGGCTCAGGAAGAGGCAAATTGGCAGTCTTCGGAGGCTCTTGGAGGAACTCAGTTGAGCTCGGATCCTCTCGGGGACGAATACACCGGGCACTTCCAGAGTTCATCAGATGCAAGGTGTGATCCTTGAGTGAGCCGAGATCCGTTGGTAGTTCTCGGGCTGCAAGCTCGTCCTTTACTTCCTCTGATAATCCTTGCAAGAACGTGTCTAACAGCGCTTCCGGGTTCCAGGCACCCTCTGCTGCTAGCCTGCAGAAATCTTCCGCATAGTCTGCCACACGGAGGGGGTCCTGCCGAAGCTGGAGTAGCTTCCGGGCAGCCTCTCTCCCGGACACCGGAGCCTCAGAACATTTTCTCACCTCCGCCATGAATACCTCCAGACTGAGACAGACAGCGGATTGTTGCTCCCACACCGCCGAGGCCCAGGCGAGTGCCCTCCCGGACATCAGCGTAATAATGTACACTATCTTCAAGTGGTCCGAGGGGAAGGAAGAAGGCTGCAGCTCAAAAACGAGGGAGCACTGGGAGAGAAAGGCCCGGCAGGTTCTGGAATCTCCATCGTAGCGCTCCGGGGGAGGTAAGCGGGGTTCCCGGGAAACCGGGGTGACGGCACTGCTACCAGCCGGGTTACTGAGGGGCTGGGAGTTTACAGTCGTGGTAGGCTGCCTAGTAAGCAACCCATGGAATTGCTCCCGCAAAGCGTCCAATACTAGGTCGTGACGTTCGGCCACATCCTGAAACCCTTCCATCAGTCTGTGAAGCAACTCCTTGTGTCTACCAATGAGGGCTCCTTGGGAGGAGATGGCATTGCAGAGCTGGTTCAAGTCTGCTGGGTTAGTCAGGGCCAGTTCGTACTGTCAGGTTTCAGGTAAGACCCAAGTGCAGACTGTGTTGAAGTAACAATGTGTATTGTAACCACAAGGGCAGGCAAACGACAGGTCAAGGCAGGCAGGTGCAGCTAATCCAGAGTAGAGGCAAAGGCACCGGACGGCAAGCAGGCTCAGGGGCATGCATAGTGGTTCGGCAGGCGGGCTCAGAGTCAGGACAGGCGAGAAAAGAGAGACTGGGAAAAGCAGGAGCTGAGAAACAAAATGCTAGTTTACTTGACAAACAAGATGAACTGGCAACAGACGAACAGAGAACACAGGTATAAATACCAACAAAAGTTATCCTTGAATGCAAGATAACTAATTTCAAACCGTGAATAGGTACAGCCTCCTTTTCAGATGACTTAAATCAGTTATCCTGTAGCAGAGAACTCATTACGAACCAGGTACAGCCTCCGTTTTTTAAATTTAACTAGGCAAGTCAGTTAACCTCTAATTCCTCCCAAACCCGGATCCGGGAGCACCCCCATCAGTAAAAAAGCTGACTAGCATAGCCTAGCATAGCGTCACAAGTAAATACTAGCATCTAAATATCATTAAATCACAAGTCCAAGACACCAGATGAAAGATACACATCTTGTGAATCCAGCCATCATTTCCGATTTTTTTAATGTTTTACAGGGAAGACACAATATGTATTTCTATTAGCTAACCACCATAGCAAAAGACACAACTTTTTTTTCCCACCATTTTTTTCCTACCATCACTAATTCGACCAAATAAAGATATATATAGCCACTAACCAAGAAGAAACTTCAGCAGATGACAGTCTGATAACATATTTATTGTATAGCATATGTTTTGTTAGAAAAATTTGCATATTTCAGGTATAAATCACAGTTCTACATTGCAGCTGCAATCTGAAATAGCGTCGATGCAGGCAGAATAATTACAGAGACCAACGTCAAATACCTAATTACTCATCATAAAACATTTCTGAAAAATACACGGCGTACAGCAAATGAAAGCCCAACATCTTGTGAATCCAGCCAATATGTCAGATTTTTTAAGTGTTTTACAGCGAAAACACAATATAGCATTATATTAGCTTACCACAATAGCCAGAAACACAACCGCATTTACCAGCAGCAAATGTTAGCGATCGTAACAATCCAGCAAAAGATATATAATTTGACTAACCTTGATAAACTTCATCAGATGACAGTCCTGTAACATCATATTACACAATGCATATAGGTTTTGTTCGAAAATGTGCATATTTAGCAGCACAAATCGTGGTTATACAATGTGACCAGTAGCAACATTTCATGCATTCTGGCCGGCGCCATCTTGGAGAGGCACCTAATCTAATCGATAAATAATCGTAAACTTGACTAAAAAATACAGGTTGGACAGCAAATGAAAGATGCATTAGTTATTAATGCAACCGCTGTGTTAGATTTTTAAAATTAACGTTACTAGACATACAGTGTGCGTTACAGCCAGACCAGTGCCGCAATTAATGGCGGACAAATCCTTTTACATTTTTCCACATAAATACGGAATAACATCATAAATAGCTCTTACTTTTGGACGAGCTTCCATCAGAATCTTGGGCAAGTTGTCCTTTGTCCAAAAGAATCGTTGCTCGGTTGTAAAACGTCCTCTTCAACTTTGGAACTAGCAGCTAACAATAGCTATGTGGCGCAGACATGCCCAAATGTTCAAAACGCAATACTAAGGAAATTCCGAAAATAGCAATATACTCATATAAACTGATATAACTCGGTTTAAAATAACCTCGTTATGATGTTTCTAACACCTATATCGAATTAAATTACAGACGGATATATCTAAGGCCGATAACTGAGCGTTTCAAAATGCCATCCTGAGGTCTTGCTTTGCGTCCTGACGAATGTCAAAAAGAGAGCTCCCTCTGTTCCTTGGGGCTTTATAAGGTCTGAGATCTGCGTAGAAACTCCATTCCAATTCTCATTGGTTACTGACATCCAGGGGAAGGCGGGTGCAGTTCATGTCGACCCATAGGATACATACAGAGCTTTAAACTGATCTGAGAACAGAGCCTCGTTTTCAGACCTTCGCAGTTCCTGTCATGAATTTCGCTGCAGAATGAGTTCTGTTTCACCCACAGACATAATTCAAACGGTTTTAGAAACTAGAGATTGTTTTCTATCCAATAGATAATATGCATATTGTACGAGCAAGAATTGAGTACGAGGCAGTTTAATTTGGGAACGATAAATGTCGAAGTTGAAACAGCACCCCCTATAGTGGCAAGAGGTTAACTTCTTATGGCTACAGGGGAAGTATTTAGTAGCTTGGATGAAAGGTGCACAGAGGTGCCCATAGTAAACTGCCTGCTCCTCAGTCCCAGTTGCTAATATATGCATATTATTATTCGTATTGGATAGAAAACACTCTGAAGTTTCTAAAACTGTTTGAATTATGTCTGTGAGTATAACAGAACTCATATGGCAGGCAAAAACCTGAGAAGTTCCACTTCCTGTCTGAATTTTTTCTGAGGTGGCAGATTTTCAACCAAGCTCTCATTGAAATTACAGCGAGATATTGATGAGTTTTCACTTCCTACGCCTTCCACTAGATGTCAACAGTCAATAGAACTTTGTCTGATGACTCTAATGTGAAGGGGGGCCGAAGGAGACAGGAATTAGTCAGGTCTGCCACGAGCTGACCATGCTTTCACATGCGCTTTCACATGCGCGTTCACATGAGGAGGACCTCCGTTCCACCGCTCTTCTGAAGTCAATCTAATTCTCCGGTTGAAACGTTATTCAAGATGTATGTTAACAACATTCTAAAGATTGATTCAGTACATCGTTTGACATGTTTCTACTGACTGTTACGGAACTTTTGGACATTTCATCACGTTATAGTGGACGCGCTTTGTGACTTAGGAATTGTTTACCAAAAGCGCTAATCAAAGTAGCTGATTGGACATAAATAACGGACATTATCAAACAAATCAAGCATTTATTGTGGACCTGGGATTCCTAGGACTGCATTCTGATGAAGTTCATCAAAGGTAAGGAAACATTTATCATGTATTTTCTGGTTTCTGTTGACCACAACATGGCAGCTAATTTGGCTATTGTTCTGAGCTCAGTCTCAGATTATTGCATGATTTGCTTTTTCCGTAAAGTTCTTTTGAAATCTGACACAGCGGTTGCATTAAGGAGAGGTATATCTATAATTCCATGTGTATAACTTGTATTATCATCTACATTTACGATGAGTATTTCTGTTAAAACGATGTGGCTATGCAAAATCACTTGATGTTTTTGGAACTAGTGAATGTAACGTGCCAATGTAAACTCAGATTTTTTTGTTATAAATATGAACTTTAACAAACAAAACATGCATGTATTGTGTAACATGAAGTCCTATGAGTGTCATCTGATGAAGAGAAGCAAAGGTTAGTGATTAATTTTATCTCTATTTCTGCTTTTTCTGACTGCTATCTTTCGCTGGAAAAATGGCTATGATTATTGTGGTTTTGTGGTGACCTAACATAATCGTTTGTAGTGCTTTCGCTGAAAAGCCTATTTGAAATCGGACACTTTGGTGGGATTAACAACAAGATTACCTTTAAAATGATATAAGACACATGTATGTTTGAGGAATTTTAATTATGAGATTTCTGTTGTTTGAATTTGGCGCCCTGCACTTTCATTGGCTGTTGTCATATCGATCCCGTTAACGGGACTTCAGCCATAAGAAGTTTTAAAGGTAACCTTTGATATATTTTGTCGTTATGTTTGAGCAAGTTGGAACCTGTGTTTTTCTGGATCAAACGCGCCAAATAAATTGACATTTTGGACATATACCTACGGAATTAATCGAACAAAAGGACCATTTGTGATGTTTATGGGACATATTGGAGTGCCAACAACAGAAGCTCGTCAAAGGTAAGGCATGAATTATATTTTTATTCTGCGTTTTGTGTCGCTCCTGCAGGGTTGAAATGTTTTCTCTCTTTTGTTTACAATGGTGCTATGCTCAGATAATAGCATCGTATGCTTTCGCTGAAAAGACTATTTGAATTCTGACATGTTGGCTGGATTCACAACCAGTGTAGCTTTAATTTGATATCTTTCATGTGTGATTTAATGAAAGTTTGATTTTATAGTAATTTTCAAGGTCATTCATTTTAATGTGGCGCTAGGCATTTTCTCAGGCTTTTTGCCAAGTGATACAGTAGAGTCTTGCCTAAACTCATATTTTTGGATATAAATATGAACTTTACCGAACATAAAATACATGTATTGTGTAACATGAAGTCCTATGAGTGTCATCTGATGAAGATTATCAAAGGTTAGTGATTAATTTGATCTCTTTCTGCTTTTTGTTAATGCTCTCTTTAGCTGGAAACATGGCTGTCTTTTTCTGTGACTTGGCTCATATCTTACATAATCGTTTGGTGTGCTTTCGTCTTAAAACCTTTTTGAAATCGGACACTTTGGCTGGATAGCTTTAAAGTTTTACACCATTTTAAAGTGTAGCTTTAAAATGGTGTAAAATACTTGTATGTTTGAGGACGTCCCACCTACCCTAGAGAGGTTAATTAATGATATATACTCATTGATTCTTGAAGAATATAATTTACAAATGCCTCGAGCTTAGTTCAACTGTCTTACCCCCATAAGAACCCAAAATATAAGCTTGATTTACTCCAGTACTTGTAAACAAACACTGTACAGCCTCAACTGTCACGCCCTGACCTTAGAGATCCTTATAATTCTCTATTTGGTAGGTCAGGGTGTGACTAGGGTGGGAAATCTATGTTTATATTTCTTTGTTGATATGGTTCCTAATCAGAGGCAGCTGTCTATCGTTGTCTCTGATTGGGGATCATACTTAGGCAGCCCTTTGTCCCACCTTCAGGTGTGGGATCTTTTCTTTTTGTGTTGCAGGTGTTGCACTCCTAGCTTTACGTTCGTTGAGTTGTTTATTGTTTTTTGGTGGAACATTTGTTAAATAAAATTACGCCTACCACGCTGCACCTTGGTCTTCATTTAACGACGGACATAACATCAACATACAGTGCCTTCAGAAAGTAGTCACACTTCTTGACTTTTTTCTCATTTTGTTGTGCTACAGCTTGAATTTAAAATGTATTAAATGTAGATTTGTTTTGTAACTGGCCTACACACAATACCCCATAATGTCTAAGTGGAATTCTGTTTTTAGAAACTTTTACAAATTAATTAAAAATTAAAAGCTTCAATATCTTGAGTCAAGTATTCAACCCCATTTATATGTATGGGAAGCCTAAATAAGTTCAGGAGTACAGTGGTTCCTCAATTAAAAGGTTTGAGCTTATTTTTTTTATTTCACCTTTATTTAACCAGGTACGCTATTTGAGAACAAGTTCTCATTTACAACTGCGACCTGGCCAAGATAAAGCACAGCAGTTCAACACATAGAACAACACAGAGTTACACATGGAATAAACAAACATACAGTCAATAATACAGTAGAAAAAAGAAAAATATATATACAGTGAGTGCAAATGAGGTAAGATAAGGGAGGTAAGGCA
This sequence comes from Salvelinus alpinus, assembly GCF_045679555.1. NCBI lineage: Eukaryota > Metazoa > Chordata > Actinopteri > Salmoniformes > Salmonidae > Salvelinus > Salvelinus alpinus. Next base: position 37,599,429 of record NC_092097.1, read on the forward strand.
ATAAATAGGCCATGGGGGCAAAGTAATTACAATATAACAATTAGACACTGTAATGGTAGATGTGCAGAAGATTGGGGTGCAAAGGAGCAAGATAAATAAATAAATACAGTATGGGGATGAGGTAGTTGGATGGGCTGTTTACAGATGGGCTATGTACAGGTGCAGTGATCTGTGAGCTGCTTTGACAGCTGGTGCTTAATTAAAGCTAGTGAGGGATATATGAGTCTCCAGCTTCATTGATTTTTGCAGTTCGCTCCAGTCATTGGCAGCAGAGAACTGGAAGGAAAGGCGGCCAAAGGAGGAATTGGCTTTGGGGGTCATCCAGTGAGATATACCTGCTGGAGCGCGTGTTACGGGTGGGTGCTGCTATGGTGACCAGCGAGCTGAGATAAGGAGGGGCTTTACCTAGCAGAGACTTGTAGTTGACCTGGTGCTAGTGGATTTGGCGACGAGTATGAAGCGATGGCCAGCCAACGAGAGCGTACAGGTCGCAGTGGTGGGTAACATATGGGGCTTTGGTGACAAAACGGATGGCACTGTGATAAACTGCATCCAATTTGTTGAGTAGACTGTTGGAGGCTATTTTATAGATGACATCGCCGAAGTCGAGGATCGGTAGGATGGTCAGTTTTACGAGGGTATGTTTGGCAGCATGAGTGAAGGATGCTTTGTTGCGAAATAGGAAGCCGATTCTAGATTTAATTTTGGATTGGAGATGCTTAATGTGAGTCTGGAAGGAGAGTTTACAGTCTAGCCAAACACCTAGGTATTTGTAGTTGTCCACATATTTTAAGTCAGAACCGTCCAGAGTAGTGATGCTGAACGGGCGGGCAGGTGAGGGCAGTGATCGGTTGAAGAGCATGCATTTAGTTTTACTTGCATTTAAGAGCAGTTGGAGGCCACAGAAGGAGAGTTGTATGCCATTGAAGCTTGTCTGGAGGTTAGTTAACTTTTACTGCCTCAGAAACCCGGATCCGGGAGCACCCCCCACCCCCCACACACTGATTAGCATAGATAGCATAGCTTCAGAAGTAGATAGTAGCATCTAAATATCATTAAATCACAAGTCCAAGACACCAGATGAAAGATACAGATCTTGTGAATAAAGCCACCATTTCAGATTTTTAAAATGTTTTACAGGGAAGACAAAATATGTAAATCTATTAGCTAAACACGTTAGCAAAATACACCACTATTCTAACTCCATCAGTTTCTTACTCCTTCAGGTGCTATCACCAATTCGGCTCAACTAAGATATTGATAGCCAATAACCTATAAAAAAAACCATCAGATGACAGTCTGATAACATATTCATGGTATAGGATAGTTTTTGTTAGAAAAAAGTGCATATTTCAGGTAGAAATCACAGTTTACAATTGCACCGACCATCACAAATCCACTAGAATTACTAGATAGAGCAACGTGTATGACCAATTTACTCATCATAAAACATTTCATAAGAATAGACAAAGCATAGCAATGGAAAGACCCAGATCTTGTGATTCCAGACAATATTTCAGATTTTCTAAGCGTTTTACAGCGAAAACACAATAAATCGATAAGTTAGCATACTACATGTGAAAACGTTACCAGAGCATCGATTCCAGCCAAAGAGCGCTATAACGTAATCACCGCCAAAAGATATTAATTTTTTCACTAACCTTCTCAGAATTCTTCCGATGACACTCCTGTAACATCATTTTACAACATACATATACAGTTTGTTCGAAAAGGTGCATATTTAGCCATACAAAACCGTGGTTACACAATGAAAATACTAGGAAATCAAGCCTCAATATGTCTGACGTCATCTATCAGAGTGATCTAGTTTAATTAAAAGCTAATCATATACTTGACTAAAAAATACAGGGTTGACAGGAATCGAAAGACAAATTAGTTCTTAATGCAACCGCTGATTTACATTTTTAAAATTATCCTTACTTTTCAATACAGGGTTGGCCAAGTGAAGCTATACAAAACAAAATGGCGAAAAATGCGTTTAAAATATTTCGACAGAAACACGGTTTATCATATTAAATATTGCTTACTTTGAGCTGATCTTCCATCATATTCTTGGGCAATGTATCCTTTCTATGTTATAAACGTCTTTTGGTCGATAGATGTCCTCTGTCCTTCGAAATGTCCACTAACAACGACCGAGACCGCGAAACGTTCCCAAAGCTAGAAAGTGCACGACAAATAAATTCCTCAGAATCGCACTAAACGGATATAAATTGCTATAAAACGTTTCAAATTAACTACATTATGATGTTTTTAACAACTATAACGACTGAAAACATGACCGGAGAAATATAGCTGGTTAGAAAACGATTTGGAACGAGACAGGTCCGATGGCCTTCACGCTTGAGGCGCACGTTGAGAAAGAGGGGTCTCTGTACATTTTTGTCATTTATAATGGCTGTGAACGTCCCATCGAGTTCATTGAAAACGTGATGACGTACAGACACCCAGAGGAAGACGTAGGTAGTGTCGGTTTCTTCATAGCATTCACTGTGGCCTTATAAACAGACCCCAGATCAGAGGTAAAAATTTCTGAAATCTGAACCCTGTCATGAAAAGTGCTGTAAAAATTGTTCTGTACCACTCAGAGACAAAATTTCAACTCCTATAGAAACTATAGACTGTTTTCTATCCAATAATAACAATAATATGCATATTGTACGATCAAGAATTTAGCACGAGGCAGTTTAATTTGGAAATGTAAAAAAAAAAATAATGCTAACAGCTCCCCCTATTGACAAAAGGTTAAGGAATATTGCTCCCACAATAAGACAGCTCAGACCAATCAGCACTCCTGTAAAGCCCCACCCTCTCCCAGAGAACATATCATCAGCCAGAGGCCAAGCCATACTTTCACTTCTATGAACGCTCACAGCGGGGAAATGTCGGGTATTAGGGAATCTTTGGTAGAGAGTTGACCCCTGAACCCTGTTGGTTTCGGTTCTGCTCCTACCCCTGTGATTGTTCGACAGTGTCAGTGTGTCTTACCCTCTTACAATGTGTGATATGTACCCAGGTAGCTCTTTCAGCTATTCTCACAGCAAAGGCTGTTACCAGGAGTACTTGGTATGGCCCTACTTGGTATGGCTGCTTCCAGTACTTTTTCTTTAGCGATTTGATCCAGACCCAGTCTCCTGGCTGTACCTTGTGTGCAACCTCCTTCTGTAGTTCTCCTGTAGTGCATAAAATCTTGGACATACAGGTTTGGTTAACAAACAGTTTCTTATTTTTTATTATATATTTTTTTTAATTAGTTTATTATCCTATAGGCCACAAAGTGTCCCATCCTAGGCCCCCCCTAGGCCCCGTCCTATCCTAGGACACAACTTACCCATCCCCCCTTTGATACCTGGCTCCGTCCAGGTAACAACCTTGCCGCCTCTTCTAAACAATGACTTAGGTAAGATTAGTAAATTATCCTCATGTTCTGACCTTATCATGTAGGATCCCCCCTTTCATTCTCCACATGTCCGATACTCCCTTGGGCGTCCGTTCATGTCTATGCTGTATCAATTCTCTGTCAAGTGTCTTATCTACTTTAAGAGTTATCTGTCCTGCCCCCTAGTTCCTGAATCCAACTAAGTTTTCATTCCCTCTTTAGTCATTCCAACTAACTCTTCACCCCCTCCCCCCTTCCCCACCTTCTCTTCTCTGCTCCCTAACCTTCAAGGTTTTAGCAGTGCGGGGAGGGCTCCTCCTTCCTCCTATCTGTCTGTCAATTATATGGGTGGTTGCCAAATCTTGACTAAGTGTCTTACAGTCTGAACTCATAGATTTTGGAAAAATTACCTGTCTATGGTCGCCATCTCCAAAGTAATTACATAAATTGATTAAGGTTATTTCTGTATTCCCAATAAAACACAAATGTAATTTATCCCTGTCTTGTTGGCCTGGATTATGTTCTAAATACTTAACATAAGTCTACCATTAATCCAAGGCTATGCCATTTCTTTCTTCTCATTGGTTCAAATTACCACTATGTAAAATAACTATAAACTCATTCATAATGATCAATTACTCAATTTACCTTAATATCAGTATCACAAATTACCTCTAAATCTCCATCCAAATGGCCCTCCCATGAGGCTGATCAGACCACAAGAGAAAGCCATGATAGAGGTCAAAGGTTATACCACCCTTTTACAGTCATGTTACATACTAGATTAGACATATTAAAGAACCCGTCATCTAAAGGATTCACGTTTTTAATTAAAACTCAGAAAATAAAACTCCTAATATTCCATATGTGAGTGTACCCCTTTAAGATCACTAGTCTCTGGGAAACATGGAGATCCCCTCAAACCCAAACGTTTACTACAAACAAAACCTAATAATTATGATAATTCTAGCTACTTCCTCAAATCATTAGTTTTACATTTCCTCAATGGTTATATGTGAAACCCATTCATTCCGTTTGCAGACAGTCTCCCAAAATTCTTAATAGGAATATCCTGCCATTAGATACCCCTCTTTAAAATAATATTAACCAACCTGCAATTCCCTTTACCGACCTGACATGGTTCCACGTAATGGAAACAGATTATAATGTTTAAAATACGTTAACTTCCTCTTCAAATTCACTGGTGTTACCTAAACAATCAAACCAAAAATCATTAACCAGAAACGATCACAAAACTTTTACGATTCAACTATTCCGACCTAATCGCTTACAGCCAAATATAACCCAACGCGCACAACCAACCAGTGATCCCCTCCTAGCAATTTTGTTGCTTTATTTATCATCTTTTCAGACTATCCTGACAAATTCAGCTACTTTTTTCAAATGTATTTGGAACTTTTAGCAACTTTTTGAAAAGTGTCTCAAAGCTATAATGCATGCATTTTCCTTCTAAATGACACAAACAATTTTCTCTGTCACACCCTCAGTCACAACATCATTGCCTGGCTGCACCAGTGCATTGTGAGTGACGTCAGCAGCAGGCTCTCAGCCCGTCCCCAGGCAGCAGCAATTTCAGCGATTTGCAAATCATTATTGGCTGACTGCAGCAGCAGTTCTACAGGTTCGACAAGCCAAACCCAATTAATAACGTTAGTCACGAATGTTTGATCTTGAACAGAACTTACAACATCAATCAACGTCTCCCAATCAAAATTGTACTGTCAGAAGTACAGAAAAGAGTGGGAGTCTGTCCCTGAACAACTTTCAAATCAATTTGAGAACCGTTATTGTATTCTACGTAATGACAATTTTATGTTATCACTCAATGATATCACAACGTCAATTAGCAACAACTCAACCTTCCTCCAGCAATTAATATACCCCCTACTCAAACTGAGTTCTGCTTTAGTTCTATCGTGAGAGTAAAACCAAACTTTCCAACTTTCTCTACTCCAAAATTTAAAAGTACCATGTACTTCGCTAAATTTATAACGTATGTCAGTCAATCCATAATAATAAAAACATTCGATGGGCACAACTATCATAATTATCTCTCCGTTATTATTTAGAATTCATTAGATTTAGGTAACTGTCTCTTCTATGATTCAGTAATTTTAAATACGATTCCTTTCCCAATACGTTATTCCAGCGGACCATTTAGGCAAGACAACTTATTTCATCGAAATCGACTTACTATTATCTAGAATGGGTGAGTCTTTCAATTTAACCGAAACAAGCTATTAAAACGTTCAATTTATATCCTATCCAAACACTAGCGACCTTATCTTTCCAGGCATAACATATCAATAATTGAATTACAATCCGAATGAATTTTAGTCTATTTGGTGCATAGGCTGAGATGCAATCCCGAGTCTTCCGCATTGTAGGCAAGAGTTCTAACGCTGCACCACCAACACTATTGAAATGTCTAATTTAGTCGTAAAATCAGTCACGTTCTACCGAGACAATTCCCAGAAACTTGCCCTAATTTTAAGGTCCAAGCGTTTCTCCAATGATGATTTTCCTTGTTCACTTTACCTTTTTTTTTACTAGGTCACAATGTTTACAGGGAGCCTTACACTCCCGGGTGACATATCCTGTCTCATCACAATTTAAACCTTTTTCTATCCTTCTTGGTTAGACACTCTCGGTTATTATGTCCTGTTTTGTTACAATATTCACACGGTTCCTCACAATCCCTGGCTAAGTGCCTGCTCTGGCTACAATTATAACATTTCTCATTATTTCTATCTGTCCCCTTTCCTCCCTTGCTGGAAGGTTTCTGTTTACAATCGCGGTGATTATGGCCCTTTTTTCACAATGTTTACAAGGTGTCTTACATTCTCTGGCGAAATGTCCAGTTTTATTACAATTAAAACTTCTTTTTTTTTTTACACACTCTATGTGTATGTAATATTTAATGTGTCTTTCTCCTTTCTGGAAACTTAATCTATGGCGTTGACTTTCGATCGGATATTAAGTCTTACCTATACAACTATAAGCTATTACCCAGGAGTTGTAAATCCCTAGTTAACCTCTTATTTCGGGTTGTGTCAGAGGGCTTTTAAAGTACACCAATATCTCGTATCTCAATCCGCTACTTTAGGCTTCACTCTCCTACTTTTTGGACACTATCAATGTGTTGAGTAGGTTAAGTTATCCTGTTAGTTATTATTTGTACAAGACGTCCTACCTAACAACACCTATTTAGTATCCCGGCTTAATCTCGGGCAAACGGGCCTCAGTTATTAAGTTTAGTTTTATTTATGGTAGCGCACCTTACCTCAGGTCATCGCGGACCTGTTACAAACCCTGTGTATATTGGTAATACAAAATCCTGTGTATACTGGTCATACGAAACCCCTGGAATCTGTTTGGAATAGTAAAAACTCCTATTATTGATAATTTCTAAACATATTAGAACATCAAATCAAAGATATCTTAAATCATTCCCCCCAAATGCAAGAATAAAGACTACCAACCTTTTCTTTAGACTGGGAAAAGCAATGTATTTTGGATCTCGTCACCACCTCTGTCGTGTACCAGTTCGCCCCTGGCCTGAATTTTACCCTCAACTCAGAGGTCAGGGTCTTTGTCTTACGGATCTTAGATCCATCCGTGCACGGTTTTTCAGCAGTTTCCTGGGACGACGGAGGTAGGTTTTGAGCTCCGCCTCGAAGGACCAATTGATGAAGAAATTTGTTTCCTAAATGTTCTTTAACCAATTTAATTATAACAATGCAAACACTCTGTCCGTTTATAAGAATTTGTAAGATTCTTATTTGCATAAAATAGACAGAGACCCGTGTCCAAATTAATCAATAGCGTTTATTCTCGAGAGATCTCTGACGTGCATATACAAAACCGTTCTTTTTATCCCTTCTATTACTAACGCACATACATACACACTAATCTGGATTATCTCCTGAAGCCTTGTACCACAGTTTATTACCACTTAGCTGACAGTTCCAGCCCCCCCCCCCCAGATACGGAAAACCTGGAGGGCCTCTCCCTGTCTTCTCTTATCTTCACAGAGTTATAGCTGGGTCGGTTCAAACATAGTTTAATGATCCACTTAGTTTTCTTTAGGCACACACACAGACATTCCTTTCTACCCCCCTACATGCTACCTAACAAATAATCCTAATGGTTAAGTTTCTGGGTAGAATTATTTAATCATTTATCTTAACCCTTGATAAAATATTCTAACAACGACCCAGTTGTTAAGTCATAAAACTGGTGGGAGAGAAAGAGAGAGGGGGGGGGGGATCTGGCTAACTGTCAGCCCTGTGGAGATCTGATCTGGCACCTAGATCTCACCCAAGAGGAAAAGTCATGACACTAGTTCTCTCTGAAACCTCACATCCGTCTGTAGGTGACGCTTTATCCTTTGGAATCACACAATTACCAGGTGGACAGTAGGCCTCTTGAGGTGATAGAATACTTATGGATCTTGTTATGGATCTTGTTATGGATTTATGGATCATCTATCACAATAGATGTTCTTATTTTATCTGTAGTTTTGAGTTGCACTGTCCCACTCTGTGGTGGAAAATATCCACTCTTCGTTTATGTAATGGGCTGTAAGGCACAAGTATCCTATTTTTCTGAAATCATCAGTCCACATGTAAAGTGTAATTGTGTCATTGTATTAACCGAAGTCTCTCTAAACTCAGGGAACACCCGCCAGCTGATTTTTATTTGCCTGATGCAGGACTCCAGTGCAATAGGAGAGAGACTGACTGAAACATTCACATATCCATTAATTTACAAAAGGATAGTCTAATAGCTCGGCTAGGTGTGAAACATCCCCCAATTTGTGCCACAGTTTAGACTACCGATAGATGCTGCGGTCAGTCAGAGTTGAGTCCTATTGTAAAGTGTAGTCTAATGGCCAAAAAGGGCAAACTTGCAATGTATTTGACGCTTAAGTACTCTAACTCAATATCACAGACCAGATTTGCCCTAACGAAAAATGCATCAACCCCTGAAATATATTTCTTTATTATAATCCACATAATAATTCAAACGAAATGAGCTGTAGCGTGAGGAGAGAGACTGCATGCTATAGACAATCAGAAAGAATGTGTCTCTAACCCTGCATTATAATATAACTTATTTTGAACGAAAACCAGGAATGAGTGAGTCACTCAGCCCTATGCTTCTGTTCCTGCTTCTGCTGGCTATTTGAGTGTTTGTTTAATATCCTACTGATTCTGTGATCACCCAGCCTCATGCAAAATGTCGGATAATGCAACTTCACAAATCCTTCTGTTTTTAAACTTTGCTTTGCTGTATTAAAGGCTTTCCCATTTTTTTCCATTAGAACAGATTCTCTGGTATTACTTATACTTTATTTAGTATTGTTTCCAAACTGGCAGATAAATTACATTGTAATCTAACAGCACCAGTTTGTCATGCAACAGTATCTCTTGCGTTTTTGACAATTTTACATGAGGCCTAATTCACATGATACAGTGGGGCAAAAAAGTATTTAGTCAGCCACCAATTGTGCAAGTTCTCCCACTTAAAAAGATGAGAGAGGCCTGTAATTTTCATCATAGGTACACTTCAACCATGACAGACAAAATGAGAAAAAAAATCCAGAAAATCACATTGTAGGATTTTTTATGAATTTATTTGCAAATTATGGTGGAAAATAAGTATTTGGTCACCTACAAACAAGCAAGATTTCTGGCTCTCACAGACCTGTAACAACTTATTTAAGAGGCTCCTCTGTCCTCCACTCGTTACCTGTATTAATGGCACCTGTTTGAACTTGTTATCAGTATAAAAGACACCTGTCCACAACCTCAAACAGTCACACTCCAAACTCCACTATGGCCAAGACCAAAGAGCTGTCAAAGGACACCAGAAACAAAATTGTAGACCTGCACCAGGCTGGGAAGACTGAATCTGCAATAGGTAAGCAGCTTGGTTTGAAGAAATCAACTGTGGGAGCAATTATTAGGAAATGGAAGACATACAAGACCACTGATAATCTCCCTCGATCTGGGGCTCCACGCAAGATCTCACCCCGTGGGGTCAAAATGATCACAAGAACGGTGAGCAAAAATCCCAGAACCACACGGGGGGACCTAGTGAATGACCTGCAGAGAGCTGGGACCAAAGTAACAAAGCCTACCATCAGTAACACACTACGCCGCCAGGGACTCAAATCCTGCAGTGCCAGACGTGTCCCCCTGCTTAAGCCAGTACATGTCCAGGCCCGTCTGAAGTTTGCTAGAGAGCATTTGGATGATCCAGAAGAAGATTGGGAGAATGTCATATGGTCAGATGAAACCAAAATATAACTTTTTGGTAAAACTCAACTCGTCGTGTTTGGAGGACAAAGAATGCTGAGTTGCATCCAAAGAACACCATACCTACTGTGAAGCAAGGGGGTGGAAACATCATGCTTTGGGGCTGTTTTTCTGCAAAGGGACCAGGACGACTGATCCGTGTAAAGGACAGAATGAATGGGGCCATGTATCGTGAGATTTTGAGTGAAAACCTCCTTCCATCAGCAAGGGCATTGAAGATGAAACGTGGCTGGGTCTTTCAGCATGACAATGATCCCAAACACACCGCCCGGGCAACGAAGGAGTGGCTTCGTAAGAAGCATTTCAAGGTCCTGGAGTGGCCTAGCCAGTCTCCAGATCTCAACCCCATAGAAAATCTTTGGAGGGAGTTGAAAGTCCGTGTTGCCCAGCAACAGCCCCAAAACATCACTGCTCTAGAGGAGATCTGCATGGAGGAATGGGCCAAAATACCAGCAACAGTGTGTGAAAATCTTGTGAAGACTTACAGAAAACGTTTGACCTGTCATTGCCAACAAAGGGTATATAACAAAGTATTGAGATAAACTTTTGTTATTGACCAAATACTTATTTTCCACCATAATTTGCAAATAAATTCATTAAAAATCCTACAATGTGATTTTCTGGAATTTTTTTTCTCATTTTGTCTGTTATAGTTGAAGTGTACCTATGATGAAAATTACAGGCCTCTCTCATCTTTTTAAGTGGGAGAACTTGCACAATTGGTGGCTGACTAAATACTTTTTTGCCCCACTGTATGTCTAAAATACTTGTATACACTAGGCTAATAAATAATCAAATTTTTCCTTTTGATTATTTCATAAACCTATGTCATGTTATTTCAAGTTGACCCTTTTGAGCAGATGCAAAAGTGATTTGGAGGTGTTCAACTGTCACGCCCTGACCATAGTTTGCTTTGTATGTTTTATGTTTTGGTTGGTCAGGGTGTGATCTGTGTGGGCATTCAATGTTGTATGTCTGGTTTGTATATTTCTATGTGTTTGGCCTGATATGGTTCTCAATCAGAGACAGGTGTTTTGCGTTGTCTCTGATTGGGAACCATATTTAGGTAGCCTGTTTTGGGTTGTGGGTTATTGTCTATGTTATGTTGCATGTTAGCACATTGTTTATATAGCGGTCACGTTCGTCTTCTTCGTTTTGTTTTGTAAGTTTGTTTAAGTGTTCTTCATTAAAGATAGAAGAATGTATTCAAACCACGCTGCGCTTTGGTCCGCTTCTTACGACAATCGTGACATCAACAGGACTGACAAAGGGATTACAACTGAATTTGAATGAAATTAATGATGAGGATGACAAAGAAGAGATTGATTTGAATTTAAAACAATAGTGCAAAAATTGCTCTTCCTCTGTCCCCCAGGCGCACACTCAAAGAAATATACTTTTTTGTGTTTCTACTTTGTCAGATGAAGCTGTAACTGGACCATGTAACACACATATAGACGCACATACAGTATTTGTTCATGAATATCTTTATGCTTTTGTTAATAAAATTATAAAAAATACTCTTTCAAAATGCAGATGTTTATTTGAACTACATCTCAACTACATATTAGTTGCACTTCCCCCCCAGCTCCATGACCACGGGTAAAACCTTGCTGAGATGATCAATGTAGTTGTTGCATTGTTGTATCGTCAGTTTCTCAAATGTTCTTAATTAAAAAGTCACATAATAAGTTGCATGAACTCACTCTGTGTGCAAAAGTAGTGTGTAACATGATTTCTGAATGACTACCTCGTCTCTTTACACACACATACAATTATCTGTAAGGTCTCTCAGTCGAGCATTGAATTTCAAACAAAGATTCAACCACAAAAACCATGGAGGTTTTCCTATGCCTTGCAAAGAAGGGAACCTATTGATAGATTGGTAAAATAAACAAATATCCCTTTGAGCATGGTGCAGTTATTAATTACACTGTCACGAATCCTGCCGAAGATGGTGCCTCTTCCTGTTCGGGCGGCGCTCGGCGGTCGTAGTCACCGACCTACTAGCTGCCATCGATTCCCTTCTTTTTGTTTCTGTTAGTTTGGGCTGATTGGGTGCACCTGTTTTGGGTTTAGTTTTGTGGGTAGGCTATTTAAGGGCAGTAGGCCCGCCGGCTTTTGTGCAGGCTTGTTTTCTGTTATTTGGTGTTGGTGTTTAGGTGGAAGCTATTTTCCGGACAGTTTAGTCCTGTGTGTTTGGACTGGGATTTTCATGCGCTCGTTGTGTTTGTACATGACCGTTATTACTGTCGACAGGAATAAAAATCCACGTCCTGAACTAACCTGCTCTCTGCGCTTGACTCCTCCACCCAGTACTCCTAGAAGCTCTGACATACACTTTGGATTGTGCAACATTATACCCTGTCGCTACAAAGATACAGGCAGTGGCGATTTTAGCATGTAAATCTTGGTGGGGCAAAAAGAAAAGTGGGATGCATGTCAGCAAAGCCACAACACAACACTAAACAATTAATTAATTGCACTATACCACTGCTACACCTGGCTATCAGCAGAGCCTTGTCTGGCAGCGAAACAGTTCATTCAGCCTCATTTACTGCCTTTAAAAAAAACATGGCCGAGTTGCTTAAAAAAATGTGGTTTCAACTGACAATTGAGATGTACAAACTATGGAATAAGGGGACGACAAGCAGATAAGAGGCAATCCATAATGTAAATTAAGACATTAGTGAGCAAGCTACAGTAGGACGGACGTAGTCAATTTAACTATTTGTTCAGCACTTTTGAAATGTACAGCGACAGACTTCAGAACATTGGCTGTTCTTCGGATGAATAAAGAAAATGACTATCGTTACACAAGACCACTGATAATCTCCATCGATCTGGGGCTCCACGCAAGATCTCACCCCGTGGGGTCAAAATGATCACAAGAACGGTGAGCAAAAATCCCAGAACCACACGGGGGGACCTAGGGAATGACCTGCAGAGAGCTGGGACCAAAGTAACAAAGCCTACCATCAGTAACACACTACGCCGCCAGGGACTCAAATCCTGCAGTGCCAGACGTGTCCCCCTGCTTAAGCCAGTACATGTCCAGGCCCGTCTGAAGTTTGCTAGAGAGCATTTGGATGATCCAGAAGAAGATTGGGAGAATGTCAGATGAAACCAAAATAGAACTTTTTGGAGGACAAAGAATGCTGAGTTGCATCCAAAGAACACCATACCTACTGTGAAGCATGGGGGTGGAAACATCATGCTTTGGGGCTGTTTTTCTGCAAAGGGAACAGGATGACAGATCCATGTAAAAGACAGAATGAATGGGGCCATGTATCGTGAGATTTTGAGTGAAAACTCTCCTTCCATCAGCAAGGGCATTGAAGATGAAACATGGCTGGGTCTTTCAGCATGACAATGATCCCAAACACACCGCCCGGGCAACGAAGGAGTGGCTTCATAAGAAGCATTTCAAGGTCCTGGAGTGGCCTAGCCAGTCTCCAGATCTCAACCCCATAGAAAATCTTTGGAGGGAGTTGAAAGTCCGTGTTGCCCAGCAACAGCCCCAAAACATCACTGCTCTAGAGGAGATCTGCATGGAGGAATGGGCCAAAATACCAGCAACAGTGTGTGAAAACCTTGTGAAGACTTACAGAAAACGTTTGACCTCTGTCATTGCCAACAAAGGGTATATAACAAAGTATTGAGAAACTTTTGTTATTGACCAAATACTTATTTTCCACCATAATTTGCAAATAAATTCATAAAAAATCCTACAATGTGATTTTCTGAAGAAAAAAAATCTAATTTTGTCTGTCATAGTTGAAGTGTACCTATGATGAAAATTACAGGCCTCTCTCATCTTTTTAAGTGGGAGAACTTGCACAATTGGTGGCTGACTAAATACTTTTTTGCCCCACTGTATCTCTCCGGCATATTACATAATTTACGCAGCAGCATACAAGACATTTTTGTACTCACCTTGTTGTGCTGTGCTCAATGATTCTCTACACTATAATTGCTTTTTTTATCACATTAACTGAAATTAGGCAAACTATTAGAATTTTTGCAACCAGGAAATGGACAATTTCTGCATAGTGCATCTTTAAGCTAGAGAAATCTGTTTGTTTTGCATGTTCTGCGTCTCAATACACCGCATTTGCCAATGACGGCCTTCTGCATCTGCGGGGGAAGGTGGCCAAGCTAAAACGGTATTTGTAAGAACATGAGAGATCCTGAAAATCGGTCTTCTCATGAAAATGTCCGTAGCGTCCGAACGGTTTGGCCTAAAAACCAATATGACCACTCATCTGAAGGTAGCCCGGTACCAGTTAAAACAATGTATGGAAGTATATATGGAAGTAGTTTAGTGCCCTCCAAAAAGTGGTTAAATATGGGTAAAATGTGGGGGTCAGGTCCCCCTAGTGGCCGGGGGCCCTAAGCGACCGCTTATGTCGCTTATGCCTGAAGCCAGCCCTGGTTGGAGCAATAACAAACACTACACGATGCATGAAAATCATCCGCATGATATCAATTGTTTATTTTACATCTTATATCTCAAAGGACATGAGAAAAATAACCTATTTTTTCCCTCAGTGATTGAATGGATTATAATGATGTATGTGCAGAATAACCCTACTCATACTCTGGCATCATGCATCTGTAATTTCACTGCAGTGGGACAAATAAGCCTGCTCTATGAAATGATATATAGGGCCTATGTTAAGCCCATAATAGGGCCTATTGTCACGCTCGGATCTGTTTCACCTGTCCTTGTGATTGTCTTCACCCCCTCCAGGTGTCGCTTATTTTCCCCGGTGTATTTATCCCTGTGCTTCCTGTCTCTCCGTGCCAGTTCGTCTTCTATGTTCAAGTCAACCAGTGTGGTTTTCCCATGCTCCTGCTTTTTCTATTCTCTTTTTGCCTGCATTGACCTCGAGCCTGCCTGCCACTGTACCTCCTGGACTCTGAACTGGTTTTGACCTTTTGCCGGTCCACGACCATTCTCTTGCCTACCCTTTTGGATTATAATAAATATCAAAGACTCAAACCATCTGCCTCCCGTGTCTGCATCTGGGTTTCGCCTTGTGCCCTTATACCTATATTTATTCAATTTACAAAAACTCTCAAAAAATATTTGTGGAACAAACTTGGCAGACAAAGTCCCAAGCTGATTAAGTAAAAACTAAATGAACTGTACATTATCAGCAAAGAAAGTGTGCAGCCAAGACTGTTGCTTCACTCACTCCTCCCTCTTCATTGTTGTGCCTACAAATCAAGCCAGGGCTTTGAATATGATCAACTGCCAAGGCCTGTTTTCTAATTTGGAAATTTGTTTTTTAGCACAATGGATTATCTTCTTGCTAAAAGCCAATTCTACCAAAAAAAATGTTGTCTTTCTCAAAAAGAAAATGGTTTCTGAATAAAAAATACATATTTTAATTAAATCATTCCAGATAATGTAACAGAATAGTGTTGATTTTATAAATTCTGATTATGGAAATTCTTCTGAAAAAAGTATGAGTGTACTAGGCATACTTATTTCATTTTGCGTGTCTCTGTGTGTGTGTGTGTGTGTGTATGTGCATGTGTGTGCATACATACGTACATGTGTGAATTTGGTTATTGTTCTATGAACAATGTTTAATCCCTTTGTGTAATGCCTTCAACATGATGATGTGCACCTCTAATTACATCTATTGCTGCTGCAGGACAGTGTTTCCTAATGGGTCACACTATAAAGGTTCTGTGCCGCTGCCTATCTAGCTGGGGAGAGATTATCCCATTACAACTACCTTTCAATAGAGGACGATAGGGTCAAAGTGGCTATACATTGAAATTGCATTTTCAAATGAGATGTATGCCTTCAAACAAATAGCCACTGTACATGACCTGTACGGAGATGAACTGGAACGATGTATTGACGAACTCAATTCTTTTACTGATTTGATTTGTAAACAAACGTTAAAAAGAGTGTGGACAAGATATCGTAAAGATATACTGAAGAGAAATATAAAAGCAACTTTTAAAATGTTGGTCCCATGTTTAATGAGCTGAAATAAAAGATCCCAGAAAGGTTCCATATGCACCAAAAATATATATGCATAAATTTGTTTACATCCCAGTTAGTGAGCATTTCTCCTTTTGCCAAGATAATCTATCCACCTGACAGGTGTGGCATATCAAGTAGAGGTCGACCAATTAGATTTTTCAACGCCGATACCAATTATTGGAGGACCAAAAAAGCCGATATTTTAAATCGTCCAATCTTTATATATATATTTGTAATAATGACAATTACAACAATACTGAATGAACACTTTTATTTTAACTTAATATAATACATAAATACACTCTATTTAGTCTCAAATAAATAATGAAACATGTTCAATTTGGTTTAAATAATGCAAAAACAGTGTTGGAAAAGAAAAAGTGCAATATGTTCCATGTAAAAAAGCTAACGTTTAAGTTCCTTGCTCAGAACATGAGAATATATGAAAGCTGGTGGTTCCTTTTAACAAGAGTCTTCAAAATTCCCAGTTAAGAAGTTTTAGGTTGCAGTTATTATAGGACTATTTCTCTCTATACCATTTGTGTTTCATATACTTTTGACTATTGGATGTTCTTATAGGCACTATAGTATTGCCAACCTAATCTCGGGAGTTGATATGCTTGAAGTCATTAACAGCGCTGTGATTTAAGCATTGCTAAGAGCTGCTGGCAAACGCAGCAAAGTGCTGTTTGAATGAATGCTTACGAGCCTTCTGCTGCCTACCACCGCTCAGTCAGACTGCTCTATCAAATATCAAATCATAGACTTAATTATAATATAATAAACACACAGAAATAAAAGCCCTAGGTCATTAATATGGTCAAATACAGAAACTATCATTTCGGGGAAAAAATATGTTTATTCTTTTAGTGAAATACGGAACTGTTCCGTAATTTACTGAACGGGTGGCAACCCTAAGTCTAAATATTGCTGTTACATTGCACAACCTTCAATGTTATATCATTATATACTGTCTTTGTTAGGAAGAAATTTGTGATTATGTTAAGAAAAATAAAATACAAAAATACCAGCAACAGTGTGTGAAAACCTTGTGAAGACTTACAGAAAACGTTTGACCTCTGTCATTGCCAACAAAGGGTATATAACAAAGTATTGAGAAACTTTTGTTATTGACCAAATACTTATTTTCCACCATAATTTGCAAATAAATTCATAAAAAATCCTACAATGTGATTTTCTGGATTTTTTTTTCTCATTTTGTCTGTCATAGTTGAAATGTACCTATGATGAAAATTACAGGCCTCTCTCATCTTTTTAAGTGGGAGAACTTTGTCACGTTCTGACCTTAGTTCTTGTGTGTTTTGCTTGTTTTAGTGTTGGTCAGGACATGAGCTGGGTGGGCATTCTATGTTGTGTGTCTAGTTTGTCTGTTTCTATGTTTGGCCTAATATGGTTCTCAATCAGAGGCAGGTGTTTTGTGTTGTCTCTGATTGGGAATCATATATAGGTGGCTTGTTTTGTGTTGGGGTTTGTGGGTGGTTGTTTCCTGTCTTTGTGTTTCTCTGCACCAGCTAGGACTGTATCGGTTTGCCACATTTATTATTTTGTTATTTGTAAGTGTTCACAGTTTCGTAATTAAACATGTTGAGCACTGGCTACGCTGCGTGTTGGTACGATCCTTGCTACACCCTCTCTTCTCGTGAAGAGAGGGAAGGCTGCCGTTACAAACTTGCACAATTGGTGGCTGACTAAATACTTTTTTGCCCCAATGTACAGTATATTTATTATCATTGAAGGGCAATTCACCTGCTGCACCACTACACACATGAAAACACTTTAAATATACAAGTACAGTAATTGTGTCTGTGTAGAAAGTGTGTATGTGTGTGGTTGTGTGTATGTGTGCTTGATCTTCCCATGCCCTTTTTCAACACCTATGATTTGTTAGGACAAAGAAATATCTTAGAGAGAAAAATTATCGAAAAATATACCTGACAAGGAAACCCATGCTGCAATCTGGGGCGGCAGGTAGCCTAGTGGTTAGTGTTGGACTAGTAACCGAAAGGTTGCAAGATTGAATCCCTGAGCTGACAAGGTAAAAATCTGTCATTCTGCCCCTGAACAAGGCAGTTAACCCACTGTTCCTAGGCCATAATTAAAAATAAGAATTTGTTCTAAGCTGACCTGCCTAGTTAAATAAAAAATAAATAATAAAATCTGCACAGCAGGGAATCCAACTGTTTGCTCTCAAAGCTGATCTCTCACGCTCCATCCTAAATGGCACCTGATTTATTTTATAGTGCACCAGTTTTGACCAGGGCACTATTACCTATTACCTTTATAGGACACTACTTTTGAGCTCTGATCAAAAGTAGTGCACGAAAGGATATAGGCTGCCATTGGCAACCTTTTTGAGCTCATTTCCCCCTTCCACCTCAGTTCAACCTACCAACTTCCCCAACTCCCCATAATCCTGAACACAATACAAGATTTGAGACATTTGTTGTTTCTCAGCACTGGGTTCGTTGCCAGCTCTGCTCTACTCACCACCGTTGCAAATTGTAGATCATTTTTGGTACCATCTTGAAGGTTTGGAGGTACTGAGTAGCTGTAATAATGTTTTGCCAAATAGAAATATCAACTTTAATAAACTAACAGAATGAACACACAGCACCACAATGCTTTTCACACACACACACCCACACACACACACACAATGCATCTCACAATATTCTATTTACTACAATGGCAGGAAGTTGTGAGGCATTGTTTGCTGACACTGAGAATATGCTAATGTCAATTAAATGAGGCAGGAGAATGATAACTATGAAACCCATTTCTATGGTGAGATTACCATACAAACACACAGTGCTATTCGGTTTGCGCCTCTGATTGTTTAGCTGTGGCAGATGGTGTTCCTGTATTTACATGTATTTCAATAATAATGATGATGACAACAGAAACAGCTAAATTAGATTTTGTGAGCTGATATGTATGGCTCATGTACATTTCCCTGAATAGAGTTTGCTCCCTACAAGAGGTAAAATGTGTAATTTTATGTAATTTCAATTGATGCATGTGCACACACATGTTATAAGATAGGCCTATCACACTCAACCTCTCTCTCTCTCTCTCTCTCTTTCTCACACACACAAACTCTTCTCATATACTAAAAGAGCAGGTGTTCACTACAATGGAAGGCCAGAACAGGTTGATCAAACCATTCTGGAAAGTCTTTGTTCACATCACACTCATTCTTCTAAACCTATAAGCATACAGGAGGAGAATGCAGCCAATGTGACCTCTGCATAGAAGACTGACTCAGACATGACTTAATGTCCTTCTCAAAGTTATAACCATTAACATTCTCATACAATAATATGATATGATCTTAGGGTAGGGTAGGGGCATGAGCCAGAGATGGCTTGGTTGAGCATGATCTATTTTTAGATGTGACAGATTCAAGGTATATTACTGTTTTGGGGTTATTTTGTAATGATATTGCACATCAAGCTATCAGCACACTAATGATGAAATTAACTTCTTAATGTGATATTATTGCTACTTGTTAATTACATTAGGATAATGACTTTGTGCATAATCATATGATTGTAACAAAGTTAAAATCGTACTGTAAACTCACTCCACAGCTAGCTTGAAATGTTGCCAATGGACATATCGAATTAGATATTTAGTAGGTAGCACTTTTCCAGTAAGTTACTGCCATTTGTGATTGAAATCAAATCAAAGTTTATTTGTCACGTGCGCCGAATACAACAGGTTACAGTGAAATGCTTACTTATAGGCGCTAACCAACAGTGCAATTTTTAAGTAAAAAACAGTTATTAGGTGACCAGTAGATAAGTAAAGAAATAAAAACAACAGTAAAAAGACAGTGAAAGTAACAGTAGCGAGGCTATTTACAGTAGCGAGGCTATAACAAAAGCGAGGCCATATACAGGCACCGGTTAGTCGGGCTAATTGAGGCAATATATGTACATGTACTGTTGGTATAGTTACATACATGTACATATGTAAGTGGGGGGGCGACACAATGCAAATAGTCCGGGTAGCCATTTGATTACCTGTTCAGGAGTCTTATGGCTTGGCGGTAAAGCTGTTGAGAAGCCTTTTGGTCCTAGACTTGGCTCTCCGGTACCGTTTGCCATGCGGTAGCAGAGAGAACAGTCTATGACTGGAGTGGCTGGGGTCTTTGACAATTTTTAGGGTATTCCTCTGACACCGCTTGGTGTAGAGGTCCTGGATGGCAGGCAGCTTAGCCCCAGTGATGTACTGGGCCATATGCACTACCCTCTGTAGTGCCTTGCGGTCGGAGGCCGAGCAGTTGCCGTACCAGGCATTGATAAACCAGTCAGGATGCTCTCGATCTTGCAGCTGTAGAACCTTTTGACGATCTGAGGACCCATGCCAAATCTTTTTAGTTTCCTGAGGGGGAATAGGCTTTGCCCATCCTTCTTCACTACTGTTTGGTGTGTTTGGACCATGATAGTTTGTTGGTGATGTGGAAACCAAGGAACTTGAAGCTCTCAGCCTGCTCCACTACAGCCCTGTCGATGTTATTGTGGGCGTGCTCGGTCCTCCTTTTCCTGTAGTCCTCCTTTTCCTGTAGATATGTTGTTATTCTGGCACCACCCGGCCAGGTCTCTGAACTTCACCCTATAGGCTGTCTCATGGTTGTCGGTGATCAGGCCTACAACTGTTGTGTTATCTGCAAACGTAATGATGGTGTTGGAGTCGTGCCTGGTCACGCAGTCATGGGTGAACAGGGAGTACAGGAGGGGACTGAGCACGCACCCCTAAGAGGCTCCAGTGTTAAGGATCAGCGTGGCGGATGTGTTGCTACTTACCCTCACCACCTGGGGGGCGGCCCGTCAGGAAGTCCAGGATCCAGTTGCAGAGGGGAGTGTTTGGTGTACTCCTCAATGCCATTGGAAGAATCCCGGAACATATTCCAGTCTGTGCTAGCAAAACACTCCTGTAGTTTAGCATCTGCTTCATCTGACCACTTTTTATAGACCGAGTCACTGGTGCTTCCTGCTTAAATGTTATATTGTAAGCGGGAATCAGGAGGATAGAATTGTGGTCAGATTTGCCAAATGGAGAGCGAGAGAGAGCTTTGTATGCATCTCTGTGTGTGGAGTACAGGTGATCTCAATTTTTTCCCCCTATGGTTGAACATGTAAAAAAAAATATATATATATATTTATCCGTTATTTTACCAGGTAAGTTGACTGAGAACACGTTCTCATTTACAGCAACAACCTGGGGAATAGTTACAGGGGAGAGGATGCTGCTTTCTAACATGCTGATAGAAATTAGGAAAAACAGATTTGTTTGCCTGCATTATAGTCCCCGTCCACTAGGAGCGCCGCCTCTGGGTGAGTGGTTTCCTGTTTTCTTATTTCCTTATACAGCTGACTGAGTGCGGTCTTAGTGCCAGCATCTGTCTGTGGTGGTAAATAAACAGCCACGAAAAATATAGATGAAAACTCTCTTGGCAAGTAGTGTGGTCTACAGCTTACCATGAGGACGAGCAAAATCTAGAGACTTCCTTAGATTTTGTGCACCAGCTGTTGTTTACAAATATGCACATATCACCCCCTCCCCTCATGCTGTTCTATCTATCCCTCAAGCTGAATATCCATGTCGTCATTCAGCCACGATTTGGTGAAAAATACGATGTTACAGTTTTGATGTCCCGATATTCGTGATCATACCTCGTCTAATTTATTGTCCAATGATTGTACGTTGGCAAGTAATACTGACGGTAAAGGAATATTTCCCACTCGCCGTCAGTGGATGATTACGAGGCACCCCGCTCTGTGGTCTTTGTACCTGCATTTCTTTCTCTTGCCAATTTTTTTATTTATTTATTTATCCGTTATTTTACCAGGTAAGTTGACTGAGAACACGTTCTCATTTGCAGCAACGACCTGGGGAATAGTTACAGGGGAGAGGAGGGGGATGAATGAGCCAATTGTAAACTGGGGATTATTAGGTGACCGTGATGGTTGAGGGCCAGATTGGGAATTTAGCCAATGACGAGGATTTGGCCTTGTCAGGTGTCTGAAGAACATCCTGTGCGTCCTGCTTGTTGAACAAAACATCTTCGTCTAATCCGAGGTGAGTGATCGCTGTCCTGATATCCAGAAGCTATTTTTTGCCGTAAGATACGGTGGCAGAAACATTATGTATAAAATAAGTTACAAATAATGCGAGAAAAAAACATAATAGCAAAATTGCTTAGGCGCCCGTAAAACTGCTGCCATTTCTCCAGCGTCATTTTCGAAGGCTGCATCTTGTGATAACGCATTCACATTCCCACTAATCGTGAGATGTTTGTAGCCATATTGTAGCCACTGTAGCAGCATGAGCAACTAGTGCTAGCAATTCAGCATCCCAGCATCCCAAATTGGGAATATCTGACAGGAATAACAAGTTAATAACAAGTAACAGCATCAATCTCCTCAGTAACTTTGAATAAATGAAGATGACACTGACATAGGGTCCTCCTCTCACATTTTGCTTGGTCTGCTGCTCCATCATTGTGGGCATAATATCATAAACCTACGTTTTTTTTTAGATTGCTACATAACCTACACTGAACAAAAATATAAACTAAACATATAACAATTTCAAAGATTTTACTGAGTTAAGGAAATCAATCAATTTAAATAAATTCATTAGGTCCTAATGGATTAACATGACTTGGAATACAGATTACTGTTGGTCACAGATACCTAGATCAGAAAACCAGTCAGTATCTCGTGTCACCACCATTTGCCTCATGCTGTGCAACACATCTACTTTGTTACTAGAGGTGATCACCCTGTTGATGTTGGCCTGTCAAATGTTGTCCCACTCCTCTTCAATGGCTGTGCGAAGTTGGATATTGATGGATATTGATGGGAACTAGAAAACGCTGTCGTACACTTCGATCCAGAGCATCCCAAAAATGCTCAATGGGTAACATGTCTGGTGAGTATGCAGGCCATGGAAGAACTGGGACATTTTCAGCTTCCAGGAATCGCTCGCCCACACAACGCCATACACGCTGTCTGCCCTGTACAGTTGAAAGGTGAGCATTTGCCACCTGAAGTCGGTTACGACATTGTCAGGTCAAGACAAGGCCCTGGTGAGGATGATGAGCACCCAGATGAGCTTCCCTGAGATGGTTTCTGACAGAAGTTCTTTGGTTGTGCAAACCCACAGTTTCATCAGCTGTCCGGCTGGCTGGTATCAGACGATCGCACAGATGATGAAGCCGGATGTGGACGTCCTGGGCTGGTGTGGTTAAACCTGGTCTGTGGTTGTGAGGCTGGTTGGATGTACTGCAAACTTCTCTAAAATGACATTGGCTTATGGTAGAGAAAAATACATTAAATTATCTGGCAACAGCTCTGGTGGACATTCCTGCAGTCAGCATGCCAATTGCACGCTCCCTCAAAACTCGAGACAGCTATGACATTGTGTTGTGTGACAAAACTGCACATTTTAAAGTGGCCTTTTAATTAATGTTCCCAGCACAAGGTGCACCTGTGTAATGATCATGCTGTTTAATCAGCTTCTTGATATGCCACATCTGTCAGGTGGATGGATTATATTGGCAAAGGAGAAATGCTCACTAATAGGGATATAAACACATTTTGCACAACATTTGAGAGAAATAAGCTTTTTGTGCGTATGGAACATTTCTGGAATATTTTATTTCAGCTCATGAAACGTGGGACCAACACTTTGCATGTTGCGTTTAAATTTTTGTTCAGTGGAATTTACTCATTGTTTAAAGAATAATTAATATCCAGAATAGTGAAGCTAATATTGCATTAGAGCTGCTGTTTTTTTCTAATGAGTATGCTTTGATTGTGATTATTTCATACAACTATCAAATCCATGCATATTCTTAAATGACACCGATGTTCAAGATAACATGGTTTTATATTCGTTGATAACTAATATTGAAAGGTGTTATGATACAATCTAACTAGATTAGAAGACCTTGGCTACTTCATCCTAATGTAATCTGAATACATTGGATACAAATACTAGCATGTGATAAAGGATAGAGGAGTCCAATAGAAGTACAGTACCAGTCAAAAGGTTGGACACACCTACTCATTCAATGGTTTTTCTTTATTTTTACAATTTTCTACATTGTAGAATAATAGTAAAGACATCAAAACTATGAAAGAACACATATGGAATCATGCAGTAACCAAAACTGTGATAAACACATTTTATATTTGAGATTCTTCAAAGTAGCTACCCTTTGCCTTGATGGCAGCTTTGAACACTCTTGGCATTTTAAGATAATTTGGTGAATAAATAAATGTTATACTTACATTATTCCTTATTCTTCTGGAAAATGTTATCCCAAGTGGGGACTTCTAATTTGCTCTGCACTGCAAGGTGTAATGGTAAAACACAATAGG
Organism: Salvelinus alpinus; assembly: GCF_045679555.1. NCBI lineage: Eukaryota > Metazoa > Chordata > Actinopteri > Salmoniformes > Salmonidae > Salvelinus > Salvelinus alpinus. The sequence goes on from NC_092097.1 coordinate 37,623,594, forward strand.
GGAAGGGAAAGTGGCAAGAGAAAGTTAGCTAGGTAAACAGACACTGCATGCAGCTATCTAGCAAAACAGACTCATCAATAGAATGCACAAATAACTTGGCTGGCTAGCAGGCCTAGATTGAACAGAAACCAGCTGGCTGCATTTCCTATGTTCTTCATCAGATGTTGTTCAAATGTCTTACCTCCAAACGAGTCGGGCAGGTCGGTTTTCTCCTGCCAAGCCAATGTAATGGAGTGAAACGTGATCAGGTGCCAACTTTTGTCCCTGAAAAGAGATGGGGAAAAAAGATCTTCCACATGTCTTTAACTGGCTAGCAAGTTCACCAATTCATGATTTAAACACTGTCTGGGTCTTTACAATTGACACATTGCGGAAGCTACGATTAGTTAGTTTTGTTGTTCATCTCTAATCAGCCGATAAGCAGGATGAGATCTCCTAGTAGCTAGCAATCGCATTCAACATGTTAGCTAGCCAGCTAGCTTGGCAACAGACTGATGAACACCAGTTACTCAACATTTGAATTCACAATTCATATGAAAGTAATTTGTTGAACATTTTAAGATAATTTGGTGAATAAATAAATGGTATCCTTACAATATTCTTTATTCTTCTGGAAAATGTTAAGTGGGGACTTAATTTCCTCTGCAATGCAAGGTGTAATGGGATAGCCTCTCCAGCAAGGGATACATGGGACATGCCAAATTTGACTTCCTGCATAGAAATTCTGCCTCAAAAAAATATAATAATTATTATCTCCAGATGATGTCTTGTTAAACCATTAATATGAGCTAAATTCACCTGCACAGCTGATCTAAATTGCAACCATTATTGGTCACCTCATTATGCCAAAGTCTTGCAGATACACTATATATACAAAAGTATGTGGACACCCCTTCAAATTAGGGGATTTGGCTATTTCAGCCACACCTGTTGCTGACAGGTGTATAAAATCGAGCACACTGCCTTGCAATCTCCCCTGAAGAGCTCAGTGACTTTCAACGTGGCACATTCATAGGATGCCAGCTTACCATCAAGTCAGTTCGTCAAATTGCTGCCCTGCTAGAGCTCCCACGGTCAACTGTTAGTGCTGTTATTGTGAAGTGGAAATGCCTAGGAGCAACATCGGCTCAGCTGCAAAGTGGTAGACCACACAAGCTCACAGAATGGGACTCCCGAGTGCTGATGCGTGTAGCACGTAATAATCATCTGTCCTCGGTAGCAACACTCACTTCCGAGTTCCAAACTGTCTCTGTAAACAATGTCAGCACAAGTAGTCTTCCTCGGGAGGTTCATAAAATGTGTTTCATGGCCGAGCAGCCTCACACAAGCCTATGATCACCATGTGCAAGGCTGTAGTGGTGTAAAGCTCACCGCCATTGGACTCTGGAGCAGTGGAAAGGCGTTCTTTGGAGTGATGAATCATGCTTCACCATCTGCTGATGCTCTGGGTTTGGTCTGAGAATGCTACTTGTTCCAATGCACAGTGCCAACTGTAAAGTTTGGTGGAGGAGGAATAATGTTCTGGGGCTCTTTTTCATGGTTCGGGCTAGTCCCCTTAGTTCCAGTGAAGGGAAATCTTAACACTACAGCATACAATGACATTCTAGACGATTCTGTGCTTCCAACTTTGTGGCAACAGTTTGGGGAAGTCCCTTTCCTGTTTCAGGATGACAATTCCACCGTGCACAAAGTGAAGTCTATACAGAAACGTTTTGTCGAGATTGGTGGGGAAGAACTAAACTGACCTGCACAGAGCCCTGACCTTAACTCCATCAAACAACTTTGGGATGAATTGCGAGTGCCCGTTCCCATTAATGCTCTTGTGGCTGAATGGAAGCAAGTCCCCGCAGCAATGTTCCAACATCTAGTGGAAAGCCTTCCCAGAACAGTAGAGGCTGTTATAGTAGCAAAGGGTGGACCAACTCCATATTAATGCCCATGATTTTGGAATTAGATGTTCGACGAGCAGGTGCCCACATACTTTTGGTTATGTAGTGTATGTAGGAACTGGGTTCTACAGTTTGAATCCCTGCTGTGTCTGGCTCCACACCCACCCCGCCCGGCCATCTAGATGTGTGAAAGTTAGTGTATAAGCTAATGATCCTTCATGTATGACATTCCTGGGAGTGTGTAAACTTAAATGTTGTATTACCATATCAGTTTTTGTATATTCTCTATAGTTATGTACTTGAAAATGTATCAACTGACCAATTCGGCACATTTGGGCAGACTTGATACAAAATATTGTCCAGTATTGCAATGCTTCACTGGATCAATCTGAAACTTTGCACACACACACTGCTAACATTTAGTGGCCAAAATCGAAATTGCACCTAAACTGCAATATTATATTATCAAGTCAAATTGTATTTGTCACATGAGCCGAATACAACAGGTGTAGACCTTACAGTGAAATGCTGTAGCCACCTTAACCAACAATGCAGTTTTAAAAAATAACAAAAAATGAAATATAAGTAACAAATATTTTAAGAGCAGCAGTAAAACAAAAATAGCGAGGCCAGTTCAAGGTGAGTAATCGCTGTTCTGATATCCAGAAGCTCTTTTCGGTCATAAGAGACAGTAGCAGCAACATTATGTGTAAAATAAGTTACAAACAATGTGAAAAAACAAACAAAATAGAACGGTTGGTTAAGAGCCCATATAACGACAGCCATCCCCTCCGGCGTCATCATTTCAAAGATGATGGAACCAAATAAAAATTGAAAATGCATGTTTTTTTTGTTTGTATTATCTTTTACCAGATCTAATGTGTTATATTATCCTACATTAATTTCACATTTCCACAAACTTAAAAGTGTTTCCTTTCAAATGGTATCAAGCATATGCATATTCTGAGCTACAAGCAGTTAGATTTGGGTATGTAATTTTAGGCGAAAAATTGAAAAAAGGGTCCGATCCATAAGAGTTTGATCTGATATCTGTATGAATCTGTAATAGGTTTCTTGTAATTACTAGAATCAAAAAAAAATATATATATACAGTGGGGAGAACAAGTATTTGATACACTGCCGATTTTGCAGGTTTTCCTACTTACAAAGCATGTAGAGGTCTGTAATTTTTATCATAGGTACACTTCAACTATGAGAGACGGAATCTAAAACAAAAATCCAGAAAATCACATTGTATGATTTTTAAGTAATTAATTTGCATTTTATTGCATGACATAAGTATTTGATACATCAGAAAAGCAGTACTTAAGATTTGGTACAGAAACCTTTGTTTGCAATTACAGAGATCATACGTTTCCTGTAGTTCTTGACTAGGTTTGCACACACTGCAGCAGGGATTTTGGCCCACTCCTCCCTACAGATCTTCTCCAGATCCTTCAGGTTTCGGGGCTGTCGCTGGGCAATACGGACTTTCAGCTCCCTCCAAAGATTTTCTATTGGGTTCAGGTCTGGAGACTGGCTAGGCCACTCCAGGACCTTGAGATGCTTCTTACGGAGCCACTCCTTAGTTGCCATGGCTGTGTGCTTCGTGTCGTTGTCATGCTGGAAGACCCAGCCACGACCCATCTTCAATGCTCTTACTGAGGGAAGGAGGTTGTTGGCCAAGATCTCGCGATACATGGCCCCATCCATCCTCCCCTCAATACGGTGCAGTCGTCCTGTCCCCTTTGCAGAAAAGCATCCCCAAAGAATGATGTTTCCACCTCCATGCTTCACGGTTGGGATGGTGTTCTTGGGGTTGTACTCATACTTCTTCTTCCTCCAAACACGGCGAGTGGAGTTAGACCAAAAAGCTCTATTTTTGTCTCATCAGACCACATGACCTTCTCCCATTCCTCCTCTGGATCATCCAGATGGTCATTGGCAAACTTCAGACAGGCCTGGACATGCACTGGCTTAAGCAGGGGGACCTTGCGTGCGCTGCAGGATTTTAATCCATGACGGCGTAGTGTGTTACTAATGGTTTTCTTTGAGACTGTGGTCCCAGCTCTCTTCAGGTCATTGACCAGGTCCTGCCGTGTAGTTCTGGGCTGATCCCTCACCTTCCTCATGATCATTGATGCCCCACGAGGTGAAATCTTGCATGGAGCCCCAGACCGAGGGTGATTGACCGTCATCTTGAACTTCTTCCATTTTCTAATAATTGCGCCAACAGTTGTTTCCTTCTCACCAAGCTGCTTGCCTATTGTCCTGTAGCCCATCCCAGCCTTGTGCAGGTCTACAATTTTATCCCTGATGTCCTTACACAGCTCTCTGGTCTTGGCCATTGTGGAGAGGTTGGAATCTGTTTGATTGAGTGTGTGGACAGGTGTCTTTCATACAGGTAACGAGTTCAAACAGGTGCAGTTAATACAGGTAATGAGTGGAGAACAGGAGGGCTTCTTAAAGAAAAACTAACAGGTCTGTGAGAGCCGGAATTCTTACTGGTTGGTAGGTGATCAAATACTTATGTCATGCAATAAAATGCAAATTAATTATTTAAAAATCATACAATGTGATTTTCTGGATTTTTGTTTTAGATTCCGTCTCTCACAGTTGAAGTGTACCTATGATAAAAATTACAGACCTCTACATGCTTTGTAAGTAGGAAAACCTGCAAAATCGGCAGTGTATCAAATACTTGTTCTCCCCACTGTATATATTGAACAAGCTCCCAGTAAATATGCACACCTTTGGCCGACGTATAAAATTGTGTAGGGAATATGTACTTTGGAGAGCGTTTGCACATTGGGAAGAAATCAGAATAGAATGTCTGACCAACATATAAACGATGTAGAACTGTAGAATTGAGGCATTCTACTGTAAGTACATCGGCAAGACGTCTTTCCAATGAAGTGTAAACTGCTTCTTCCCCATGTATCCTGCTTACGTTGGGCAGACGAATGTGTGCTATCTGGGCTGTCATTTCAGTTCCGTTTCTAGGATTTAAAAAAGGGCTTCATGAAAAGGACAGCCATTAAAATAGCTGTCCAGTGTTTCCAGAATTCTATGAAATATGACCTATAGTTAATTACAATATTAGTGAAATAGTTTTCTTTCCAATTTAAAAAAAATTAAGGATGTTAAAAAGCAGCTTTTCTGTGTTTCAATTTTGTGGCCGTACCACAACAACAGAAGGGTGTGGGCATATTTACAATCAATAAAAATATTAATGACAGGTAAACAGCTGATTAGCCAGCTCAGCCAATGAAATGTATCGGTCAAAAACATTACATCATAAAAGAAAATTGACATCACGTCATTTCCTGTTGAACACGTAACGAGGGAGAGCTCAGTTTGTTGTTATGGAATGTTTGTTGTTTTGAAAGTGTATTAAAAGGTTTCTAAGTAGCTTGCTACCTTTTGAGGTTGGATCCTGTGACGCTGTTGGCATCAGTTTCTGGGACTACCACTCTCTGTCCAGTGATCCTGCCGACCAAGGCCGGGTCTGAGTAGTCATTGACTTCATAAATCTGCACAAACCCTAGTGTAAATTATGATTCATCGATACACAAATTGTCTTAATTATTTATTTACTAACTAACTAAATAATCACACATAAATACATAAACACACACACACAGTACATATTATATTGATTACTAACATAATGCAATGAAAATCCCGAGTGGACGAACAAAGCATGACAGTTTGGTAATATCAAAATGGAGGATTCAGAAAGAGAGGGAAAGGGAGAGACAAATTCAACTATCGAAGACATTTGTAAGCTACACTCACGGAAATACAAATACTTAGCACCCTAATAACCGCTCATTCAGAAAAGGAATGCAATACATATTTACACATAGATGTCTTTCTCTGTCTTCTCTCTGTTGAAACCACTCGATCCGTCTATTGCGAGTAGTTCGATGTAAGTCTCTGGTTTGTCCACCAGAGTTCACAATGTCCTTTGTATTTGTAGTAGGCTTTTTTTCTTGGAGTGATCGTTAGAATGGATCCTTCAGACATTCCAATGGTTGTTTGATTAGATCTTCCTCGTGTCTTTGGTCAAAGTTTACAAGGCTACAGGTACTTAAACAGCTGCCGACTGAATGTTCGGATGGAGTCTTTATCTTCTTCACTCGAGAGTTTCAGAGTCTTACCATTTTCTGGTCTGGTAGTTTTAAACCATTTGTCCGCCGTTTAGCCACCGCTCCACGCTGTCTGGTCTGTATTTAAATTGCAACCATCTCAACGTATTCAGCTCGCGCTGCACGTATCCTGGTCTGTAGAGATTCCAACCATTGCAACATGTGGATGATCCTCACGTTCCCTGGTCTGATATGTTTTCATAGGTTCTCACCATTTCGTAAACTTTCAGCTCACGCTGTCTGTCACGCTGGTCTAACGTAAATTTTGTCAGCAGTCCTTTTATGCACTCTGGAAAAAGGTGCATTCCATCATGTGGACATGAACTCTGACCTCATTCGGAACATTCGGCCACTGACTGGCACAAGTTTTGCAAGAAAAACAATTCTCATTTAGAAGGTTAAAATCACATTGCTATCTTTTCACAAATACTTTCATATTTAATCATATAAGTTTTACAACATTTAGACCCCTCGAATGCATACACTTTCAGAGATGCAGTTATTTCGTTATACCGTCCTTAATTATATCACAAAACAATACACTTTTGACAGGATTTATTGTTTGGATCCCCACCAACTATTCCATACGTTTGGATTTGAAAACTAATGTTCCAATGTCCAATCTTTTGATGTTTGAAGTTTTGGCAAGAGACTCTCTACACACAAAGGATTTTATCTTTTCCATACTGTAGTGCAAGAGAGCGAAAGTTTACTACCGGTCATTAAATCATAAAACCGGCCGAACTTCCCCCCCTTCCTCTCTGGTGGGTGAGTCATGACGCTACCTTAACAAAGACCAAAGCCGACGGGAGTACCGTTGGGGACAGTGGTGTCTCTCTATCACAGGTGAAGGATCTTTTAAACAAAAAAAAATCGTTCTGCAAGCTCTGTTACAACATCAAGAAAATAGCTTCAAGTGTTTTGTCCAAATACTGGTGGAGTCAACTAATAAAAGAATGGTTGACCTGACCAGAGCGGTCTAGGACCTGAAGAACATTTTGCAGGTCACCCAGGGTCAGCTCGATGAGTTTAAACAGGAGAACGGCAAGCTGACTGCAATCTGTAAGTCATTGAGAAAGGACATCAGTTTTGTATGTGAATCCATTATAACAATGACGGAGAAATCTGAGTATCTCGATGGACAATCAATGCGGAACAACATAGTTGTGGACGGAATTGCAGAATCTCAACATGACACCTGGACGGAGTCTGAGGACAAAGTGAGGGAAGTTCTCGGAGAAACTGAAGATGGACCACAGGTGGAGTGCGCCAACAGAACTGGAAAACCCACCCATGTGACAGGCACAGGCTGATAGTGGTCAAGTTCCTGACGTTCAAGGACAAGGTAGCTGTTCTGGAAAGAGCGAAGAACTTGAGAGGAACGTATATCTTCCTCAACGAGTTCTATCCTGAAGCTGTGCGCTAGAAGAGGATTTTTTAACTTTTTATGGCTGCAGGGGCAGTATTGAGTAGCTTGGATGAAAGGTGCCCATTTCAAACGGCCTCGTACTCAATTCTTGCTCGTACAATATGCATATTATTATTACTATTGGATAGAAAAAACTCTCAAGTTTCTAAAACCGTTTGAATTATATCTGTGAGTAAAACAGAACTCATTTTGCAGCAAACTTCCTGTCAGAAAGTGAAAAATCTGAAATCGAGGCTCTGTTCCAGGGCCTCCCTAATCATTTGCTTGAAATCTATTAGTATACATGCACTTCATACGCCTTCCACTAGATGTCAATAGGCTGTGAGAGATGAAATGGAGTGTATAGCTATTTCTATGTTCAAAAGAGAGGTCTTGTATTGACAGGACCCCAATTTCCTTTGTTCAGGAAGGCGCAGGAAGTACATCAGCATTGGCTTCTGAAAAGCTTTTGTTATATACGGCTAATATCTCCGGCTTTGATTTTATTTGATAAATGTGACAATATCATCGTAAAGTATGTTTTTTCAATATAGTTTAATCAGATTATTGAATTTTTTTCGGGAGTTTTGGCGTGTTCCGTTCTCTGCGTTTGTTCACGATGGATAGCTTCGCGCCACCTGGCAAGTTTTGCTTGCTAATTCGAGAGGGAAAAAGGACATTCTAAAACCAAACAACGATTGTTCTGGACAAAGGACCCCTTGTGCAAGATTCTGATGGAAGCCCAACAAAAGTAGGACCCATTTATGATGTTATTTTATATTTCTGTCGAAAATGTTTACTATTAGTTTCCGCCCAGATTTTGGGCGCTCTCTCGCTATAACGTAAGCTGCATGTCGTACTAAAGTTATTTTTAGAATTCTAACACGGCGATTGCATTAAGAACTAGTGTATCTATCATTTGCTGTACAACAAGTATTTTTTAGTAACGTTTATGATTAGTTATTTGGTCAGAATAGGTGAGTGTCAGAAATATATCCGGAGATTCTGGAAAATATTTGCTACGTTTTCACAATGTAGAACCACGGATTTCAGCTCTAAATATGCACATTTTCGAACAAACCATATATGTATTGTGTAATATGATGTTATAGGACTGTCATCTGATGAAGTTTATGAAGGTTAGTGAAATAATTCATATCTTTTGCTGGTTTTGTCGCTATCGCTACTGTTGCCTTGAATCAATGCTGTTGTGTGGTTGGCTATTGTAGTAAGCTAATATAATGCTATTGTGTTTTCGCTGTAAAACACTTAAAGAATCGGAAATATTGGCTGGATTCACAAGATGTTTGTCTTTCATTTGCTGTACACCATGTATTTTTCATAAATGTTTTATGATGAGTATTTAGGTATTTCAATTTGGTCTCTGTAATTGTTCTAGCTGCTTCGGTGCTATTTGTGATTGCAGCTGCAATGTAAAACTATGATTTATACATGAAATTCCAAAAGGCAAAAGGCCTCCTGTGGGGACGGGGGCTGGGATTAAAAATAAAAATATAAAATATAAATATAGGACAAAACACGCATCACGCCAAGAAAGACAACACAATGCTACATAAAGAGAGACCTAAGACAACAACATAGCAAGGCAGCAACACATGACAACAACATGGTAGCCACACAACATGTTAGCAGCACAAAACATGGTACAGTACAAACTTTATCGGACACAGTCAACAGCACAAAGGGCAAGAAGGTAGAGACAATAATGCATCATGCAAAGCAACCACAACTGTCAGTAAGAGTATCCATGATTGAGTCTTTGAATGAAGAGATTGAGATACAACTGTCCAGTTTTAGTGTTTGTTGCAGCTCGTTCCAGTCGTTAGCTGCAGCGAAACGAAAAGACGAGTGACCCAGGGATGTGTGTGCTTTGGGGACCTTTAACAGAATGTGACTGGCAGAATGTGTGTTGTATGTGGAGGATGAGGGCAGCAGTAGATATCTCAGATAGGGGGGAGAGTTGCCTAAGAGGGTTTTATAAATAAGCATCAACCAGTGTGTCTTGCGACGGGTATACAGAGATTACCAGTTAACAGAGGAGTATGGAGTGCAGTGATGTGTCCTATAAGGAGCATTGGTTGCAAATCTGATGACCGAATGGTAAAGAACATCTAGCCGTTCGAGAGCACCCTTACCTGCCAATCTATAAATGATGTCTCCGTAATCTAGCATGGGTAGGATGGTCATCTGAATCAGGGTTAGTTTGGCAGCATGGGTGAAAGAGGAGTGATTACAACAGAGGAAACCAAGTCTAGATTTAACTTTAGCCTGCAGCTTTGATATGTGCTGAGAGAAGGACAGTGTACCGTCTAGCCATACTCCCAAGTACTTATATGAGGTGACTACCTCAAGCTCTAAACACTCAGAGGTAGTAATCACACCAGTGGGGAGAGGTGCATTCTTCTTACCAAACCACATGACCTTTGATTTGGAGGTGTTCAGAACAAGATTAAGGGTTGAGAAAGCTTGTTGGACACTAAGAAAGCTTTGTTGTAGAGTATTTAACACAAAATCCGGTGAGGTGCCAGCTGAGTATAAGACTGTAAAATCTGCATATAAATGGATGAGAGAGCTTCCTACTGCCTGAGCTATGTTGTTGATGTAAATTGAGAAGAGTGTGGGACCTAGGATTGATCCTTGGGGTACTCCCTTGGTGACAGGCAGTGGCTGAGACAGCAGATTTTCTGACTTTATACACTGCACTCTTTGAGAGAGGTAGTTAGCAAACCAGGCCAAAGACCCCTCAGAGACACCAATACTCCTTAGCCGGCCCACAAAAATGGAATGGTCTACCATATCAAAAGCTGTGGCCAAGTCAATAAAAATAGCAGCACAACATTGCTTAGAATCAAGGGAAATGGTGACATCATTGAGTACCTTTAAGTTTGCAGTGACACACCCATAACCTGAGTGGAAACCAGATTGCATACCAGAGAGAATACTATAGACATCAAGAAACCAGTCAGTTGATTTTTGACACGTTTTTCCAACACTTTTGATAAACAGGGTGAAATAGGAATAGGCCTATAACAATTAGGATCAGCTTGATCTTTCCCTTTAAATAAAGAACTAACCGTGGCTGCCTTCCAAGCAATGGGAACCTCCCCAAAAAGGAGAGACAGGTTAAAAGATCGGAGATAGGCTTGGCGATGATAGGGGCAGCAACCTTAAAGAAGAAAGGTTCTAAACCATCTGACCCAGATGTTTTTTGGGGGTCAAGTTTCAGGAGCTCCTTTAGCACCTCGGACTCAGTGACTGCCTGCAGGGAGAAACTTTGTAGCGGGGCAGGGGAAAAAGAGGGAGACGCATTGGGGATAGTCGCATTAGAAGGGGTGGGTGATGAGGAAATGTTGGATGGGCAAGGAGGCATGGCTGAGTCAAATAGGAATCCTGACTTAATGAAGTGGTGATTAAAGAGCTCAGCCATGTGCTTCTTGTCAGTAACAACCACCTCATCAACATTAAGGGACATGGGCAGCTGTGAGGAGGAGAGTTTATTCTCCAGGTCTTTAACTGTTTTCCAGAACCTCTTGGGGTTAGAACCACAGAGAGAGAACTGCTCCTTAAAGTAACTAACTTTGGCCTTCCGGACAGCCTGAGTGCACTTATTTCTCATTTGCCTGAATGAGAGCCAGAGCCAGTCAGTCAGTATGCATGTGCCGAGCCTTTCGCCAAATGCAATTCTTGAGGTGGAGTAACTCTGCAAGATCACGGTCGAACCAGTAGCTGAACCTGTTTTTATTCTCATTTTCTTTATGGGGGCATGTTTGTTAACAATATCACTAAAAATATCAAAAAAAGTAGGTCCAAACGTCTTCGACAGAGTGGATCAAGCTATACTATTTTACAGAGGGCAGTTCATGAAGGAAGGCTTGCTCATCAAAGTTTTTTAGCAAGTGTCTATGACAAATCAGGACAGGTCGTTTCACTGAGCAGCCATTACACAGGCTGGTCATTACAGAAAACTCTAGACTGATACCTATCAGGATTATTTGTGAGTATAACATCAAGAAGAGTAGCCTTTCTTGGGTGTTTGGAGTCATACCTTGTGGGATTGGTAATAATCTGAGAAAGATTTAGGGAGTCCCATTGCTTTAGGACTTCCTTCTACTCATCCCCAGAATATAAGATATGCATATTATTAGTAGATTTGGATAGAAAACACTCTGAAGTTTCTAAAACTGTTTGAATCATGTCTGTGAGTATAACAGAATTTATGTAGCAGGCAAAACCCCGAGGACTAACCATTCAGATTATTTTTATTTTTAGGTCACTGTCTGTTCAATGACCTTTCATTGGGATACTAGATTTCTAATCAACCTGTTTGCAGTTCCTACCGCTTCCACTGGATGTCACCAGTCTTTGGAAATTGGTTGAGGTTATTCATTTGTGCAATGAAGAAGTACGGCCATCTGGAATCAGTGTAACGTTATGTGTACTGTTTGAGAGTTGCGCAAGACTAGAAAAGTAGCGTTAGTTTGTTGTCCTCCTGTATTGAAAACAGATAGACCCGTCTTCAATTTGATCGATTATTAGCTAATAGATTTACATATTGTGTCTTCCCTGTAAAACATTTTAAAAATCAGAAATGATGGCTGGATTCACAAGATGTGTATCTTTCATCTGGTGTCTTGGACTTGTGATTTAATGATATTTAGATGCTAGTATTTACTTGTGACGCTATGCTAGGCTATGCTAGTCAGCTTTTTTACTGATGGGGGTGCTCCCGGATCCGGGATTGGGACCAATTAGAAGTTTTAACGTTTAAAAATACCTAAAGTTGTATTACAAAAGTAGTTTGAAATGTGTTGGCAAAGTTTAGAGGTAATTTATGAGATATTTTGTAGTGACGTTGCGCAAATTGGAAGCTTTTTTCTGGATCAAACGCACCAAATAAATGGACAATTTGGATATATATGGACGGAATTAATCGAACAAAAGGACCATTTGTGATGTTTATGGGACATATTGGAGTGCCAACAAAAGAAGCTCGTCAAAGGTAAGGCATGATTTATATTTTATTTCTGCGTTTTGTGTTGCGATTGCAGGGTTGAAATATGCTACACTCTCTTTGTTTACTGTTGTGCTATCATCAGATAATAGCATCATATGCTTTCACCGAAAAGCCTTTTTGAAATCTGACATGTTGGCTGGATTCACAACGAGTGTAGCTTTAATTTGGTTTCTTACATGTGTGATTTAATGAAAGTTTGATTTTATATAAAAAATAATAATTTGGCGCTCTACATTTTCCCTGGCTATTGGCCAAGTGGCACGCAAGCGTCCCGCCTATCCCAGAGAGGTTAAGCATGTCCCCGTTTAGGTCACCTAGCAGGACAAATTCAGACTTAGGCTTCGACACCTCTCGCTTCACATGTCAGTGCTATTTGAAGTTGTATCTCTTTGTCCTAGCAAGTTTGGTAGCTTTCAGTCCTTATAATGTAAAATATATTGTTGTGATGTGTTTGTCTTGGCTTTTGAATGTAAGAAATAGCTTCAGACTAACCATTACTCACTCAGTTCCAGGTTAGATGGAGTTTTCAGGTTTCTGTTTGTTTCCCGGAGCATTTGCTGTATAGTTTGGGAATAATAATACTTGGGTGTAGGAAGCATTCCAGGTTATTCCGTCCAAAATCAGGTTGTAGGTTTGGAGTTTTGATTTGGAGTGAAGGTTATGTTGTTTATCCTCTACCGCTTCTCTCTCCCGGATCCGGGATCCTCCTCATCAAAAAAGCTGACTAGCATAGCCTAGCCTAACGGGACAGGGATATCATATAATATAATTTTCATGAAATCACAAGTCCAATACAGCAAATGAAAGATAAACATCTTGTGAATCCAGCCATCATTTCCGATTTTTAAAATGTTTTACAGCGAAAACACAATATGTATTTCTATTAGCTAACCACAATAGCCAAACACACAACCGCATATTTTCACCATGTTTCCACCGTATAGGTAGCTTTCACAAAACTGACAAAATAGAGATAAAATTAGTCACTAACCAAGAAACAACTTCATCAGATGACAGTCTTATAACATGTTATACAATACATTTATGTTTTGTTCGAAAATGTGCATATTTGAGGTTTAAATCATAGTTTTACATTGCAGCCACCATCAAAATTAGCACCAAAGCAGCCAGAATAATTACAGAGAGCAACGTGAAATATATAAATACTCATCATAAAACATTTATGAAAAATACATGGTGTACAGCAAATGAAAGATAAACATTTTGGAAATCCAGCCAATATTTCCGATTTTTTAAGTGTTTTACAGCGAAAACACAATATAGAATTATATTAGCTTACCACAATAGCCAAACACACAAACACATTTATTCACCGCAAAGGTAGCTTTCGCAAAAACCAGCAAAAGATATAAAATTAATCACTAACCTTTGGACAACTTCATCAGATGACAGTCTTATAACATCATGTTATACAATATATTTATGTTTTGTTCGAAAATGTGCATATTTAGAGCTGCAAATCGTGGTTATACATTGTGAATACGTAGCAACATTTTCCCAGAATGTCCGGAGATATTTTGGACACTCACCTAATCTGACAAAAGAACTCATCATAAACTTTACATAAAAATACTTGTTGTATGGCAAATGAAAGATACACTGGTTCTTAATGCAACCGTTGTGTTAGATTTTTAAAAATAACTTTACTACAACATACAAAATACATTATTGTGAGACAGCGCTCACATATTCTCCGCCCTGTTGGATTCTACATATTCCACAGAAATACGAAATAACATCATACATGTTTTCTTACTTTTGCTGAGCTTCCATCAGAATGTTGTACAAGGAGTCCTATTTCCAGAATAAATCGTTGTTTGGTTTTAGAATGTCCATTTCTTCTGTCGAATTCGCGCCACAATGCTAGCCAAGGTTGCTAACATTCCCATCCTCTCTTGGCGCAAAGAACGGAAAACTCCAAAAGTCCCAATAAACGTTGAATAAACTGATAAAACTCGGTTGAAAAAACCTACTTTATGATGTTTTTATCATATGTATCAAATAAAATCAGAGCCGGAGATATTCGCCGTGTATACCGAACGCTTTTCAGAAGACAATGTCGAGCTCCCCTGCGCGCCTTCGAGGACAAAGAAAATACCGGACCTGTCACTCCAAAAGCTCTTATTCGACCTCAGATCAAGCTAGACACCCCATGAAGTGCATGCATATCGATAAATAAAAGCCAGTTGAATAGGCAGGCCCTGAAACAGAGCCTCGTTTTCAGATTTTTCACTTCCTTTTTGGAAGTTTGCTGCCAAATTAGTTCTGTTTTACTCACAGATATAATTCAAACAGTTTTAGAAACTTGAGAGTGTTTTCCATCCAATAGTAATAATAATATGCACATTGTATGATCTAGAATAGAGTACGAGGCCGTTTAAATTGGGCACGATTTTTTCCAAAGTGAAAACAGCGCCCCCCTATTGACAAGAAGATGGTAGCATCCTGTGTATGTTCCTGACAAAAAAATCTAAGTTTGTCTAACTCTAAATCTATCTATTTTTTTTTTAAACATGCTGAAAAATGTGGGAGCTCATCTGCTCATGACCTCCCACTCTCTCTCAGATGCAGTGCCTTGATGTCTGTCTACTAAACTGTACCCAGTGTTACTTAATTCAAAACAATCACACACTGTGTTGCTGCCTGAGAGTATGTGCCTGCCACCAGTCAGACTCAGCGCTCGCGGCTTTAAGCACTTTAATGGCATTTCAGACTGGAGAACCTCAGTAATGTAAAGGCTTTTTTAGTCCCAGTGCTCTATGAAATGGCCCTGCTCCCAGCACAGTCACACACTCCACTCTCTGGGTTATTACCCCTCAGCCTGCATGGAGATGGAGTCAGTTCTTTAATAGCACAACACCTGGGAGTTGGAAAGAACTTATCCCAGCCATGGAAGCTGCCAGAGCACGTTGGGACATTACTTATACCTGCTATGACAGGCTCATTGTATGCCCTCCCTCCCAAAAGCCTGGAAGGGATGAGAGAGCCAGGCCTATGGGTTTGTAGCTTCAACCTCACTCCACACACACACACACACCAACTGATTAATGGACTGCTGAATGTATATTTTTTTCTCTTCCTTTGTTTGCTCTTTTATGTATTATGTCTATATCTGATAAGCTATCAAGGAAAGGGCTGAAAATAGCCCTTATTAGTATATGTAGCCTTAGAAATAAGGTTAATGAAATCAATAACTTGCTAACATCAGATCACATAAAAATATTAGCCATTTCTGAGACTCAATTAGATCATTCATTTGCTGATACAGCAGTAGCAATACAAGGATATAACATCTATAGAAAAGACAGGAATTGGGGAGGTGTTGCTGTACAGTATATATTCAGAGCTATATCCCTGTAATGCGTAGAGATGATCTTATGTCAAGTGTTATTGAAATGTTGTGGTTGCAAGTTCACTTGGCACATCTCAATCATTTTATTTTGAGGTGTTGCTATAGGCCACCAAGAGCTAACAGTCAGTATCTAAATGCTTGATAGTGTATGAGATGCACATTGGTGGAAAAAATACCAAAGTTTCATACTTGAGTTAAAGTATAGATACCTGAATAGAAAATGACTCAAGTAAAAGTGAGTCACCCAGTAAAATACTAGTAAAAGTCTAAAAGTATTTGGTTTTAAATATTCTTAAATATCAAAACTAAATGTAATTGCTCAAATATACTTAATTATCAAAGTAAAGGTAAAAGTATACAAAATTTCAAATTCCTAATTTAAAGCAAACCAGAGTGCATCATTTTCTTGTTTTAATTTTATTTACAGATAGCCAGGGGCATGCTCCAACCTCAGACATCATTTACAAATGGGGCAGTAGGGATGACCAGGGATGTTCTCTTGATAAGTGTGTGAATTAGACAATTTTCCTGTCCTGCTAAGCATTCAAAATTTACTTTTGGGTGTCAGGAAAAATGTATGGAGTAAAAAGTACATCATTTTCTTTAGGAATGTAGTGAAGTAAAATTTGTCAAAAATATAAATAGTACAGTACACATACCCCCAAAAATGACTTAACTTGTACTTTCAAGTATTTTTACATAAGTACTTTAAACCACTGGTGATGTAAACAGAGGTCTACTTTCTTGTGGACATGAATATTGATTGGTTTTCATCAATCTGTCCACTCAAGAAGAAGTTTCTCCCTGTAACCAGCTGTAATCTGGTTCAGGTTATTAATCAACCTACCAGGGTGTTTACAAACACTACAAGAACATGATCATCCACATGTATGGATCACATTTTTACTAATACTGTAGAACGTTGTGAACACAATATTGTGGCTATATCCAGGAATGCCAAAGTTCCAAAAGCTGGGCCTACAATAGTATATTACAAATTATCCAAAGATTTTGCTGTTACTCTTATGTTGAAAAAATATTTGTTGGTCTGATGTGATTAATAAGGAGCATCCAGACACTGCACTTGATTAATTTATGAAATTGCTTCTTCCAATTATTGATAAATTATAATTATTGATGATTATTGATAAATTATAATTATCAATAATTATTGATGCACCTGTTAAGAAACTGACTGTAAGACTCCATGGCTTGATGAGGAATTTAAAAACTGTATGGTTGAAAAAGATAGGGCAAAAAAAGAAGAGGCTATTAAGTCTGGCTGCACATCTGACTGGCTGACTTACTGCAAATTGAGAAATAATGTGAGCTATCTATCTGATAGAACTCAGAAGATATTCGTTAATGGAAGCTTCTCTAATGTCAAACATGTAAGGGTGATGTACCGCAGGGCAGCTCTCTAGGCCCTCTACTCTTTTAAATTTTATCCATTGACCTGCCACTGGCATTAAACAAAGCATGTGCGTCCATGTATGCTGATGATTCAACCATATATGCATCAGCAACCACAGCTAATGAAGTCAATTAACTTCTTATGGCTGCAGGCGCAGTATTGAGTAGCTTGGATGAAAGGTGCACAGAGGTGCCCATAGTAAACTGGCTGCTCCTCAGTCCCAGTTGCTAATATATGCATATTAGTATTCGTATTGGATAGAAAACACTCTGAAGTTTCTAAAACTGTTTGAATTATGTCTGTGAGTATAACAGAACTCATATGGCAGGCGAAAACCTGAGAAGTTCCACTTCCTGTTAGAATTTTTTCTGAGGTGGCAGATTTTCAACCAAGCTCTCATTGAAATTACAGCGAGATATTGATGAGTTTTCACTTCCTACGGCTTCCACTAGATGTCAACAGTCAATATAACTTTGTCTGATGACTATAATGTGAAGGGGGGCCGAAGGAGACAGGAATGAGTAATCACTGCCACGAGCTGACCATGCTTTCACATGCGCGTTCACATGAGGAGGACCTCCGTTCCACCGCTCATCTGAAGTCAATCTAATTATCCGGTTGGAACGTTATTCAAAATGTATGTTAACAACATTCTAAAGATTGATTCAGTACATCGTTTGACATGTTTCTACTGACTGTTTTGGAACTTTTGGACATTTCGTCACGTTATAGAGGACGCGCTTTGTGACTATATTTCACTTGTGATTCCATGATTATAAATATTTTTTGTATTATTTTTGAATTTGGCGCGCTGCAATTCAGCGGTTGTTTACGAAAATTATCCCGTAAAAGGGATCCGTGTTATACAGTTCAGAGGACGAGGGTTCTACCTGATCACAGTGTTGGCAGCTACAGTAGGCACCATAGAATGATTAGAGTGGGAAAATCCCCTAAGGCCCCATAGGCACTCATGGCCGTTCTAGAGATAATATTTCTATGGCCGGAACTGGCTACTAGAAATGGGAGAAATGGTTTTTCTTTTTCTGACTCCTCCTGTCCTACATGCACGTGTATTCAGGGCCTGGTCAGAGAAATTACACATCAACAGTATCGGACCTCTTAGATGGAGAGTGAGCCAGTACCAAAGAAGTCCTTCAAGATGGTGACGGAGGGGAGGGCTACCGTCTTATCAGCTCTTAATCAACCATGCTATTTTGTTTGTTTTTTCGCGTTGTTCATAACTTGTTTTGTACATAATGTTGCTGCTACCACCTCTTATGACCAGAATGAGCTCCTAGACATCAGAACTAGGATTACTCACTTCAAATTGGACGAGGAGTTCTTCATGAATGAGTCGGACGCAAGGGATATACTACAGACACCCGATCAGGCCCAGATCCCCGTGATTCGCTGGAAAAGGAAACGCAGGTTTCGTGGAAAGAGGACAGGATGCCTTGTGAGGATCAGGCGAGGAGTTACTCAACTGCCCTTGCCTTCCGTTCTGCTAGCTAACATTCAATTGTTGGAAAATAAGTGGGACAAACTGAAAGCATGTATATCCTACCAACGGGACATTAAAAACTGTAATATATTATGTTTCAACGAGTCGTGGCTGAACAACGACATTAAGAACATACAGCTGGTGGGTTATACACTCTATCGACAGGACAGAACAGCAGCTTCTGGTAAGACACGGGGCGGGGGCCGATGCATATTTGTAAACAATAGCTGGTGCATGATATCTAAGGAAGTCTCAAGGTTTTTCTCCCCTGAGGTAGAGCATCTCATGATAAGCTGTAGACCACACTATCCTCCTAGAGAGTTTTCATCTGTATTTTTCGTAGCTGTCTACATACCACCACAGACCAAGGTTGGCACTAAGTCCACACTCAATGAGCTGTATACCGCTATAAGCAAACAGGAAAATGCTCATCCAGAGGCGGAGCTCCTACTGGCCGGGGACTTTAATGCAGGCAAACAAATCAGTTTTACCTAATTTCTGTTAAATGTGCAAGCAGAGGGAAAAAATATCTAGAAAACATTTACTCCACACACAGAGACTCATACAAAGCTCTCCCTCACCCTCCATTTAGCAAATCTGACCATAACTCTATCCTCCTGATTCCCGCTTACAAGCAACAATTAAAGCAGGAAGCACCAGTGACTCGGCCTACAAAAAAGTGGTCAGATGAAGCAGATGCTAAACTACTGGACTGTTTTGCTAGCACAGACTGGAATATGTTCTGGGATTCTTCTGATGGCGTTGAGGAGTACACCACATCAGTCACTGGCTTTATCAATAAGTGCTTCGAGGACGTCGCCCCCACCTTGACTGTACGTACATACCCCAACCAGATGCCATGGATTACAGGCAACATTCGCACTGAGCTAAAGGGTAGAGCTGCCACTTTCAAGGAGTGGAACTCTAACCCGAAAGCTTATAAGAAATCCCGCTATGCCCTCAGACGAACCATCAAACAGGCAAAGCGTCAATACAGGACTAATATCGAATCGTACTACACTGGCTCCGATGCTCATCGGATATGGCAGGGCTTGCAAACTATTACAGACTACAGAGGGAAGCACAGCCGAAAGCTGCCCAGTGACATGACACCAGACGAGCTAAATAACTTATATGCTCGCTTTGAGGCAAGTAACACTGAAACATGCATGAGAGCATCAGCTGTTCCGGACGACTGTGTGATCACGCTCTCCGCAGCAAATGTGAGTAAGACCTATAAACAGGTCAACATTCATAAGGTCACTTGGCCAGACGGGTTACCAGGACGTGTGCACTGAGCATGCGCTGATCAACTGGCAAGGGTCTTCACTGACATTTTCAACCTCTCCCTGTCTGAGTCTGTAATACCAACATGTTTCAAGCAGACCACCATAGTCCCTGTGCCCAAGAACACTAGGTAACCTGCCTAAATGACGACCGACCCGTAGCACTTACGTCTGTAGCCATGAACTTATTTGAAAGGCTGCTCATGGCTCACATCAACACCATTATCTCAGAACCCGTAGACCCACTCCAATTTGCATACCGCACCAACAGATCTACAGATGATGCAATCTCTATTGCACTCCACACTGCCCTTTCCCACCTGGACAAAAGGAACACCTATGTGAGAATGCTATGCATTGACTACAGCTCAGTGTTCAACACCATAGTGCACTCAAAGCTCATAAGCTAAGGACCCTGGGACTAAACACCTCCCTCTGCAACTGGATCCTGGACTTTCTGACGGGCCGCCCCCAGGTGGTAAGGGTAGGTAACAACACATCCCCCACGCTGATTCTCAACATGGCGGCCCCTCAGGGTGGGTGTTCAGTCCCCTCCCGTACTCCCTGTTCACTCATGACTGCACGGCCAGGCACGATTACAACACTATCATTAAGTTTGCTGATGACACAACACTGACAAATTTGAGACAGCCTATAGGGAGGAGGTCAGAGAACTGACCATGTGGTGCAAGGATGATAACCTCTCCATCAATGTGATCAAGACAAAGGAGATGATTGTGGACTACAAGAAAAGGAGGACCGAGCACGCCCCCATTCTCATCAACGGGGCGGTAGTGGAGCAGGTTGAGAGCTTCAAGTTCCTTGGCGTCCACATCACCAACAAACTAACATGGTCGAATCACAGCAAGAGAGTCGTTAAGAGAGCATGACAAAACCTTTTCCCCCTCAGGAGACTTATCTCTTACTTTTTTTTTAGGTATTTCTTAAAATGGCATTGTTGGTTAAGGGCTTGTAAGTAAGCATTTCACTGTAAGGTCTGTTGTATTCGGCGCACGTGAGAAATACAATTTGATTTGATTCAAGAAAAAACACCCGAACAGAGACAATCCCCAGCCATTTTTCTGCTTCTTCTGTTATTTGTCTGCAGTAGCTATCTCAAGCAGCCAATCTTCTTCAGGGCTACACTGACATCATGTGCGAGTGTAAAAATCATGTACGTAAGCGTTTCCATGGGACCTCTTGTATCTACAGTAGCTCTCTGTCTTTCAGAAATATATAGACCTAATTCCACTTTCCACTGGGAATTCTTCCTTCCTCTCTGTGTGCCTTGTAAATATGGAGATACAGCTTAGGTTCATATCATATCTCTACTGCAGGCTCTGTAAATTAAACGCTGGCATTGGAAAGTAGCCTGAATGGATGGATGTCATACTGACACCTTTATTAGGTATCATATGAATAACTATAGAGCAAACATAGAGGATATAGATCTTAAGAAGGCTATGGAGGAGCATGTCAAAAAAGGTTCTTACTGGATATTTCATTTCCCACAGGCATTCACAGTGGCCTAGAAACAGAACTGGGATCACTTTCAGTGAGACAAACTACACAGTATTTTTTTTTTTACCTTTATATAACTAGGCAAGTCAGCTAAGAACAAATCCTTTTCAATGACGGCCTAGGAACACTGCCTTGTTCAGGGTCAGAATGACAGATTTTTACCTCGGGGATTCGATCTTGCAACCTTTCGAGTATAAGTCCAACGCTCTAACCATTGGCTAACCACTAGGCTACCTGCTGCCCCATAAATATATTTTCCAGCTGTGCATTTCTCTGGTTTGATAAAATATTTTATCTCTGTTCTCCACAATATAGTCATAATGCTCACCATATAATGCTCTATAACAACTGGTATTGATTATAAACTGCTTATGCCAACTTGTGATGATTGTAAAGAAATATGTTGGATTCACAAATGGTTTAATAATGCATAAACAGCCTACCCTATACCATCTAAACAGTAAAGTTACCAAAATAGTAAAATTACCAAAAGTCCTTCAGGTACAATACCGTTTATTTGTGTAATTACAGAAACAATGATTCATTTTATTCACTAAATGAAATTCATCATTACGATGTTTAGTTTAGAGCCTGTGTAAATAATTAGCTAATATACAGCGTATCCCTCAGTTTGATACAGGAGATAGATTGTATGTTGATTAGTGAGTTTTAAGACACCCTGAGGGAATGCTTTCCCTGTCTTCTTCAGGCTAGCCTCCCAATTGGCTGATCCCAATCCTCCAATCACAACACAATTCAAAGGAATGACTAGATAATATTGTTATGTACTCAGCGTTCTGTGGATCAAGAGAACAGCTTTGTAAATGGCATTGTCAATTAACCTACAGCACATTAGGGAAGGTCCATATTCATAATCCAAGTGGTTATTACCGAAATTAAAGTTCTTCAGTTCCCAAGAGAATAACAGAACAATAGAGGGAGTTATAACTGATACTTGAGCTGGTTATTGTCATTACATTGATCCACTGTTAAAGCATTCATATAGTGTCTCAGATTACAGTATAAATATGTGGATATCTTTTGTAGACCTATTACAGATTAAACTGAAGTAAGTCTATTGGAGACCCATTGTGCATTGAACTAAAGTAAATGTGTTGATTTCAGAGACATATTACATATTAAACTAAACTGACAAATCAGCCATCAGCAGCAGAGCTTGCCATTTCCACACGGCCAATCGCTTTTCTAACTTTAAAATGGTGTTTAATTTTGAAATGTCACCCTAATACATATGTATGATATGGCCTTTTGTATTAGCAGAGAAACAAGAGATACTGCAGCGTGTGTGTTGGCATTTCCCTCCAATATTACAGTGTATTCCAGATAACAGAGCTCAGAACACAGACTGGAACTTTTGACGTTCTGTACAGATAAGGCACTACGGAGATCAAGGGATTATTAGTGACAAAGACAACAACAACAAAAAAGGTTAAAAAAGTAGCAGAAAAAAAGAAAAACATCATACATTCAATTAAGCAATGTCCCTCAGGTGCGGTGAATTATTGTTATATGATTGCACTTTTTTCTCACTCGTTAACACTAAAGATAACAGATAACACCAGCTAATTGAGAGATTGTTATCTCCATGCAAGTCCTGGCAGTAAACAAGGGCTAGTTAGTTAGTTTGTCACTTCATTTTTTCAGCATTATGTTTCTGTCCGTGGTTGGTTGGTTGTCTGTGTGTGGTTGCCAGAGCATTAATTAAGTTGTTACAGAAACAGGCCTTATGGAGGCTGGATGTTGAGAAGTTATGACAGGTGCTATGACATGCGCTATGGCAGGACAGTTATAGTGGATATGGATATTATTATTCTGTTGCTAAGCAAAACGTTTAGTCCCTGATTAGAGCATTACCAGTTTTCGATGGTAGATATTTTGAATGTAAATGACTTGACCCTGGAAAGGTGAGAGAGGATATAGATGGCAGGAGAGATAAGGAAACGGTTAGTCATGTTATCTGAGCAAGCTAAAGATCTCAAGCATTCCACAGTGATTCTTCTGAGACCCAATGAATAAAACCAAGGGCTCATTGTCGGTTTACAGTTAATTAGACTCATCCAAAACCTAATCTGGCATGGCATATTGTAATGCACTGATTAAGAGATATGTCGCATGCCAAAAGCGGACAGCCAGCTATGTATGTGGCACAAGACTAGTAGCTACACAATGGAAAACCTACAAAGGCATGCAACAAATGGAAAGATTGGAATCCAGCAGAGGAGCCTGGTGGGATGAGCTATAGGAGGACGGACTCATTGTAATGGCTGGAATGCAATAAATGTACTGTAGGTGTGTTGTGAGCCAGGTAAACACTGGATCTGAATGTCAGTTTATTACATAGAAGTAGAATTAAGTCCAAAAATTGTCAAAGACTCCAGCTACCCTAGCCATAGTCTGTTCTGTCTGCTACCACATGGCAAACGGTACCGGAGCGCCAAGTCTAGGTCCAGGAGGCTTCTAAACAGCTTCTACCCCAAGCCATAAGACTCCTGAACATCTAATCAAATGGCTACCCAGACTATTTGCATTGCTGTCCACCCTCTTTTACGTTGCTTCTTCTCTCTGTTATTATCTATGCATAGTCACTTTAATAACTCTACCTACATGTATATATTACCTCAATTACCTCTACTAACCGGTGCCCCCGCACATTGACTCTCTACCGGTACCCCCTGTATATAGCCTCGCTATTGTTATTTTACTGCTGCTCTTTAATTATTTGTTACTATTATTTCTAACTTTTTGGGGGTATTTTTTTTAAACTGCATTGTTGGTTAAGTGCTTGTAAGTAAGCTTTTCACTGTAAGGTCTACACCTGTTGTATTCGGCGCATGTGACAAATAAAATTAGATTTGATTTGAACTCTAATGCTCTCAGCCTCTCCCTACAAGAAGGGTACAACATATCAGTGAGAGGGGAAAAAGTGTCTGAAGGAAAGAAAAGTGAGATCTGCACACTGAGAAAAGAGGGTTCCTCAAGGGTTCTTTGGGAAGGGCGATGGTTCTATGTGAAACCATACTGACCCAAAGAACCCTTTGAGCCCTACAATGGTTCTTTGCAGTTCAGTTTAGTGATAATGAAAATGTAGGGGCGGTGGCTCATTTGAACATTTTGGGGCGTGGTTTGCTCACAGCTCTTTTTGTGCAACCGTGAGTGAGAGTGTCATTATAGTATGTATTAAAAATGACTATGGCCAGTCATGGGGTCTTGTGAAAGACTAATGTATGGCCTTGTCATTAAAGAACTGATGTCTAAATCAGTGGTTCTCAATTATCTCCTCAGGGAACCTCAGATGTTTCCAGAGCTAGCGCACCTGATTAAACTTGTCAATTAACATGATAATAAAACCTGGAAATGTAACAATATAATATGTCTAAACAGGAAAAAGAATCCTGTGTGGTTCTTCAGAAAATTACTTGTAGAAACTTTGAGACTGAGAAAGGTTCTCCACATTGTGTCTTGCCTAAGAACAGCTCTTAGCCGTGGTGTATTGGCCATATACCACACCCTCTCGGGCCTTATTGCTTAATTATTTGATGGCCCCCGCGGTCACACTGCAAAGCTGTTTAAATTAGGTAAGGTGGTGGTGTCAAAGGGCCTGATAACTAGCTCTGCCTTCTGCACTGTTTCCATTCCTGAGAGCCCTCAGCTAAATTACAAGGGGGTACTCTATTATGTGGTTCCACTATGCTGTGTCTAATAAGGGCAAGGTGGGGATGCTGGGGAGGATCACGATTCAGGCAGACTGGTTCTTGGGCCAATTTAACCTGACAGAACCACTGTGAACTGCTTCATTATAAATGAGGGTCTTGCAGCTGTAGTAGCTCTCTCCTATGCTTTTATACTGCTTTGTCTTTAGATTTTGATTTGAACATTGTCTTGGGGTGGTGTTTGAGACAGTATGGCTAATACAATTTTCCTAGCCAACCAGAACTTTCCCAGGACATTAGTTTTTATACTTTGGCATGATAGTTTTATCTTATAAGAAGTAATTGGGAATTGAACTTAACTGAACATATCTAGGTATTAATTTATTTGGAAGGTCTGTTCCCTTCATTTTTTGGGACAGATTCTTTCTGCAATCACTGAACTGAAGGCAGCTAGTGGACTTGTATTCAGTCAGGGGAGAGTCATTAGAGGGAATCAATGTCCTGATGTTCCTCTGACTGTTTAAATGGATGTTTAAATGTCAGCAGCCACAGGAGCACATCATCATTGAGATCATCAGAGGAAAAAACACCAGGATCAAAAAGAATGAGCTGTCTGATAAACACATTGGAGATGGCAGAACTGTTCAAAACTCAAGAGGCCTGTAGGCATTTAGTTGTCTCTCTTTCGTGAAGAATAATACACCATGCATAGTAAGCCATCCTCAGCATCTTCTATGCAGAACAGATCAATATTTTGATGGATATTCACATACTTTAGAGGTGAAATCTGAACGTCTTATGAACGTCATCTCATCTTCACACTGCTGTGCCTTTCTGTAAGAACTGCCAGTAACAGCCAATCCCTTTAAACAGACAAAAAGAAGAGGCACAGCGCTAAAGGTGCTGAATACGTATTTTACCAGCTGTCGTCTCAGCATAGTAAAGACAATGAGATTTTTCAGAAATCTGTGAAGTGTTATCTCTATCAGGATGTTACCCTATCAGAGAGACATCCACTTTCATTGGTCTTCTTTGGTTATCAAAGGACTAACAAACAGAATACCTTTATGAAAGATGTTGCTAATGATAAATGCAGTCATCCATGCCTGAGAGGCACTCTGGGATTTTGTAAACACCCCTACACTCTAAAGGTCAACATAGGCAGGGGAATTGTCACAGAAATTAAGTGTGAATTATACCCTGACACATCTTCAAATCTGTTAACATATTGGTCCTGTTTTTCATGGTCAGTAGAGCTTTCTGATACGATGTATTTTAATAGAACAAGGAAGCTATGTTTTCTCCCTCTAGTCTCATCAGTTGCTCATTCAGCAGAGGTCAGCAGAATACCTCTGGTACAAATCTATCACAATCCTCAAAGCAAGATAGAATTCATTGCTGTTTTTACATGACTAATTATCATATTAACATGTCTGTATTCACAACCGGTATCTCAACATGAATAATTGGGTACGTCACATTTTAGAAAATGGTTCTTCCATAGCTTTCGGGGTTGTGGTAAAGAGCAGCATATACTGGCCCACGGGATCCATTGGGATGATGGGTGAGACAACATGGTTTGTGTGTGTGTGTGTGTGTGTGTGTGTGTGTGTGTGTGTGTGCGTGCGCGTGCATGTGTCTGGTAGGTCAGTGGAATAAGCAAGTCAATGTGTCTCTAGTCCTGAGCTAGAGAGACCCTCTAGATATCTCCTGCAGTGAGATAATCAGGAAGCCTCAGGGTTTACAAGACCAGCAGATTTCCACAGGAGAAATTGGTCCACGTCTGAAATACTCAATATTTATTAGTGCACTACTTTTAACCAGGAACCACTATGTAGGGAATATGTTGCCATTTCGTACGCAACCATAGGTTTTACCCCAGCAACACCCTGTGAAGGCTACTGGTATCCCCACAACACCCTGAGAGGACGACTATCAGAAGGCCAGCAGGCTCTGAGTCAGTCAGCGGGATGTCTGGGAATGCTGCAACGGCTGGAAGGGCTGGGGAGGTGCATCATGGGAATGCCCTAATGGCCCGCTAGGGCTGTCAACACAGAGGTCTGGCCGGAACCTGAGGAGTCTGCAGGGAGGAATTTCCCATACTCTAATACTAATATTAAGTGGCATTAATTATTGTCTCGTGTCTCACGCTTTATTCAGGACACCAGTGAAAGGATTAACATAAATTGGGCCAGTCTTGTTTTTCCATATCTTCTGTCGGGCTATGTTGGGATTTACAAGCATAAAGTCATCCCTACTGTAAACACAGGAGTTAAAAAGGAGCCTCGAGTAATTCTGTTTAGCTAGATGTTATTTGAATGTCTGTTTTTCTGTGTGTGATGCCGAATTTCCACATTGCGATGGACAATACAGTTTAGCTAATTCTAATTCTAATTTTCATTCTCTTACATGTAAGTTAATCAACTGAGAATCTATCCACCCCAAAAAAATGCATATTCCAAATATTACTAGCATTCTAGACCTTCAGTCTCTGTTGAATTGTGGGGAGCAGACAAAGTCGTTCAAAACAAAAATGCATCTTCAACTAATTCTGAGTAAAATAACTTTCAACAATGACATTTAGTTCACAGTTTAAGAATCATTATTTCCTAGGTGATGGATTGAGCATTAATAATTAACCAAAGCAACAGCAATGGCTCTAATCACAATACCATACAGTATACCTTGCTATCTGATATATTGACTTAACCCTGACCTTTTGAGAAAAGGAAAATATTAGTTACAGCGTTGTATGGTGTGTTTCTCTAATGGTCCTAAGGAGAGAAACTATGCTTGTTTCAACAGCGGGAAAGGCCAAATTCAGGGTATTTGTTTAAAAGTTCCTGTTTTCTAAACAATAAATAATAATCCCGGCATTGATTTATTTCTGGTATCAGGTCTTGTCTCTGTGGTCTGTCCACCTGTGACTGCCCCAGAAACACTGCCAGCCTCAGCCTGGGTTGTGCACTCTAGCTTTAAGCTCTGGGTAGGCCAGTCACCCCCAATTAATCACACAGTTACCAGGTTTATTCTGGCTTTTAACAATGTGCATTACTTTTTGGGGGATGTTGTCTGAAATAAAAAAGAAATAAAGAAAGATTTCAATATTTTATGGAGTGAGAGATGGAGTAATAAGTATCTATAAGTATCTATAACTAATTGCATATGGTATGCCAGCCCAGCAGCCTTTTTAGAATGTATTAAAATGCACCTCCTCCCATACCTGTAGTTTGACGATAATTATTTAATCAACTTTTATTACACACTTAGCTCAGCCCTCCTCAGATGACACAGAATTCAGATGATCACAATTGGAGTCAGCGTAATAGGATCTGTAATTGTGAAATAACACATCATCCTCTCCTCTCCCCAGGTCATAATGATGACCTACATATGAAGCACTGTGAAGTATAAACTATAGAATGAATGTGGTGGGCGTTTCAGAATAATCACAACGGCCCTCTTACAGCTAACCTTGGTGCGTACATGCTGATTTTCTTGAGATATTTCAGATGACTTAAAACAAATTACTGGGTGCGTCCCTATGATCTCTCCTTTCTCCTGAAATGTACACGTTTTCACTACTTCCCAAAAACTTAAACCCTTGGATAGGTGGAGCCATTGTCTAGTGTGAGTTTCCACCATATTTCTTATACCAGTCATTTCCTTTCAAATCAGTGAATGGAAGTGGAGAAGTGCACACTTTGGGAGGACAACACATTTATCGCACAACCTTTTGTAAACAAGGTCTGGGGTGAGAGGTCGGTGCTACAATGAACAAACCTGATAAAAACACAAAACAAAAAGCACATTTACCTGCTCTTGTAAAAGGTATTTACGTACAGTTGGCTACCTCTGTTGTAAATCTTTCATACAGGCTTGTCAAACATTAATGCATAAAATATAAGAAGCGTTGGATACATTTGACCTTCTCTGGGAAAGTTGACTACTGCAGCCTACAAAGTGGGTCAAAACTTGGAGAAAGGGGCAAGGGGGGCATGGTCTGTTTTCAGCTGGTGGGTTGGCCTGGTAGGTGGCTTGATTAATTACTGTGGCATCACAGTGCACATTCCCACAGATGTCCAGGGAGGGAACCCTGGGCCTGTATTCACAAAGCATCTCAGAGTAGGAGTGCTGATATAGGATAAGTTTTGCATTGTAGATCATAATGAATAAAATGATATAAACAGGGAGGACCTGATCCTAGATCAGCACTCCTACGCTGATATACTTTTTTGAATACAGGCCCTGGACCACAGATTAATGGTTCTCCATTTGGTTGATGGGATGAATGTATCAATGTACTGTACTACTAATGTGTGCCACTGTATCAGAAGTCAGTCCTTCAATCCGGTTTTATGAATGCACGGAGGATTGTTGTGCAATTAAACTAAATCTTGTTACTTTAGATCAACATGTAGGTGGTAGGTGGCTTGTCGACATGGCTCATCTTAATAGCTCATCCTAATATACCTACTACTGTTCATACCATTTTCTTTCCAAATTATATACTGTCTATACACACCAGTTATGTCACGCCCTGGCCTTAGTATTCTTTGTTTTCTTTATTATTTTAGTTAGGTCAGGGTGTGACATGGGTATTTATGTGGGTTTTGTAGTGTCCAGGGTGATTGTAAGGTTTAGGGGGTTTATTTAGAGTAGTTGGCTTTTTGTTTAGTATAGTTGTCTAGCTGTGTCTATGTTGTGTGTAGTTGTCTAGGAAAGTCTATGGTTGCCTGAATGGGTTCCCAATTAGAGACAGCTGGTTTCTGTTGTCTCTGATTGGGAGCCATATTTAAGGTAGCCATAGGCTTTAGTTTGTTGTGGGGAATTGTCTATGTCTGAACGTTTGTAGCCTGTGTATGTGCACTACGTTTATTAGCTTCACGGTCGTTTATTGTTTTGGTTAGTTTGTAAGTGTTTTTGTTTCGTTTTGCCTTCTTCATTAATAAAAGGAAGATGGCTTATTTTCCAAGTGCTGCGTTTTGGTCCGTCTCTCAACCACACGATCGTGACAGAATTCCCCACCACAACAGGATCAAGCAGCATGATCGGAACCAACAACAGCGGCAAAGTAAACAGGACTCATGGACATGGGAGGAGATCCTGGACGGCAAAGGACCCTGGACTCAGCCAGGGGAATATCGCCGTCCCAAAGCGGAGCTGGAGGCAGCGAAAGCGGAGAGGCGGTTTTATGAGGCAAAGGCAAGGCAGAGTGGCTGGAAGCCCGTGAGTAACACCCAAAAATTTCTTGGGGGGGGGGGCTAAAGGGGAGTGTGGCGAAGCCGGGTTGGATACCTGAGCCAACTCCCCGGGCTTGCCGTGGAGTAAGAGGGCGTCGTACTGGTCAGACACCGTGTTATGCGGTAAAGCGCACGGTGTCCCCAGTACGCGTGCTTAGCCCAGTGCGGGCTATTCCACCTTGCCGCACTGGGAGGGCTAGGTTGGGCATCGAGCCGAGTGCCATGAAGCCGGCCCAACGTATCTGGTCTCCAGTACGTCTCCTCGGGCCGGCGTACATGGCACCAGCCTTACAGGTGGTGTCCCCGGTTCGCCTGCATAGCCCAGTGCGGGCTATTCCACCTCGCCGCACTGGCAGTGCTACGGGGACCATTCAACCTGGTAAGGTTGGGGAAGCTCGGTGCTCAAGAGCACGTGTCCTCCTTCACGGTCCGGTATATCCGGCGCCACCTTCCCACCCCAGCTCAGTACCACCAGTGCCTACACCACGCACCAGGCTTCCAGTGCATCTCCAGAGCCCTGTTCCTCCTCCACGCACTCTCCCTATGGTGCGTGTCTCCAGCCCAGTGCCTCCAGTTCCGGCACCACGCACCAAGCCTCCTGTGCGTCTCCAGAGCCCTGTACGCACTGTTCCTTCTCCCCGCACTCGCCCTGAGGTGCGTGCCCTCAGCCCGGTACCTCCAGTTCCGGTACCACGCACCAGGCCTAGAGTGCGCTACGAGAGTCCAGTGTGCCCTGTTGTTGTTCCCCGCACTCGCCCTGAGGTGCGTGTCCTTAGCCCGGTACCTCCAGTTCCGGTACCACGCACCAGGCCTATAGTGCGTCTCAGCCGGCCAGAGTCTGCCGTCTGCCCAGCGGCGCCTGAACTGCCCGTCTGCCCAGCGGCGCCTGAACTGCCCGTCTGCCCAGCGGCGCCTGAACTGCCCGTCTGCCCAGCGGCGCCTGAACTGCCCGTCTGCCCAGCGGCGCCTGAACTGCCCGTCTGCCCAGCGGCGCCTGAACTATGTTTAGTATAGTTGTCTAGCTGTGTCTATGTTGTGTGTAGTTGTCTAGGAAAGTCTATGGTTGCCTGAATGGGTTCCCAATTAGAGACAGCTGGTTTCTGTTGTCTCTGATTGGGAGCCATATTTAAGGTAGCCATAGGCTTTAGTTTGTTGTGGGGAATTGTCTATGTCTGAACGTTTGTAGCCTGTGTATGTGCACTACGTTTATTAGCTTCACGGTCGTTTATTGTTTTGGTTAGTTTGTAAGTGTTTTTGTTTCGTTTTGCCTTCTTCATTAATAAAAGGAAGATGGCTTATTTTCCAAGTGCTGCGTTTTGGTCCGTCTCTCAACCACACGATCGTGACAAGTTATTTATACTTTGGATTCTGAGACATGCTCACTCTAATATATCTTCTCTGGGTTGTTAATTGGAGCCGTTCTGTCATTTCTGGATTTATGGTTTAGATGTTTTATTATTTGTATTGTATTCGCGAGACATTCTAGTGCATTGTCAGAGCTAGTAACATTAGCATATCTCTGCACCTCTTGTAACAAATACAAATCTGTGTACGTGAGCAATACATTTCGATTTGATTTGATATGCTATTTGTACTCAGATCCTTACACATCCTGCCAGAAGGCATACCCACTGGGCATACCCTGGTTGAATCAACGTGGAATAGAAATCGAATTTACTACCCAATGGGTAGTCTACAAGGCAATACACCTTGAAATGTCATCATCTGTACCCTTGGCATCAACATAAATCGAGGCACATTTCAGGTTGTTTTTGTAAAAGAGAATGTGTTCTCTAGTTAATTAAGGATCTGCCCCTTTTTCAAGATAATACAAAGAAAAAAGCATGCGTTTTTCTGTATATTTTGTGTTCTATCAACTTTGAAATGCAGGAGAAAGGCCAATATATGACTTAGGAATCTAGGCGCAATTTAGATCTTGACCACCATGGCAGCAGTGTATGTGCAATGTTTTAGACTGATCCAATGAACCATTGCATTTCTGTTCAAAATGTTGTATCAAGATTGCCCAAATGTGCCTAATTGGTTTATTAATAACTTTTCAAGTTCATAACTTTGCACTCTCCTCAAACAATAGCATGATATTCTTTCACTGTAATAGCTACTGTAAATTGGACAGCGCAGTTAGATTAATATGAATTTAAGCTTTCTGCCAATATCAGATATATCTATGTCCTGGGAAATGTTCTTGTTACTTACAATCTTATGCTAATCGCATTAGCCTACGTTAGCTCAACCATCCCACTGATCCT
This sequence comes from Salvelinus alpinus, assembly GCF_045679555.1. Classification (NCBI taxonomy): domain Eukaryota; kingdom Metazoa; phylum Chordata; class Actinopteri; order Salmoniformes; family Salmonidae; genus Salvelinus; species Salvelinus alpinus. The sequence continues at coordinate 37,656,356 of NC_092097.1, forward strand.
GTAGAGGGTAAATAAAGGCAAAACTAAATGAACAGAGAAACACTGGAACCCTTCACTCTCGTGGGATTTTTGGCAAGTCAGGGGCCCCTAAAACAAAATGATAAACATTAAACTAGTAGGGTGGGATTCAAGACATGCGCATAGGACCAACACCACATGCTGTACAGATATAAAGATGTAAATATCATAGAATTATGTCTATGGTAAACACAGCAGGCAGGCCTAGAGCTTATATCCAGCCAGGTACTGCAAACAATCTTTGAGTTATTATTATGATCAACACACTGAACCGATCTCTCTCTACGCTACAGAGACTCACTTCATCTTGAGGGAATAATATATTTAAGGCTCTACTGTTCTTTGGCAAAAGCTGTGCTGTGGGCAGACCTAATCCCTCTGAGGTTGAATTGGTTTTTCATCTCTCCGTCTGCCGTAATGGAAACATACACATTGGATACAGTAAATACAGTGCAGAAGGTCTCCCCACTGTGGGGGAAATGCTGGCTTTGCTGTGGTTTACTGTAATTTGAAAGTGAGTAAAAAAACAGTGTTGGAATGAGGTCTACCATGCCTTTGCATGCAGCCTTGGGCAGTGGACATTGTGCAGTGTGAGGCTATAATGGGTTAGTGCATGGAGTGAACTTGTGCTGATGGATGTCCTATATGTTCTCATTCATACACAACCGGTGTATCTGTGTAGACAGGAGCGTGACATCTGAAATGAATTTTACAAGCAATCCACAAGAAGTCTGTTACTAATCCTTGAGGATCAACAGTGTATCACATCCAAACGAGAAAAACTAAAGCTCTATTAAACTGAATAAAAACTGTTAAACTCTACAAATATGAATTCTACCCAGTATCCCACAGGTCCGGCGAACCTGCTATCTGTTCTTATGGGGTTAGGAGACCAGCTGCTATCTGTTCTTATGGCGTTAGGAGATGTTCCCAAACTGCTATCTGTTCTTATAGGGTTAGGTGACCAGCTGCTATCTGTTCTAATGGGGTTAGGAGACGAGCTGCTATCTGTTCTAATGGGGTTAGGAGACACTCCCAAAGCTGCTCTTTGTACGTAAGGGGTTAGGAGACCAGCCACTATCTGCTCTTATTTAGGAGACCAGCTTCTATCTGTTAACCCAAAGTGATCCTCAGACAAGACTACATTTTGTCTTGTTATGTTATGCTTTGTTTGTGTGAGCAATTCGTTTGTTTGCTTAGTTATAAAATAACTAGCTTTTATACAGGGTTGGCTAAGTTATTTTCTAAACGTAATCTGTTATCAGTTACTAGTTACCTGTCCAAAAATGTAATCAGTATCGTAATTTTTGGGTACCCAAACTCAGTGACATAATCTGATTACTTTCAGTTACTTTTAGATTACTTTCCCTTTAAGAGGCATAGGGTTATTCGTCATAAATCTCAAAAGTTCTGGATGGACCTCTGTAGAATGGTCACTAGTTGGCACAGCCACAATGTCATAAACTCTGATTTATTTTTTACCTAACCCAAACCTTAACCCCACTGCTAATCCTAATGCCTAACCCTAACCTTAAATTAAGAGCAGAAAGCAAATTTTGATTTCATTAATTTGGCAATATAGCCAATGATGACTTTGCAGCTGGCCCATCTAGTGGAAATCGTTCAGTTCTGACTCAAGGACAAGACTCATCACAATAAATGTAAATCTGCTTAAGAGGCATTAGAAGAAGACAAAAATGAATATTACCATTTGAATGACATCTATTGCAGGATAAATCAATGTTAGAGTTTACATATGTAACGATCGTCCTGGGAAGAAGGAGTGGACCAAAACGCAGCCTGGTAAGTGTCCATGTTAATATTTATTTTAACTCAGAACACTAAGACAAAATAACAAAAATAGACCAACACGAAACAGTTCTGTCTGGTGCAGACACAGAGACAGAAAACAACTACCCACAAAACCCATGTGGGCAAGAGCTACCTAAGTATGGTTCTCAATCAGAGACAACGATAGACAGCTGCCTCTGATTGAGAACCACACCCGGCCAACCAACAAAGAAATTCAAAACATAGAACCCAGAACATAGAATGCCCACCCCAACTCACGCCCTGACCAAACCAAAATAGAGACATAAAAAGGATCTCTAAGGTCAGGGCGTGACAGTACCCCCCCCAAAGGTGCGGACTCCGGCCGCAAAACCTAAATCTATAGGGGAGGGTCTGGGTGGGCATCTATCCGTGGTGGCGGCTCTGGTGCGGGACGTGGACCCCGCAGGAGGGGCGTGGACCCTCGCCGCGGGCTCCGGAAAGGAGGGCGACTCTGGCGGCTCCGGACAGGAGGGAGACTCTGGTGGCTCCGGACTGGAGGGCGTCGCTGGAGGCTCCGGACTGTAGGGCGTCGCTGGAAGCTCCGGCCTGGAGGGCGTCGCTGGAAGCTCCGGCCTGGACGGCGTCGCTGGAAGCTCCGGCCTGGAAGACGTTGCTGGAAGCTCCGGACTGACGGCCTTCGTTGGAGGCCTCGTGCCATAACTCCTCACTGGAGGCTTCGTGCCATGGATCCTCACTGGAGGCTTCGTGCCATGGATAAACACTGGAGGCTTCGTGCCATGGATCCTCACTGGAGGCTTCGTGCCATGGATCATCACTGGAGGCTTCGTGCCATGGATCATCACTGGAGGCTTCATGCCATGGATCATCACTGGAGGCTTCTTGCCATGGATCATCACTGGAGGCTTCTTGCCATGGATCATCACTGGAGGCCTCGTGCCATGGATCATCACTGGAGTGGAGCGACATACAGGAGGCCTGGCTCTGGGAGAAGGCACAGGACTCACCAGGCTGGGGAGACATGCAGGAGGGTTAGGGCTTAGCACAGGCACAGGACTCACCAGGCTGTGGAGACATGCAGGAGGCCTTGTCCTTGGCCGAGGCACCGGATACACTGGGCCGTGGAGGCGCACTGGAGGTCTCGAGCTAAGAGCCTGCACAACCCGTCCTGGCTGGATGGTGACTTTGCCCCGCACATGCGGGGCGCAGGCACAGGACGCACTGGGCTGTGCAGATGCACTGGAGACACAGTGCGCAGAGCCGGCGCAGGATAACCCAGCAGGGCTGGCACACTCCGTCCTGGCTCGATGCCCACTCTAGCCCGGCCGATGTGAGGAGCTGGGATATAGCGCACCGGGCTAAGAACACGTACTGGAGACACCGTGCGCTCCTCCGCATAACACGGTGCCTGACCAGTACGACGCTCGCCACGGTAAGCACGGGGAGTTGGCTCAGGTCTCCTACCTGACTCCGCCAATCTCCTCGTGTGCCTCCCCCCCCCAAAAAAAATCTGGGGCTGCCTCTCGTGCACGTTTCCTCGAGCCAACTCCTCGTAGCGTCGCCGCTCCGCTTTAGCTGCCTCCAGCTCCTCTTTAGGACGGCGATACTCTGCCGGCTGTGCCCAGGGTCCCTTGCCGTCCAAGATTTCCTCCCATGTCCAGGAGTCCATTCCACCACGCTGCTTGGTCCTTTGGTGGTGGGTAGTTCTGTAACGATCGTCCTGGGAAGAAGGAGTGGACCAAAACGCAGCGTGGTAAGTGTCCATGTTAATATTTATTTTAACTCAGAATACTAAGACAAAATAACAAAAATAGACCAACACGAAACAGTTCTGTCTGGCGCAGACACAGAGACAGAAAACAACTACCCACAAAACTCATGTGGGCAAGAGCTACCTAAGTATGGTTCTCAATCAGAGACAACGATAGACAGCTGCCTCTGATTGAGAACCACACCCGGCCAACCAACAAAGAAATATAAAACATAGAACACAGAACATAGAATGCCCACCCCAACTCACGCCCTGACCAAACCAAAATAGAGACATAAAAAGGATCTCTAAGGTCAGGGCGTGACAACATAGCTGGCCATACATGAATGTTGCATTTCACTTTATGGGTTGGTTATGTAGGCTTCTTCTAACCCCCTGCTTTCTACTAAAGATAATAATATAATTAAGCTATGTCTTTGCATTAAAAAAATCTGATTCCAGTCATTCCAATTAATATAATACCCCTTGATCATCAAGAATAGGACTTGGAAATATAGACTGGCCAAATGTTTTTACCTGAGCATAACCCAAAAACGAAGGACTAATTAGCCTACTCTGCTGTTTTTGAGGATGACTGATTGGGCTCATTGCTTCAAGTTGATTTTTATTTAAATGCTGCTCTTGGAGTGGAATGGTTTGAGCACTACAGAAAAGTGTTTTTTGCACATTGGGAACAATGTATGCCATATGCTTCATTTGCTATAGGCCACTTTTTTTTACCCCGTTTTCTCCCCAATTTCGTGATATCCAATTGGCAGTTACAGTCTTGTCCCATTGCTGCAACTCCCATATGGACTCAGTAGAGGCGAAGGTCGATAGCCATCCGTCCTCCGAAACACAAACCTGCCAAGCCCTGCTGCTTCTTGACACACTGCTCGCTTAACCCGGAAGCCAGCCGCACCAACGTGTACAACTGGCGACCGTGTCAGCGTGTATGCACCTGGCCCGCCACAGGAGTCGCTAGAGCGTGAAGGGACAAGGACATTCTCATGCCAGAAATCCTAGACCCACTCCAAATTGCATACCGCACCAACAGATCCACAGATGATGCAATCTCTATTGCACTCCACACTGCCCTTCCCCACCTGAAAAGAAGGAACACCTATGTGAGAATGCTATTCATTGACTACAGCTCAGCCTTCAACACCATAGTACCCTCAAAGCTCATCAGTAAGCTAAGGACCCTGGGACTAAACACCTCCCTCTGCAACTGGATCCTGGACTTCCTGACAGACCGGCCCCAGGTGGTAAGGGTAGGTAACAACACATCCGCCACACTGATCCTCAACATAGGGGCCCCGCAGGTGCGTGTTCAGCCCCCTCCTGTATTCCCTGTTCACTCATGACTGCACGGCCAGGCACGACTCTAACACCATCAATACATTTGCCGATGACACAACAGTGGTAGGCCTGATCACCTACAACCATGAGACAGCCTATTGGGAGGAGGTCAGAGACCTGGCCGTGTGGTGCCAGGACAACAACCTCTCCCTCTATGTGATCAAGACAAAGGAGATGATTGTGGACTACAGGAAAAAGAGGACCGAGCACGCCTCCATTCTCATCGATAGGGTTGCAATGGAGCAGGTTGAGAGCTTCAAGTTCTTTGGTGTCCACATCACCAACAAACTAACATGGTCTAAGCACACCAAGACAGTCGTGAAGCGGGCATGACAAAAGCTATACCCCTCAGGAGACTGAAAAGATTTGGCATGGGTCCTCAGATCCTCAAAAGTTTCTACAGCTGCACCATCGAGAGCATCCTGACTGGTTGCATCACTGCCTGGCATGGCAACTGCTCGGCCTCCGACCGCAATGCACTACAGAGTGTAGTGCGAACGGCTCAATACATCACTGGGGCCAAGCTTCCTACCATCCAGGACCTCTATACCAGACGCTGTCAGAGGAAGGCCCTGAAAATTGTCAAATACTCCAGACACCCTAGTCATAGACTGTTCTCTCTGCTACCACACGACAAGTGGTACCGGAGCGCCAGGTCTAGGTCCAAGAGGTTTCTTAATAACAGCTTCTACCCCCAAGCCATGAGACTCCTGAATATCTAATCAAATGGCTACCCGGACTATTCACATTGCCTGCCTGCCTGCCCCCCTCCCCTCTCCTCCCCTCCCCTCTCCTCTCCTCTCCTCTCCTCTCCTCTCCTCTCCTCTCCACACCACTGCCACTCTCTATTGTAATCTATGCATAGTCACTTTAATTAACTCTACCTACCTCTATTAACTCTATGTACACACTACCTTAACTAACCGGTGCCCCCGCACATTGACTCTGTACCGGCACCCCCTGTATATATTGTTATTTTTTACTGCTCCTCTTTAATTACTTGTTACTTTTATCTCTTATTCTTATCCATATTTTTTTTAACTGCACTGTCGGTTAGGGGCTCGTAAGTAAGCATTTCACTGTAAGGTCTACACCTGTTGTATTCGGCTCATGTGACTAATATAATTGAATTTGATATATTGATTACCTGTGTGTCACGACTTCTACCGAAGGTAACTCCTCTCCCTGTTCAGGCGGCGCTCTGCGGTCGGCGTCGCCGGTTTACTAGCCGCCACCGATCCCTTTTTCCTTTTCTGTTTGTTTTGTCTGTGATTCTTTTCACACCTGGTTTCAATTGCGTTTATTTCTGTGTGTATATAGGGTACCTGTTGCCTGCCTTAGTTCGTGCGGGATTTGTGTGTATTGCGCTCGATTGTATTTGATGTTTGTTGTGTTCACGATTTACGCACGTGTATGTAAAGTGTCGGAACTGTGTTTGTTCCTCCGTTCGTTTGCACGAGTTGCTGAGTATCGTGAGCGTAGTTTTTGTATTGGTGGACTATATGATTAAACACGCTTCTCAGACATCCCTGCTCTCCTGCGCCTGACTCCTACACCTCTCACCGAGACGCACGTTATCACACTGTGATTATTTTATGCTCTCTCTCTATTTCATATAACAGACTGTTCTATTATTAACAGAGAACAATAACACATATGAATCATACTGCAATTTATCCGGCACAAATAAAAATGTGTGCGTGCATACTGCTGTATACGGCTGGGTGTTTATTGAGGCAATAAGTGTGTGTATGTGTGTGTGTATATGGGGGGGCATCTTTGTGGTGTGTGTATTTGCGTCTGTGTGTGTGTTTGTGTGTGTTTTGTATGTGTGTGTGTGCTGCTAACATTCCTGCTACGTGTGTGTGTGTTTGGTATTAAACATAATTTTCATAGCACCACCACCACTATTTCACATTTATTTGTTTGAATTTTGATATGTAACCTCTCAAACAAAACAATATAAAAGTCCAGAGCAGAGAGAACATATTGACAATTGAAATATGCTTCTCATGTTCCATTGTATCGATCTGTGTTTTTCTAGAAATAGTTTCTGGTCCGTAAAGTATAGATCTGCAGTATAACAGAACAGGTAGGAGAGACTGTGGTTATTTCAGGGAGCCCAGAGAAACAATTAAACCATATTTATCAGCGGGCACATCTTCCTGAAACACATTCCACACCTCCCAAGTTGCAAGTAAAACACATTCACTGGAAAACCTTTGAACCCTCAGTGTCCACTTTCATATCACAGTATTTTAGGTGGGTCTGGGGAGCAGAATGCCTGCAGAACCAATCCACTGAAATCTATTTAGCCATTTCTTTGTGTGTTTTCATTTCTATTGTTCATTTGTATTATTAATTTATATTGTGTGTCCTACATTTGGATTAGCTCTATTGTGGCTCTGTACAGTATCTCTCAACATCCTTATCAATGGTTTTCTCGATAGTCCTTCTGTCGACAAATAAGTCATGCATAGATAGTCCCCTATACACTGAGTATACAAAACATTATGACAGACTGACCAGGTCACTTGTTAAATCTACTTCAATCAGTGTAGATGAAGGGAAGAAAACAGGTTAAAGAAGGATTTTCAAGCCTTGAGACAATTGAGACATCAATCAATGAATCAAATGTATTTATAAAGCCCTTCTTACATCAGCTGATGTCACAAAGTGCTGTACAGAAACCCAGTCTAAAACCCCTAACAGCAAGCAATGCAGGTGTAGAAGCAGCGTGGCTAGGAAAAACTCCCAAGAAAGGTCGGAACCTAGGAAGAAACCGAGAGAGGAACCAGGCTATGAGGGGTGGCCAGTCCCTTCTGGCCGTGCCGGGTGGAGATTAAAACAGAACATGGCCAAGATGTTCAAATGTTCATAGATGACCAGCAGGGTCAAATAATAATAATCACAGTGGTTGTAGAGGGTGCAACAGGTCAGCACCTCAGGAGTAAATGTCAATTGGCTTTTCATAGCCGATCATTCAGAGTATCTCTACCGCTCCTGCTGTCTCTTGAGAATTGAAAACAGCAGGTCTGGGACAGATAGCACATCCGGTAAACAGGTCAGGGTTCGATAGCCGCAGGCAGAACAGTTGAAACTGGACCATCAGCACGACCAGGTGGACTGGGACCACAAGGAGTCATCAGGCCAGGTAGTCCTGAAGCATGGTCCTAGGGCTCAGGTCTTCTGAGTGAAAGAAAGAGACAAAGAAGAGAAAAAAGAGAGAGAGAATTAGAGAGAGCATACTTAAATCCACACAGGACACTGGATAAGAGAGGATAAATACTCCAGATATAACAGACTGACCCTAGCCCCCCGACACGTAAACCACTGCAGCATAAATACTGGAGGCTGAGACAGGAGGGGTCGGGAGACACTGTGGCCCCGTCCGACGATATCCCCGGACAGGGCCAAATCGGAAAGATAGGTAGGAGCAAGCCCATGTAATGCTTTGTAGGTTAACAGTAAAACCTTGAAATCAGCCCTTGCCTTAACAGGAAGCCAGTGTAGAGAGGCTAGCACGGGAGTAATATGATCAAATTATTTGGTTCTAGTCAAGATTCTAGCAGTCATGTTTAGCACTAACTGAAGTTTATTTAGTGCTTTATCCGGGTAGCCGGAAAGTAGAGCATTGCAGTAGTCTAACCTAGAAGTGACATAAGCATGGATACATTTTTCTGCATCATTTTTGGACAGAAAGTTTCCCATTTTTGCAATGTTACGTAGATAGTAAAAATCTGTCCTTGAAATTGTCTTGATATGTTCGTCAAAACAGAGATCAGGGTCCAGAGTAACGCCGAGGTCCTTCACAGTTTTATTTGAGACGACTGTACAACCATCAAGATTAAATTGTCAGATCCAACAGAAGATCTCTTTGTTTCTTGGGACCTAGAACTAGAATCTCTGTTTTGTCTGAGTTTAAAAGTAAACAATTTGCCGCCATCCACTTTCTTATGTTTGAAACACAGGCTTCCAGGGAGGGCAATTTTGGGGCTTCACCATGTTTCATCGAAATGTACAGCTGTGTAGTCCCCATAGCAGTGAAAGTTAACATTATGTTTCCGAATGACATCACCAATTGGTAAAATATAATGTGAAAACAATAGTGGTCCTAAAACGGAGCCTTGAGGATCACCGAAATTTACAGTTGATTTGTCAAAGGACAAACCTCTGTCAAAAGACATGGATTGTGTATGTGTGCCATTCAGAGGGTGAATGGGAATGACAAAATATTTAAGTGCCTTTGAGTAGGGTATGTCAGTAGGTGCCAGGTGCACCGGTTTATGTCAAGAACTAAAACGCTGCTGTGTTATTCAGGCTCAACAGTGTTTTTGTGTGTATCAAGAATGGTCCACCACCCAAAGGACATCCAGCCGACTTGACACAACTGTGGAAATCATTGCAGTCAGTATATATGGTCTGTAGATCAACAAACTACAAAGTACCAACTGCTGAAATGCAACAAATCAAATCAAATTTTGTTATACATGCGCCAAATACACATGCGCCAAATACAGTGGGGCAAAAAAGTATTTAGTCATCCACCAATTGTGCCAAAAGTTCTCCCACTTAAAAAGATGAGAGAGGCCTGTAATTTTCATCATAGGTACACTTCAACTATGACAGACAAAATGAAAAAAGAAAATCCAGAAAATCACATTGTAGGATTTTTAATGAATTTATTTGCAAATTATGGTGGAAAATAAGTATTTGGTCACCTACAAACAAGCAACATTTCTGGCTCTCACAGACCTGATACTTCTTCTTTAAGAGGCTCCTCTGTCCTCCACTCGTTACCTGTATTAATGGCACCTGTTTGAACTTGTTATCAGTATAAAAGACACCTGTCCACAACCTCAAACAGTCACACTCCAAACTCCACTATGGCCAAGACCAAAGAGCTGTCAAAGGACACCAGAAACAAAATTGTAGACCTGCACCAGGTAAGCAGCTTGGTTTGAAGAAATCAACTGTGGGAGCAATTATTAGGAAATGGAAGACATACAAGACCACTGATAATCTCCCTCGATCTGGGGCTCCACGCAAGATCTCACCCCGTGGGGTCAAAATGATCACAAGAACGGTGAGCAAAAATCCCAGAACCACACGGGGGGACCTAGTGAATGACCTGCAGAGAGCTGGGACCAAAGTAACAAAGCCTACCATCAGTAACACACTACGCCGCCAGGGACTCAAATCCTGCAGTGCCAGACGTGTCCCCTTGCTTAAGCCAGTACATGTCCAGGCCCGTCTGAAGTTTGCTAGAGAGCATTTGGATGATCCAGAAGAAGATTGGGAGAATGTCATATGGTCAGATGAAACCAAAATATAACTTTTTGGTAAAAACTCAACTTGTCGTGTTTGGAGGACAAAGAATGCTGAGTTGCATCCAAAGAACACCATACCTACTGTTAAGCATGGGGGTGGAAACATCATGCTTTGGGGCTGTTTTTCTGCAAAGGGACCAGGACGACTGATCCGTGTAAAGGAAAGAATGAATGGGGCCATGTATCGTGAGATTTTGAGTGAAAACCTCCTTCCATCAGCAAGGGCATTGAAGATGAAACGTGGCTGGGTCTTTCAGCATGACAATGATCCCAAACACACCGCCCGGGCAACGAAGGAGTGGCTTCGTAAGAAGCATTTCAAGGTCCTGGAGTGGCCTAGCCAGTCTCCAGATCTCAACCCCATAGAAAATCTTTGGAGGGAGTTGAAAGTCCGTGTTGCCCAGCAACAGCCCCAAAACATCACTGCTCTAGAGGAGATCTGCATGGAGGAATGGGCCAAAATACCAGCAACAGTGTGTGAAAACCTTGTGAAGACTTACAGAAAACGTTTGACCTCTGTCATTGTTATGTACCCTTTGTTGGGAAAGTATTGAGATAAACTTTTGTTATTGACCAAATACTTATTTTCCGCCATAATTTGCAAATAAATTCATTAAAAATCCTACAATGTGATTTTCTGGATTTTTTTTTCTCATTTTGTCTGTCATAGTTGAAGTGTACCTATGATGAAAATTACAGGCCTCTCTCATCTTTTTAAGTGGGAGACCTTGCACAATTGGTGGCTGACTAAATACTTTTTTGCCCCACTGTACAACAGGTGTAGACGTTACAGTGAAATGCTTAACTACGAGCCCCTAACCAACAAAGCAGTTTAAAAAAATACAAATGAGAATAAGAAATAAAAGTAACAAGTAATTAAAGAGCAGCAGACTATATACAGGGGGGTACCAGTACAGAGTCAATGTGCGGCTGCACCAGTTAGTTGAGGTAATATGTACATGTAGGTAGAGTTATTAAAGGTACTATGCATAGATGATAACAACAGAGAGTAGCAGTGGTGTAAAAGCAAATAGTCTGGGTAGCCATTTGATTAGGTGTTCAGGAGTCTTATGGCTTGGGGTTAGAAGCTGTTTAGAAGCCTCTTGGACTTACACTTGGCATTCCGGTATCGCTGGAGTCTTTGACAATTTTCAGAGCCTTCCTCTGACACCGCATGGTATAGAGGTCCTGGATGGCAGGAAGCTTGGCCCCAGTGATGTACTTGGCCGTTCGCACTACCCTCTGTAGTTCCTTGTGGTTGGAGGCCGAGCAGTTGCCATGCCAGGCACTGATGCAACCAGTCAGGATGCTCTCGATGGTGCAGCTGTAGAAACCTTTGAGGACCCATGCCAAATCTTTTCAGTCTCCTGAGGGGGAATAGGTTTTGTCGTTCCCTCTTCACTACTGTCTTGGTGTGCTTGGACCATGTTAGCTTGTGGACACCAAGGAACAACAGCTTGTTATATTATTGCTTATTTACACGTTAGCAAACCAAAATGTTTGATTAAACCACGAGGTGGTCTCGGTTATATGTGGATGATGTTGGAACAAAAGAGACCACTTGGCAACCCAAATAGACCCACTCACTCCCCGGTCTCAGCGGGGAATGTTTTTGTAGAGGACATCCTTTCATGCCATTAACTTTGATGTTTCTGTTACTGTTTTTCTCCAATATTCACTTGTTTCATGGCTATGAATTTACAATGCTAAAATACCACAGGAGTGAAAGTGGGTAGTGGGCTGCTTTGTTAGACAAAAGGAAAGTGGCAGACAGAGGGAGAGAGAGAGGGGGAGAAAGAGAGAGTGACAGAGAGATAGAGAGCAGCAGAGAGTCAGGTTGAGAATCAACTTTTATTCCTCACCAGCCGACCAGGGAAGGCTTGATACTGATTGGGGCAGGCAGCATCATCAAGATAATACACTTGTTTCATGGCTAAGAATTCACAATGATAAAATACCACAGGACTCATTGTCTCCTATGGTAACTAATCTGTGGGCAAAATGTTAGTGATTTTTTGTTCGACACAATGCTGAGGATCAGTAGGAAGCACAACGCATTAGGATGGAATACTGAGGGGAAACTTTGTGAGGGAATAAGTATCATGAGTGAAAGTGGGTAGTGTGCTGCTTTGTTAGAAAGAAGGAAAGTGGCAGACAGAGAGAGGGGGGAGAGAAAGAGAGAGTCACAGAGTGTGAGGGTGTTGGTGAAATGGAGAAAAGTGGAGTCAGGCGCAGGACACAGAGATGAGTTTAGTCCGATAGTTTACTCAAAAAATTTGAGAATAATGTTCCAACACGGAACACAAAATCCAAAGCACAAATAACACGAACCCACATGACAAACAATAATGCACAAAACAGAGAGGGAAGCCAGGGGTTAACTAAGGAACATAATTAATGGAATAGAAATCAGGTGTGTAATAATGAAGACAAAACCAAACGAAAATGAAACATGGATCGGTGGCGACTAGAAAGCCGGTGACGTCGACCGCCGAACGCCGCCCGAACAAGGAGAGGGACCAACTTCCGCGGAAGTCGTGACAGTACCCCCTTGACGCGCGGCTCCAGCAGCGAGCCGACACCGGCATCGGGGACGACCCGGAGGACGAGGTGCAGGGCGATCCGGATGGAGGCGGTGAAATTCCTGCAGGATAGATGGATCTAGGATGTCCTCCACCGGCACCCAGCATCTCTCCTCCGGACCGTACCCCTCCCACTCCACGAGGTACTGAAGGCCTCTCGCCCGACGTCTTGAGTCCATAATGGCTCGCACTGTATACGCCGGGGCCCCCTCGATGTACAGAGGGGGCGGAGGAACCTCCCGCACCTCAGACTGCTGGAGCGGACCAGCCACCACCGGCCTGAGGAGAGACACATGGAACGAGGGGTTAATACGGTAATCAGGGGGGAGTTGTAACCTATAACAAACCTCCTTCAATCTCCTCAGGACTTTAAATGGCCCCACAAACCGCAGACCCAGCTTCCGGCAGGGCAGGTGAAGGGGCAGGTTTCGGGTCGAGAGCCAGACCCGGTCCCCCGGTGTATACACCGGGCCTCACTGCGGTGGCAGTCGGCACTCGCCTTCTGCCGCCTGATGGCCCGTTGTAGACGCACATGAGCAGCGTCCCATGTCGTCTCTGAGTGCCGAAACCATTCATCCACTGCAGGAGCCTCGATCTGGCTCTGATGCCACGGTGCCAGGACCGGCTGATAACCTAACACACACTGGAAAGGAGATAGGTTAGTGGAAGAGTGGCGAAGGGAGTTTTGGGCCATCTCCGCCCAGGGGATGAAAACTGACCACTCCCCCGGCCGTCCTGGCAATATGACCGCAGAAACCTACCCACATCCTGGTTGACTCTCTCCACCTGCCCGTTACTCTCGGGGTGAAAACCTGATGTGAGGCTGACCGAGACCCCCAGGCGTTCCATAAACGCCCTCCATACTTTAGACGTGAATTGGGGACCCCGATCAGAAACTATATCCTCAGGCACCCCGTAGTGCCGGAATACGTGGGTAAACAGAGCCTCCGCAGTCTGTAGAGCCGTAGGGAGACCGGGCAAAGGAAGAAGACGGCAGGGCTTAGAAAACCGATCCACGACGACCAGGATCGTGGTATTACCCCGTGACGGGGGAAGATCCGTCATGAAATAAACCGATAGGTGTGACCACGGTCGTTGTGGAACGGAAAGAGGCTGTAATTTCCCTCTGGGCAGGTGTCTAGGTGCCTTGCACTGTGCGCACACCGAGCAGGAGGAAACATAAACCCTCACATCCTTAGCTAAAGTGGGCCAACAGTACTTCCCAGCAAGACAGTGCACTGTCCGACCGATGCCAGGATGACCAGAGGAGGGTGACGTATGGGCCCAACAGATCAAACAGTCGCGGACATCAAACGGAACGTACAGACGCCCAACTGAACACTGTGGGGGAGGGGGATCCGTACGTGACGCCCGCTCGATGTCGCGTCCACCTCCCACACCACCGGTGCCACCAGGCAAGAAACTGTAATTATGGGAGTGGGATCTGCGGACCTCTCCTCCGTGTCATACATCCGGGACAGTGCGTCTGCCTTAACGTTCTGGGATCCTGGTCTGTAAGATAGAGTGAAAACGAAGCGGGTGAAAAACATGGCCCACCTCGCATGGAGAGGATTTAGTCTCCTAGCTGCCCGAATGTACTCCAGATTGCGGTGGTCAGTCCAAATGAGGAAAGGGTGTCTAGCACCCTCAAGCCAATGTCTCCACGCTTTCAGAGCCCTGACAACAGCCAACAGCTCCCGGTCCCCCACATCATAGTTTCTCTCCGCCGGGCTGAGCCTCTTCGAAAAGAAAGCGCAGGGGTGGAGTTTTAGTGGTGTACCCGAGCGCTGAGACAGCACAGCCCCTATCCCAGCCTCGGGCGCATCCACCTCAACTATGAACGCTAAGGAGGGATCAGGATGAGCCAGCACGGGAGCTGAGGTAAACAGCCTTCAGCTGACTAAATGCCCTGTCCGCCTCAGCTGACCACTGCAGCCGCGCCGGTCCCCCCTTCAGCAAGGAGGTAATGGGAGCCGCTACCTGACCGAAACCCCGGATAAACCTCCGGTAGTAGTTGGCAAACCCTAAGAACCGCTGCACCTCCTTTACCGTGGTTGGAATCGGCCAATTACGCACGGCTGAAATGCGGTCATTCTCCATCTCTACCCCTGACGCGGAAAAGCGGTACCCTAGGAAGGAGATGGACTGTTGGAAGAACAGACATTTCTCAGCCTTGACGTACAGGTCATGCTCCAACAGTCGACCAAGCACCTTGCGCACCAGAGACACATGCTCGGCGTGTGTAGTGGAGTATATTAGAATATCATCTATCCGTGCAGGTCCCTGAAAATCTCATCTACAAAGGATTGGAAGACTGATGGAGCATTCATCAAACCGTACGGCATGACGAGATATTCATAGTGCCCAGATGTGGTCCTAAATGCCGTCTTCCACTCATCCCCCGCCTTAATACGTACCAGGTTGTACGCGCTCCTGAGGTCCAATTTTGTGAAGAAGCGCGCCCCGTGCAATGACTCTGTCATACTGGCTATGATAGGTAGAGGGTAACTGTATTTTACCGTGATTTTATTCAAACCTCGATAGTCTATACATGGGCGCAAACCTCCATCCTTCTTCCTCACAAAAAAGAAACTGGAAGGCCGAATGTATCCCTGTCCCAGAGATTCGGTGACATATGTTTCCATAGCCGCCGTCTCCTCCTGTGACAGAGGATACACGTGACTCTTGGGAAGTGCAGCGTCTACCAGGAGATTTATCGCACAATTCCCCTGTCGATGGGGTGGTAATTGAGTCGCATTCTTTTTACAGAAGGCGAGTGCCAAGTCGGCATATTCGGGAGGAATGTGCATGGTGGAGACCTGGTTTGGACTCTACACCATAGTGGCACCTAAGGAAACACCTACACACCTCCCTGAGCACTGACGGGACCATCCCTTGAGAGCCCTCTGTTGCCACGAAATAGTAGGATCATGAGAGGCCAACCAGGGAAGGCCCAACACAACAGGATACGCAGGAGAGTCGATCAGAAAGAGACTAATTCTCTCCTCATGACTCTCCTGCGTTATCAAACGGAGTGGAGCTGTGACCTCCCTGATTAGCCCTGACACCAAAGGACGACTATCTAAGGCATGTACAGGGAAGGGAACATCAACAGGAACAATAGGGATCCCTAAACTAAGTGCAAAAGTACGGTCAATAAAGTTCCCAGCTGCGCCTGAATCTACTAGCGCCTTATGCTTGGACTGCTGGGTAAACTCAGGAAATGCTACAGTATATACAACCACATGTGTGCAACAGGAAGCTCTGGGTGAGGTGTGTGCCTACTCACCTGAGATGATCCACCAGTGCTCCGCCTGCTACCTCTACTCCCTGGAGAACCTCCCCAGCACCGACCAGCAGTGTGTCCTCTGCGGCCACAGGTGGTGCAGGGAAGGGTCCCCCCTCCGGTCCCCCTCATAGCAGCACGTCCCAGCTCCATGGGAGTAGGATCAGAGGTGCTGGGGGATGGAACTGACGGACCCCGATCCGGATGGAATAAAATGCAAATGAATTACTTAAAAATCATACAATGTGATTTTCTGGATTTTTGTTTTAGATTCCGTCTCTCACAGTTGAAGTGTACCTATGATAAAAATTACAGACCTCTACATGCTTTGTAAGTAGGAAAACCTGCAAAATCGGCAGTGTATAAAATACTTGTTCTCCCCACTGTAGATCCCCTGAACACAGCTCACTCTGCAGATCCCAATCACCTGTTCACACACCTGTATGTCATTGTCACACACTATTTAGTTCAGTTCTTTGCAACCCATCACTGTGAGGTATTGTTTGTTTTGTGACACTTCTTTTGGAGTGTTGAGTTTCTCGTGATTTACTCCTCCCATGTATGATAGTTTTTGCCTGCCTCACTAACGATGCCTTTTTGCCTATTCCCTATCTGTACTTTAGCCTATCGGATTTCCACCTATTGCCTGATCTCCCGGACTACGTTACTAGCCTTTTCCATGCCGGTACTGTTGCCCTTCTGGACCCCCTGTGTATGACCTTCTGCCTGGCCATGGAACCAGCTACCTGCATCCTCCTGTGGTCCTTTGTAATAAACACCTGCTGCGCCCTGCGCTCGAAATTAGCTCTGTCTCCCTTCGTGTTCATTACACAGATATAGAGTTGAAATGTATTACATTTTGAGTTTGTATCCCAATATTACACTTTATATACATCACAGAAGACTGAAATATAACAAAACCGTTTGACAAAGAAACACTGGATTTTCAGCATTTAAAAAAAATATGTTTATTAATATGAAATTATGTATGAATAACATTTCACCCATGAGGCCCCTAGTTCATTTGACTGCAGGAAAGGGCTACCCTAAAGCTAACTTCCCTAAAAATATGGGAGGTGTGTTATTTCTCATCGATCTGCTTAAAGTGTATTTCTGTGTGTAAGAGCAGAGCCATACGACATTGATTACTCTTCCTGTGTGTCTACTGGTACTGATTGACTCAAACTAAAGCCTTTTCTCTGTTCCTCCTTGATCTGGTCGAGACAAAGTGTCTGTGTTGTGTTCTCTTCAGTTGTTTTATTCTTTCCCTTCAAAGTCAGATCTGATGTTTGCTTGTTTTTCCATCGCCCCGCAAAAGTACTTTTGAAGCTTTAAACTATATTCTTCAAACATCCTTCAGTTAAAATAAAATGGTCCGAAAAAGATTAATGCATTACAGAGATTTGCAGGGGGCTACTAAGACAGCAATCCATGAAATCTATGTACAACATGTAAAGGTGATCAATGATGTACAATGATCTACTGTAAATACATTATATGTAGGTGATATATTCAATATTCTACCTAGATCAGCAAAACCGTATATCACTGGTTAAGAATTAGGGTCTCGAAATGTGTCCAGAATCGAATCATGGGTAAATTAACCAAATTCTTATACAATGATTAAGGATGGCACCTCTCATGATGCTCTGCCATATGTTATGAGATAGGATTAAATTCAGTCACTCATCAGCAAAAACCCACCCTGACAAGCCAAAATGCATTCTCCTGAGAGCTGCTTCAGTACTTCCACGACAGCTTTATGAACCCTAACTGTTGGTTTTACAGTGCATTCAGAAAGTATTCAGACCCATTCACTTTTTACACATCAGACCCCTTCACCTTTTCCACATTCTGTTACGTTACAGCCTTATTCTAAAATCTATTCAAATAGTTTTTTCCCCTCATCAATCTACACACAATACCCTATAATGACAAAGCTAAAACAGGTATTTATAAATTTTCGCAAATTTATAAAAAATGTACATCTGAAATAGCACATTTACAAAAGTATTCAGACACTTTACACAGTACTTTGTTGAAACACCTTTGGCAGTGATTACAGCCTCAAGTCTTCTTAGGTATGACGCTACAAGATTGGCACACCTGTATTTGGGGAGTTTCTCCCATGCTTCTCTGCAGATCCTCTCAAGCTCAGGTTGGATGGGAATGTAGGTGCACAGCTATTTTTTGGTCTCTCCAGAGATGTTTGATCGGGTTCAAGTCCGGGCTCTGGCTGGGCCACTCAAGGACATTCAGAGACTTTTCCCGAAGCCACTCCTGCGTTCTCATGGCTGTGTGCTTAGGGTTGTTGTCCTGTTGGAAGGTGAACCTTCGCCCCAGTCTGAGGTCCTGAGCGCTCAGGAGCAGGTTTTCATCAAGGATCTCTCTTTACTTCACGCCGTTCATCTTTCCTCAATCCTGACAAGTCTCCCAGTCCCTTTCACTAAAAAACATCCCACAGTATGATGCTGCCACCACCATGCTTCACTATAGGGATGGTGCTAGGTTTCTTCCAGACGTGATGCTTGGCATTCAGGCCAAAGAGTTCAATCTTGGTTTCATCAGGCCAGAGAATCTTGTTTCTCATGGTCTGAGAGTCCTTTAGGTGCCTTTTGGCAAATTCCAAGTGGGCTGTCATGTGCCTTTTACTGAGGAGTGGCTTCCGTATTGCCACTCTATCATAAAGGCCTGATTGGTGGAGTGCTGCAGAGATGGTAGTACTTCTGAAAGGTTCTCCCATCTACACAGAGGAACTCTGGAGTTCTGTCAGAGTGAGCATTGGGTTCTTCATCACCTCCCTGACCAAGGCCCTTGTTGCTCAGTTTGGCGGGCGGCCAGCTCTAGGAAGACTCTTGGTGGTTCTAAGCCTCTTCCATTTAAGAATGCTGGAGGTCACTGTGTTCTTGGGGACCTTCAGTGCTGCAGAAATGTTTTGGTACCTTTCCCCAGATCTGTGCCTCGACACAATCCTGTCTCTGAGCTCTACGGACAATTCCTTCGACCTTAAGGCTTGGTTTTTGCTCTGACATGCACTAAACTGTGGAACCTTATATAGACAGGTGTGTGCCTTTCCAAATCATGTCTAATCAATTTAATTTACCAAAGGTGGACTCCAATCAAGTTGTAGAAACATCTCAAGGATGATCAATGGAAACAGGATGCACCTGAGCTCAATTTCGAGTCTCATAGCAAAGGTTCTGAATACTTATGTAACATTTTTATATACACTACCATTGAAAAGTTTGGGCTCACTTAGAAATGTACTTTTTTTAGAAAGAAAAGCACATTTTTTGTCCTTTAAAATAACATCAAATTGATCAGAAATACAGTGTAGACATTGTTAATGTTGTAAATGACTATTGT
The DNA here is from genome assembly GCF_045679555.1 of Salvelinus alpinus. Taxonomy (NCBI): domain Eukaryota; kingdom Metazoa; phylum Chordata; class Actinopteri; order Salmoniformes; family Salmonidae; genus Salvelinus; species Salvelinus alpinus. Next base: position 37,675,841 of record NC_092097.1, read on the forward strand.
AGCTGGAAACGGCAGATTTTTTATGGAATATCTACATAGGCGTACAGAGGACCATTATCAGCAACAATCACTCCTGTGCTCCAATGGACGTTGTGTTAGCTGACTAATCCAAGTTTATCATTTTAAAAGGCTAATTGATCATAGAAAACCCTTTTTTGCAATTATGTTAGCACAGCTGAAAACTGTTGTCCTGACTAAAGAAGCAATACAACTGGCCTTCTTTAGACTAGTCGAGTATCTGGGGCATCAGTTTTTGTGGGTTCTATTACAGGCTCAAAATGTCAAGAAACAAAGAACTTTCTTCTGAAACTCGTCAGTCTATTCTTGTTCTGAGAAATTAAGGCTATTCCATGCGAGAAATTGCCAAGAAACTGAAGATCTGTACAACGCTGTGTGCTACTCCCTTCACAGAACAGCGCAAACTGGCTCTAACCAGAATAGAAAGAGGAGTGGGAGGCCCCAGTGCACAACAGAGCAAGAGGACAAGACAAGTACATTAGAGTGTCTAGTTTGAGAAACAGACGCCTCACAAGTCCTCAACTGGCAGCCTCATTAAATAGTACCTGCAAAACACCAGTCTCAACGTCAACAGTGAAGAGGTGACTCCGGGATGCTAGCTTTTTAGGCAGAGGGGTGGCAGGTAGCCTAGTGGTTAAAGCATTGGACTTGTAACTGAAAGGTTGCATGATCGAATCCCCGAGCTGACAAGGTAAATATCTGTCGTTCTGCCCCTGAACAAGGCAGTTAACCCACTGTTCCTAGGCTGTCAATGAAAATAAGAATGTGTTCTTAACTGACTTGCCTAGTTAAATAAAGGGATTTTTTTTTAAAATAAAGAGTTCCAGTGTCTGTGTTCTTTTGCCCATCTTAATCATTTCTTTTTATTGGCCAGTCCACAAATATGGCTTTTTCTTTGCAACTCTGCCTAGAAGGCCAGCATCCCGGAGTCGCCTCTTCACTGTTGTCGTTGAGACTGGTGTTTTGCGGGTACTATTGTTTCTGAGCAATCAGTGGAGAAGGGCCTTTGTCAGGGAGGTGACCAAGAACCCGATGGTCACTCTGACAGAGCTCCAGAGTTCCTCTGTGGAGATGGGAGAACCTTCCAGAAGGACAACCATCTCTGCAGCACTCCACCAATCAGGCTTTTATGGTAGAGTGGCCAGACGGAAGTTACTCCTTTGTAAAAGGCACATGACAGCCCACTTGCAGTTTACCAAAAGGCACCTAAAGACTCTCAGACCATGAGGAACAAGATTCTCTGGTCTGATGAAATCAAGATTGAACTCTTTGGCCTGAATGCCAAGCTCCACGTTTGGAGGAAACCTGGCACCATCCCTACAGTGAAGTATGGTGGTGGCAGCATCATGCTGTGGGTGATGTTTTTCAGTGGCAGGGACTGGGAGATTAGTCAGGAATGAGGGAAAGATGAACGGAGCAAAGTACAGAGAGATCCTTGATGAAAGTAACCTTCTGTTTTATTGAAACATATCAAACGTAACATATCATACTAATTTGAATGTCCTGGACTTATGTTTACTATGTTACATCTAGTCTATGAGACCAGGCTGGTGTATGTGTATGTAATGTGTCTGTTAGTTTGTGATATGCTTGTTTGTGTGTGGCCATAATCAGACATTAAGAGCATTGATTTGTAATACAAAGTAGTAGCCTACATCAGGCAATTAAGAGTCTACATACTTTAACTACAGGCACAATAAACTAAATCTAATGCAAAATTGATGCAAGCTTTTACTAATTGACAAACTTGGCAACTCTTAAGTATGAAAACTGGTTCAGATGTTTGTGCATGAAGCTGAAACCAGAGGTTGCCTGGGGAAAAGTAAAATGAAGGTCAGACCAGTGACAAAACACTTTCCATCCTAGGCAATCAGAGAATTACATGTCAAGCTACATGACGGTTAATTCATGTGGAAAATTGTGTCACTACATATGAACCATAGCAACACCATAACCAACATGTTAATTGTTCTACTTCAAACTGTTATAATGAATTAGACTAATATGGAGAGCAAGTTCGACTGAATTAAAGTTAAACTGAAGTAAAAAGTGATTAAGAGTGAAGGTAAATATTAGATAATAGTATACTGTAGTTACCGCCTGGAATGGCAACTGTAAGGCATCCAACCATAAGGCGCTACAGAGGGTAGTGCGTACAGCCCAGTACATCACTGGGGCCAAGCTTCCTGCCATCCAGGACATATATACTAAGCGGTGTTAGAGGAAGGCCAAACATTTTTCAAAGACTCCGGCCACCCAAGTCATAGACTGTTCTCTCTACTACCGCATGACAAGCTGTACCGCAGCGCTAAGTCTAGGTCCAAAAGGCTCCTTTACAGCTTCGACCCCCAAGCCATAAGACTGCTGAACAATTAATCAAATGACCCCCCCCCTTTTGTCTTTACACTGCTGCTACTCACTATTTATTATCTATGCATAGTCACTTTACCCTTACCTACATGTACAAATTACCACGACTTACCTGTACCCCCGCACATTGACTCGGTACCGGTACCCCCTTTATGAAGCCTCTTTTTAAGCCACTTTGTTATCGAAGGGAATTTTTTCATAGCAGGTTAGGAGAACTTACATATCAGGTTAGGCGAATTAACGTAGCAGGTTAGGAGAGTGAGGTTAAGGTTAGGAAAAGGGTTAGGGTTAGCGAAAATGATCTCCTAACCTGTTACGAAAATCACTTTGTATCGAAGTGGTGTGAAGAGTGTGTCCCCTCTCATTGAAGCCATGGAAGGCAATGCCGACTGCGGTACTGCAGGCATTGTTAGCAGAAAACAGGATCCCACATTATAGTTCATGGTCAATCTTTGTGTACATTTTTTGGGGGGGGAAGACAATCATGGTACCACTAATTGGTTCTAATACAACATATGTATGTCCTTGAACCGGTTATTTTAAAATCGCAAATAGAAGAAGTTATAAGGATAATTGAATTGCTAGTGGCAGCCTGCAGTACCCTGTTCGGCCTTCAACTTGAGTTACTTCAATCACCTAACCTGCAACTGTCACTTCCTGGAGTAGCTCAAACTGCGTATGTTATGTCTCCATGATGCACCATCTTAACAGACTTAATGTGGCTTCAATGAGCTGTTGAGTCTTCACATGAATTAATAGTGTCATGTGATCGATGGCTTTGTCCATTCATTTATACAGTCATTGATCAGGACACAAGATGAATAGACCTCAGAGTAGTGTTGTTGTCATGCTGCCCTGTCAACAGGTCAAGGTAAGTGGTCAGCCAACAGACATAGACACAGCACCCATGCCACGGCTCACAAGTGAAAATGTAACTTTTACCATTCAAAGTTCTATTCTATAATGAATTTGTGTGCCAGGGATATTAATGTGATGTGACCTTCTTTTGGTATTCCACAAGGCTATACATCTGACCTTCGTATAGAAAGAGAGGCTCATTTCTCATCTCATTACAAAGCCCTCTAGCATACTCCCTTACACGCCCTAATTTATATGACACTTCAAAAAGGGGCTGCTTGTTCGACCTAGACCCTTTGCCTTGCGTCAGGATGCTTAGGTTAGGATAATAGAACAAGATATGCTTTCACTTTAATTTGACTTCTGTTTTTGAGTCTTGGACGCTGTGTGACATCTTAATGCAAAGTGCATGCACGAACACGCGCTGGTTCAAACACACACACACACACACACACACACACACACACACACACACACACACACACACACACACACACACACACACACACACACACACACACACACACACACACACACACACACAGATAATTAACATACAACAGAGTAGGAAGTTAGTGTATCAGATTTTCTCAGTGACTGGTTGGTTGGTTTAAAAGTTCACTGGAGAGAGGAGGAGGATGGCTAAGAGGATCTGAGTCTGGTCTGGTTTGGTCGGGCCTGGTCTGATCTGGTCTGATTTGGTCTGCTCTGGTCTGCTCAGGTCTAGTCTAGTCTGGTCAGGTCTAGTCTGGTCTTCTCTAGTCTAGTCTGGTTTGGTCTGGTCTAGTCTGGTCTTCTCTGGTCTAGTCTGGTTTGATCTGCTCTGCCTGGTCTAGTCTGGTTTGGTCTGCTCTACTCTGGTCTAGTCTGGTCTACTCTGGTTTGGTCTGTTCTGCTCTGGTCGAGTCTGGTTTGGTCTGCTCTGGTCTAGTCTGGTTTGGTAGGGTCTGGTATGGTCTGCTCTGATCGTGTCTAGTCTGGTTTGGTCTGCTCTGGTATGGTCTAGTCTGGTCTGCTCTGGTCCAGTCTGGTTTGGTCTAGTCCGATCTGGTCTGGTCTATTCTGGTCCGATCTGGTCTTCTCTGCTCTGGTTTGGTCTGGTCTAGTCTGGTCCAATCTGGTCTGCTCTGCTCTGGTTTGGTCTGGTCTAGTCTGGTCCGATCTGGTCTGCTCTGCTCTTGTCTAGTCTGGTCGGGTATGGTTAGGTCTGGTCTGGTTTGGTCTGGTCTGGTCTAGTCTGGTCAGGTCTGGTTTGTTCTGGTCTAGTCTGGTCTGGTCTGCACCCTTAAAGGTCCTCTCCTCTTTAAAATCCTCAGACACTTCTGGGTCACTAGTATATCATGGATAAACATTAGCCTAACTACAGCCCTAATAAACATTTTAAAAAGCCTAAAAGGCATTACCAGCTACATGCGTTTTTGGGCAGCCGAAAAATAGTATAAACAATCTGTCAAGTTATTCAACACTGGTCCACATCACATGTGACATGTGTGGGCCAAAGATGGGTGAACACAAATGTTACATTATTGGGCTGTTCACTGTTAGCTTGCTTCCACTCATACATATCTGGTCTTGGGCTCAGTACAATGTTACATGCTCTTTAGGGTCAAACCAGATGAGGCTGTCTTTCTTTAGCCAATACTTCCTTCAGTGAGGAGGAGGCACAAACTTGGGACAGTGATTCTTAACGAAAATTAACATATAAGAAACACTGTAGGTAATATTGCAGTCAAATTACCATTTTATTATTATCTCCCAATTACACTCGTCAGGTGTCCTGTCACAAACACTTAGCTCTACTGTCTCTACAGGTTCAATTATTTAGAATGAGCCAGCAGCCGCTGAGCCCACTGTGTAATTAACCAACCCTGAGATACAGTATGCTGTGAACCTCCTCCTTCCACAGGTGTGTGTGTGTGTGTGTGTGTGTGTGTGTGTGTGTGTGTGTGTGTGTGTGTGTGTGTGTGTGTGTGTGTGTGTGTGTGTGTGTGTGTGTGTGTGTGTGTGTGTGTGTGTGTGTGTGTGTGTGTGTGTGTGTGTGTGTGTGTGTGTGTGTGTGTGTGTGTGTGTGTGTGTGTGTGTTAACCAACCCTGTATATGCTGTGGCACACACTCCACAGTCAGATTTCATTTAGAGCTGTTGTGGATCTATTTCACTGAGCTTCAAAACCAAAGCAGAGATCTAGCTATTAAATTCCCTTGTGTCTTCGCTAGATAAACTTAGTGAACCCAGGGTGGATGCCTCTTCTAATGGTAATGAAATAAGAAGATCTCCTCAAGGGGTATTTGTTTCAAGCCAGACAGTAAAGAGTATTTAAAACATATACACAACTTCTTATCTGAACATATGAACATGTGAAGCTGCTCACTCTAAATATGAATCCTATTGCATACGTTGTGACACCATTTAACTGGTAGGTATATTGAGCCCCGTTGCAATTACTTGGGGGTCAGCAGATGCTCTATTTAAATTTGGCAAATGGAAAAAGAAAGGTAAAGTGGCATATATTGAGTCCTCAGCTTAATAAAAAAACATTCAATATTTTAGAATGTAAATTGAGGTCTCGAGGATGCCATTTTGAAATACAAGACAATAATACAATGGGGGGGAAAAACTATCACGTAGAGAAAGAACAATTTTTTTTGCATAGAAATCATTTTAGAAACAAAAGAGTTTCCCACAATGTATTTTCTGTCATTTGCAGATGGACACAGTTACAGTCTGCAGTGGGATGCTGGAGGGAAATTGAGCTACTTACAGAGAGGTCAAGAGGTGCTGCGGGACGATGAATTGAAAATTAACTCCGCTGTCATGAGAGGCAATGTTGATTCATTTCTCTCATGAGACCACTACCTTTAAATTAAGTCAACGCAATACAGACAAAGATTGGTCCTCTGACAGTGAATCATTTGCAGTTTATTAGCACTATATAAATGTGTGTGTGTGTGGGGGGGGGCTGGCTGCTGTTTTTCCTCTGAGGTTGCTATAACACCAACAGTTACACCCTTAAGAAGACGCATCTATCTATTTAGATTACTGTAGTGAATTAAGAGGAGAGAACGGAATAAAGCAGTTTTCAATGAGTACTGTAGAGAGGAGAGGAGATAGGAGGATGTCTTTATTATGACAGTAAATCGATGGATGGCGTCATAATAAAGCTTTTAACCTACACTTCACAGCTACAGTAGAGCGTCCTGAAATCAATACAATTTACTTACATCATGACTGATTGACACTGTGACTGTTGTACATGTATGTTATTTTCAAGTTCCCACTGTAGTTATTATACACCTGCTGTTATAGTAACATAAGCAGAGAGAGAGAGCGAGAGAGAGCGAGAGAGCGAGAGAGAAAGAGAGAGAAGATTGATAGGGGAAGTAATCAAAGTGATTAGGGGCTGTGGCAGACAGATTTCTGAATTGGCCTTTCAATGAAACTAGCCAATAGTCACACAAGTAGTAATACATACCGATCCCCTCCCCTCATTTTTGTGTTGTATTTTAGCACAAAGCTGTCACGTCCTGACCTTAGATATCTCTGTTTTCTTTATATTTTGGTTAGGTCAGGGCATGACTAGGGTGGGTACGCTAGTTTTTGTATTGTATAGGGTTTTTTGTATGTCTAGGGTTTTTGTAGGTCTAGGTGATTTGTATGTCTATGATGGCCAGATATGGTTCCCAATCAGAGGCAGCTGTTTATCGTTGTCTCTGATTGGGGATCATATTTAGGTAGCCATTTCCCTTTGGTGTTTGTGGGATCTTGTTCTATGTTTAGTTGCCTGTCTGCACTATTCATATAGCTTCACGTTTTGTTAGTTTGTTCAGTGTTCATTCTTTAAATAAATAAGAATGTACGCATACCACGCTGTGCCTTGGTCCGATCCTTATAACGAACGTGACACAAAGCAACATAAAAAGCACACATTTTCTTGGATTTCTCTGCAAAGCAGTTGTCCCAAGCCAGGCCAGGACCCTCAATTTCTACAGGGGAAAGAGGACGAGCCCGCCCCACAATCCGATCTCAACACTGTGTAACGGTTGTCGTTGGTGGAAGGAGAAGAGGACCAAAGTGCAGCGTGGTACGTATTCATAATAATTTAATAAAGAATGAATACTGAACAAAAACAACAAACCGACAAACGAACAGTTCTGTAAGGTGCAAACAAAAACACTAAACAGAAAATAACCACCCACAACCCATAGTGGGAAAACAGGCTACCTAAGTGTGATTCTCAATCAGAGACAACGATCGACACCTGCCTCTGATTGAGAACCATACTAGGCCAAACACATAGAAATTTAACGACTAGAACAAAACATAGAAAAACAACATAGAATGCCCACCCCAACTCACGCCCTGACCAAACTAAAATAAAGACATAAAAAAGGAACTAAGGTCAGAACGTGACACACTGGGTAAATCTGAACACAATATCAGCCTATCCTGTGACTCACCCACCCCACCACAAGCTGCCTTCCGATCCAAAAGAAACACATCTTTAATATAAACCCATTTGTACGACCTGATGATCTTCCGGTCAGTCTCAGCAGATTGTTTCCACAGGACTCATTTCACCTTTCTGACTTTCCTCCTCCCCAACCCCCACTGCATCCTGGGAGATCCCAGGATTCAGACCCGTTCAGTTTTTCCACATTTTGTTACGTTACAGCCTTATTCTAAAATTGATTAAATCGTTTTTTTCCCTCATCAATCTACACACAATACCCAATAATGACAAAGCAAAAACACCTTTTAGAATTTTTGCAAATTTATAACAAATAAAAAACGGAAATATCACATTTACATAAGTATTCAGAACCTTTGCTATGACACTCAAAATTGAGTATATTATTAACTGTTGAGAAAGGAGCAGCTACTCTTCCTGGAGTCCACAGAAAACAACAGAACTACATCAGTTAAATGGCACACGTAGCCTACATATCAATACATACCCACAAATTATCGAGGTCAAAAAGGGGAGAGGTGTTGCTTTATCAGTTTTTTTTTTTTTTCTTTTTACCAGATTCACTGTTCATTTGAGAAATATGAGATAGAACAGAGTTCCATGCAATAGCGACGCTATATAATACTGTAAGCTTTCTTGAATTTGATCTGGATTTGGGGACTGAAAAAAAACCTGTTGGCATGTCTGGTGGGGTAAGTGTGTGTCAGAGCTGTGTGTAAGTGGACTATGCAAACAATTTGGGTTTTTCAACACATTAATGTTTCTCATAAAAAGAAGAAGTGATGCAGTCAGTCTCACCTCAACACTTAGCCAAGAGAGACTGGCATGCTGGCATAATTTAAAAAAATTATCTCTCCAGAAATAAGTCTCTCACTGTTGCCGCCTGTTATAGACCCCCCTCAGCTCCCAGCTGTGCCCTGGACACCATATGTGAATTGATTGCCCACAATCGATCTTCAGAGTTCGTTCTGTTAGGTGACCTAAACTGAGATATGCTTAATACCTCTCTAGGGTATGTGGGACGGTAGCGTCTCACCTCGTCAACAGCCAGTGAAACTGCAGGGCGCCAAATTCAACAGAATTTCCATAAATACAATTCCTCAAACATACATGTATTTTACACCATGTTAAAGATACACTTGTTGTAAATCCAGCCACAGTGTCCGATTTCAAAAAGGCTTTACGACAAAAGCAAACCAAACGATTATGTTAGGTCAGAGCCAAGTCACAGAAAAACACAGCCATTTTTCCAGCCAAAGAGAGGAGTCACAAAAAGCAGAAATATAGATAAATGAATCACTAACCTTTGATGATCTTCATCAGATGACACTCATAGGACTTCATGTTACACAATACATGTATGTTTTTTTCAGTAAAGTTCATATTGATATAAAAAAATCTGAGTTTATATTGGCGCGTTATGTTCAGTAGTTCCAAAACATCCGGTGATTTTGCAGAGAGCCACATCAATTTACAGAAATAGTCATCATAAATGTTGATGAAAATACAAGTGTTATACATGGAATTTTAGATCCACTTCTCCTTAATGCAACCGCTGTGTCAGATTTAAAAAAAACTTTACGGAAAAAGCAAACCATGCACTAATCTGAGTACGGCGCTCAGACAACAAATCAAGCTATACAGATATCCGCCATGTTGGAGTCAACAGAAGTCAGAAATAGCATTATAAATATTCACTTACCTTTGATGATCTTCATCAGAATGCACTCCCAGAAATCCCAGTTCCACAATAAATGTTTGATTTGTTCGATAACGTCCATAATTTATGTCCAAATACCTTTTTGTTCACGCGTTTAGCCCAGTAATCCAAATGCTCAATGCGCGATCGCTTCGTTCAGACGAAAGTCAAAAAAGTCATATTACAGTTCGTAGAAACTTGTCAAAGTATAGAATCAATCTTTAGGATGTTTTTATCATAAATCTTCAATAATGTTCCAACCGGAGAATTCCTTTGTCTTCACAAATGCAATGGAACTCAAGCTAACTCTCACGTGAACGCGCGTGGTCATTTCATGCCACTCTGCCAGACCACTGACTGAATCCCCTCTCATTCCCCCCCTCCTTTACAGTAGAAGCATCAAACAAGGTTCTAAAGACTGTTGACATCTAGTGGAAGCCTTAGGAAGTGCAATTTGACCCCATAGACACTGTATATTTGATAGGCAAAGAGTTGAAAAACTACAAACCTCAGATTTCCCACTTCCTGGTTGGATTTTTCTCAGGTTTTTGCCTGCCTTATGAGTTCTGTTATACTCACAGACATCATTCAACAGTTTTAGAAACTTCAGAGTGTTTTCTATCCAAATCTACTAATAATATGCATATATTAGCACCTGGGACTGAGTAGCAGCTAAAGCTGCAAGTTCGTTTTGTTACTCTTTATTGTTTTGTTGCTGGTTCACATTAATAAACATGATGAACGCCTTCCACGCTGCACCTTGGTCCAATCCTTCCAACAACGAATGTTACACAGGGACAATGCTGTGGAGAACCACAGATCAGGGTTGGGTTATAAAAAAATATCCGAAACTTTGAACATCCCACGGAGCGCCATTAAATCCATTATTAAAAGATTGAAAGAATATGGCACCACAACAAACCTGCCAAGAGAGGGCCGTCCACCAAAACTCACGGAGCAGGCATGGATGGCATTAACCAGAGAGGCAACAAAGAGACCAAAGATAACCCTGAAGGATCTGCAATGCTCAACAGGGGAGATTGGAGTATCTGTCCATAGGACCACTTTAAGCCAAACACTCCACAGAGCTGGGCTTTATGGAAGAAAAAAAACTATTTCTTATAGATAATAATAAGCAAACACGTTTGAAATTCACCAAAAGGCTTGTAAAAGACTCCCCAAACGTGTGGAAGAAGGTACTCTGGTCAGATGACACTAAAATTGAGCTTTTTGGCCATCAACGAAAGCACTATGTCTGGTGTAAACCCAACACCTCTCATCATCCCGAGAACACCATCCCCACAGTGAAGCATGGTGGTGGCAGCATCATGCTGTGGGGATGTTTTCATCGGCAGGGACTGGGAAACTGGTCAGAATTGAAGGAATGATGGATGGCGCTAAATACGGGGAAATTCTTAGGGGAAACCTGTTTCAGTCCTCCAGAGATTTGAGACTGGGACGGAGGTCCACCTTCCAGCGGGACAATGACCCTAAGCATACTGCTAAAGCAACACTCGAGTGGTTTAAAGGGGAAACATTTAAATGTCTTGGAATGGCCTAGTCAAAGCCCAGACCTCAATCCAATTGAGAATCTGTGTTATGACTTAAAGATTGCTGTACACCAGCGGAACCCATCGAACTTGAAGGAGCTGGAGCAGCTTTGCCTTGAAGAATGGGCAAAAATCCCAGGGGCTAGATGTGCCAAGCTTATAGAAACATACCCCAAGAGACTTGCAGCTGTAATTGCTGCAAAAGTTGGCTCTACAAAGTATTGACTTTTGGGGGGTGAATAGTTATGCACGCTCAAGTTTTCTGTTTTTTTTCTTATTTCTTGTTTGTTTCACAATAAAAAACATTTTGCATCTTCAAAGTGGTAGGCATGTTGTGTAAATCAAATGATACAAACCCCCCAATTTTAATTTCAGATTGTAATGCAACAAAATAGGAAAAATTCCAAGGGGGGTGAATACATCTACTTTCGCAAGCCACTGTAGTGTTAGGAGGAAACTTAAATAACATTCAGATTCAAATGTCCTGGTTCTGTCATTTATTTGGATTGTATTACAAACAGGTTGTCAACCAAAACAAGTTAACACCTTTCTGTCTCTCTGTGACGGAATACTGAGTATACAAGTACTGAACAGCATGTACGGTAGTACAAAGTGCTTGAAGGAGAGTTGAATAAAGCTATACAGATACTGAGGTTACACACAGAAAAGGGGGGAGGAGAGAGAGAAAGGCATAGAGCAAGAAAGACCCATAGAAAGAAAGGAAGTGTGGTCTTTTCACGGCTGACACATTGCACATGTATAGCTCACAGGGCCGTTAGAAAATATAACATGTTTTTATCCAAAGTCTCTATCAATTCAAAAGGTATAGACACTGTGCACAAATTAAGCGATTCTCCAGCTGAGTTGCAGGGACCTTGTACTGTGGAAGCAAATGTGTTGAAGCTTTCAATCAGCTTTAAATCAGCTCTCTCGGTTCGGGAGCACACAGAATAGAACAGTGTGAAACATGCAGAATGTGAACTAGAGTTGACCCCTGTATTAGAATATAGACATTCTCTCAATTGCAGAAATCATCCTCTTACATTGATACAATCTTTGAAATGAAATGAAACCCAGTCAGTCGTGAGAGAAAGTGAGAGAAAGAGAGAGAGAGAGGTAGAGAGAAATAGAGAAAAAGGGGGGTGGAGAGAGACAGAGAGGGGGTGGAGAGAGAGAAAAATAAGGTGTGGAGAGAGAGAAAGAGGAAGGGACGGGGTGGATAAAGTGTGCGAGGGGAGGAGAGAGATATTGCAGATTGATACACCCAAATACAGAGACAGTGCTTCCCTCTATACCCAGTCATTCAATGTGAGGAGTGAAATACAGTACATTTATAAGAACATGCTGACTCATAGTAAAAAAGGATTTTCCAATTTGACTCCAATCTTGGCAAACAAGCAACAGTAAATAACATAGTTGAATGTTTAGTTTGTTTGGCAATTTTTCTACTAATATGCTCGGCGGTACCAGTTACTGATGATTGAGTTCAAGCTGATCTCTGAATCTCTGAGGTGGTTTGGATAATGGATTTCCCACTGAAATTGTTGTGGACTTCAAACCAAAAATCTAATGTGATTACGTTAAATCAACGTGGAAAACTAATTGGATTTGAAAAAAGTAATCAACATGAGGACATTTTCTCTTTTTTTATCCAATTTTTAATCTAAATCCAATGACATGGTGAAATGTTTTGTTGATTTCACGTCAAATTCACGTTAGTTAACAGCTCAGCCAAATATAAATCAAAACTAGACTGACTTCTGTGCTCAGTGGGATGGCTCTACTTCAGTAGCTTCTCTCTCTCTCTTTCTCTCTTTGAACCCCCTCTCTGAAATAAACAATACAAATTAACAGTAAACATTACACTCAAAGGCATAGACACATTTCTATGTCATATTATGGCTATGTACAGTGTTATAATGATCTACTTCAGTAGGTGCTCTGTTTCTCTCTCTCTCGCTCGCTCTTTCTCTCTCTCTTTCTCAGTCTCTATCTCATTCTCTTGCTCTCTGTGTGTGAGAAATTAGCCTGTAGCTCAATCCACATTATAATTATTATATGTGTGACAAGGCACTGTGCTTGCTGAGAGAGGAAACATTGTTATTACTTTACTGCTAGATAATTATTCACTCATCTATGCTCTGAGCACAACACTGGTCTGCTGTCAAATTAGCTCACGGACACTGTCAAATCTTATCCCCAAACTCTATGCTTCCCTTAATGGCTTCCAGTAAGGCACTCCTTTGTAAGAATGAATTCAGACTTGCCAGATAATTTGCTTGTTCATAGGCCCTGTGCAAACGTTTATAATGGAAAAAATACAAACCAAGTCCTACAAACAGCAGAACAAGTGAATGATTAAAGCATAAAGAAGCAGAACTGTGCTATTCCTACCATGAACTGTGAGTAGACAAATGACCTCAGAGAAATATCATGAAAGTACTTCAATCAAGTAGGTAGACCCAGGAGAAGAGGTACTCTGCTATTTGTATTGTTTAGAGCAAATATATTAACACAGGCTGACAAATGCATTTTGTCCTGAACAGCTGTGCCCCTATTAGTCCACACTGGAGGAACAACAACCACAGCCCAAACGGTAGCAATGTTAATTAGTGATAGAACAATCATTGTTGTTCCCCCGACCCTCCTCTACCTCCCTGCCTCAGCAAAACCACACACCGTTGTTGGGCCAGCCAAGGGAGCAAAGTTGCCCTCCTTGCTGCACAGGTCTGCCAACTTGTGTTAGAGGTTAGTCAACAGAACTACAGTATTTAGTCTGTGGCATGTACTGTGCTAAAGCACTTCTAAAAACTGCAACAACAACAAAAAACTGTCATCCCTCGTCTTTGGTGCTCTAGTCTAAACCTCCCATTTTCCCCTGTCACTGTGATCAGCATGATTGAAATAATATGGCTCGTATTCATTTGCAATGAACAATTGTTTACTAATTATTCAACTGAGAAACACCCCAGTGTAAAATATTATTCTATTGCTCCTCAATTTCACATTTTGATGACACTATGGAACAGGGGAATGATTCGTGTGCAACAAGTATGAACAAATGTCTGATATGATTAAATATGAAACTCAGCAGATTGTGTTGTGTATTAAGACAATACATGCAAAGGCAGTTGAAAACAATGTAATTCTGATTTAAATGAGTGATTAATAACTGTGATATAAAAAATTATGACTTGAATGAGTTTATTAAGACCCATCATTTACAGTTTAATTGTTCGAAACACTTTAATTACTGTTTCTATCTATATAAATTGGAAAAGTTCTCAGGAAAAAAAGCTAGTCACTTAGCCTACCACTTAAAAATGTATAAAATATTGTTATGAATACGATCTAAGTTAGGAGATAAAACCAAAGCAAGAGACGATGAAGATTATGTTACGTTTTCTCTTCTACTTGCTCATCCTTTTGATGCGAAGACCCTCTGCTCATGGGAATAGGTCCCTGCAGATCATGCCTGTCTAAACGTGGCCCCACACACTTGATTAGATGTGTCAGGCAGTAACCGGGCCCTCACAGTTATGCCGCTACCCTAGGGGCCTCTACTCTGGGTTGGTTTCGTCAGAGATGCTGTATATAATGACAAGATGATCTTGTCTCTTCCCTGACGGGAGTTATTGTCCCAAAGGCAGGAAGGCAGGTCTGCTTATCAGTCTGCTTATTGCTGGACAGATTTTGAGGGGAGTGGACCCTCTCGCTTCGCCTCTTCCTTTCTGGTTTTGTGGGTCTGTCTGACAGTAGAATGGAGCTCGATCTGCAGCTGCTATGTTCATCATCACATAGGCTACACACAAGCATGTACAGTATGTCCAATAACTGCTAAAGTGGTGTCAAGCAAAGGAAAATGCACATCAACGTCAGAATTATTTTGATTCTGGCTACTGGCTGCTCTGTTCACCACCACATTAATTTTTTTATTTTTTATTTCACCTTTATTTAACCAGGTAGGCAAGTTGAGAACAAGTTCTCATTTACAATTGCGACCTGGCCAAGATAAAGCAAAGCAGTTCGACACATACAACAACACAGTTTTACACATGGAGTAAAACAAACATACAGTCAATAATACAGTAGAAAAAATAAGTATATACAATGTGAGCAAATGAGGTGAGATAAGGGAGGTAAAGGCAAAAAAAAGGCCATGGTGGCGAAGTAAATACAATCTAGCAAGTAAAACACTGGAATGGTAGATTTGCAGTGGAAGAATGTGCAAAGTAAAGCAAAATAAATAAATACAGTAGGGGGAGAGGTAGTTGTTTGGGCTAAATTATAGATGGGCTATGTACAGGTGCAGTAATCTGTGAGCTGCTCTGACAGCTGGTGCTTAAAGCTAGTGAGGGAGATAAGTGTTTCCAGTTTCAGAGATTGTTGTAGTTCATTCCAGTCATTGGCAGCAGAGAACTGGAAGGAGAGGCGGCCAAAGGAAGACACATACAGTTTACACACACATTAGCACCACCACATACAGTATATACACACATTATCACCACCACATACACACAACATGAACAAAACAACTTAACCCTCTTGTTATGTCCATTAACTACCAGTTCTGTAGCAAGGAAAGTAAAATACACATCAAGTTCGACTCATGATTAGATGTCTCATGTCATTCACAATTTAAGATCCACTCTAAGTATCCAGTATGTGTGTAACGGCTGTCGTCCTCTTCTTCCTCTGAAGAGGTGTAGCAAGGATCAGACCAATACGCAGCGTGGTAGGTGTCCATGTTTTAATAGAGAAAACTGAACATGAACACAATACAAAATAACAAATGTGACAAAACCGGAACAGTCCTATCTGGTGCAATGAACACAAAGACAGAAGACAACCACCCACAAACCCCAACACAAAACAAGCTACCTAAATATGGTTCCCAATCAGAGACAATGACTAACACCTGCCTCTGATTGAGAACCATATTAGGTCATACATAGAAACGGACAAACTAGACACACAACATAGAATGCCCACCCAGCTCACGTCCTGACCAACACTAAAACAAAGAAAACACAAAAGAACTATGGTCAGAACGTGACAATGTGCTTCCTTTGTCTCAGCCATTGAGCAACAAGGCTTTGCCGTGAGAAATAAAAAGAGACTACCTGTAGATAGTTTTTTCATTTCAGTTTTTACAATCCTACCCATGTCTCCAACTTTATAATTGACCCTGAGATGCTGCACTTCGCTTCTGAAAATAAGTTACCTGGAGAACAACCCTCATTTCTATTGATCTCTGTTGGATGAGAATGAGTTATCATTATAGCTTTGTGGGGAAAGTACGATGAACCTGCACCACTTTGATTAGAGGATGGAAAGGTGTGAAGATGATGATGATGTTTAGTTCATTAGGATCCCCATTACTTACTCCATATGAAGCAGATACTCTTCCTAGGGTGCACATGAAACGTACAAACAGGCCTACATGACAAGAGTACGGAACTGTAATATACAGGAACAACGTAAGATATTAAATTAAATTCAGAATTTAAAAAATGAATAAAATGCAAGTTATATATAGGAGAGACACCAAGAGACAACAAAAGTACTATTTACACGCTATTCATATTTACATATTCATATTCTTATATACAGTACAGTTAAATGACATCTTTAGAAAGAGAGGCACTGTGATACAAGATGTTTTTGATCTGTTTTTTAAAGCTGATGATGATGATGGAACGCAGACTGTGAACTGACAGTAAATTGCTACCATTAAGGTGTCTGTGTTTAAAGAACGTCTTAAGAAAGCATAAAATGGAGACTTGAGAGAGATTGCAGACAAAAGAGCTGGCAACTTTTTTTTGTGGGGCAGGAAATGTATGCAGAGAATTTATTTAAGTTAAACTAGTCATGGAAAAGTGAATGGAATGTTCACTATATGACCAAAAGTATGTGGACACTTGATTTTGGAACATTGCTGTTGGGACGTCCTTCCATTCAGCCACAAAAGCATTAGTGAGATCGGGCACTAATGTTTGGCGATTAGGCCTGGCTCGCAGTCGGCGTTCTAATTCATCCCAAAGGTGTTCGATGGGGATGAGGCCAGGGCTCTGTGCAGGCCAGTCAAGTTCATCCACACCGATCTCGACAAACCATTTCTGTATGGACCTCGCTTTGTGCATGGGGAAATTGTCATGCTGAAACAGTAAAGGGCTGTTTCCACAAAGTTGGAAGCACAGAATGGTCTAGAATGTCATCTTATTTTATTTAACCTTTATTTAACTAGGCAAGTCAGTTAAGAACAAATTCTTATTTACAATGACGGCCAAACCCAGACGACGCTGGGCCAATTGTGTGCCGTCCTATGGGACTCCCAGACCATTATTCCTCCTCCACCAAACTTTACTGTTGGCACAACGCATTTGGAAAGGTAGCGTTTTCCTGGCATCCACCAAACCCAGATTCATCCGTCGGACTGCAAGGTGGTTAAGCGTGATTCATCCCTCCGGAGAATGTGTTTCCGCTGCTCCAGAGTCCGATGGTGGCGAACTTTACACCACTCCATCCGACGCTTTTCATTGCGCATGGTGATCTTAGGCTTGTGTGCGGCTGCTCGGCCATGGAAATCCATTTCATGAAGCTCCCGATAAACAGTTATTTTGCTGACTTTTCATCCTGAGGCAGTTTGGAACTCGGTAGTGAGTGTTGCAACCAAGGACCAATGATTTTTACGCTCTACATGCTTCAGCATTCAGCGGTCCCGTTCTGTGAGCTTCTGTGGCCTACCACTTCACGGCTGAGCC
The DNA here is from genome assembly GCF_045679555.1 of Salvelinus alpinus. Classification (NCBI taxonomy): domain Eukaryota; kingdom Metazoa; phylum Chordata; class Actinopteri; order Salmoniformes; family Salmonidae; genus Salvelinus; species Salvelinus alpinus. The sequence continues at coordinate 37,693,566 of NC_092097.1, forward strand.
ATTGTTGCTCCTAGACGTTTCCACTTCACAATAACAGCACTTATAGTTGACTGGGGCAGCTATAGCAGTGCAGAAATTTGACCAACTGACTTGTTAAAAAGGTGGCATCCTATGACGGTGCCACGTTGAAAGTCAATGAGCTCTTCATTAAGGCCATTCTACTGACAATGTTTGTCTATGGAGATTGCATGGCTGTGTGCTAGATGTAATACATTTATGGATAAACACCTTCTTTGCCCACTTTGAGGATAATACAGTGCCACCGACGTTGCCCGCTACCAAGGACTGCGGGCCCCCCCTCTCCGTCTCCGTGGCTGACGTGAGTAAGACACCTAAACGTGTTAACCCTCGCAAGGCTGCCGGCCCAGACGGCATCGCTAGCCGCGTCCTCAGGGCATGAGCAGACCAGCTGGCTGGTGTGTTTACAGACATATTCAATCTCTCCCTATCCTAGTCTGCTGTTCCCACATGCTTCAAGATGGCCACCATTGTTACTGTACCCAAGAAGGCAAAGGTAACTGAACTGAATGACTAGAGCCCCGGAGCACTCACTTCTGTCATCATGAAGTGCTTTGAGAGACTAGTCAAGGATCATATCACCTCCACCTTACCTGTCACCCTAGACCCACTGCAATTTGCATACCGCCCCAATTGGTCCACAGACGATGCAATCGCCATCACACTGCACACTGCCGTATCCATCTGGACAAGAGGAATACCTATGTAAGAATGTTGTTCATTGACTGCAGCTCAGCATTCAACACCATAGTACCCTCCAAGCTCATCATTAAGCTTGAGGCCCTGGGTCTCAACCCCGCCTTGTGCGATTGAGTCCTGGCCTTCCTGACGGACCTCCCCCAGGTGGTGAAGGTAGGAAGCAACATCTCCACTTCGCTGATCCTCAACACTAGGGCCCCACAATGGTGCATGCTCAGCCCCCTCCTGTACTCCCTGTTCACCCATGACTGTGTGGCCATGCACGCCTCCAACTCAATCATCAAGTTTTCAGACGACACAATAGTAGTAGGCTTGATCTCCAAAACGACAAGACAGCCTATAGGAAGGAGGTGAGGGCACTCGGAATGTGGTGTCAGGAATATAACCTCTCACTTAACGTCAACAAAACAAAGGACATGATCGTGGACTTCAGGACACAGCAAAGGGAGCATCCGCCTATCCACATCGATGGAACAGCAGTGGAGAAGGTGGAAAGTTTCAAGTTGCTCGGCGTACACATCACGGACAAACTGAAATGGTTCACCCACACAGACAGCGTGGTTAAGAAGGCGCAACAGCGCCTATTCAACCTCAGGAGGCTGAAGGAATTTGGCCTGTCACCTAAAACCCTCACAAACTTCTACAGATGCACAATTGAGAGCATCCTGTCGGGCTGTATAACCGCCTGGTACGGCAACTGCACCACCCAAAACCACAGGGCTCTCCAGAGAGTGGTGTGTCTGCACAACGCACCACGGGGGCAAAGTACCTGCCCTCCAGGACACCTACAGCACCCAATGTCACAGGAAGGCCAAAAAGATCATCATTCAGGTCAGTGAATGAATGAAGTAACTTTGTAGTAACTTTTTAGTTAGAGTAAATCTAATCTATTTAATTTCAAAGTATGTCCGCAAGCTCAAGGACATCTCGTAGGCTCAGGGTAAAATGACAAAGGAAGAACGAGAAAACAAATTGCAGGAAAAAGAGCTTACAGCTCCTACAGATGACGGATCTTCATTTTATAATTTTATCATACAGGAAATGTGAATTATTGTGTGGATCGTAATTAATGGAAATTTTTTAGGGGTTCATACATTTTTTGTATGGCAAATCAACTGGAGATTACAAACTTTAGAAGCATTTTTAAACTTTGAATACACTACAAGTTTGCATTTCCTGCAACAACAGGGTGATCAAATTAAGATCCTATATCTGTAAATGCATTAACTCAAGTTTATAATTTTTTGGGGGCTCAGAGGTCCTAGAGGAGACAGAAGCACATCATTTATTCTCTTGAGGTTTAATTAGTGTTTCTAATCTTTGATGAAAACGTAAACACACAGAGAAATGTTTACCTCAAAGACTCAAAGACTCTCTACATCAATAGCTTATTATGTAGCTTATTATGACTAACGTGTCATTAAAAGTAAAGTTGTTGCCCACATCTCTTATTAAGTTGAGGGCTGGAAAAGGTGTCCAGAAGCATCACTTCAGGATAGGGTTTGGTTTTTTCTATCGTTCGATTGCTTCTCTCTGAGGCAACTTGAAGATATCGCCACTCCTTCTCCAACACCTGAACTTGCCTGGGAGTGAAAAGATTTGTTTTATAGGTCCACATAGGTTTAGAGGGTTTCTGTTAATGCTGGTATCTAACCTTGGGTTGCACGGGCCTATTGCAACTTTCTACCCTGTTTCTATATTGTACATCAGACCGGTCTGGAGAGGGTGAGAGAACATGAAAGGCCGAGAGCTCCGAAGGGTCACCCATGACAGTTCAACAACAGGAGGAAGACAATTAATTTGTCTGTCATTTTTTTCTTTAGGGGGTGGATCAGCTTTAATATTGAGGATAGATTTTTGCTTCCATCAATGTAATTGTCTGCATCATTTCCAATCCCCCATATATTTTTTATTTCACCTTAATTTAACCAGGTAGGCTAGTTGAGAACAAGTTATCATTTACAACTGCGACCTGGCCAAGATAAAGCAAGCAGTGCGACACAAAAAACAACACAGATTTACTGTGAGGCCGTTGGTAAAATTGAATAAATGCAGAGTCAGGCGCAGGACACAGTTCTGAGTAACAATCCAAGATTTACTCAATAAAAGGTAAGATTCCAACAAGGAACGTATACAATCAACAAAAGCACGAACGAGAACCCACATGACAAACAATAACGTACAAAACAGAGAGGGAAGCCAGAGGGTTAAATAAGGAACATAATTAATGGAATAGAAGGTGTGTATAATGAAGACAAAACCAAACGAAAATGAAACATGGATCGGTGGCGACTAGAAAGCCGGTGACGTCGACCACCGAACGCCGCCCGAACAAGGAGAGGGACCAACTTCGACGGAAGTCGTGACAGTTACACATGGAATAAACAAACATACAGTCAATAACACAATAGAGAAAAAAAAGTCAATATACAGTGTGTGCAAATGAGGTAAGATAAGGGAGGTAAGGCAATAAATAGGCCATAGTGGTGAAATAATTACAATTTAGCAATTAAACACTGGAGTGATAGATGTGCAGAAGATGAATGTGCAAGTAGAGATACTGGGATGCCAAAGAGCAAGATCAATACATAAATACGGTATGGGGATGAGGTAGTTGGATGGGCTATTTACAGATGGGCTATGTACAGGTGCAGTGATTTGTGAGCTGCTCTGACAGCTGGTGCTTAAAGTTAGTGAAGGAGATATGGGTTTCCAGCTTCAGTGATTTTTGCAATTTGTTCCAGTCATTGGCAGCAGAGGAAGGAAAGGCGGCCAAAGGAGGAATTGGCTTTGGGGGTGACCAGTGAAATATACCTGCTGGAGCGCGTGCTACGGGTGGGTGCTGCTATGGTGACCAGTGAGCTGAGAAAAGGCATGGCTTTACCTAGCAGAGACTTATAGATGACCTGGAGCCAGTGGGTTTGGCGACGAATATGAGCGAGGGCCAGCCAGCGAGAACATACTGTGTTGGGTAGTATATGGGGCATTGGTGACAAAACGGATGGCACTGTGATAGACTGCATGCAATTTGCTGAGTAGAGTGTTGGAGACTATTTTGTAAATGACATCGCCAAAGTCAAGGATTGGCAGGATAGTCAGTTTTACGAGGGTATGTTTGGCAGCATGAGTGAAGGATGCTTTGTTGCGAAATAGGAAGCCAATTCTAGATAAAATGTTGGATTGCAGATGCTTAATGTGAGTCTGGAAGGAGAGTTTAGAGTCTAACCAGACACCTAGGTATTTGTAGTTGTCCATATATTCTAAGTCAGAACCGTCCAGAGTAGTGATGCTGAACGGGCGGGCAGGTGCGGGCATCGATCGGTTGAAGAGCATGCATTTAGTTTTACTTGCATTTAAGAGCAGGTGGAGGCCACGGAAGGAGAGTTGTATGGGATTCGAAATGAGTTGTATGTGATTCGAAATGGTCGGTGATCTGTTTGTTAACTTGGCTTTCGAAGACCTTAGAAAGGCAGGGTAGGATAGATTTAGGTCTGTAGCAGTTTGGGTCTAGAGTGTCTCCCCCATTGAAGAGGGGGATGACCGCGGCAGCTTTCCAATCTTTGGGGATCTCAGACGATTCGAAAGAGAGGTTGAAGAGGCTAGTAATAGGAGTTGCAACAATTTCAGCTGATCATTTTAGAAAGAGAGGGCCCAGATTGTCTAGCCCGGCTGATTTGTAAGGGTCCAGATTTTGCAGCTCTTTCAGAACATCAGCTATCTGGATTTGGATGAAGGAGAAATGGGGAGGCTTGGGCAAGTTGCTGTGGGGGGTGCTGGGCTGTTGACCAGGGTAGGGGTGGCCCGGTGGAAAGCATGGCCAGCCGTAGAAAAATGCTTATTGAAATTCTCAATTATTGTGGATTTATCGGTGGTGACAGTGTTTCCTAGCCTGGGCAGTTGGATGGAGGTGCTCTTATTCTCCATGGACTTTACAGTGGTCCCAGAACTTTTTGGAGTTTTTCTGCAGGATGCAAATTTCTGTTTGAAAAAGCTAGCCTTTGGTTTCCTAACTGCCTGTGTATATTAGTTCCTAACTTCCCTGAATTATTGCATATCGCGGGGGCTATTTGACGTTAATGCCATACGCCACAGGATGTTTTTGTGCTGGTCAAGGGCAGTCAGTTCTGGAGTGATCCACGGGCTATATCTGTTCCTGGTTCTACATATTTTGAATAGGGCATGATTATTTAGGATTGTAAGGAATGCACTTTTAAAGAATAACCAGGCATCTTCTACAGACGGAATGAGGTCAATATCCTTCCAGGATACCCGGGCCAGGTTGATTAGAAAGGCTTGCTCGCTGAAGTGTTTTAGGGAACGTTTGGCAGTGAATGAAACAAACTTAGGGAGGAGGCTTCTAATGTTAACATGCATGAAACCAAGGCTTTTACGGTTACAGAAGTCAACAAATGAGAGGGCCTGGGGAATGGGAGCAGAGCTAGGCACTGCAGGGCCTGGATTAACCTCTACATCACCAGAGGATCAGAGGAGGAGTAGGGTAAGGGTACGGCTAAGGGTCATAAGAACTGGTCATCTAGTACGTTCGGAACAGAGTGTAAAAGGAGCAGGTTTCTGCGCGAGGTAGAATTGATTCATTGCATAATGTACAGACAAATGTATGGTAGGATGTGAATACAGTTGAGGTAAACCTAGGCATTGAGTGACGATGAGAGAGGTATTGTCTCTAGAGACAGCAATTAAACCAGGTGAGATCACCACATGTGTGGGAGGTGGGACAAGAGTGTTAGCTGAGGCATACTGAGCAGGGCTAGAGGCTCTATAGGGAAATAAGACAATAATCACTAACTAAAACAGCAACGGACAAGGCATATTGATATTAGGGAGAGGCATGCGTAGCCGAGTGATCATAGCGTCCAATGAGTAGCTGGACGGGCTGGAGACACGGCGATTCAGACAGCTAGTGGGCCGGAGATAGCAGGCTAGCAGAAGGGCCTTAGAGGGACGTCGCGACGGAAGAAGTCTGTTGTTGTAGCCCCCTTGTGCTGTTACGTCTGCAGACCAGTCGTGATGGATCAGCAGGGGTCTGTGTAGTAAAAGGGTCCAGGCCAATTGGCAAAATAGGTATAGTAGCCAAAGAAATTGACTGATGGACCACTTCAGCTAACAGTCCGGTATGCTCTAGACAGCTAGCGGGCCGCGGCTAGCAGGCTAGCAGATGGGCATTCAGGGGACGTTGCGCCGAAGGAGTCTGTTGAAAAAAAAACTCAAGCGGATTATGTTGGTAATCCAGTCGAAGGAGTCTGTTTATGTCTGAGAAGGTACTGATGAGGGGTATAATCTGGGAAGGTCTGAGGGTGGAGGACAGGGATAGGATGGGTGGGAGAGGCATACGGACCCAGAATCTGTAAAGTTAAGAATAGGTGTGGCCTGTTTGCCCAGGTCATGAGCCGGTGCCTGGTCCAGAGTTCTGCAGGGAAAGTTATGGGGGTTAGGGTTAAGGTTAGGGTTAGGGGGATCAGGCAATCTGTTCTGGGTGAGGCCTGCCAGTGTGTAAGTGTTGGAGGGATCAACCATTCTGTTTTAGGTAAGGCTTGCCAGTGTGTTTGCCTTTATGTACCTCAATAAACGCTTTGAGTATCCCCTCTTCCCCAGTGCAGTAAAGAGGGTCTGTGTGGCTGAATGAAAGTATTTCTGTTGTGTACATAGTCTAGGTAATTGAATGTGTTGTGATTTGAAAATGCCAGTTAATGTATGTTTTGGGTGATAACTGGATTTATGGAGTAGGACATCTGTGTCTGTGTCCTTGAAATATACTTTTGTTTGTAAGGAGACTCTGTCTGTGTCAGTATCTGGAATAAAAAATGGTTGTGTCCAAGAAGTTGATTGTATGTGGGTGGATGACATTTTTAACTGTTTTGGTAGAATAATGGTTATTGAGTATATCAATGAATGTTGTGAAATGTACCAGATTATGTTCCCACACTCCAAAGATATCATCCAGGTATTGTCTATAAAACATGGGACGCAATGGGCATTTAGCCAAGGCGGTCAACTCCCTGTCTGCCAAATAAATATTAGCATAGGCCGAAGCAAACTTTTTCCCCATCGCCGACCCATGAACCTGTAGGTAGTGTTTGTTATTAAAAGAGAAATCAATGTTTCTTAAGCCAAGTTCTAGAAGCTGTAGGATGTGTAAGTCTGGTCTATCTGGATCTGGATATCTCCGGAGTGTAGATTCGACGGCTGTCAACCTGACAAGATATCTATGTTGGTGTAGAGAGAATCTATATCTATAGTGAATAGGTATGCATGTGCTAGGACTGGAGTGGTGTGAAGTGTGTCTGTGAAATGTTATGTGTCCTTAAAGTAGCTAGTGTGCCTTAGTGAGATGGTAATGAGAAAGAAGTCAATGAATTTGGCTGCTGGCGAGGACTCACTCCCACAGTCTGACACAATAGGTCTTCCCTTCGGGAGGAGATAGAAGAGTCTCTCTCTGGGTAAGTCTAGTCCATCTAGATATTCCTTTTGTCTATGTGTAATGTATTTCTTTCCATAGAGGTCTGATATTATCTGTCAGATTTGTATTGGTTTCTGGATCTGTGTAGAACCAGGGATAGGACTATAGTGTCATGTGTTAGAGAGCTGGCGGTGGGCTTCAAAGAGGTACTGTTGGTTGTCCATAATAACTGTCTTTGAGCCTTTCTCTGCTGGTTTTATGGTTATATGTTTGTGTTTCCTTAATTTAGCTATGGCTTGTCTTTCTTCTAGTGTGATGTTCTGTTCCGAGGTTATGGTGGAGGTATGGAATGAGTTTCCTAATGGGTGCTGATATTGTCTGTGATTTAAGTTCCTATCTTGATGGAGCTGTGAATGGTACTGTAGGGTGAGGTAGTCAGATGTATAATCAAAGTGGTCCAATAGTTTCAGAGATCTATGTACCTGTGGATGTCCCTCTGGAGGTCCCCATTGTCAGAGTGCAGTGGTGTGGGGATAAAGGTGAAATGTGGATGAAAAGTTAAGGGTTTGCGTCTTGATGGAGGGGCTGTGATGTATGCATACCCTCCCCCACTATTTTAGCTGTTCCACCCAATGTTTAAGTATTTTTTTTCTCCGTATCTGGTGTCCAATATATGTATATTGTCTTTCTCTGTGTGGAAATCTGAATGGTGGATTTCTAGTAGGGTGTTGTAGTGTGTGGCGATGTGTGAGTTAATATATTTCAGCATGGTTTGCTCTGACAGGTGGGGTGAGTAATTGATGATGGGGAAGTAAATAGTTGCATTAGGGTACATCGCTGTTGCTACTGTGAAGTGATTGCAGTTGTTCTATGGGTTTTTGTTTCTGTGTTTGATCGTTGTTGTTCAGGGCCAGGGACAGCACAACCACCTTGGTGTTGTGATTTGGGGTAGATTTTGCCAAGACCCCAGTAATGTGGTGGAACTGTGCTCCGGGATAGCTATCATTTTGGATGTGTTTGTATGGATATTAAGGTATTCTGCTCAAGTTTGAATCTCCAATGATGGCAATCGGATTGTGAGATTTTATTTGCTAATCATACATTTTTCTGTTTGTCATATCATGTCTAGTGGGCTGGTACAAGAGTGGGGGGATGGCGGGGAATGTTGAGGGGGAGCGTCTGGGTGAAGGCAAGGGGGAGAGTCTCACAGTAGGCTCTGGAAGAACCCTATTTTTTCGACAAAGACTAAATGGGGTGGGTAGGAGGTATCTGGTGTGTTGAGAGGTTATTATTGGGGAAGGTTCAGAAGGGAAACTGTTGGGATTGGTTTTCCCTTTGTTTTCTCCCATCATCACAACTTTTTCCACCTTTAATCCTTTCTCCATAATCACCACCTCAGAGGGGTTTTGGGGTGTATTGGGTTGGGCCTCTGTGGGAACAGAAGTGGAGATGTTAGTGTTCGAGCTAGAAAGGTCCGAAATGTTTAGATCAGAATGAATCGCTACATTACTGATAATTGGTGTTTGGGGTGGTTGTGCTGTCTCTAGGGCTACAGTCAATGTGGGGGCATTCTAGGAGTCAAGTTGACTGCAGGGTCTGTGGATCACCTACGCCTGGACCGTAATGGTCTTAGTCTGGGCCATGGTGTGTTATGCCAGCACCATGATGGACTGGAGAGTTGGAAATACCTACCCTCTTAGCTCAAAATCTACCACAAATTCATCAGGGTCAGGTAGTGGGGAGATAATTAACTGGGGGTAGGGAAGGGGACCCCTATTAGGAGTTGGGGAAGCAAACTGTGGTATGTTATCTAATGCCTTAGCCAGTGTTTACGAAGCTCCGGGTACGGTAGCAGTGCCAGGTGAGGACCTAGAGTACCAATCCAAGGTTGGAGGTGAGGGTTGTTTGCTACAGACAGACCTATGAGCTGAAGTTGGTACTTTTTTAATTGCTCAAAGGTTTAGGGTTAGGAGTTAGGTATAGTTTTAGGGTTAGGGTTAAGGTTAGGGCTATGGTTAGGTTACGTTTTGAGGTTAGAGTTAGGGTTAGGGGTTAGGGAAAATAGGATTTTGGATGGGAATCAATTATTTGGTCCACACAAGGATAGTAATACACTACCGTGTGTGTGTGTGTGTGTGTGTGTGTGTGTGTGTGTGTGTGTGTGTGTGTGTGTGTGTGTGTGTGTGTGTGTGTGTGTGTGTGTGTGTGTGTGTGTGTGTGTGTGTGTGTGTGTGTGTGTGTGTGTGTGTGTGTGTGTGTGTGTGTGTGTGTTTGTTTGTTTACCTGTCCTTGTTGGTACCAGGAGTCCTCACAAGGGTAGTAAAACAAGGAACATTCAGACAAATAACATTTGTTGCCAAAAAATCAGAGGTCATCCACCAATAACTGGTCTGGGGAATACTAAAGGGATGCCATCCCCACCACTAGAATATTGAGCATTATGGTTTATGGTGTATGGTTTATGGTGTATGGTTTATGGTGTGTGGATGTCTAAGCATAACAATACACCAGCAAAGGCTGTGTGCTGTATTACAAGACATAGGGAGGGAGAGTGACAGAGAGACAGACGGACAGAGGCCCTGTTGTGATCAGGTTTGAGATGCTTTGAATCGACCAAATGTCAGGTCATCCTTCTTCCACTGAGTTTCTTGCCAATAGCAGCTCAACAAAACCCCTGGTTTATTTCATCTTAGAGGTGCATAGCCTTTATTACTGACCTGGATCCATGGGGGCTGAAGGGTATTGCCTTTTTTCCCCTCTGTCTACATTTGTCACCATAATGGCATACTCAAACTGAGACATAGTGAGTCACTGAGATACATGTACCAGACATACAGGACAGTTAGGTGAGAGCACACTATTACAACAGAGTTGTAAAAACAACCTAAGTATGGATATCATTTGGCATTTTCTGTACTTTCTTATTTCTTGAGGAGTTGATTTCTCACTAGTCCTTACTTGGCTCAGGTCTTTCAGTTTTAAACTTCTTCATTGCAAGAATGGGAAAAAATTACAAAATGCAATTACAAAATGCTGTAAAGATCAATGTATCAAACATTTAAATACATATTTGCAAGTAGTCAGCCCGAACCGCAACAACATTCTCAGTAATGTTTACAGAAACTGTGACTGATATGTTGTGGTTTATTACTTTAGTTGAATTCACTGACTGGAAGTCACTCTGGATCATGTCGGCTACGTGACCAAAATGTATATGTATTGCATGTGAAAATGAACATACCAAAATGAAAATCACACTGGGTATTATTATTGGTCTTGTTATGGGGCAGAGCTCATTAGAATCATTTTCAGCATGCTTTGCAATTGTTCATTTCTACGTATACATTCGTACTTACTTCATTTTGCAGACGCTCTTATCACACCGTGGTGCCATCAGACTTCTGATGCCAATGCAGGGTGAAAGGGAGCCACAAAATGTGAATCTGTATTTAAAAAATGGTATAGAAATGTATTTAGTATTTAAAATATAGAAATATACACCTCTCAAAAGTATCTTGTAACAAAATACTTGAGTATAGTTCAGCCCACTGAAACACAAATTACAAAATACTCAGAAGTAATTGAAATACATATTTAAAATGCATGTAACAGAAATAGTGCCCCTCGCTGCTTATTTGAAGTTGTCTGTTGGCTTCAGACAGTCTAGTGGTCATGCCTGTTGCTTTATTTTCTTTTATTTCACCTTTATTTAACCAGGTAGGACAGTTGAGAACAAGTTCTCATTTACAACTGCGACCTGGCCAAGATAAAACAAAGCAGTGCAACACAAACAACAACACAGAGTTACACATGGAATAAACAAACGTACAGTCAATAACACAATAGAAAAAAGTCTATATACAGTATGTGCAAATGGTGTGAGGAGGTAAGGCAATAAATAGGCCATAGTGGTGAAGTAATTACAATGTAGCAAATAAACACTGGAGTGATTTATGTGCAGATGATGATGTGCAAGTAGAAGTACTGGTGTGCAAAAGAGCAAAAAAGTAAATAAAAACAATATGGGGATGAGGTAGGTAGATTGGATGGGCTATTTACAGATGGGCTATGTACATCTGCAGCGATCGGTTACCTGCTCAGATAGCTGATGATATGATTTAGTGGGATACGCTTGCCCAGTTTCTCCCTCTCACAACAACTTCTCCTTTCACACTCTGCTTTTACAAGAAACTGCTTCAATTCAGTTGATTGGAAGTTAGAAGATGTCCAGGTCTCAAAACTTCACTGTGGGCATTTATGACCTTGAAGTACTTTAACTGTTTATCATTGTTGGCCATCATCACTCGCCTTCCTTCGACTGCTGTTAAACTCTGACATTAGATGCAACAATGCCAAACTTTCATTGATGTGTCCCTCACCTAAACAGTTAGGAACCAATGCCCATGTGTCAGTACATTTACATTTACATTTAAGTCATTTAGCAGACGCTCTTATCCAGAGCGACTTACAAATTGGAAAGTTCATACATATTAGTACCATTCTAATTCAATTTGTTTTCTATACCCTTGTGCACAATGATACACTCTTCTTTCTCCCTAAGGTGCTCAACAAAGTGTAGCATTCACAACTCGTTGTCTTCATCAGGCTTCCCTAGTCTGAGAACATTGTGTCGAAATAGTATTTACTTTGTGAAAGCTTGTTTGGTAGCCTATAACTACAGCTAGTCTGAGTATCCAGATCAGGGAAAATGCATGTTTTTAGATGTTTAATCAATTTTTAAAAAAATAGTGTAGCTTCCCAAAGATGAGATCATTGTGTTGAGTTTGTTTTGGAGTCTCTGAAAGCTTGTATTGTGTATATACACCCTAGTATCCAGATCAAGGACAATCTATTTTTTAGACGATAATCTATTTTCACTAAAGTGTGTTGTTCCTGATGATCAAATGTTTTAAAAATCTAAGGCTGATTCATGCTTATCCACAGCCATGCTCAGTGTGCTGCGATCACAGACACACATGCACACACACACACACACACACACACACACACACACACACACACACACACACACACACACACACACACACACACACACACACACACACACACACACACACACACACACACACACACACACACACACACACACACACACACACACACACACACACACACACACACACACACACACACACACACAAACACACACACACAAACAGGCAGGGAGTAGATGGTAACTGTCACAGGGCTGATTTAATTTCCATACAGTGTAATACTAGCCAGGCAGCCCCTCAGAGGGGTTTGGGGATCGTCCAGCCCCCTGCTCTCCCAGCTCTACCTACCTTCTCTCCTCCTCATTACAGTCCCAATTCACATTCTCCTTCATGTCTACGGACAATCCATCTGCCTCTCTCAACCCTGTTTTTGTCAAGAGTTGTTAGCTGTCAGGCCCCAGGGATGAACACCACCAGCTATTATTAATCTTGTTTGTTCCGTCTTTCTTTCTCTCTCTCCACTGCAACGCAGGATAGAATTCCCCCACGTCTCTCTCTCAATCTCTCTGATTTCCACAGGCGTAATCAATGATGTATCTAAATGGAGATTGGGATTGAGGATGGGGAAGGAAGGTAGAGGGTGAAGGGTGGAAGACTGGGTCCTTTAATCTCAGTCTGGCTGTGAGTGAGGAGAGTGAGATGCCGAGTTGTTTTGTCCTTCACTATGTAGTGATTCACATTGATTTCCTTCGTCACCATAACCCTGTCCTCTATTTGTTATTCAGAGGAGGAATGGGCTCCGTACCAAATGGCACACTGATCCCTTTATAGTGCACTATTGGGCCCTGGTCAAACATAGTGCGCTATATATGGAATAGACTGCCATTCTGGATGCAAAATGATCACCACACAGAGGGTAACCCACCTAGGGAGACTATGGTAACCAGTGCCTGTCTGAGAATTCAACTCTCATTTAGCTTTACTCTACAGCAGGGTATATTGAAATGTGAGCCTGGAGGTCTGGAGTACCGCTGCTTTTCTGTTGCACCAACCTGGTGTCCCAGGTGAATATGAGCAGGGGCACTGGTTTACATGTCCAGATTTGATCTGCTCTACTGTATATAGATCAGAACATGATCAGAAACTGACAAACATCATTACAGTATATAGCATCGTTTTCACCTATTATAATAAAAACAATAATGTTCGCTTTCATGAGGAACCCATGACATGATACTCAACAAAGTCTTGGTATGGTTCACATATAATCACACTCAAGAAAATGGCATATGGTTAAATCACTTTTATGTTGTACTTGCTCATTTAAATAGATTTGAATTGATATGAATTCATTAGAATAGTTCAGTCCGTGCATATACATTTTGACTTTCATGACATCAAGGGAGTTAAATAAATATGTTTCTAAGCAGCAACAATAAAATGGCGGTGGGCTCAGGTTAAAACTGCAACTCAAAACAAAGATGCAAAGTAGTTCCATTAAGCTTTTAACAGTTCTTTATATAAAAATGTAATACGCCTTTTCAACTCCAAACAAAGATGCAAATCAGAACACAGTTTTTTTCCCCAATGCACCCTATTTAAATCTTTAGATGTTATCTTTCGGGAAAGATATCAGTTTGTCTCTGTGGATGGTTTGTACGTTTCGGTGTTCCTCAAGGTTCCGTTTTAGGACCACTATTGTTTTCACTATACATTTTACTTCCTTTTGATGTCATTCGAAAACATAATGTTAACTTTCACTGCTATTTGGACGATACACAGCTGTACATTTCGATGAAACATGGTGAAGCCCCAAAATTGCCCTCCCTGGAAGCATGTGTTTCAAACATAAGAAAGTGGATGGCGGCAAATTGTTTACTTTTTAAACTCGGACAAAACAGAGATGCTAGTTCTATGTCCCAAGAAACAAAGAGTTCTTCTGTTGGATCTGACAATTAAATTTTGATGGTTGTACAGTCGTCTCAAATAAAACTGTGAAGGAAGAAAGAAGTTACTCTGGACCCTGATCTCTTTTGACAAACATATCAAGACTATTTCAAGGACAGCTTTTTTCCACCTGCGTAACATTGCAAAAATCAGAAGCTTTCTGTCCAAAAATGATGCAGAAAAGTTAATCCGTGCTTTTGTCACTTCTACATTAGACTGCTGCAATACTCTACTTTCCGGCTACCCAGATAAAGCACTAAATAAACTTCAGTTGGCGCTAAACATGGCTGCTTGGATTTTGACTAGAACCAAAGAATTGGAGCATATTACTAGCATAGGTTGGAGCATGCCCAGTGCTAGCATCTCTACACTGGCTTCATGTTAAGGCTAGGGATGATTTCAAGGTTTTACTGCTAACCTACAAAGCATTACATGGGCTTGCTCCAACCTATCTCTCCGATTTGGTCCTGCCATACATACCTACACAAAATGCAGGCCTAATTATTTTCCCTAGAATTTCTAAGCATACAGCTGGAGGCAGGGCTTTCTCCTACAGAGCAACATTTTTATGGAATGGTCTGCCTATCCATGTGAGAGATACGCAGACTCGGTCTCAAACTTTAAGTCTTTATTGAAGAATCATCTTGTAAGTAGGTTCTATGATTGAGTGTAGTCTGGCCCAGAGGTATGAAGGTGAACGAAAAGGCAATGGAGCGACGAACCTCCCTTGCTGTCTCTGCCTGGCCGGTTACCCTCTCTCCACTGGGATTCTCTGCCTCTAACCCTATTACAGGGGCTGAGTCACTGGCTTACTGGTGCTCTTCAATGAAGTCCTCAGGAGGGGTGCGTCACTTGAGTGGGTTGAGTCACTGACGTGATCTTCCTGTCCGGGTTGGCGCCACCCTTGGGTTCGTGCCGTGGGGGAGATCTTCATTGGCTATACTCAGCCTTGTTTCAGGGTAGTATGTGTGTGCAAAGTGGGTGGGGTTATATCCTGCCTGGTTGGCCGTGTCCAGGGGTATCGTCGGACGGGACCACAGTGTCTCCCGACCCCTGTGGCCCCGTCTTGTCCAACCTCAGCCTCCAGTATTTATGCTGCAATAGTTCATGTGTCGGAGGGCTAGGTTCAGTCTGTTATATCTGGAGTATTTCTCCTGTCTTATCTGGTGTCCTGTGTGAATTTAAGAATACTCCCTCTAATTCTCTCTCTCTCCCTCTCCCTCCCCTCCCGGAGGACCTCAGCCCTGGGATCATGCCTCAGGACTACCTGGCCTGATGACTCCTTGCTGTCCCCAGTCCACGTGGTCGTGCTGCAGCTCCAGTTTCAACTGTTCTGCCTGCGGCTATGGAACCCTGACCTGTTCACCGGACGTGCTACCTTATCCCAGACCAGCTGTTTTTCGACTCTCTCTCTACCACACATGCTGTCTCTAACTCTGAATGTTCGGTTATGAAAAGCCAACTGACATTTTCCCACTGAGGTGCTGACCTGTTGCACCCTCTACAACCACCGTGATTATTATTATTTGACCCGGCTGGCCACCCTTCAGAGACTGGTTCCTCTCTAGGTTTCTTCCTAGGTTCCTAGGTGCTTCTACATCTGCATTGCTTGCTGTTTGGGGTTTTAGTCTGGGTTTCTGTATAGCACTTTATGACATCGGCTGATGTAAGAAGGGCTTTATCAAATCACATCAAATCAAAGTTTATTTGTCACGTACTGTAAAGTATATCAGTAAAGTGTATCAGCTACTATATTATAGCACAGTCTACTCATGGATTTGTGTGTTTGAAATCAAGTACAGGTAAGATATGCAGCTAATAATTAAAACACCTTCAGACATGCTGTTTAATTTCCATTAATGCCGAGTTGAGTAAGGGCAGGTAACTCCCTCACCAGCAGCCACACCGGGGGGCTTCACAGCAGCAGAACTCTTCTAGTCGTGGACTGTGTCCCAAATGGCACCCTATTCACTTCTTTTGACAAGAGCCATATGGGCCCTGGTCAAAAGTTGTGTATTGTAAAGGGAATTGGGTGCCATTTGGGACACAACCATGATTTCATCAGAGAAGGACAGGGCACAGGGGAGAAGGGCATTGCTTCTAGCTCGGTCTCTGGTCTAGCAAGCTCTTCCTTTCTGAGTTCTCTCAATCAATACATTGTAAGGCATGTTTCTCACGTAACTGAGATCTGATCTGGAATCAATCTCAGGCCGAGGACTTCCGTACCCCTATGACCTCATCTTTTTTCCATCACATTAGCATCAAACAAATTAGCTTTGTCTCTCGCTACCTAGCATAGTAGATAGTACTACAGCCAATCAAAGTGTCCTAAAATTGTATACTTATTCAAACCTGAATATGTGGATTATGAAAGGGGCAATCTGGGATTGGTATATTCATTTTTGGACTTCTAAATGAATGATGTATAGACATTTATTCTTGAAGAATATAACTTCAAGCCTTGCAGTCAGAGCTCCGTCAATGAATTTGAGAGTGGTTACATTTCTCCAGCTCCATCCCTCAGCTGTTTACCAAAGAAGTGGCAGGGTGTCCGTTATGTTAATGTTCGCTTCCCAGATTTCCGCTTTAACAGATAAAATACATAGGATGTCATGTCAGTACTAACTTTAGATTAAAAAGCTATATTTGATTTGATTTGTATTGTCAACATCGACTTGAATTGAATGTGGAGTCTAACGCTTGTTACAACAGACCCATCCTGACAGTCTTGATAAAAACGAGACAACAAAATTGATATGCACGAGTGAAAATAATGAGGGAGCCATGAGGTTATTTCTGCTTTACGTGGCTTCAAATGCCTCTCAACCAATCAGATTGTGGGACTAACCATTTTTTAAATATTTGCTTTCAGAAAGTTAAAGCTGAGGAGTGACAAGGATGGGGAAACTGATGGTCCTCTCTACAGTCTCCATATGTAATCACCCATCATCTGTGATGTCATCACTATCAATCAATCAATCAATCAATCAATCAATGATGGCAATGTTGTACGGTTGACCCAAGCCTCCTGCTTTTTCCTCCAAACATAATGATGGTCATTATGGCCAAACAGTTCTATTTTTGTTTCATCAGACCAGAGTACATTTCTCCAAAAAGTACGATCTTTGTCCCCATGTGCAGTTACAAACCGTAGTCTGGCTTTTATATGGCGGTTTTGGAGCAGTGGCTTCTCCCTTGCTGAGCGGCCTTTCAGGTTATGTCGATATAGGACTCGTTTTACTGTGGATATAGATACTTTTGTACCAGTTTCCTCCAGCATCTTCACAAGGTCCTTTGCTGTTGTTCTGGGATTGATTTGCACTTTTCAGACCAAAGTACGTTCATCTCTAAGAGACAGAACGCGTCTCCTTCCTGAGCGGTATGATGGCTGCATGGTCCCATGGTGTTTACACTTGTGTACTATTGTTTGTACAGATGAACGTGGTACCTTCAGGCATTTGGAAATTGCTCCCAAGGATGAACCAGACTTGTGGAGGTCTACAATTCTTTTTCTGAGGTCTTGGCTGATTTCTTTTGATTTTCCCATGATGTCAAGCAAAGAGGCACTGAGTTTGAAGGTAGGCCTTGAAATACATCCACAGTTACACCTCCGATTGACTCAAATTATATCAATTAGCCTATCAGAAGCTTCTAAAGCCGTGACATCATTTTCTGGAATTTTCCAAACTGTTTAAATGCACAGTCAACTTAGTGTATGTAAACTTCTGACCCACTGGAATTGTGATACAGTGAATTATAAGTGAAATAATCTGTCTGTAAACAACAGTTGGAAAAATGACTTGTGTCATGCACGAAGTAGATGTCCTAACCGGCTTGCCAAAACTATCGTTTGCTAACAAGACATTTGTGGAGTGGTTGAAAAACGAGTTTTAATGACTCCAACCTAAGTGTATGTAAACTTCCAACTCCAACTGTATATGAATGTTAGGGATGTGCATCTGTCCCTTTCAAGATGATTCGATACATATCTAGACACATGGGCTCTGGTACGATACAGGAACGATATGTTTTAGTTTGAAACGATTTGATGTTGTTCGGTTTGATATATGCGACACGATTCAATTCACTAACATTTGTTGCATAAACACATTCATTTTCCATTCTCAATTCAAATCTGCTGCTGATGGGTCTCATAAGTTGGTTCTCTCTGAGATACATCTGTCTGAGCTGACTTCTTTGTGTGTGTGTGTGTGTGTGTGTGTGTGTGTGTGTGTGTGTGTGATAGTGTGTACCACTATCAGATTAGGATGGGCAATCTTTTTTTTGTCAAATCACCATCACCCACTAATGAACTTGTCATTTTTGTAGATTAAGTGTTTGAGCTTGTTACAGGCTTAGTTTTTTTCCATTTACGAGAGTTATAGAAACGTACGTGATTTTACCCCTGTTTCTCACAACTTCAGATTTTTAGGCAGCTATAGAAAGAAAATAACAAAAAAAGAAAAAAAGAAAGAAAATAGAAGATTTACTGTACACGGTAGAAACCACGTTTATATTGGAAAAAGCAACACATTTAAAGCGAAACATCACATCTAAGGTGATCATGTTATGAAATGGAAGTTGTTTTCTGTTGGTCAGCAAACTTGTCCAACCAAAATGTAGGCTATATGTGTTGTCTTAAGGGGGGATTTGTTTCGGGCTTTGGTTTTTCCATTTATATTTTGAGGTTAGCACGTTAGCACGTAGGGCACCCAGATCGGTGTCACCTCGTTAGTCAGTATGTGTTACACCTGTGCTGGCTTGTACATCTTGTTAGTCGGAAGGTGTTTCAACAGTGCTGGTCCAGGTGATATTTAAGAGTGTCTGGTCCAGTGCTCCAGCTGTCTTGAGACATGTGGAAAGTTAACACCTCTAGTTGGCGGTCCCTATTTGATTTTTAGAATAACACTCCTTTATTTGATCTTCCCTGTTTTAGTTTTGCTCGCCGTTTCGGTTTTCTTCTTGTCTTTAAGCTTGGTGTGGGTTTTTATTTTGTTTGCTTCTTCTTGGGCAAATTTATTGGGCGCTAGCGGTGGGTGTCTGTTGTTGCTAGTCAACTTTCTGTGGACACCCCATGATTGTCTTTCAGAACCCCTCCTAAAACCCCACCTGTTTTGTTTTGGTTGTTGTTGTCACGCCCTGGCCATAGAGAGGCTTTTATTCTCTATTTTGGTTAGGCCAGGGTGAGACTAGGGTGGGCGTTCTAGTTTCTTTATTTCTATGTTTTGTATTTCTATGTTTTGGCCGGGTATGGTTCTCAATCAGGGACAGCTGTCTATTGTTGTCTCTGATTGGGAATCATACTTAGGCAGCCTTTTTTCCTTTGGTGTTTGTGGGTAGTTGATTTTGTTAGTGGCACTATAGCCCTAGTAAGCTTCACGGTCGTTTCTTTGTTTCTTGTTTTGTTGGCGACATTCTAAATAAAAGGAAAATGTACGCTCACAACGCTGCACCTTGGTTCGGTCATTTCCACCTAGACGACGGCCGTGACATTTGTCAGTGACTCTTTGTTAGTTTCCCATTGTATTTTTGGTTTTCTTGCTGGGGAACGCAACAGAGCTAGTAATATATTAATATTTATCATTTACAAATGAGCTATGACATAGCTAATGGACATATAGCACAACTTTGGATTTTCCCATCTCAAAATCGAATGGTTTTGACCTATTGGAAGTTTTTACAGGGTGATCTCCTCTTGCCTCGGCCACGCAGTGCGCCTTGCAAAAGGGATTGCTGTCCTCATTATGAAATTATCAACTTTACACTGTATATCTTAAAATGACCATATACACTTATTGTTTACACCAAAATGACCAAACACATTGCTGCTGTTAAACCTGAACAATCCAAATAAAATGTACTGTTTGCCCCGTTCAGCAGGTATAGCCAGATGAAAGTTGTATCCCCATTAGCTTACTTTTATTTTGGTCAAACTACATTTTCAACAGTGCATAGATAACAATAACCTAGGAAATGACATACAGTAGGTTGTCACTCAACTAATTAAGCCTAATATCACGCAAGCCATTTTATCATTTAAATGCTGAAGGTGCTTCACAGATGTGCAAGATCAAAAACAGGCCGCCTACCTCGTGTTGGTCAACTCACGAAGCTGGGCACATTGCGCAGTAGGTGTGGATAACACAGAGTCTGACTATAACACCATAACCAAATGGGGCAGACCAGACAGACAATAACACCATAGCCAATGGGGGCAGGCCAGACTGAAGATGACACCATAACCAATGGGGCAAGGTTTTGGTTTTAATACCAAAACCACACACACACACACACACACTCCCCATTCCCATTATAATTGCTTCTGTTAAGGTTTCCTAAATAACAACAAATCAACATCCATTGCCGTATCATTCCATCTCAATTACTTGTTGTTTTCTTTCCCGATTGAAGCGATAATAAATACACTAACAAAATGACACAGTGTTTGTTTTGAAGATTTGATATAATGTGAGTTGACACTGATATCTCCAATGTGTTATTTTTGGACTGCACACAGTTTCTTAAAGTGGAGTAGCATTGAATAACATCACATTTATGATGGTCTTGCTTTGTTGTTCTGGAGAATAGCGTTGATCGAACTTCAGCAATCAATCAATGTTCCTCTGCATTATCCCTAGGCCTCACAAATATATTGTAACTGCTCATTATGGTTTCAATAAAATGAAGGAGAAATAGATTATTGAAGTTCATTTACATCCAGGGACATCAGCCTTAAAACAGCAATCTGCAATTTGTGCCTTGCAAAAGTATTCCCCCCCCCCCCCCCCCCCCTTGGCGTGTTTCCTATTTTGTTGCATTACAACTTGTGATTTAAATAGATTTTTATTTGGATTTCATGTAATGGACATACACAAAATAGTCAAAATTGGTGAAGTGAAATGAAAAAAATTACTTGTTTCAAAACATTCCCCAAAATGAAAAACTTAAAAGTGGTGTGTGCATATGTATTCACCGCCTTTGCTATGTAGCTCCTAAATAAGATCTGGTGCAACCAATTACCTTCAGAAGTTACATAATTAGTTAAAAAAAGTCCACCTGTGTGCAATCTAAGTGGTCACATGATCTGTCACATGATCTCAGTATATATACACCTGTTCTGAAAAGCCCCAGTCTGCAACACCACTAAGCAATGGGCACCACCAAGCTAGCGAAACTATGAAGACCAAGGAGCTCTCCAAACAGGTCAGGGACAAAGTTGTGGAGAACAGATCAGGATTGGGTTATAAAAAAAGATCAGAAACTTTGAACATCCCACGGAGCACCATTAAATCCATTATTAAAAAATGGAAAGAATATGGCACCACAACAAACCTGCCTAGAGAGGGCCGCCCAACAAAACTCACGGACCAGGCAAGGAGGGCATTAATCAGAGAGGCAACAAAGAGACCAAAGATAACCCTGAAGGAGCTGCAAAGCTCTACAGCGGAGATTGGAGAATCTGTCCGTAGGACTACTTTAAGCCGTACACTCCACAGAGCTGGGCTTTACAGAAGAGTGTTTGGTGTTCACTAAAAGACATGTGGGAGACTCCCCAAACACATGGAAGAAGGCACTCTGGTCAGATGAGACTAAAATTGAGCTTTTTGGCCATCAAGGAAAACGCTATGTCTGGCACAAACCGAACACCTCTCATCACCCCGAGAATACCATCCCCATGTGGGGATTTTTTTCATTGGCAGGGACTTGGAAACTGGTCAGAATTGAAGGAATGATGGATGGCGCTAAATACGGGGAAATTCTTGAGGGAAACCTGTTTCAGTCTTCCAGAGATTTCAGACTGGGACGGAGGTTCACCTTCCAGCAGGACAATGAACCTAAACATACTCCTAAAGCAACACTCGAGCGGTTTAAGGTGAAACATTTAAATGTCTTGGAATGGCCTAGTCAAAGCCCAGACCTCAATCCAATTGAGAATCTGTGGCATGACTTGCTGTACTCCAGCGGAACCTATCCAACTTGAAGGAGCTAGAGCAGTTTTGCCTTGAAGAATGGGCAAAAATCCCAGGGGCTAGATGTGCCAAGCTTATAGAGACATACCCCAAGAGACTTACAGCTGTAATTGCTGCAAAACGTGGCTCTACAAACTATTGACTTTGGGGGGGGTGAATAGTTATGCACGCACGCTCAAGTTTTCATTTTTTTTGTCTTATTTTTTGTTTGTTTCACAATATAAAATATTTTGCATCTTCAAAGTGGTAGGCATGTTGTGTAAATCAAATGATACAAACCACCCAAAAATCAATTTTAATTCCAGGTTGTAAAGCAACAAAATAGGAAAAATGCCAAGGGGGGGTTAATACTTTCGCAAGCCACTCTACATCAATTGTTTGACTTTTAAATTAATGATATATACCCATTGGTTCTTAAAGAATACAACTTGCAAATGCCTCATGAGCTTAGTTCAACTGTCGTACCCTATCAGAACCCTAAATATAGGCTTGTATTGTTAGTTAACAATGTAGACAAACACTGTAGAGCCTCAAAACATGGGTAAAACTATCATTTTTATATCAAGGTTGGTCAGCCCTTGCATCCATAGCTCTGTCTATAATGTGAGAGTTATATTTCTCCAGACCCATTTCTCAGTTGTTAACCAAACAGTGGCAAGGTGAAATTGTAATTGTTTGAAGTACAGATTGCCCCCTAACAATCTTGTTGTAGTCACCTTGTTGTAGTCACCTTGATGTAGACATCATTACATTTCTCACAACCTTTTGACGTGTTTCTTGTTTCTTTATCTTCTCCTTAGAGAGTAAAGAATGAAAGTATGTGAAATGAAATTAGATCTCTAAAAATGTGTATTTTATGTATGTGAGTCACGGCCTGCCAAACATGCAATCAAAACTGAATAATAAAGAACATGTCAGAGGGCCACTAAAGTTGTTCTATAATGGCTTTGCTCATAATGAGGAGTTTAGAAGCAAAGAGATACTGTGTGCTGGTATGTCAGGCCTCATCTAGGAAAATGTGAATATTCTGTAATGTAAAACATTTTGTTTTCAACATGTTGATCCCTCCAATCGAAACCAGGAATGATGGTAGAATGTTCCTGATCGGAACCAGAAATCTCAACCTTTTAATTCCTTGTTTTCTGTTGCACTGAATACCAACGTATGTATTTACCTGCAATTCTACCTGCGGTGATATTTTAAAAAGAGTTTTAAAACACTGTTATCGTATGAGTCCATAGTGCCTCTGATGGAAAGCATTAATTGTTAAAAATCATGATGCAATTACAGATCAAAGTTAGAGCTGAAGAGGAACTTGCCAGCTTTCATTGAGGTTAGAAAACACCCAACGGCTTCATAGTTTACGAGCTAATCCTAATTTAATTTGGAATTTAATTAATCACAGAATACAGACTTTAGGATCCCTACTTGTCATCTCTCTGTGAGGCTCTGGCACTAGGCTCTGTGTACACTCTCAGAAGAAAAACATCTGTTTTAGAACCTTAAAGGTTTCAACTACTTTGTAACATGGGATTTGTTACAACTTGTAACACGGTTGCATGAACCTCTAACACGGTTGCATGGCGTTTGTCAGAAATAAAGTCAGATGTTGTTTTGTTGCGTCCAAAGGCAATGTCCATGATTAGGTAATGCACTAACAAAGACTTGGAGCAAGAACACATCAGCAGAGCAGACTGAACAGTGTCACAGATTTATTGTCCATTATCTTCTATCGAACCACTAGAAGACAGAAAGTACCACGCTTTAGTTTAGAAGACAGCTTCATATATAGTCTCTCATGGAGTATGTTGGCCAAAGGGTAGAGGAAACATTTTAGGGCTAGATTCTATCAGGTCCGCGCTAGCAAACATCCGCATAGCAGTTGTTTTGAGGATGTCGGAGTTGGAAATGCGTTAGAGCTGTCAAATCCACAAGCGGCTCATTGCAATAAAATGTGTGCTATTGTCAGTGGAATGCCGTATATCTCACAGCTCTCTCAAATGCAATACAGAATCTCCTCCACTAAAATAATAATTCCAATAGATGTTAGAAGGTTGAATATTCATGACATTCTTTCCTCGTGCTATCGAAGGACACCCATCTGTTAGTTAACACAATAAAGTTACATTGAATTTTAGACACGTTTAAAGCCCGGCTGCTGTTCCAAATCATGTATGAGCAGAGCCAATAGAGCTCTGAGAATCTTCTTGTTTGTTTAATCTATACCTGCAATGTACTACCAAACTGTATACACACACTAATCCACAGGTATTACATATTGTAAACACGTTCGTTACACAACAGTATGTATTGCAGATAGGTAATACAGAGCTGCTGGTGATAAACAGTCATAAATCCAGGCTGTCCTATAAAACATTCACAAATCACTGTGGCCTCAGTTAGTTACTCTGTCATTACTCACAAGGCTGTGGTTCAATTCCAGCATGGTGAGTCTCCCCAACCCCCCTCTCTCATTACCCTCTATTGACAGGCAGGGTGAAGCAGCAGAGATCGGGGAGAACCAGCGTCTTCTCTTCCTCTTCAAACACACTTTATTTTATGGGACAGAAATTAAAAGATACTTGCAAAAAAATGACAAGGTAAATGTATTATTACATAATGATAACCAAGTAAATACCAGTGGAACCATTACCGTAAAATTAGGCCCTTTTTCTCCATCTCTAATGGACAGATTTACTGTTGTGACAGATTTCCAAACAAGGAGAGGAAAGCAACACCAGGGACAGAACTTCATTTTTTGCAGCGGCACCCATACCCTGGTCTCCGCACTCCTACCTGAAAAACACAGTGCAGAGAAAGTGGAGGGTATTACAAAGGATTTCAATTTCAGTGCAGTCCACACAGTATATTTTATTAAAAAATATACACTACCGTTCAAAAGATTGGGGTCACTTAGAAAAGTCCTTGTTTTTGAAAGAAAATCACATTTTTGTCCATTTAAAATAACATCAAATTGATCAGAAATACAGTGTAGACATTGTTAATGTTGTAAATGACTATTGTAGCTGGAAACGGCTGATTTTTATGGAATATCTACAAAGGCGTACAGAGGCCCATTATCAGAAACCATCACTCCTGTGTTCCAATGGCATGTTGTGTTAGCTAATATTTTTTTTTACTTTAGTTTATTTAGTAAATCTTTTTTAACTCTTTTTTCTTGGTTAAAGGGCTTGCAAGTAAGAATTTCACGGTAAGGGTTAGACCTGTTGTATTCAGTCTACACCTGTTGGATTTAACAAGTGGAATCAATATAGGATCATAGCTTTCACCTGGATTCACCTGGTCAGTCTATGTCATGGAAAGAGCAGGTGTCCTTAATGTTTTGTATACTCAGTGTATGTAGGCTTTCTATAGGCTCCCTGTCCTCTCTGTCCAAGGACTATTTCAAATGACAAATTAGTCCACAGTTATCTTCCGGGTGACTCTCAAAAAACTTGGCTTGACCACAAACCCAAGGGCTCTTTTAAATGTTACCAGTGCAACCATTGCAGTAATATTGCACAGAAAAAGTATTTTGTTGACACAGCTTCTAAAATGGAGTATTACCTCAAGCATTTTATTAACTGCAAAACCACTCATGTCATCTATAGACTGGAATGTCCACAGTGCAAGGTGTTCTACATTGGACGGACAAAGAGACGCCTTCAAGATCGCTTGGCGGAACACAAGTACGCCATACGGGTAGGCAATGAAGACTACCCCATGGCAAGGCACTACAAGTCCTTACACCATGGTAACCCTGCCTCCCTACAAGCTATGGGTATTGATCATGTTCCGGCCTCTATTAGAAAAGGGGACCGTCTTAAACAGTTAAACCAAAGGGAAAGTTTTTGGATTTACAAACTACAGGCCACTAAGTACCCTGGTTTAAATGAAGATATGGATTTCTCACCCTTCCTGTAGGGTCGTGATGGGTCCATTTGCTGTCATCTAGTGGACATTTTGCTTAATTGCCCTCTAGCTATGTTTGGACTGTTGTTCATGTTTTGCTGTGGTCTGGAGTACTGTGGAATATATTGCTTTCTTGTTCTGGACACTTCTCCCAGTCATGGTTAGGGTTGGAACTGCCTCTCTGGGTGTTCTGATGCTTCTAGTTTGGAGTTGTATGCTCATGATAACATAGCTACAGTATTTCACCTTTTCATGTGTATATTATTGCTTACTAGGTGTGTCCAATTTGGTAACCACTCCCTCTTCTAATTAGGGCTAATTGGAAAAGCCTTTCAAAAGAGGACATTGTATTCTCTTTTTTCTGTACTCCCTGACGAAGGCCATGCAGCCGAAACGCGTCGGTTTTTAAACAACTTTGTTTCTATTGAACATGCCATACTAATAAAGGCATTTTAATTAATTATATGAAGAGTGCCTTGGTCCTCCTTTCTTTTTGATGACCAATTTACACCTTTTACCAAAGAGCACCTTCTATCTACCAAAATATACTATAGTGTACCTTAGTAGCGCTTCCCTTCCTCCTCTTTCGACTATTTCATTGTATCCTGTTTGTGATATGAATTTCTTCTTCAAGTATTTCTTTCTTCTTCAAGTTCCAATTGAATCTCGTATAGTAAAGAATGTCCCAGATGAATTCTAAGAAGCCACTGAGCCAGAGGGATTAGAGACTGAGTCTCTGTCTGAGTCCTCTCTCACTTTCACGGTTCTGACAAAGTCAGTCTCCAAGTCCCACCTCACATTGGTTTGTGAAAATTTGTATATAGACTTATTTTTCCACTGTATTATTGACTGTATGTTTGTTTTACTCCATGTGTAACTCTGTGTTGTATGTGTCGAACTGCTTTGCTTTATCTTGGCCAGGTCGCAATTGTAAATGAGAACTTGTTCTCAACTTGCCTACCTGGTTAAATAAAGGTGAAATAAAATAAATAAATACATGCCACCAGAGGTCTCTTCACAGTCCCCAAGTCCAGAACAGATTATGGGAGGTTCACAGTACTACATAGAGCCATGGCTACATGGACCTCTATTCCACATCAAGTAACTGATGCAAGCAGTAAAATCAGATAAAAAAAAAAACTGATAAAATACACCTTATGGATCAGTGAGGACTGTGAAGAGTCACACACACAGGTACAAACACACACATAACATACACACTATACACAGTTTTATGCTTTCCCAAAACCATAGCCCTCAACTTAAGCCTTCGGAATTAACACCTAAACCTAACCCTTTGAGTTGTTTCTATTTAAACCCTGTAACCACACGGCATGAACTCTGTATCAATGTATTAATGGATAAAAAATCCCAAACTATGAGTTCAAGTTGCAGGTAATACAGTATATGGGTGATATACAGTATGCATTACCCTACAGTTAAGCATCAGTGATATGATCTATGGTGAACGGTATAAGCAGTTTGAACTACATTCTAATTATATTCCTCCATGCTGTTCTCTTGCTCTCTCTCCTTTCTCTCTCTCTCTATCCCTCTCTTTTCTCTCTCTCTTGTTCCACTGTATCTTGCCCTCTCTCTCTCTCTCATTACTTTCCTGTCTCACTCTCTTTGTTCTCATTATGTTTCTTCGTTCTGTCTGCAGAGGAAAATAACTCAGGTGCAAAAAGAGCTATGTCGGCTCACCAACTCATCATTTATCAGAGGCTGCTCAGTTGGTTGGCTTCATAGACACAGCTATGATGACTCAGCAGCAGCAGTCTGGGCTGTTTCACTGGCAGCCGTTGGTTGTTGGGTGACACCATGCCCCCACTCTGAGGGAAGAGGCTGGGGGCATCTGTACACTCAACAGCAGTGTGTGTGTGCATGCTGCGTCTTGGCATGCTGTCATTCTGGCTGTCACCTCTGATCCCATAACCTCTGAACTGGCCCATGTAGCTACAGTAGAATGCTGCTGAGTGCCAGAGCTGAGCTAGGCTAACCCAGTGAAGAACTGTCACTAGGAGAAGTACAAAATAATACAACCCCTACTGGTCGTTAGTGGAAAGGCCATCGCTAATGATAATTGCTAACTTTCAAAGGCTAGGGTTATGTCCCAAATGGCATCCTATTCCCATTGCAGTGCACTAGTTCATATAGATCTGGTCAAATGTAGTGCACTATAAAGGGAATACGGTGCCATTTGGGACAGTGCCTGGTTCTGTTCTGACAGTCATCAGTGTGGGTTGCTGTGGTGAGTCAGAGATAGGACAGCTAATGATGGTTATCTTATCTGCTCTCTGTGGAAAGACTTTTCTTTGGCTCATTTGCACTGAGTATGAGAGAAAATATCAGGATTTCAAATAACACCTTTGGATAAGAGGATGTTTAAAAAGCATGTTTAAAGATGTTTAAAGATGATGTTTTTAAAAAAAAAAGTGTATCTTAAAAGAAAAAAAATTAAGACCCTTGCCTTGTTTGCACTATCAAACACACTTGTCTTTTCTTACTAGCACTGACTTTGGATATAGCTATATGTGGTTGTCTCACTAAGCTATCTTAAGATGAATGCACAAACTGTAAGTCACTCTGGATGAGAGCGTCTGCTAAATGACTAAAATGTCAAATGTAATTCCTCAAGTTAAGTTAAAACGATTGATGACAAGCTGATATTTTCCCAAGAGAATGTTTGACGTACATATCTGATGGTAAGCCGTTATGAGATGGCTTCTTGGTGAATGAGATGAGCTAGTTATTTGCTACAGTCTCCTACTGTATTATGCAGCACAATATATGTTATGCATGACCACATATCAATTAATGACTTAATGACTTGTATGCCTCAAACACACCAAATGTCCCCCCAACACCCATGCACATATACACTCTCACACACACGCACGCACTCACACACACACACACATTTTATATAATTCAACCAATACTGCATTTTGAAAGACAAAATAGAAATGCACTTCTTACTTTCAGTAATTAGACACATGGTTGTGTCCCAAATGGCACCCATCGTGCTCTAGTCAAAAGAAGTGCACTATGTAGGGAATAGGGTGCAATTTAGGATGCAGACTTATGTCAGATGCTGAGGTGTTGAGACTAAATTGTATGCCAAACAAAAACCATTGATTGCAAAGTTAAACAAACCATACAACTCTAAGCACAATAACTACTTTTAAAAATGTCCACTGAAAATGTTTCAAAAACTCATATACTCGAAGAACAGTGTAGATGTAATGTTTTGTAACAGAATGACTGTAAAATCTCCCTCGGTTTTTTATTTGACGAAGTTTTACAAAAACCCAAACAAGAACACATTTTGTTGGTACAGACCGGATCAAATCTGAACCAATCTTAGACGTCTATGTTTCACAAGTGTGGACACCGTAAAGCACAGTACAGCACAGAAGAGTAGAGTAGTGTAACGTTCAGTACAGTGCAGTTCACTACAGTACAGTACAATACAAGGCTGGTGTTATGGGCTGGCCTTAGGGGGCCTGGCCTACCCTACCATACCTCCTTGCCCGTCAAAATAAAATATTGAAATATTGATCATTTATTTGCCGAGACAAGTGGTGACAGAAAGATGAATCAATCTCAGTTAAAGCGTCCAAGCGAGCGTAACAGCGCCCCTCTGTCTCAGTATGTGTAGACCATGTATCCGATGCTGTATGGACCAACAGAGTATGGCTTGTCATACTATTTCTGTCCAGACAGCATCAGATATATGGGTTTCATATAGAGGGGCGCTGTTTCGCTCGGTCGGATGCTTTCTCTGGTGATATTGTTTCAGCAGAGAGGAAGAGCTCCCTCTCGCCAAAATCTGTCTAGTATAAGCCCAAAGCTTTTCTATGGGAATAATATGCAGACCTCAGTTGTCACCTGCCTTCCCGCCTTTGGGACAAAGACTCACATTTTTATCGCAGAGACATTAAAATCGCATCATTATATACAGATCTCTGGTTTCAGCCTCTTGCAAATCAGAAAGGAAAGTTGGCGGGTGCACAGTGCACTTTTAGGATGCTGGATTGCCCTAAAGTAAATGGATGTTTCCTCAAATTATATAATTACTACTGTCTAAATAAAATAATTCAAAATACACTACATAACCAAAAGTATGTGGACACCTGCTCGCCAAACATCTCATTCCAAAATCATGGGCATAAATATGGAGTTGGTCCCCCCTTTGCTGCTATAACAGCCTACACTCTTCTAGGAAGGCTTTCCACTAGATGTTGGAACATTGCTGCGGGGACTTGCTTCCATTCAGCCACACGAACATTAGTGAGGTCGGGCACTGATGTTGGGTGATTAGGCCTGGCTCGCAGTCGGCGTTCCAATTCATCCCAAAGGTGTTCGATGGGGTTTAGATCAGGGCTCTGTGCAGGCCAAGGGCACCGATCTCGACAAACCATTTCTGTGTGGACCTCGTTTTGTGCACGGGGGGCATTGTCATGCTGAAACAGGAAAGGGCCTTCCCAAACTGTTGCCACAAAGATGGAGGCACAGAATCGTCTAGAATGTCATTGTATGCTGTAGCGTTAAGTTTTCCCTTTACTGTAACTAAGGAGCCTAGCCTGAACCATGGGGCTCTGAACCATGAAAAACAGCCCCAGACCACTATTCCTCCTCCACCAAACCTGTTGGCACTAGGCATTCGGGCAGATAGTGTTCTCCTGGCATTCGCCAAACTCAGATTCGTCCTTCAGACTGCCAGATGGTGAAGCGTGATTTATCACTCCAGAGAAGGCAGTTCCACTGCTCCGGAGTCTAACGCTGGAGTTGTGTAACTCACCATGTACACCACAGATTTTTCTTCACCTTACGCAAGTCAACAAAAAATGTAAACATTTTTACGAAGTCTGTTTTCTTTTACATCCATTGCAAATGATAGTTCCTCAGTATTTGAAAAATCTTTCCAACACACCCGGCCTCGATAATCACCAAGCCTCGATGTGAAAGAGCAAAATATCATCATCTGATGATCCCATATATCTAGTGGAAACGTCATTAAAAAATATGCTCTCTGTCCCGAGCTCACTGGCACAGGAACTTTTTGAGGGCCCGGAATAGGCTAGTTGATATGATGTTGCAAGTTCGCTAGTGAGAGCTTCAGACCGTACCAAGTGATGATTTGATACAATGTTGCACTTCACTAGCAATATATCAAGTCAAGACAGATTGAGAGGGAGGCAGACAGGTGCAGTAGAGAGATAAATGTGATTGAAAGAACCAGAATTTTCATCAGGATATTTTCTATATTTTATTTGTCGTCTTTAGGCCTAGGTATTTTACTTAGTTGACAATGGAAGTTATAGGTCTACTGCTGCATCTATGCTCTCATTTCTTTAGCTGCCAATGGATCACAGTGTATCAGTGTGTCTATATGGCAGAGGCTAGTGCTCTTTTGCTATAGTTGATTTTACATTTTTTGATTTGTATCGTTTTACTTCAGATTTTTATGATTAACCATGTGACAATGATTTTGAGAAACTAAAACATTATTTTAGACTACTATTACAGCCATTTAAAAAAAATGTGAACTAGCTTGTCACTATACTCTACACTACATTTCTTTACTGTACTGTACTGTACTAAAATCTACTTTACTGTAGAGTACTGTACTGTACTGACATACGCTACTCTTCTTGTCTTAACTGTACTGTACTGTCATGTGTTGTCCAATCTTCTGCAACATAGACGTCAATGATTGTTTCAGATTTGGACTGGACAAATTTCAGCTACATTTCAATGTCCGGTTTCCGTTGGTGCTCAGTGGGTAAGGATGCTGGTAACAGTAAATGGAAAGAGAGTGGGCTCATGGGTAAGTGTCATTAAGAGCCGCGAGAGGTGACATTAACTGGAGAGAGGAGAGAGAGAGACATGGGGAGAGATAGGGAGGGGTTGTCCAAACTGTTTTTATAATTATCAACTGGACACAACAGTA
Organism: Salvelinus alpinus; assembly: GCF_045679555.1. NCBI lineage: Eukaryota > Metazoa > Chordata > Actinopteri > Salmoniformes > Salmonidae > Salvelinus > Salvelinus alpinus. The sequence continues at coordinate 37,725,441 of NC_092097.1, forward strand.
TGCCAGTAGGAGGACAGTAGGTGACCCAACTGTGGTTTGTGACTACTATCAATCTTCGTTTTAGCCAATTCAATTGCAGTCATTGTGTTACAGATTTTTCAGTCATCCTGTTTGTGATTTCATTTTAATCACTTAATAAATCATAAACAACATTGTATCAGTAAAAACATTATAACAAATGAGAGGTCTACCTTTACTTGTTACTTCTGTGAACTTTCATTATCCTCACTCCTCATGTGGGAGAGAAATGTTTAAATATCTTGAAGATGTGAAGGCTTTTGTAACTGAATGTCAAGACACTAGGCAAGATTTCTTAAATGTACAGAAGGAAAATGTTCAGCTAAATATAAATGTTGATTGTACTTGGCAAGGGTCTTAACTTCAACATTATTATGTTTTAAAGTATTTATATTACCTCTTAAGACTTTTTTCTGGTAGTTTTCTAAGACCCCTTTACATCTGATCAGAAATCAAATCTTTTGCCTATTACAAATTTTAGGATAGAAGGTGGTTCAAAATGTACATACGCATTCATTTAAAATATATGTGTATACTCTTAGCTTTCATTTGACACCAAATGTGATGTTCTCCTATGAACTTCACGGGGTGCTCATGGATCATTTTACATGGAAATGGCCATCAGGGTTGGGGACACAGGAGGCTACTGAGGGGAGAACGGCTCATAGTAATGTCTGGAACGGAGCCATTGGAATGGAATTAAACACATGAAACCCATGTGTTCTCTGTATTTGATACCATTCCACTAATTCCACTCTAGCCATTCCCACGAGCCCATCCTAGAGGGGTTGGGTTAAATGCGGAAGCCACATTTCAGTTGAATACATTCAGTTGGACAACTGACTAGGTATCCCCCTTTCCCTTTCCCAATTAAGGTGCCACTCCTGTGGTTGGGATGTAACGGATTATATGTAATCTGTTGTATGTAACGGATTACAATATATATTTTTACTGTAATCCGTTACTTTACCATCAAAAATGTTGTCATCAGATTACAGATACTTTTTAAAAAAACGTCCTCCCCCTTCCTGCTAGGATTACTTTGAACCTTTTACTGCAGTGGGCTAAATCAGGATCACACAGAGTGTTTCTTGGTAGTCTTAAACAAATCTACTTTGTAACAAAAGTATACATCTCACATGCAGTACATGGTTATGGGCTTAAGAAAAAACAAGGCACATGTACCATGTCAGATATAGAGTTGAAATGTGTTCAATTTTGACTGTGCTTCGCAATATTGAATGTTATATAAATCACAGAAGACTGAAATATAACAAAACCGTTCAACATTTAAACATAAGATTTGCAGCAGGTTTTTTAACAATGTTTATTAATTATGAAATGTTAAAATATGAAATAACATTCCACCCATTTTTTTATTTTTTATTTCACCTTTATTTAAACAGGTAGGCCAGTTGAGAACAAGTTCTCATTTACAACTGCGACCTGGCCAAGATAAAGCAAAGCAGTTCGACACAAACAACAACACAGAGTTACACATGGAATAAACAAACATACAGTCAATAACGCAATAGAAAGGTCTATATACAGTGAGTGCAAATGAGGTAAGATGAGGGAGGCAAGGCAATAAAATGGCCATAGTGGCGAAATAATTACAATTTAGCAATTAAACACTGGAGTGATAGATGTGCAGGAGATGAATGTGCAAGTAGAGATAACGGGGTGCAAAGGCAAAAAAAATAAAAAGAACAGTATGGGGATGAGGTAGTTGGATGGGCTATTTACAGATGAGGTATGTACAGGTGCAGTGATCTGTGAGCTGCTCTGACAGCTGGTGCTTAAAGTTAGTGAGGGAGGTAAGAGTCTCCAGCTTCAGAGATTTTTGCAGGTCGTTCTAGTCATTGGCAGCAGAGAACTGGAAGGAAAGGCGGCCAAAGTAGGAATTGGCTTTGGGGGTGACCAGTGAGATATACCTGCTGGAGCGCGTGCTACGGGTGGGTGATGCTATGGTGACCAGTGAACTGAGATAAGGCGGGGATTTACCTAGCAAAGACTTATAGATGACCTGGAGCCAGTGGGTTTGGTGACAAATATGAAGCGAGAGCCAGCCAACGAGAGTATATAGGTCGCAGTGGTGGGTTGTATATGGGGCTTTGGTGACAAAACGGATAGCACTGTGATAGACTGCATGCAATTTGCTGAGTAGAATGTTGGAGGCTATTTTGTAAATGACATCGTCAAAGTCAAGGATCGGCAGGATAGTCAGTTTTACGAGGGTATGTTTGGCAGCATGAGTGAAGGATGCTTTGTTGCGAAATAGGAAGCCAATTTTAGATTTAATTTTGGATTGGAGATGCTTAATGTGAGTCTGGAAGGATAGTTTACTATCTAAGCAGACACCTAAGTATTTGTAGTTGTCCACATATTCTAAGTCAGAACCGTCCAGAGTAGTGATGCTGAACGGGCGGGCAGGTGCGGACAGCGATCGGTTGAAGAGCATGCATTTAGTTTTATGAGCCATTAGGCCACTAGAGGGGGATTTGGTAATTTGACTGCAGGAAATGGCTACATTGAGAAAGGATGTTTGTGCAATTATATATGTATTTTTAAGCCTTTCTGTTTTCTCAATGACATTCAAATCAGCATTAAAAAAGGAGCAAGTTGGGCCTCCTGAGTGGCACAACTGTCTAAGGCACTGCATCGCTGTGCTAGAGGCGTCACTACAGACCCAGCAGCCGGCCGCGACCGGGAGACCTATGAGGTGGTGCACAATTGGCCCAGCGTCGTCCGGGTTACTTTCAAAGGGTTGTCCCGACTTGAAAGAATCTGAGCTAATTTCCTGCTATTCTACACATTTTGCCATGAGGATGAGAGAAAATGTTTCCTGTCATTCTAAATATTTCTTTGATAGGTTATGACATGTTGCAAATTTTTCTGTGCGTGTCCCAAATTTCAGCACTGAGTCAAACAGATCAAGAGACATAAACATGTGCCCATTATAGCGCCACCTTGTGGTTGATTGTATTGTTCTTGCATATGTTGAGTCTTGACAGTGTTTGCAACATATGTGCCAAATGTTGTTACAATACGAATATCCTTGACTGATTTATATGCACGCCCACATGAATCTTTATTGGTCAATATGTTGTTTTAGATACTAGTCTGGAAGATATTGCATTGAGAGACCTTTGTCCATAGATACCACATATCAAGTTTTGTGCAGATCGGTAATTTGGTGCAAGAAAAGTACCGTTTAAGTTTTTTTCACAAAATTCTAAATGGCGGCAAATCCATCAATACGGACCGTATGGGTCCCTGAGGCAAATTTGTTCTTTGTGAGGAGAGGGACCTATGCACCCAATGTCATGACTTTAGGTCAAACCAGTTGAGGGGCGTGACCTTTCAAGTTTGCATTTTCAATCTCTTGTTATAGCACCACCATCTGGCCAATCAGTATAATTTTGTAAATGTCATGACGCATCATGGATGGTCAGTCCTTGCATACATTGGATGGTCAGTCCTTGCTCTGTCTATTGTTCTGAGAATGAATACATTTCTCCAGGCCCATCCTTCAGCTATTTTTATTTTTTCACCAGGTAAATTGACTGGTAGCAGTCTCATTTACAGCAACATCCTGGGGAATAGTTAAAGGGGAGATGAATGAGCCAATTGGAAGCTGGGGATGATTAGCTGGTCATGATGGTATTCCCAATCTGGTATAGGGCCAGATTGGGAATTTAGCCCAGTAGGGTTAACACCCCTACTCTTACAATAAGTGCCATGGGATCTTTAGTGACCACAGAGATTTAGAATACCCGTTTAATGTCCCATCCAAAAGACAGCACCCTACATAGGGCAATGTTCCCAATCACTGCCCTGGGGATATTTGTTTTAGACCAGATGAAACAGTGACTCTTACTGGCCCTCCAAAACAATTTCCAGCAGCATCTGGTCTCACATGGTCACATGGTCTCACTGGTCTCACATCCAGGGACTGACCAGGACCAACCATGCTTAGCGTCAGAGGTAAGCCAGCAGTGGTATGCTGCTGGCTAAAAGGTGGGGTGCCCACTTTGTTATTGTTTCAACTGTGGATTTGCCCTTTAAACGGCTCCTAAGTGTCATCAACAGAAATGTAAACAATATAGTAAATGCTGCATATGGCATTAATTTTTCACAAATAAACAGCACTTTTTGGCAGTGCTCAAAGCATGCCATTCCATGAGAGCAGCATTTATTTTTCAACTCGAAGCAATGAACCCAATCCTCCATGACAACAATATTATAAACAACAGAATAGGCTAATTAGTCCTTAGTTTTGGGGTTATGCTCAGGTTAAACAATTTGGCTAATCTATACTTCCATAATTCCAAGTCCTATTCTTGAAGATAAGGGGTATTACATTAATTGGAATGCCTGGAAATCTGACGTACTTTGGTTTTTAATTTAAAGATATAACATGATCGTATTATTATCTTTAGTAGAAAGCAGTGGGTTAGAAGAAGCCTACATAACCAACCCATAAAGTGAAATGCAACATTCATGTATGGCCAGTTATGTAAACTCTAACATTGATTTATCCTGCAATAGATGTCATTCAAATGGTAATATTCATTTTTGTCTTCTTCTAATTCACAGGAGGCTGCTGAGGGGAGAACGGCTCATAATAATGGCTGGAACTGCGCAAATGGAATGGTATCAAACACATGGAAACCATGTGTTTGATGTATTTGATACCATTCCACTTATTCCACTGAAGTCATCAACTCGGGCATGTTTTCCCCAATTAAGGCACCACCATAATCCTGTGTTCTAATGCCTCTTAAGGGGATAGTAATCTAAAAGTAATCCGATTACGTTAATGAGTTTGGGTAATACAAAAGTTACATTACTGATTACAATTTTGGACAGGTAACTAGTAACTGTAATGGATTACATTTAGAAAGTAACCTATTCAACCGTGATGGCCATTTATCGTTTGTATGACACTATCACATACCTGGTTGAACCACAATCCCTGGAGAGAGGCCCTTAAAGATGATTTGTTAATATAGAAAATCCTCACAAGCACCACCTATAGTAATTCCAACCATCTTTTAAAGTTGGAGACATCATTATCATGCTGTTAATATAGTATCATACACATCAATAGTCCTCCTCCTCATCTCTGTTGTTTGGACAGGTTATAGCCTACTTGGCATCTCTGGATCAAATGTCATCCTATCCCTGGACAGCTGTTTTGCATCAGCCTGGGGCACAACAACACAAAACAAAACACAGTTGCTATTTATGATAGGCAAACAGCAGGTCACTTTAACCAAACAAGCCAGCCAGGAAGAAAACCAGAACATAGAATTGGCAGTTATCAAGAATGCTATTCAGGCTGCAGGCAGTTTAGTTTAGTACATGTCTTGCTTTTTTTCAGGCTCAAAGATGTCTTCCAAACATTGCCCTGGCAGCCAATATCTTCACCAGGAAATACTGTATATATTTAATGAATGATGAAGCCGGCCAGGAAACAAACCAGAACATATAATTGGCAGTTATAAAGGATACTCTTCAGGCTGCAGACAGAGTGATACAGACATCTAATATTATTAGTGTCATTTGACAGGGACCATGTCCAACAAATACCCACCAGATTAAAACATCACAACTGATTCACATGTTGGATATGACTATAACATCCCCCTGAGGGAACCATGGTCCACTTAAAATGCAAATCAACATGTTACTACTTTGTCATTTATATGATAGTAAGGTACTCAATTAAATGGTAACTTAAGCTAAGGTTTAGTTGTAGAAAAAAGTCCTGTTTGATCTGGTGTAATTGAGAGATATTACAGTGAGGTTCCAGTGATTAGGTTCATTACCTGTTCTAATGAATCCCACAGAGCATCAAAGAGGCTGAGCTGCTGCAGTGTGTGTGTGTGTGTGTGTTCCTCCATGCTGTTTTGCAAGGCTCATTAAGTGGATTTAACCTCAGCTTCTTCTGCTTGTTAACATGATCTTCAGGATGACTCAATTATAGGGCTTATAATAAGACCTGGCACAACATCCAAGACCTTGCACAACAACCTCCATCACAGAACAACTTATCTCATTAACATACTTTAATATCATACAGGAAGTCAACCACCAAGAATCCCAGGAATATTTGTTCCACTAACAGCTTAATAACACACAGCAAGTCAAGGCAACCACAGAGAAACAATGACCTGACACAACAACCTCACAGAAAACAACTAATCTAATTAACAGCAAACAGCAAATAAACCACCAAGAAACCAAGGAACTATATATGTCAACCGGATTGACAGAACAACCTCTATCATCAACCTTTGTTGTTAACGTTAGCAAGGTTGCAGTCATATAAATAGTCCTTTTATGTCACAGGTCATTTAAGCACCAGGCAACAACCAATCAGCAATTATGTTGTATCTACAGTGTACTCAACCGCTGTCATGAGACGAGTATGTCTCCAAACCTTTCTAAGGATGTTGCACAGCTCCCATCTTACCACGATTGACTTTCCCTCAACTTGATTAGAATTTTAACACTGACTGATCAATTGTAGTGATTCAAGACATTCAGTTTAACTGGAACTGAATTGTGTCAAATGAAGCTAATCTCATGAAACAGTGTATAATCAAGTATTCCAATATGCATCTTAAGGTCAACAGGTAGTTAAGTACATGTCTTGCTTTTTTCAGGCTCAAATATGTCTTCCAAACATTGCCCTGGCAGCCAATATCTTCACCAGGAAATACTGTATATATTTACTGAATGATGAAGCCGGCCAGGAAACAAACCAGAACATATAATTGGCAGTTATAAAGGATGCTCTTCAGGCTGCAGACAGAGTGATACAGACATCTAATATTATTAGTGTCATTTGACAGGGACCATGTCCAACAAATACCCACCAGATTAAAACATCACAACTGATTCACATGTTGGATATGACTATAACATCCCCCTGAGGAAACCATGGTGCCCTTAAAATGCAAATCAACATGTTACTACTTTGTCATTTATATGATAGTAAGGTACTCAATTAAACTATCATTTATGCAGTGGTTTATTTGTGGAGAAAATTCCTGTTTGATCTGGTGTAATTGAGAGATATTACAGTGAGGTTTCAGTGATTAGGTCACTGTTAGAAACTATGACCTGTTCTAATGAATCCCACAGAGCATCACAGAGACTGAGCTGCTGCAGGTTGTGTGTGTGGCGTGTGCTTTCCTCATCAGAACTCCCTGTAAGAGTTCCCCTCGGAGCTGTTGACTGCCCAGCATGCGTAGAGAGAGCTGTTCAGCTCAGAAAATCTCCTTTTGCGCTCTCTCTCTCTCATCTCCTTCTTTTGGGCTCTCTCTCTCTCATCTCCTTCTTTTGGGCTCTCTCTCTCTTTTTATTTATTTTATTTTACCTTTATTTAACTAGGCAAGTCAGTTAAGAACAAATTCTTATTTTCAATGACGGCCTAGGAACAGTGGGTTAACTGCCTGTTCAGGGGCAGAACGACAGATTTGTACCTTGTCAGCTCGGGGATTTGAACTTGCAACCTTTCGGTTACTAGTCCAACGCTCTAACCACTAGGCTACCCTGCCGCCCCTCTCATCTCCTTCTTTTGCTCTCTCTCTCATCTCCTTATTTTGCGCTTTCTCTCTCTCTCATCTCCTTCTTTTGCGCTCTCTCTCTCTCTCTCATCTCATTATTTTGCTCTCTCTCTCTCTCTCTCTCTCTCTCTCTCTCTCTCTCTCTCTCTCTCTCTCTCTCTCTCTCTCTCTCTCTCTCTCTCTCTCTCTCTCTCTCTCTCTCTCTCTCTCTCTCTCTCCCTTTGCTTTGATGACAGCTTTGCACACTCTTGGCATTCACTCAACCAGCTTTATGAGGTAGTCACCTCGATTGCATTTCAATTAACAGGTGTGCCTTGTTAAAAGTTCATTTGTGGAATTTCTTTTTCCCTTCTGGAATGAGTAGGTATGTCCAGAATGTTGACTGGTACTGTATATATATACTGTATACACACTGAGTATTCAAAACATTAAGGACACCTGCTCTCTCCATGACATAGACTGACCAGATTAATCCAGGTGAGAGCTATGATCACTTATTGATGTCACTTGTAAACAAAGGGAAGGAGACAGGTTAAATAAGGATTTTTAAGCCTTGATAGAATTGAGACATGGATTGTGTGTGTGGCATTCAGAGGGTGAATGGGTAAGACAAAATATTGAAGTGCCTTTGAACGGGGTATGGTACTGTAGTAGGTGTCAGGTGGACCAGTTCGTGTCAAGAACTGCAACGCTGCTGGGTTTTTCACACAGTTTTCCGTGTGTATTAAAAATGGTCCACCACCCAAAATACATCCTGTCAACTTGATACAACTGTGAGAAGCATTGGAGTCAACATGGGCCAGCATCTCTGTGGAACGCTTTCAACACCTTGTGGGAAAAAAACTGAAATACCTTATTTCCATAAGTATTCAGACCCTTTGCTATGAGACTCAAAATGTATCTCAGGTGCATCTTGTTTCCATTGATCACCCTTGAGATGTTTCTACAACTTGATTGGAGTCCACCTTTGGTAAATTCAATTGATTGGACATGATTTGGAAAGGCACACACCTGTCTATATAAGGTCCCATACTTGACAGTGCGTGTCAGAGCAAAAACCAAGCCATGAGGTCAAACGAATTGTCCGTAGAGCTCCGAGACAGAATTGTGTCGAGGCACAGATCTGGAGAAGGATACCAAAACATTTATGCAGCATTGAAGGTCACCAAGAACACAGTGGCCTCCATCATTCTTAAATGTATGACCAAGAACCCGATGGTCACTCTGACAGAGCTATAGAGTTCCTCTGTGGAGATGGGAGAACTTTCCATAAGGACAACCATCTCTGCAGCACTCCGCCAATCATTCCTTTATGGTAGAGTGGCCAGACGGAAGCCACAACTCAGTAAAAGCCCGCTTGGAATTTGCTAAAAGGCACCTAAAGACTCTCAGACAGTGAAAAACAAGATTATATGGTCTGATATAACCAAGATTGAACTCTTTGGCCTGAAGGACAAGCGTCACGTCTGAAGGAAACTTGGCACCATCTCTACGGTGAAGCACGGTGGTGGCAGCATCGTGATGTGGGGATGTTTTTCAGTGGCAGGGACTGGGAGACTAGTCAGGATCGAGGCAAAGATCGAGGCAAAGTACAGAGAGATCCTTGATAAAAACCTGGTCCAGAGCACTCAGGACCTCAGACTGAGAAGAAGGTTCACCTTCCAACAGGACAACAACCCTATGCACACAGCCAATGCAATGCAGGAGTGGCTTCAGGACAAGTCTCTGAATTTCCTTGAGTGGTCCAGCCAGAGCCCAGACTTGAACCCAATCGAACATCTCTGGATTGACCTGAAAATAGCTGTGCAGCGATGCTCCCCATCCAACCTGACAGAGCTTGAGAGGATCTGCAGAGAAGAATGAGAGAAACTTTCCAAATACCGGTGTGCCAAAATTAGCGTCATACAGTAGCGTCATACCCAAGAAGACTCAATGCTGTAATTGCTGCCAAAGGTGATTCAACAAAGTACTGATTAAAGGGTTTGAATACTTATGAAATGTAATATTTAGTTTTTTTATTTTTAATACATTTGCAAACATTTCTAAAAACCTGTTTATGCTTTGTCATTATGTGGTATTGTGTGTAGATTGATGAGGGGGGAATTTAATCAATTTTAGAATAAGGCTGTAACGTAACAAAATCTGGAAAAAGTCAAGGGGTCTGAATAATTTCTGAAGGCACTGTGTACTACACCTGGTGCAGAAAAATATTACAGAGTTGTTATTTTCCCTCTAAATGTTAGCCTATGTATGAAGTTAACCAAGGGTAAATGAAACCTTTATGGTTCACTGCTTCCAAGTGATGGTGACATTTTATTTAAAAAATTAAATACATTCAATCTTTTTTTCCTTAAACACAAACTTGTTCCAATTTTGCTTGGCTTCGCTCGTTCCTGTGGGCAAGTGCATTTCAAGGGTTTAGACCATTAGCAGGGAATGACAGCATGCTAATGAGGACAGATGCCACAGCTTCAGAAACGTTTAGAACATTATTACCATATGCAGCAATTTAGAATTAAATTCAGTCTTGGCTTCCTCCAATCACAAGAAACAGTTTTCTCCACAGTGGAAACAATGTTTTTACTGTACCACGAGTGTTCACTGTTTCATAGAGTGAATAAACATCTGAGAATATTTACTTACACAAACACACAAGCAATGAATGACATTGGGGAGATATAAAACACATTGAATTGTCTTTATAATTGTTTTGGGTTAGAATGCCTCATTATTTGTTCTGCATATCATCGTCCATTCCTTGACTATGGTTATTATCCATGCTAATGATCCAACCTAACTAAGGAGAAGAGGCAGTCTAACAGATGTCCTCAGAGACTAATTAGAGACTGTTTAAAAGGTGGAATCCCCACAAATAAAATGCAAATTTATTACTTAAAAATCATACAATGTGATTTTCTGGATTTTTGTTTTAGATTCCGTCTCTCACAGTTGAAGTGTACCTATGATACAAATTACAGACCTCTACATGCTTTGTAAGTAGGAAAACCTGCAAAATCGGCAGTGTATCAAATACTTGTTCTCCCCACTGTATATATGCTAAAAATATATATAAACGTAATATATAAACGCATGCATCAATTTCAACGTTTTTACTGAGTTACAGTTCATATAAGGTAATCAGTCAATTTAAATAAATTCCTTAGGCCCTAATCTATGGATTTCACGTGACTGGGCAGGGGCGCAGCTATGGGCGGGCCTGGCACTCAAAGGGTTTGGGCCTATGCCCTCCCAGGCCCACCCACAGCTGCACCCATAGCTGCGATAAGAGTCTAATAAATTTATTTCAACCAATGGGGAGCAAGGCCCAGCCAATCAGTATGAGTTTTTCCCAACAGATGGGATTTATTACAGACTCTTTGTTTATAAACTCAGCAAAAAAAGAAATGTCCTCTCACTGTCAACTGCATTTCATTTCAGCAAACTTAACATTTGTAAATATTTGTATGAACATAACAAGATTCAACAACTGAGACAAAAACTGAACAAGTTCCACAGAAGTGGAATAATGTGTCCCTGATCAAGGGGAGGGGGGTCAAAATCAAAAGTAACAGTCAGTATCTGGTGTGGCCACCAGCTGCATTAAGTACTGCAGTGCATCTCCTCCTCGTGGACTGCACCAGATTCACCAGTTCTTATTGTTAGATGTTACCTAACTCTTCCACCAAGGCACCTGCAAGTTCCTGGACATTTCTGGGGGGGAATGGCCCTAGCCCTCACCCTCTGATCCAACAGGTCCCAGACGTGCTCATTGGGATTGAGATCCGGGCTCTTCGCTGGCCATGGCAGAACACTGACATTCCTATCTTGCAGGAAATCACGCACAGAATGAGCAGTATGGCTGGTGGCATTGTCATGCTGCAGGAAGGGTACCACATGAGGGAGGAGGATGTCTTCCCTGTCACGCACAGCGTTGAGATTGCCTGCAATGACAACAAGCTCAGTCCGATGACACTGTGACACACTTCCCCAGACCATGACGGACCCTCCACCTCCAAACCGATCCCGCTCCAGAGTACAGGCCTCGGTGTAACGCTCATTCCTTCGACGATAAATGTGAATCCGACCATCATCCTTGGTGAGACAAAACTGTGACTCGTCAGTGAAGAGCACTTTTTGACAGTCCTGTCTGGTCCAGCGACGGTGGGTTTGTGCCCATAGGCCACATTGTTGCCGGTGATGTCTGGTGAGGACCTGCCTTACAACAGGCCTACAACCCTCAGTCCAGCCTCTCTCAGCCTATTGCGGACAGTCTGAGCACTGATGGAGCGATTGTGCGTTCCTGGTGTAACTCGGGCAGTTGTTGTTGCTGTCCTGTACCTGTACCGCAGGTGTGATGTTCGGCTGTACCGATCCTGTGCAGGTGTTGTTGCACGTGGTCTGCCACTGCGAGGATGATCAGCTGTCCGTCCTGTCTCCCTATAGCGCTGTCTTAGGCGTCTCACAGTACGGACATTGCAATTTACTGCCCTGGACACATCTGCAGTCCTCGTGCCTCCTTGTAGCATGCCTAAGGCATGTTCACACAGATGAGCATGGACCCTGGGTGTCTTTCTTTTGGTGTTTTTCAGAGTCAGTAGAAAGGCCTCTTTAGTGTCCTAAGTTTTCATAACTGTGACCTTAATTGCCAAACGTCTGTAAGCTGTTAGTGTATTAACGACCGTTCCACAGGTGCATGTTCATTAAATGTTTATGGTTCATTGAACAAGCATGGGAAACAGTGTCTAAACCCTTTACAATGAAGATTTGTGAAGTTATTTGGATTTTTACGAATTATCTTTGAAAGACAGGGTCCTGAAAAAAGGCTGTTTCTATCTTTGCTGAGTTCATATATAATATACAAATATATATACAGTTGAAGTTGGAAGTTTACATACACTTAGGTTGGAGTCATTAAAACTCGTTTTCAACCACTCCACAAATTTCTTGTTAACAATCTAGTTTTGGCAATTTGGTTAGGACATCTACTTTGTGCATGACACAAGTAATTTTTACAACAATTGTTGACAGATTATTTCACTTAAAATTCACTGTATCACAATTCCAGTGGGTCAGAAGTTTACATACACTAAGTTGACTGTGCCTTTAAACAGCTTGGAAAATTCCAGAAAATTATGTCATGGCTATAGAAGCTTCTAATTGACATCATTTGAGTCAATTGGAGGTGTACCTGTGGATGTATTTCAAGGCCTACCTTCAAACTCAGTGTCGCTTTGTTTGACATCATGGGAAAATCAAAAGAAATCAGCCAAGACCTCAGAAAAAAAATTGTAAACCTCCACACGTCTGGTTCATCCTTGGGAGCATTTTCCAAAGATTTAATCCCAGTAAAAATTCCCTGTTTTAGGTCAGATAGGATCACCACTTTACCACTTTATCACCACTTTACAAATGTTTGACCACAGTTAACCAATTTAAAGGCAATGCTACCAAATACTAATTGAGTGTATGTAAACTTCTGACACTCTGGGAGTGTGATGAAAGAAATAAAAGCTGAAATAAATAATTCTCTCTACTATTATTCTGACATTTCACATTCTTAAAATAAAGTGGTGATCTTAACTGACCTAAAACAGGGAATTTTTACTGGGATTAAATCTCAGGAATGACCTCCCTACAACGCCTGGGCATGCTCCTGATGAGGTGGCGGATGGTCTCCTGAGGGATCTCCTCCCAGACCTGGACTAAAGCATCCGCCAACTCCTGGACAGTCTGTGGTGCAACGTGGCGTTGGTGGATGGAGCGAGACATGATGTCCCAGATGTGCTCAATTGGATTCAGGTCTGGGGAACGGGCAGGCCAGACCATAGCATCAATGCCTTCCTCTTGCAGGAACTGCTGACACACTCCAGCCACATGAGGTCTAGCATTGTCTTGCATTAGGAGGAACCCAGGGCCAACCGCACCAGCATATGGTCTCACAAGGGGTCTGAGGATCTCATCTCGGTACCTAATGGCAGTCAGGCTACCTCTGGCGAGCACATGGAGGGCTGTGCGGCCCCTCAAAGAAATGCCACCCCACACCATGACTGACCCACCGCCAAACCGGTCATGCTGGAGGATGTTGCAGGTAGCAGAACGTTCTCCACGGCGTCTCCAGACTCTGTCACATGTGCTCATGTGCTCAGTGTGAACCTGCTTTCATCTGTGAAGTGCACAGGGCGCCAGTGGAGAATTTGCCAATCTTGGTGTTCTCTGGCAAATGCCAAACGTCCTGCACGGTGTTGGGCTGTAAGCACAACCCCCACCTGTGGACGTCGGGCCCTCATACCACCCTCATGGAGTCTGTTTCTTACCGTTTGAGCAGACACATGCACATTTGTGGCCTGCTGGAGGTCATTTTGCAGGGCTCTGGCAGTGCTCCTCCTTGCACAAAGGCGGAGGTAGCAGTCCTGCTGCTGGGTTGTTGCCCTCCTACGGCCTCCTCCACGTCTCCTGATGTAATGGCCTGTCTCCTGGTAGCGCCTCCATGCTCTGGACACTACGCTGACAGACACAGCAAACCTTCTTGCCACAGCTCGCATTGATGTGCCATCCTGGATGAGCTGCACTACCTGAGCCACTTGTGTGGGTTGTAGACTCCGTCTCATGCTACCACTAGAGGGAAAGCACCGCCAGCATTCAAAAGTGACCAAAACATCAGCCAGGAAGCATAGGAACTGAGAAGTGGTCTGTGGTCACCACCTGCAGAACCACTCCTTTATTGGGGGTGTCTTGTTAATTGCCTATAATTTCCACCTTTTGTCTATTCCATTTGCACAACAGCATGTGACATTTATTGTCAATCAGTGTTGCTTCCTAAGTGGACAGTTTGATTTCACAGAAGTGTGATTGACTTGGAGTTACATTGTGTTGTTTAAGTGTTCCCTTTATTTTTTTGAGCAGTGTATATACATATATGTATCTACATACATATATATATATATATATATATATATATATGTATGTAGATAGATATATGTATATATATATATATATATATATGTATGTAGATAGATATATGTATATATATATGTAGATGATATATGTATGCATAAACTTCGACTCCGCCAATCTCTCCGTGTGCCCCCCCCCCCCAAGACCTTTTTTTGGAGCTGCCTCTCGGGCTTCCGTGACCGGGTCTTGTCCCCTGCCATTCTCTCCTCCCCGGTCCAGCTCGTCCTCCAGGTTGGCGCACACTGCTTGGTGGTGGGTAGTTCTGTCACGGCCGTCAAAGGAAGTGGGCCAAAGTGCAGCGTGGTGAGCGTACATTATCCTTTATTTTGTAATGACGCCAACAAAACAATAAACAAAATACACAACCGTGAAGCTTACGAGGGCATAGTGCCACAAACACAAGTCAACTACCCACAACGAAAGGAGGGATAAAGGGATACCTAAGTATGGTTCCCAATCAGAGACAACGATAGACAGCTGTCCCTGATTGAGAACCATACCCGGCCAAAACATAGAAACACAAAATCATAGAAAACAAAAACATAGAATGCACACCCCAAATCACACCCTGACCAAACCAAATAGAGACATTAAAAGGCTCTCTAAGGTCAGGGCGTGACAGCTGCAGTCATGGAATGTCACGCTTTGAGCACTGAAAAGTGCTATTTCAATGTGAAAATTGTATGCCATATGCTGCATTTGCTGTAGGCCTATTGTTGACCTTTTTGTTGGTGACACTTTGATATCGTCATAATATGCAGCTGTTTAAAGGGCAAATCTACAGATGAAACAATAACAAAACAACCTCTGTTTTGGTAAAAAACTGAGGTATGGGCCTGGAGAAATGTAACCACTCTCAGATTAATAGACAGAGCTATAGATGCAAGGACTGACCATCCATGATATCAAAATTATTGTTTTAACCATGTTATGAGGCTATACAGTGTTTGTTTACATTTACAATGTTGACAAACATTGGAGAAAAACAAGCTTGTATTTTGGTTTCTCATGGAGTGTGACAGTTGAACTAAGCTCATGAGCCATTTATAAGTTATATTCTTCAAGAACCAATGGATTTATGCAGTACCAGTCAAACGTTTGGACACACCTACTCATTCAATGTTTTTTCTTAATTTCTTACTATTTTCTACATTGTAGAATAATAGTGAAGACATCAAAACTATGAAATAACACATATGGATCATGTAGTAACCAAAGCAGTGTTAAACAAATGCTGTTCCCACATATGCTGAGCACTTGTTGACTGTTTTTCCTTCACTATGCAGTCCAACTCATTCCAAACCATCTCAATTGGGTTGAGGTCGGGTGATTGTGGAGGCCAGGTCATCTGATGCAGCACTCCATCACTCTCCTTGGTCAAATAGCCCTTACACAGCCTGGAGGTTTGTTTTGGGTCATTGCCCTATTGAAAAACAAATGATCGTCCCACGAAGGGATGGCGTATCGCTGCAGAATGCTGTGGTAGCCATGCTGGTTAAGTATGCCTTGAATTATAAATAAATAACAGACAGTGTCACAAGCAAAGCACCCCACACCATCATACCTCCTCCATGCTTCACGGTGGGAATTACACATGCAGAGATCATCCGTTCACCTACTCTGCATCTCACAAAGACACGGCGGTTGGAACCAAAAATCTCAAATTTGGACTCATCAGACCAAAGGACAGATTTCCACCAGTCTGATGTCCATTGCTCATGTTTCTTGGCCCAAGCAAGTCTCTTCTTCTTATTGGTGTCCTTTAATAGTGGTTTCTTTGCAGAAATTCGACCATGAAGGCCTGATTCATGTCTCCTCTGAACAGCTAATATTGAGATGTGTCTGTTACTTGAACTCTGTGAAGCATTTATTTGGGCTGCAATTTCTGAGGCTGATAACTCTAATGAACTTATCCTCTGCAGCAGAGGTAACTCTGGGTCTTCCTTTCCTGTGTTTTTCTTTTCTTTTCACTTCACCAATTTGGAGTATTTTGTGAATGTCCTTTACACGAAATCCAAATAAAAATCCATTTAAATTACAGGTTGTAATGCAACAAAATAGGAAAAATGCCAAAAGGGATGAATACTTTTGCTAGGCATTGTACGTTACTGAGTTTGGGTAATCGACAAGTTACGTTACTGATTACTATTTTGGACAGGTAACTAGTAACTGTAACGGATTACATTTAGAAAGTAACCTACCCAACCCTGCCCTTTGACATTCAAGACCTGTCTCTCCATTTACTGACCAACCTGTCTACACTCTCCCACCAATCATCTCCCATCGTCCCTGTGCAACAACCTGCCTACCTGTCAAAACATTTTTGTAATTCATGTCCCAGAAAATAAATAGGGTCTCTGTAATCCCTGAATTGACTTTCCATTCATCAAAGTGAATAGGATTACAGGGCCCTCTCAGGCTTTCCATATTCTGTATCCCCTGGAAGAGGAATGCACAGGCATGTTGACAGGGATGCCACACTTAAAGCCTGTTATTTCATTAGAGCTACGCTATAGATCACTTCTCAACGACAGCTCTGGGACTATGTGGTCCACCTCCTTGTGGCCTCTACTAGTCCCCCACACTCTAGAACATATCTCTCTCTGTTTTTCTCTTGTTCTCTCTCTCTTCCTCTCTCTACATCCCTCTCTCTCCCTTTCTCTCACTACATCCCTTTCTCTCCCATTCTTTCTCTACGTCCCTCTGTTCTTTTCATCCCTCTCTCTCTCATTCTCTCTCCCTTTCTCCCTCTGGCTCCTCCACACCCTTTTGAAAGGAGACCCATAACCACCAGTCCCAAACAACCATGTTGTCCACATTAGAGGAATTAGCTTTCAGTTAAATGTTGGCACTTTGGTCAAATAACTTGGGCTAATTGAGAAGGATGATGTTATCTGACATGCCAATTTCACGCTGGAGCACCTCAGAGAGCTATCTGTCTCCATCAGGGGGATCATTGGATTGCATTCTAGCACCATTGTTTGATCTGTAAGAAACCAATAAATAATTAATTATGTGATCTTTACAGTATGTCCACACAAAAGCCAAAGAAAGGCACCTTCACTGTGCTGTATAGGAATACTTAGTTTTACCTTTGATGTTGCTACTTGTGCAGACAGGGACATGTACTGTACGCATGCTCAAATGTTTAGTTTGTTTTCTTGTTTGTTTGTTCATGATTTATGGTTTACACTGATTTGACACAATTAACAGCATTTCTGTCATACAACTACACCTCCGTGTATGTACAGAACCATAAATCAATGTCCAGTCTGTGGGAAATGTACTATCCTTGTACCATGACCTCATTCCCTCCCTCAGTATCTCTCTTATTGTAAAGCAACATGACAAACAATCTATTTTGCATACTTTATGTGTGTGGGGTTTATTTTATTTTTCCTCTGAGAGATACAAACATTACACCAAAAGATACCAGTACATGGCACAAGTAAGTTTATTTTCGCTGACCCTTTAAAACGTCTACAGGATCAGTGGGTCCCCCGCGGGACGTTTGAGCTAACGCAGGCTAATGTGATTAGCATGAGGTTGTAAGTAACAAGAACATTTTCCAGGACATAGACATACCTGATATTGGCAGAAAGCTTAAATTGTTAATCTAACTGCACTGTCCAATTTACAGTAGCTATTACTGTGAAATAATACCATACTATTGTTTGAGGAGAGTGCAAAGTTATGAACTTGAAAATGTATTACTAAACCAATTAGGCACATTTAGGCAGTCTTAATACAACATTTTGAACAGAAATACAATGGTTCATTGGATCAGTCTAAACCTTTGCACATACACAGCTGCCGTTTAGTGGCCAAAATCTAAATTGTGCCTGGGCTGGGATAATACATTATCAATCAATCAAATTTATTTATAAAGCCCTTTTTACATCAGCCTATGTCACAAAGTGCTGTACAGAAACCCAGCCTAAAACCCCAAACAGCAAGCAATGTAGATGTAGAAGCCTTTCTCTTGCATTTCGCAGATGGTACAATTTAAAAAAAAGATCTAATGTGTTATATTCTCCTACATTAATTTAATATTTCCACAAACTTCAGTGTTTCCTTTCAAATGGTATCAAGAATATGCATATCCTTGCTTCATGGCCTGAGCTACAGGCAGTTAGATTTTGGTACATCAGTTTAGGTGAAAATTGAAAAAAAGGGGCAGATCATTAAGATGTGCCATCATTATGCCAATCTCTGAGCTTTGATGTGAGGGAGAAAGCGTGTGTGTGGACATAACATTTCTACAAAAACACTATTCTGAATTCTGAAGATGAATGTTCAAGAGTTAATGAGCCTTGGAATGTTCCCTGTCCTGTTTACATAATGGACTGCCAACATAATACAAAAGCACATTAGTATATATCAAATATACACAACCAGAAAATCTACCACATTAAGTTACAGAGAGAAGAGACTCTGACCAAATGTGGAAGATTATCAAGAATTTACCTGGCCATGCCATGAACTCTACATATATACGCACGCGAGGTCCTCTGTTGGCACATCACTTGAGCTCGGCAAGTAAAAAGTAAAAGGATGAGATTGTAAGCACAGATGAATGTAAAGCTTTACTTCTCTCTCTCTCTCTCTCTCTCTCTCTCTCTCTCTCTCTCTCTCTCTCTCTCTCTCTCTCTCTCTCTCTCTCTCTCTCTCTCTCTCTCTCTCAATTTAAGGGCTTTATTGGCATGGGAAACACATGTTTACATTACCTAAGCAAGTGAAATAGATAATAAACAAAAGTGATATAAACAATAAGTTCCAAAAGAATAAAGAGATTTCAAATGTCATATGTGCAAATAGTTAAAGTACAAAAGGGAAAATAAATAAACATAAACATGGGTTGTATTTACGATGGTGTTTGTTCTTCACTGGTTGCCCTTTTCTTGTGGCAACAGGTCACACATCTTTCTGCTGTGATGGCACACTGTGGTATTTCATCCAATAGACATGGGAGTTTATCTCTCTCTCTCTCTCTGTCTCCATCCCACTCTGTCTCTTCCTCTCGCCCACTCTCTCTATCAAATGTTACATTACAAAACCACTTATGGTATTGGGGGGGCTAGCTGTAAAACAGGCAGGATTTAAAAAATATATTTTATTTCAAGCTATTATATTCACAGACCATCAGCCATACAGGGATATCAGCCCACAGTGTAGTGCAGGACTCATAATCCTGACCGCATCTGAATGGGGTCCCATAGTAACCAGTAATTACATGTTAATGCAACACAAACATTCTGAGTCATCCTTATTCAAATGGAAATAAACCATTTTTCCATCAAGTGCATTGAGTAGGTAATAAAGAGCTGCACATGATGACCCTTTCAATACGAAAGCTTTTCTGTATGATGTTGGCTCGCAATGCGAGTGTTTCATTAATTAATTGGGCATTAATTAAAAGACAACAAAGATGTTCACATTGTCTCCCTCATCTTGTAGACCAGGGGTTCCCAAACGTTTTAACTCGTGGGCCCCCCTTCCAGCATTGGGGAACATCCCGTGCCCCCCACCCCTTGCGCACAAGCATAAGCAACGTCTATTTCTATGGGCACAAGCGCTGTTCATGACACAAACTGTTCACACCCCTCTTGTTGGTGGAAAACATTTAGCAGGTTTTAAAGCAACATTTCTTGCAATTCTATACCTTTTGCCTTGTCTACTGTGTATTCATGTGATAATTGAGAGACAACTATATCTATGGGCTAAAAAAACTAAGTAAAAAACGTAATAGCTCTCTAGGGTATGCAATGACTAACATGACAAAGGAACTGATGATGGACCACCCAATTTTGAAATTGCACCTTGTGCATTCTACTATTGCAACTTTCAAGAGTAAGTTTAAAGCCAGACATTTATTTTTTACTTATTTTCTTGGGGAGGGGGTGGGGGAGGACCACTGTTGTAGACACATTGAAAGCTATTGTGGAGGGGAACTAGCTAACTACACAATCAAATGTTGACTCCAACCTCAAAGCCTCCATCCTCCTTTCCAGTATTACTGCCCAAATAGTGGCTGAAGATTTGGATATTGAAAGATGGTTTGGTATTGGTATAACTGTGCTCTGTTGTTTGTTGTGGAAACAGAATCTGTATACAATGCATCACATGTCTTACCACTTAGACACCCCATCTGACAAGGTCCCTGACTGGCAAACGAGACAACAAACAAAATAAGTAAACAGACATCAGCAAGCTAATGTGAGCTATTCTCTCTCTCCCTCTCCCTCTCTCTATCCCACCCTTTCTCTCTCCCTCTTGCCACCTCTCCCCCCCCTCTCTTCTCTTTCTCTTTCTCTCTCCCACTCTCTCTCTCAAAAAGGTCTAAAATCAGATCAGATTTCTACACACAGATATTGGCAGTATCATTAACTTTGTTAACTTCACCGGCATGCGGCTTCTTGACAATAAAAATGAAAGACCTTTCATAAGTTAAGATAAACCTGAGATCCAATTAAAGCGTGCCCATAAATCACGACTATCACACAGTGTCAGACCATGGAGCACGCAGAGCAGGCAAAGGCATTAGTGTCAGAAAATCAAATTAGATTAATCTGGGGTCTAAAGAGACAGAGAGAAAGAGAGAGAGACAGACAGACAGTGAGAGTGAAACAGAGAGACAACCCCACAGATCTGAGGGAAGATCAGATTCAGAGAAGCATCCACAACCAAATCAAACAGAGACATGTTTTTATTTATAAATTATCATGTTAAAAAAATCTCCACCTATTGGTAATGAAGTCTTAATTTCCAGGAACTAGAGGTTCATATTCCAGTAGCTAGAGGTTCAATGGTAGCAGATAATATGCAGAGTGTCTATTTTGTATTGCTCAGATATCTTCACCTATTGGTCATGGAGTCTCAGCTCTGTCCGTGGTACTGAACTGACGGTTTATATATATATATTTTTCATGATGCTGAATGGTCTATGGGACTGAATTTGATGCCTGACACGTGGGTGCTGTCCATGAACATTGTCACACTCTTCAAACTGAATGACCTATGTATCAAGAGACTTGCCTCCAGTTGTCTACTGAGCACATACTGCATGACACCATTGTACTATGCATGTTTTATTCCTACTTGTTCTGTGCTGACAGTGAAGCATTTTAATATCATTTACTTGTTTCTGGAAGGAGGTTTTGCATGTCTTTGCCCTCACTTGCATTGAATTACTAACCATGGTTATGGCTGTACTGTATATTTGCATAAATGTCCATTTTACATTTCAATGTCAAGGGCATTTAAACATGTGGCTGTGCATATGAAACATCCCGGCAAACAGGAGACATCCTAAGGACATTCAGTGACACTCCCATTAGATCCCGTAGGGGTTTTGGCTCAACATTGTCCTATTGACCTTCTGAGAACGTTCTAAGAATGTTGCGTGATGGTCCCAAGGGAATATTCTCTGGAGGGCCTTTGTCTTGTTCCTAGGATGTCACTGAGGACCATGTCAGGAACCTTTTAGGACATTCTCAGGACTTTCATCTTACTAGTCCTTAGCGTGATGGTCACAAGGGAATAAATAGCCTAATCTTCATGACTAATGTTCAAACTTTGACGTCATGAGTATCCAGGTTCTAGTCTAATGCTTCTAAAAATGTTAAGCATAACCGTGTTGAAGGAGCTCTCAACCAGCCTTACACTTCACAGATTAGGGTGTTTTTTCTGTTGGTGTAACCTCAAATTTAGTTTCCATGCAAATCTTTTACCACACTGCTCACAGGCACTGCTCTTTTACATGTGTGCTGCCTTTGCAGAAGGTTAGAAAGGTGTATGCATGTTAATTTAGAATTCTCAACTACACGCTTAGTAAAGAAGGTGCTATCTAGAACCTGAAAGGGTTATTCTTCTGTCCCCATATGTCACGATCGTTGTTGGAAGCATAATCGGACCAAAGCGCAGCGTGATCTGGGTTCCACATATTTATTTAATGAAACAATAAAGAATAAGCGAAACGTGACGTTCAGGAGTGCTCACAGGCAACAACACAAAAACAAGATCCCACAAAACACAGTGGGGAAATGGCTGCGTAAATATGATCCCCAATCAGACACAACGATAAACAGCTACCACTGATTGGAAACCATACCAGGCCAACATAGAAATAAACACACTAGATCACCCACCCTAGTCACACCCCGACCTAACCAAAAATAGAGAATAAAAAGCTCTCTATGGTCAGGGCGTGACACCATATGAGAACCCTTTCGACAGAGGGTTCTACATGGAACCCAAAAAGGTTCTACCTGCAATTAAAAAGGGTTCCAGCTGGAACCAAAAAGGGTTATCCTATGGGGACAGCCGAAGAACCCTTTTGGAACCCTTTTTTCTAAGAGTGTAGTGTACAAGGAAAAGTAAACGGCATACAAACACACTTTAGTCAACCAAAATGCATATACAATATTGTTTGTATTATCAAAAGAAACATTGATTGGCCTACAGTGGCTCAATGTTCCGAATTTGTATGTGGACATGCATGACATTTGCAAGAAAAATGCACACAAAGTACCACAAACATGCTATAAGAACATCATCAATGAATCCAAAAAATGATGTGTTTTAGCATAGGGTAAAAAGGAAATGCGGAAAAGTTATGTTTTGCACCTAGGTGAAATAAATATGTCTGCCATTGCACTGCAATGCTCCAAGCAGATACTGTGGAGGGGGTGGCTAGTGTTAGTGGCTAGTGTTAGTCTCTATGTTGTTGAGTTTCTTGAGGATCTGCTTATCTAGAATGCTCTCTAGATTGTCCTGGTGGGTGCCGGTGGTAGATTCAGCCTTCTTTATGATTTTGTTCAGCCTGTTGACATCGTCTCTTTCTTCAGCAACAATAACTTCTCCATGACTCAAGTTAAAACAATGTAGCTAGTTGATGAACAAACATAATGTTGTTTTCAACTGCAGCAACTCCTCTCCTTCCACAACCCTCACACTGTATTAGCTACTGTATACACAGCAGTATACTATGCATAGTCAGTGAATACCTGTGTCTCACCTTTTGTCTTGGCATGATGTTTTCCTTGATATAGAAGAGGTGGGAATAAAATGGTAAATCTTTTTATCTCATTTTGTCAAACAAACAGGGAAATAATGCATTGTAATGCAATGCATTGCGCCTCACGGCATAACACGGTGCCTGCCCGGTCCCTCTCTCTCCACGGTAAGCACGGGGAGTTGGCGCAGGTCTCCTACCTGACTTCGCCACACTCCCCGTGATCCCCCTCCCAATACATTTTTGGGGCTGCCTCTCGGGCTTCCAGCCGCGCTGCCGTGCTGCCTCCTCATACCGCCGCCTCTCCTCTTTCGCTGCCTCCAGCTCAGCCTTGGGGCGGCGATATTCTCCAGCCTGTGCCCAGGGTCCTTCTCCGTCCAGAATCTCCTCCCAAGTCCAGGAGTCCTGCGATCGCTGCTGCTGCCCGTTACCACGCTGCTTGGTCCTTTGTTGGTGGGTGTTTCTGTAACGGCTGTCTCCTCTCTGACGAGGAGGAGTAGTAAGGATCGGACGACCAATGCGCAGCGTGGTACGTGTTCATGCTCTTTCTTAAAACAATCGAACACTCAAACAAAACAATAAACAACACGTGAAATAACTAACCGAAACAGTTCCGTGTGGAACACACAGACACAGAAAATAAACACCCACGAAACACAGGTGGAAAAAGGCTACCTAAGTATGATTCTCAATCAGAGACAACTAACGACACCTGCCTCTGATTGAGAATCATACCAGGCCAAACGCAAAAACCAACATAGAAAAACGAACATAGATAACCCACCCAACTCACGCCCTGACCATACTAAAACAAAGAAATAACAAAATAACTAAGGTCTGTAACGGCAGTCCTCCTCCTCTTCATCTGAAGAGGAGGAGTATTGAGGGAACCAAGGCGCAGCGTAGTGAAATGACATACTTTATTAACGAAAACACGAACTTGACTAAACTAACAAAACAATAAACGGTGTAGACAAACCTAGACGACGAACTTACATAAAACAAGAAGAACGCACGAATAGGAAACACAGGCTACACAAAACGAACAAACCGTAAACAGTCCCGCGTGGTGTACAGACACAGACACGGAAGACAATCACCCACAACGAACACTGTGACAACGCCTACCTAAATATGACTCTTAATTAGAGGAACGCCAAACACCTGCCTCTAATTAAGAGCCATACCAGGCAACCCAAAAACCAACACAGAAACAGAAAACATAGAATGCCCACCCAACCTCACGTCCTGACCAACTAACACACATAAACTAACAGAAATAGGTCAGGAACGTGACATAACCCCCCCCATAAGGTGCGAACTCCGGGCGCACCAGCACAAAGTCTAGGGGAGGGTCTGGGTGGGCATCTAACCACGGTGGTGGCTCAGGCTCCGGGCGAGGTCCCCACCCCACCATAATCCATCCTAGCCTCCATCTCCCCCTAAGAATGTCCACCCTCCTTTTACCCCCACAAAATCTTCTTAGTAACATCACATATAGGGACAGCACCGGGACAGAGAGATTGATCAAGACAGAGGGATAGCACCAGACAGAGGGATAGATAAGAATAAAGAGGTAGATCAAGATAGAGAGGGAGATCATGATAGAGGGGCAACTCCGGACTGAAAGGCAGCTCCGGACAGAGAGACAGCTCTGGACTGAGGGGCAGTTCTGGGTATATAGCCTTTTCTGGCTGAAGGGCAGCTCATGGCTGACTGACGAATCTGGACGCTCATGGCAGGCTGACGGCTCTCGACGCTCATGGCTGGCTGACGGCTCTCGACGCTCATGGCTGGCTGACGGCTCTCGACGCTCATGGCTGGCTGACGGCTCTCGACGCTCATGGCTGGCTGACGGCTCTCGACGCTCATGGCTGGCTGACGGCTCTCGACGCTCATGGCTGGCTGACGGCTCTCGACGCTCATGGCAGGCTGACGGCTCTCGACGCTCATGGCAGGCTGACGGCTCTCGACGCTCATGGCAGGCTGACGGCTCTCGACGCTCATGGCAGGCTGACGGCTCTCGACGCTCATGGCAGGCTGACGGCTCTCGACGCTCATGGCAGGCTGACGGCTCTCGACGCTCATGGCAGGCTGACGGCTCTCGACGCTCATGGCAGGCTGACGGCTCTCGACGCTCATGGCTCTTTGACGGCTCTGGCAGATCCTGTCTGGTTGGCGGCTCTGGCAGATCCTGTCTGGTTGGCGGCTCTGGCAGATCCTGTCTGGTTGGCGGCTCTGGCAGATCCTGTCTGGTTGGCGGCTCTGGCAGATCCTGTCTGGCGGGCGGCTCTAGCGGCTCCTGTCTGGCGTGCGGCTCTAGCGGCTCCTGTCTGGCAGACGGCTCTGTAGGCTCATGGCAGACGGGCGGCTTAGCAGGCTCATGGCAGACGGGCGGCTTTGCAGGCTCATTGCAGACGGATGGCTCAGACGGCGCTGGGGAGACGGATGGCTCAGATGGCGCTGGGGAGACGGATGGCTCAGATGGCGCTGGGGAGACGGATGGCTCAGATGGCGCTGGTGAGACGGATGGCTCTGGCCGGATACGGCGCACTGTAGACCTGGTGCGTGGTGCCGGAACTGGAGGCACCGGGCTAAGGATAAGCACCTTCCTACTAGTGCGGGGAGCAGGGACAGGGCACACTGGACTCTCAAAGCCCACTCTATACCTGGTGCGTGGTACCGGCACTGGTGACACCGGGCTGAGGGCAAGCACATCAGGATTAGTAGGGGGAGAAGAAACAGTGTGTACAGGGCTCTGGAGACGCACAGGAGGCTTAGTGCGTGGTGCCGGAACTGGAGGCACCGAACTGGATACACGCACTACAGGGAGAGTGCGTAGAGGAGGAACAGGGCTCAGGAGACGCACTGGTAGCCTAGTGCGTAGTGTAGGCACTGTAGGTACTAGGCTGGGGCGGGGAGGTGGCGCCGGAAATACCGGACCGTGGAGGCGTACTGGCACTCTTGAGCATTGAGCCTGCCCAACCTTACCTGGTTGAATACTCCCGGTTGCCCGACCAGTGCGGGGAGGTGGAATAACCCGCACCGGGCTATGTAGGCGAACCGGGGAAACCATGCGTAAGGCAGGTGCCATGTATGCCGGCCCGAGGAGACACACTGGAGACCAGACGCGTTGAGCCGGCCTCATGACACCTGGCTCAATACCCAATCTAGCCCTCCCAGTGCGGGGAGGTGGAATAACCCGCACTGGGCTATGCACTCGTACAGGAGACACCGTGCGCTCTACTGCGTAACACGGCGCCTGCCCGTACTCCCGCTCTCCACGGTAAGCCTGGGAAGTGGGCGCAGGTCTCCTACCTGCCCTTGGCCCACTACCTTCTAGCCCCCCCCCAAGAAATTTTTGGGAATTACTTACGGGCTTTTTGGGCTTCCGTGCCAGACGCGTTCCCTCATAGCTCCGGTTCCTCTCTCCGGTAGCCTCTGCTCTTCTCAGTGCCTCCAGCTGTTCCCATGGGAGGCGATCCCTACCAGCCAGGATCTCCTCCCAAGTGTAGCAACCCTTTCCGTCCAATATATCGTCCCATGTCCATTGCTCCTTCTTTTCCTGTCCCTTACTCCGTTGACTCCGCTGCTTGGCTCTGGTATGGTGGGTGATTCTGTAACGGCAGTCCTCCTCCTCTTCATCTGAAGAGGAGGAGTATTGAGGGAACCAAGGCGCAGCGTAGTGAAATGACATACTTTATTAACGAAAACACGAACTTGACTAAACTAACAAAACAATAAACGGTGTAGACAAACCTAGACGACGAACTTACATAAAACAAGAAGAACGCACGAATAGGAAACACAGGCTACACAAAACGAACAAACCGTAAACAGTCCCGCGTGGTGTACAGACACAGACACGGAAGACAATCACCCACAACGAACACTGTGACAACGCCTACCTAAATATGACTCTTAATTAGAGGAACGCCAAACACCTGCCTCTAATTAAGAGCCATACCAGGCAACCCAAAAACCAACACAGAAACAGAAAACATAGAATGCCCACCCAACCTCACGTCCTGACCAACTAACACACATAAACTAACAGAAATAGGTCAGGAACGTGACAAGGTCAGAACGTGGCAACTGCTTTCTAACCCCCAGTTAAATAACCCCCAGTTGTTGTTATCTGTTACATCTTCTTTGGGGAGATAAAAACCAAACACAAAGGAGAACAATCCATTATTTACTATTTCACATATTAATTTGAGATCAGGGTGAGATGGTGTCTCAGCAGTGTACTGCAGTGTACTGTGTACTGTAGACACTGCGCCACCCGGCGCAGTGGTCTAGGGCACTGCATCGCAGTGCTAGCTGCGCCACCAGAGTCTCTGGGTTCACGCCCAGGCTCTGTCGCAGCCGGCCGCATCCAGGAGGTCCGTGGGGCGACGCACAATTGGCATAGCGTCGTCCGGGTTAGGGAGGGTTTGGCCGGTAGGGATATCCTTGTCTCAGTATGTAAAATGTAATAAAAATGTATGCACTCTACTGTAAGTCGCTCTGGATAAGAGCGTCTGCTAAATGACTAAAATGTAAATGTAAATGTACATCTTTCATTGAGAGTATTTTAACTTTTGTATTGTTTGTTGGTTTGGCAATGCCACTGTCAGCCAGAGAAAAGTGTTGAGAAGGATTATCACCACAGCAAGCAAGGTACTTGGAGTCTAACAGACAGGCCTGAAAGAGATCTTTAAGTCAGGGCCCTCCGCAAGGCTCACATAATCATTTTAGACCCAAGCCACCCTCTGTACCCAGACTTTGAACTACTCCCCTCTGGGCGCAGGTATAGGGTACTCCTCGGCAGGAAAAACAGAACTAGACAATCATTTGTGGCAGGTGTGATATCTCTCCTAAATAGCTCGGGCTAATGTTCCTATCGACCCAGTAAGACCAGCAGGCTAGTCTCTTTTTATTGGTATGTAACTGTTATGAAAGTTGTATTGTCAATTTGTTTGTATTTAAACGCCACTTTAAACATGTACATGACACTGCAACAAAATTACCCCATGGGGACAATAAAGTCAGTAAAGTAAGATGGTGCCTCAGCAGTAAGATGGTGTCTCAGCAGTAAGATGGTGTCTCAGCAGTAAGATTGTGTCTCAGCAGTAAGATGGTGTCTCAGGAATGTGCAGTAAGATGGTGTCTCAGCAGTAAGATGGTGTCTCAGCAATGTGCAGTAAGATGGTGTCTCAGCAGTAAGATGGTGTCTCAGCAGAATGCAGTAAGATGATGTCCCAGCAGTATGACAGTGTCTCAGCAGTAAGATGATGTCCCAGCAGTATGACAGTGTCTCAGCAGTAAGATGGTGTCTCAGCAGTAAGATGGTGTCTCAGCGGAATGCAGTAAGATGATGTCCCATCAGTATGACAGTGTCTCAGCAGTAAGATGGTGTCCCAGCAGTATGACTGTGTCTCAGCAGTAAGATGGTGGCTCAGCAGTAAGATGGTGTCTCAGCAATATGCAGTAAGATGGTGTCTCAGCAATATGCAGTAAGATGGTGTCTCAGCAGTAAGATGATGTCTCAGAAAAATGCAGTAAGATGGTGTCTCAACAGTAAGATGGTGTCCCAGCAGTATGACAGTGTCTCAGCAGTAAGATGGTGGCTCAGCAGTAAGATGGTGTCTCAGCAATATGCAGTAAGATGGTGTCTCAGAAATATGCAGTAAGATGGTGTCTCAACAGTAAGATGGTATCTCAGCAGTAAGATGGTGTCTCAGAAATATGCAGTAAGATGGTGTCTCAACAGTAAGATGGTGTCTCAGCAGTAAGATGGTGTCTCAGAAGTATGTAGTAAAATGTTGTTTCAGAGTGTAGTTTGAGAAATGTTTAACTTACTGTGACTGTGATATGTGGTTGTCTAACCTAGCTATCTAAAGATGAGTGCACTAACTGTAAGTCGCTCTGGAGAAGAGCATCTGCTAAATGACAAAAATGTCCAATGTATAAGCTTTATAAATAGTTGTTATAAGACATTTTAAAGGTTAATGCATACTTATATCAAGTCATAAAGCATTATAGCGGCAGTCTATAAGTAAAGTTTGCAGAAAAAAGCATGAGCTGACACACAAACAAAAATGTTTGTAGAAGTGCTTACTAACAGAGAATAAACTATATGAAAATAAAGAAAGTGGCACACTCTATACACAGTATGTGCCCTACAATTGAATGGGTAAACCTTATAACCTTTATGGCTGAAGAAGGCACTGCGTTGCCAAAACGTTGGTCATGAGGTTTAGGCCTACCCACTAAATTGTTGGGAGCATATATAGAGTGTGCGACTTTCTTTCTTGTGTATAAGTAAAGTGTGAACATGAGTTACATACGGGAGATCCCTGTAAATGCTGTTGAGCTCCTATGTTATTAAGACATTATTAAAGCTCATACACACTTATAACAAGTTATGAAGACAGCAAGGTATATATAAACCCCTGTTGTTGAAACCAATTGCTAGTCTGGAAGCAGGAGGGAATAATGTGTTAGTAGAAGCCTTATTGATTTTGTCTTATTATTTGCCGTGGTATGCATAGTGATACCTCAAATAGAACAGTAAACAGGTATTTTTGTGTCATACGCGTGGTAAATCATCTCATATACACACTGCTGGTATACAGTTTAATCCAATCAGCCATTTTTAGCCAATCAGCATTCAGGATCCAAATTACCCAGTTTATAATAAGTAAACGAGCTTCATGAGTAAAATTCATTGTAAATTCTGTTGAGCCCCTACCTTATATCAATATTGATCATCAATGGTACAGTAGTGTTGAGCCCAGTTTGTACTTATTTGGTCTATCTACTGTACTTGTGTTATTGCTCTCAGGTTCCATCTCTGAAGTCAGAAACCCTTCACCCATTAAAAGGGATGACAGCATGACTGAAGCATAAATTACATACATTATTACTATGTATTACACTCCTGTCTTAAATATTTACTGTCCACGGTTCAGCACGAATGTTATACATTTAAAACAAAGTGGAGGCTGATAGTTATGGTTCAAATAAAACCTACAGTATGTGTCTGGCAGATCCGATTGAGGAACACGCGCGCACATACACACACACACGTGCACACACACACTTGCATTTTCTGTACGTTTACATCATCCTACCCGGAGTACATACAGCCCCAGCCCCCCCTTAACTCTACCCGACCCCCCACTCCATTTGTCAATATCAATAGCCATCTTTTCTTTCAAGGGCATGTGAAGGAAGGGTGGACCAGAACACACAGAGCCGTTGGTTGAAGCTATTTATGCTGATGCTTGAAGGGACACTTAAAGACTTGGGTTGTTAGCTTTCATAAAGGTCTGCCTGTCAACTGGGTGATGTAATGGTCTACCTGTCCCCTACCTGATGTTCTGTTCTGCCTGTTCCCTGGGTGATGTTCTGTTCTACCTATCCCCTGGGTGATGTTCTGGTCTGCCTGTCCCCTGAGTGATGTACTGTTCTGCCTGTCCCATGAGTAATGTTCTGGTCTGCCTGTCCCCTGAACGATGTTCTGTTCTACCTGTCTCCTCAAAGTATTTTCAACAAACTGATACTGTATATATGGACAGGACCTCTATGGAAATCAGCAGTCGGGGGGCTGTTATTTATCTAATCAACGAACTATGTTCAATTGTTACCTGATTAAATTAATCATGTAACAATTCACTCATTAGGATTTGGGGCACCACGAGAGCGGAATTAAACTCTAAAGGACTTTACCTATCACATCCATAAAACAGTCAACATATTAATCATAACCTCTCATCATATCATCATTCTGAACAGTCGTAACCTTCTTGGACCTGCAAAAACCCCAGCCTTACTCATGATTCAGTACTGCACAAAATTATTTAATTGTTTATTTCCTAGCTAACTAAAAAACAACACAGAATAAACATACACACTTAATACATGAGAAAAAGGTCCCTAGCGGACTGATAACATATGACGGTTTGTTACACAGAAAATAAAGAGGTGGTGAAGAGAAAGAGAGAGAAAAAGTGACACTTATCAATGATACATTTTATAACATTCTCACAGTAATCATATACATTGCACACGAACTGCTGCCTATTTGGAATAAGAAGTGATGAATGTATTTACGTTACGTGTGAATCTCTTTGTTCTCCATTAATCGCTGTCGGATCCAGCCCTCCTTAGGAAGGTTGTAGCCTGGCGGTGTTCTGGTCTAGTCTGGGAGGTGAGTGGATTTTCTTCACCTCATGTTGAGGTTCATAGCTCCAACCATTTCAAACATGTAGGCTACCGCCTCACGTTTTTCTGGTCTAATGTTAATTTCTGTTACCAAGCCTTTTATGCACTCTGGCCTAAGCGGACGGTTCCGTCAGTCTGACACACTCTCTGACCTCACTTGGGCTGTGGCTACCTAATATGCACAGTTTATAGGAGATAGATTCTCTCATACCTCCTAAAATCACATCCCTATCTTAACAAACATACTTTTATCATTTTTCAAATTTCATATACAATGTTAATAAGGATGGAGACTTCATACCTGTAGTGGAAATTCTTTTCAAGTTACAGTATTTCCTTTATAACCTTGTTAATGACATCACAAAATCCAATATGACATTCGTTTTCTATAGATCATCTCTGACCATTCCCCCAGATTCTTATGATAGAAATATTGTTCCAGTATTCACTTTTTGAATGTGTTAGAGTTTCGGCGGGAAAATGTCTGTTGACAAAGAACATTCCGTTGGATTTTACTGAAGGGGAAAAGAGAGAGTCCTGTTCTTTAATTTACGACAGAGTATGAGCTGTCACCCACCAGCTCCCTCCTCCGTTTTTTTGTTTCCGACTGATATGTTTTGGGTCCACTGATCTCTGCATGGAATATGCAGCTTTTCTCCTCTCTTTTAAACAAAACAACTGATTTTCTCAATCTGGTCTTTACAGATAATTCCGAGGTTTAGCGGGATTCAAACCAGGATGCTGGCAATGGCTTAAGTGATCGATTTCTCAATTTCTCTCTCCTGCATTTGCTTTGGCCCCATCTTTTCTCCTGGCCCTAAGACAATAGGCTAGGAGACACAGGCTGGACAGCTGCCACCACACACACACACACACACACAACATAATCTACAGCTAGAATTAACCCAGCGATTGCTCAGCTGGAGAGAAGGGGAAGACGACAGTCTGCCAAGTCTTCATCACAAAATACACAGAGCTGGATCTCTGAATACCCAACCCAGTACTCTCTATAGACAGCAGCACATAGCCTGAAAAATAGCTCTTGGTTATAAAATATGCAGTAAACTATTTGTTAATAGCAGAAAAGGTGTCTCACTAATGACAAAACATCCTTAGACAAGTTTAGACGACAATCTGGGCCATATTGAGTATGAATAGCAGAAGCAAAACGTATACTCTTTAGACTATAATCACGCTCTTGATATTGGAATAGAATCAATGAGCTGAAGTCTGTCACGCCCTGACCATAGATTGCTTTGTATGTTTCTATGTTTTGTTTGGTCAGGGTGTGATGTGGGTGGGCATTCTATATTGTATGTCTAGGTTGTCTATTTCTGTGTTTGGCCTGGTGTGGTTCCCAATCAGAGGCAGCTGTCTATCGTTGTCTCTGATTGGGAGCTATACTTAGGTAGCCTGTTTTCCATTTTGTGTTGTGGGTGATTATTTTCTGTGTAGTGTCTGTTCACCTCGTAGATCTGTTTCGTTTTCTCATCGTTTGTTATTTTGTGTAGTGTTCAGTTTTTCTATTAAAATTATGACGAACACTTACCATGCTGCATATTGGTCCGATCTTTCATACTCCTCAGACGATGAGGACGAGAATCGTTACAAAGTCAGAGTATCGGGTGAGTTGTATTGTGGTCCAAGAATGTTGACCAATGTGGACCAGTGTCAGGAACATAATATATGTTCCAGTATAATAATGTTCCATTGACTGCTCCATATAATACTCAATATAAGACCCATTGCATTACAGGTCCACTCAAAAACCCTTTATATGCATGCAAATGTTATCACACAAATAGAGTTAATTCCTCAAGCCATAAAAGAAAAAACCTGATTACATTGCATTAACATTTTACACCTAGTATAATTTCTGAAGATATCCCTAAGGGCATCTGAAAGCCTTTTCTTAGTAAGTGGATTCAAGGTATTCAGCTATGAAAGATAGAACACAAATCAAAGTGTGTTAGATTAGTCCTCCCCTCCAATATTCTAAATGCCCTACAGGATAGCCGATTGATGTTGAAATTGGAGAAAGAGGAGCATACACCGTAAAGCACTACAGCGCTATCTAGAGATGATTCATACACCGTAAAGCGCTACAGCGCTATCTAGAGAAGATTCATACACCGTAAAGCGCTACAGCGCTATCTAGAGAAGATTCATACACCGTAAAGCGCTACAGCGCTATCTAGAGAAGATTCATACACCGTAAAGCGCTACAGCGCTATCTAGAGAAGATTCATACACCGTAAAGCGCTACAGCGCTATCTAGAGAAGATTCATACACCGTAAAGCGCTACAGCGCTACAGCGCTATCTAGAGAAGATTCATACACCGTAAAGCGCTACAGCACTATCTAGAGATGATTCATACACCGTAAAGCGCTACAGCGCTATCTAGAGAAGATTCATACACCGTAAAGCGCTACAGCGCTATCTAGAGATGATTCATACACCGTAAAGCGCTATCTAGAGAAGATTCATACACCGTAAAGCGCTACAGCGCTATCTAGAGAAGATTCATACACCGTAAAGCGCTACAGCGCTATCTAGAGAAGATTCATACACCGTAAAGCGCTACAGCGCTATCTAGAGAAGATTCATACACCGTAAAGCGATACATCGCTATCTAGAGAAGATTCATACACCGTAAAGCGATACATCGCTATCTAGAGAAGATTCAAGCTGTAAGAGGTTGTTAATGCAATCCAGTGTTCTAATTTTTGATATCAGGACCACTGGGCACGACTGGGCACTGAGGAATAGCAGAGATAGATTGTTCTGTTACAAGAGGAGGAAACCTAATTGAGACTAATGCATCAGTGCACAATGACCTTGGTGCTGCCTCTAACCAGTGTTGGGGGAATCTCACTCCTACTGGCCTCACATGATGCTACTTGAAAAGCTAGTCTGTATCATTATGGAAATTATAAATATGTATTATGTTTTCTAAGTGCAGAGTATACTAGCTACACTCTCAGAAAAAAAGGCTTCCAAAAGGGGTTTTCGGCTGTCCCCATAGAATAACCCTTTTTGGTTCTAGGTAGAATACTCTGTGGAAAGGTTTCTTCAAAGGGTTCTCCCATGGGGACAGCCAAAGAACCCTTTTAGGTTCTAGATAGCACCTTTTTTTCTAAGAGGGTAAGCTTATGTTTGGGAGCCTCACTCTGGTCTTCCATTTTGTTCCTCAGGATGTTACATGAAAAGCCAGTATGAATGCTCAAGATGTTTAAGTGCAGAAAATACTGTTAGCTACTGATTAGTACTCAAACCTTCATGGTCGAACATGCTTCTGTATTGAATGGAGCAAATAGGTGATATAGTATACAGTGCCGGCCCAGCCAATAAGCTACATAAGTGGCTGCTTAGGGCCACGTGAGCGCTAGGGGGCTCCGAACCAAGAGGGAGGCTAACATGTTTTGCCTGCGATGTGGGTGGGCCTCCAACCACATCTTGCTTTGACAGTACTTGCATATTAGAAATATGTTGAGTTTTGAGGGACAATATTAAAACAATCTCAAATTGTTTAATCAAACATTGTCTATCTATACCATTGTCTGGATTTAAACCATTCTAGAAAAAGCTGTATTTTCTGTCAATGTCTGCAGTCTCTCTAGTTCTGCTCATCGAGGCACAGTGATCATAGACACAAAAGGAACTTCAAACACATCACATACGATCAAAAGGACAGGTTTCATAGTTCAGCCTGCGGCATACTGCGGCTTTAAAAACACAGACTGCATTATAAACACAGACACACAAATAAATCTGGAGTTTGAACAGATGTATCTGTTTCCCTTTTTAGTGTGCATGGCAAGGAGAGAGGACAACAACACATTTTTCAATAACCATCCAACTCGTTAATCTGCATAACTTCAAGTTAATAATTGCATTGCTGTATGGTTCTCCCTCCAGGGTTGCAGACATTTGCAGATCTCTTAAATGTTATACTACTCGAAAACTTGTGGTGGGTTGGATCTGTTGGCAGCTAAGATAACTTTGGAGCTGTGGCTGTGCTTATGTCCTTCTTCTCCCGTGAGTTTGGTTGGATGGTGTAAATGCACTCCAGAATACATCCTCAGGGTAGGTGGAAGGGTTTTTATTTCTCTTTACAATGTTATTTAACTCTGCTACTTTTAATGAATGTGGCATGAGGGGAGCTTACCTCTGATCTCATTGGAAGAGGAAGAGAAAACTCAGGGAACTGGAAGTTACTATACTGTATAAGGAGTCGGACAAAACTGAAATTATAAATGTATGTTCATCACAGACTTGTGATAGCTGTGGTTGGTTTTAATGATTCATATACACAACACAGTTCTGATTCACTATGATAAACTTGTTGGCGCACTTGTAGAATTTGTGAGCACTGCAGTATCCTTTCAACACATAACTATTTAGTAGTAATGAGTAATGTATCTCAGTCACTAAACGTTAATGATGACTAAACATAACACCAGAGTGTGAAAGCATGGCTGGCTACTGAACTATTAAACTGTGCAGCCAATTCATAGCATGGAGGGAGATGGAAAACTGAATATGACTTAATTCATACCACGGAGGAGGATGGAAAACTGAATATGACTTAATTCATACCACGGAGGAGGATGGAAAACTGAATATGACTTAATTCATACCACGGAGGAGGATGGAAAACTGAATATGACTTAATTCATACCATGGAGGAGGATGGAAAACTGAATATGACTTAATTCATACCATGGAGGAGGATGGAAAACTGAATATGACTTAATTCATACCATGGAGGAGGATGGAAAACTGAATATGACTTAATTCATACCATGGAGGAGGATGGAAAACTGAATATGACTTAATTCATACCATGGAGGAGGATGGAAAACTGAATATGACTTAATTCATACCATGGAGGAGGATGGAAAACTGAATATGACTTAATTCATACCACGGAGGAGGATGGAAAACTGAATATGACTTAATTCATACCATGGAGGAGGATGGAAAACTGAATATGACTTAATTCATACCATGGAGGAGGATGGAAAACTGAATATGACTTAATTCATACCACGGAGGAGGATGGAAAACTGAATATGACTTAATTCATACCACGGAGGAGGATGGAAAACTGCATATGACTTAATTCATACCACGGAGGAGGATGGAAAACTGAATATGACTTAATTCATACCATGGAGGAGGATGGAAAACTGAATATGACTTAATTCATACCACGGAGGAGGATGGAAAACTGAATATGACTTAATTCATACCATGGAGGAGGATGGAAAACTGAATATGACTTAATTCATACCATGGAGGAGGATGAAAAACTGAATATGACTTAATTCATACCACGGAGGAGGATGGAAAACTGAATATGACTTAATTCATACCATGGAGGAGGATGGAAAACTGAATATGACTTAATTCATACCATGGAGGAGGATGGAAAACTGAATATGACTTAATTCATACCACGGAGGAGGATGGAAAACTGAATATGACTTAATTCATACCACGGAGGAGGATGGAAATTGGTGAGAAATGAAAATATCCCAGTTGTTGCAGGAACAAAGCTCGGGTATCAATTACATGGAAATGTTTCTCCTCCAACTTTATTGGCGAAGAGAAAAGGATCTGGTTAAGGCAGAGTGTTGCATATGTGTATGTGTATGTGTGTGTGTGTGTGTGTGTGTGTGTGTGTGTGTGGACGTGTTTAACTATTCTTGTGGGGACCAGAAGTCCCTACAAGAATAGTAAACAAAGTAAAAATTGACCAACTGGGGACATTTTGTTAGTCCCCACAAGGTCAAATGCTATTTCTAGGGGGTTTAGGGTTAAGGTTAGAATTAG
Organism: Salvelinus alpinus; assembly: GCF_045679555.1. Taxonomy (NCBI): domain Eukaryota; kingdom Metazoa; phylum Chordata; class Actinopteri; order Salmoniformes; family Salmonidae; genus Salvelinus; species Salvelinus alpinus. Next base: position 37,763,057 of record NC_092097.1, read on the forward strand.
TGTTAGGGTTAGAATTAAGTTAAATATTAAGGTTAGGAGCTAGGGTTAGTTGTAGGGTTAGGGTTAGGAGCTAGGGTTAGGTTTAGGGTTAGGATAAAGTTTAGGTTTTTGGGTTAGGGTTAGGGTTAAGGTTAGGGTTAGGGTTAGGGTAAGAGTACGGGTTAGGATTAGGGTTAGGTTTAGGGTTAGGGGTTAGGGAAAATAGGATTTTGAATGGGACTGAATTGTATGTCCCCACAAGGTTAGCTGTACAAGACTGTGTGTGTGTGTGTGTGTGTGTGTGTGTGTGTGTGTGTGTGTGTGTGTGTGTGTGTGTGTGTGTGTGTGTGTGTGTGTGTGTGTGTGTGTGTGTGTGTGTGTGTGTGTCTGTGCATGCTTTTGTACATACCCCCCCCTCTACTGGTCTTAAACGGTACTACCAGTGGACTACAGCCCACCTGTCAATGACAAAACCATCATCATCATGACTATAGTCAGCCCACACAGACACACATATAGACAACCAAATTGAGAGGCTGAGCAGTTCAAATGCTTCATTTATCTGGCCTTAGAGTGAATGCTGTTGTCAGTTGATCCTCAAGCTCTTGTAAGTCGCTCTGGATAAGAGCGTCTGCTAAATGACTTAAATGTAAATGTAAAATCAATGTCTAGAGTCCTCCCCTATTTTTTTGTTTGATCTTGAGTCAAATTAATAATTCAGTATGGGTCAACATTAACAGTTGAGCAGAGCCAGAAACTCTAATGAATTTAGAGAGAAAACTGTCAGTTCTCTTCAGAGCAATTAGCATTTCTGAAGCAATGCTTTGTTCTATATAATTCATCAAACTTACTGAGGTTGCGTCACAAATGGCACCCTATTCCCTATATAGTGTGACTAGGGCCCATGAGGCTATGGTCAAAAGTGGTGCACTATGTGGGAAATTGGGTGGAATTTGGGACACCCATATAAGAAATAGTAATTTTACTAGTCTGCTGTAACCCATTAACATTTAAAATGGTAATAATTTCACCTCTTATCCATTATAGCAAAGGATCCATAAGCACAGAGCATATGCCTCCTCAGCAGTCTCATGCATCATAAATACTTTAGAAGCATACATTTCAATGAATCCCTCCAAATATATTACAAATAAGTTTACTTCTTGGGGACAATTTGCAAGTATGAGGGCAATATTGCTGAATCAAAGTAACTAAAGCAACTTGCTGTGCCTCCCCCTCTGTCTGGCTGCTAACTGCCTGCTTCTCCCATAATGCCTTGCTATTACAGCAAATAAATCAGCACTTTCCAATGCCAAACTCGGATTGCCTAAGGCCAGGCACTGACACATTAGAGCCAAAATGTTAAACAGAGCTCAACTTCAGCAGCACAGCAGATCTCAGCTGAGGCATATTGTCTTCCTACATTTCCTGGCTGCTTACTTTGAAAAATTATTGTTTTGTGAGATATCTTTATTGTGTATGTGTGTGTCATATCACAAGTGCTTTCTGTGGCAGATGTAGCGTAGGTGGTTGGCGACAAGATTACTGTAGCTTCACACTATGGTGTTACCTTCCTCAACACCAGAGGAAAGCTGCTTACCTCAGATGACATGAATAATTGCAGAAGTTACTGCAGTGTCCAAAAAGTTCAAATAGAGTCCTATACTACTATACTGTGCAAATACACGCAATTCAAACAAATGCTTTGATGCCACAATTAGATACTGTAGATGTACAGTCATAAAGTCATAAAGTCCCTAATATAAAGTTATGCAGGATAAATCTCTAAGGTGGTTTTAGTCAGACAGATGCAATCTCTAGCTGTCCTATTGGGAGGCAAGGTGTGAGATAATAACGATATAATAACAGGAACAGCCTCTCTATGACCACAGACTCATCAGAACAGAAATGAGACAGTTTATATGATAAGCCGCAGCCCTTAAAATTGCACATAGGGATTTGAAAGCTGAGTCCTACAATTTGCATCAATAGCTAAAAGGTAAAAGCAGTGTCTTCTGGGTTCTGGCATTCACTGTTCAATAATTTCAGTTAACATTATCTGTCATAAAAGTGTCAAGGATTTTACAACCATTTCACTGGTTTCAGGCAGTTGTCTCCCACTTTATCATTGTTAACACTTTTTCCATTAAGGGGAAAATAGTAAAAGGTATTATTAAAAGTGAATAAAGCACAGTATATCAGATGAATGCAGCAGGAAGCATACAATGGACCATTAAATGTCAGAGGACGTTCCATTCTGAATTTGTTCTGTTATCGTTTGACAAATCTCAAAACACTATTGCTTTCTTCAATCGGCTACCATATAGTTTCTACTTCCGGCGCCGACAGAGATGGCCGCCTCGCTTCGCGTTCCTAGGAAACTATGCAGTATTTAGTTTTTTTACGTGTTATTTCTTACATTGGTACCCCAGGTAATCTTAGGTTTCATTACATACAGTCGGGAGGAACTACTGAATATAAGAGCAACGTCAACTCACTATCATTACGACCAGGAATATGACTCTCCCGAAGCGGATCCTGTGTTTTGCCTTCCACCCAGTACAATGGATCTGATCCCAGCCGGTGACCCTAAACAACGACGCCGTAAAAGGGGCAAACGAAGCGGTCTTCTGGTCAGGCTTCGGACACGGGCACATCGCGCTCCACTCCCTAGCATACTACTCGCCAATGTCCAGTCTCTTGACAACAAGGTTGATGTAATCCGAGCAAGGGTAGCATTCCAGAGAGACATCAGAGACTGTAACGTTCTTTGCTTCACGGAAACATGGCTCACACGAGAGACGCTAACGGAGTCGGTGCAGCCAGCTGGTTTCTTCACGCATCGCGCCAACAGACACAAACATCTTTCTGGTAAGAAGAGGGGCGGGGGTGTATGCCTTATGATTAACGAGACGTCGTGTGATCATAACAACATACAGGAACTCAAGTCATTCTGTTCACCTGACTTAGAATTCCTCACAATCAAATGTCGACCGCATTATCTACCAAGGGAATTCTCTTCGATTATAATCACAGCCGTATATATTCCCCCCCAAGCAGACACATCGATGGCCCTGAACGAACTTTATCTGACTCTATGTAAACTGGAAACCACACACCCTGAGGCTGCATTCATCGTAGCTGGGGATTTTAACAAGGCTAATCTGAAAACAAAACTCCCTAAATTCTATCAGCATCTCGATTGTGCTACCAGGGCTGGTAAAACCCTGGATCATTGTTATTCTAACTTCCGCGACGCATATAAGGCCCTCCCCCGCCCTCCTTTCGGAAAAGCTGACCACGACTCCATTTTGTTGCTTCCAGCCTACAAACAGAAACTAAAACAAGAAGCTCCAGCGCTCAGGTCTGTTCAACGCTGGTCCGACCAATCTGATTCCACGCTTCAAGACTGCTTCGATCACGTGGATTGGGATATGTTCCGCATTGCGTCCAACAACAACATTGACGAATATGCTGATTCGGTGAGTGAGTTCATTAGAAAGTGCATCGGCGACGTAATACCCACAGCAACGATTAAAACATTCCCAAACCAGAAACCGTGGATTGATGGCAGCATTCGCGTGAAACTGAAAGCGCGAACCACTGCTTTCAACCATGGCAAGGTGACCGGAAACATGACCGAATACAAACAGTGTAGCTATTCCCTCCGCAAGGCAATCAAACAAGCTAATTGCCAGTATAGAGACAAAGTAGAGTCGCAATTCAACAGCTCAGACACAAGAGGTATGTGGCAGGGTCTACAGTCAATCACGGAATACAAAAAGAAAACCAGCCCCGTCGCGGACCAGGATGTCTTGCTCCCAGACAGACTAAATAACTTTTTTGCTCGCTTTGAGGACAATACAGTGCCACTGACACGGCCCGGTACCAAAACCTGCGGGCGCTCCTTCACTGCAGCCGAGGTGAGTAAAACATTTAAACGTGTTAACCCTCGCAAGGCTGCAAGCCCAGACGGCATTCCCAGCCGTGTCCTCAGAGCATGCGCAGACCAGCTGGCTGGTGTGTTTAAGGACATATTCAATCAATCCTTATCCCAGTCTGCTGTTCCCACATGCTTCAAGAGGGCCACCATTGTTCCTGTTCCCAAGAAAGCTAAGGTAACTGAGCTAAACGACTACCGCCCCGTAGCACTCACTTCCGTCATCATGAAGTGCTTTGAGAGACTAGTCAAGGACCATATCACCACCACCCTACCTGACACCCTAGACCCACTCCAATTTGCTTACCGACCCAATAGGTCCACAGACAACGCAATCAAAACCACACTGCACACTGCCCTAACCCATCTGGACAAGAGGAATACCTATGTGAGAATGCTGTTCATCGACTACAGCTCAGCATTTAACACCATAGTACCCTCCAAACTCGTCATCAAGCTCGAGACCCTGGATCTCGAACCCCGCCCTGTGCAACTGGGTACTGGACTTCCTGACGGGCCGCCCCCAGGTGGTGAGGGTAGGTAACAACATCTCCACCCCGCTGATCCTCAACACTGGGGCCCCACAAGGGTGCGTTCTGAGCCCTCTCCTGTTCTCCCTGTTCACCCATGACTGCGTGGCCATGCACGCCACCAACTCAATCATCAAGTTTGCGGACGACACTACAGTGGTAGGCTTGATTACCAACAACAACGAGACGGCCTACAGGGAGGAGGTGAGGGCCCTCGGAGTGTGGTGTCAGGAAAATAACCTCACACTCAACGTCAACAAAACAAAGGAGATCATTGTGGACTTCAGGAAACAGCAGAGGGAGCACCCCCCTATCCACATCGATGGGACAGTAGTGGAGAGGGTAGTAAGTTTTAAGTTCCTCGGTGTACACATCACGGACAAACTGAATTGGTCCACCCACACAGACAGCGTTGTGAAGAAGGCGCAGCAGCGCCTCTTCAACCTCAGGAGGCTGAAGAAATTCGGCTTGTCACCAAAAGCACTCACAAACTTCTACAGATGCACAATCGAGAGCATCCTGTCGGGCTGTATCACCGCCTGGTACGGCAACTGCTCCGCCCACAACCGTAAGGCCAGAGGGTGGTGAGGTCTGCACAACGCATCACCGGGGGCAAACTACCTGCCCTCCAGGACACCTACACCACCCGATGTCACAGGAAGGCCATAAAGATCATCAAGGACAACAATCACCCGAGCCACTGCCTGTTCACCCCGCTATCATCCAGAAGGCGAGGTGAGTACAGGTGCATCAAAGCAGGGACCGAGAGACTGAAAAACAGCTTCTATCTCAAGGCCATCAGACTGTTAAACAGCCACCACTAACATTTAGTGGCCGCAGCCAACATACTGACTCAACTCCAGCCACTTTAATAATGGGAATTGATGGAAATTATGTAAAAATGTATCACTAGCCACTTTAAACAATGCCACTTAATATAATGTTTACATACCCTACATTACTCATCTCATATGTATATACTGTACTCTATATCATCTACTGCATCTTGCCATCTTTATGTAATACATGTATCACTAGCCACTTTAAACTATGCCACTTTATGTTTATATACCCTACATTACTCATCTCATAAGTATATACTGTACTCTATACCATCTACTGCATCTTGCCTATGCCATTCTGTACCATCACTCATTCATATATCTTCATGTACATATTCTTTATCCCTTTACACTTGTGTGTATAAGGTAGTAGTTGTGGAATTGTTAGGTTAGATTACTCGTTGGTTATTACTGCATTGTCGGAACTAGAAGCGCAAGCATTTCGCTACACTCGCATTAACATCTGCTAACCATGTGTATGTGACAAATACAATTTGATTTGATTTGATATAGTGTACAGCAGTGTAAAAAAGCCTCCAAAACACTAATAAAACATTAAACTTCACCACATGTTGTATGTGGCGTCATCCTGCCTGGAAAAGAGCTTGAAATATGTCTGGTTTAACATACCCTCTTCCTCTTTTCATTTCAGTAAGAAACATTTTGATTCAACTTTATATGAACACCCTTATAGTCAATATTGCAACAAGCTGGCTAGAACTCTAAAAATACTTTTTTAAGGACAGTGTGCATTTTACACACACACACACACACCACACTATCACATTTCAGGTAAGAACCAGATGCAGACAAGGTTGAAGTAACAACAGTTTATTAATCAAACAGGGGCAGTCAAAAAGCAGGTCAAAGGCAGGCAGAGGTGGGTAATCCAGATAGGTGGGGCAAAGGTACAGAACGGCAGGCAGGCTCAGGTCAGGCAAAGGTCAGTAATCCCGAAAGGTGGGGCAAAGGTGCAGGACAGCAGGCAGGCTCAGGGCAGGCAGAATGGTCCACACCGGGAAAACTAGGAAACAGGAACAATCGATAGGAGCAGAAGAAAAACGCTGGTAGGCTTAACGAAACAAAACAAACTGGCAACAGACAAACAGAGAACACAGGTATAAATACACAGGGGATAGTGGGGAAGATGGGCGACACCTGGAGGGGGGTGGAGACAATCACAAAGACAAGTGAAACAGATCAGGGTGTGACACATACACACGCACATGTAACAGGGTCGGTTATGCTTCCACTTGACACTGTAGAAATATGTATTTGAGGTTTATGTACTCCTATTGTTTGGTTGAATTTACATATCAATACGGTGTTATGCCATTGGTCATGCTTGCAGATAGGGGGAGACCGTGAACATAAATTATTCCCAGTCGGTAGGTCACGTTCTGAAATACTGTATTCTACTTTCATATTTACAATGTTTACAAGTTCACCATGTACTTGGCCTGTGTGTGTGTGTGTGTGTGTGTGTGTGTGTGTGTGTGTGTGTGTGTGTGTGTGTGTGTGTGTGTGTGTGTGTGTGTGTGTGTGTGTGTGTGTGTGTGTGTGTGTGTGTGTGTGTGTGTGTGTGTGTGTGTGTGTGTGTGTGTGTGTGTGTGTGTGTGTGTGTGTGTGTGTGTGTGTGTGTGTGTGTACGGTACCTGTTAGGTATTGTGGGCATCCTTGGACATGCTTTTGTGTGTTACTACATTAAGAGCATGTTAGCTAGCATGCTTTAATTGTAATGGACACATTATCACCCTGTTAATTCACAGTTACAACATACTGTTGTGCTGCACATCTAATGTGCTTCCTTGTGTCTATCGTCAGGTACTTACAGTTATTGTATTTGTAACATTTTTGTCATTGTTACAATGTTTGATTACAAAATACCCAGTCTGATATTGATATGTGAGCGAATCTACAGCCATCCACATAATAGACCTATGCACAACTGATGCTGTCCTTTGTCTATATCAGGGCAGAGTCAATAAGGTACAGAACAGCAGGCAGGCTCAGGGTCAGGACAGGCAGAGGTTCGTAAAAGGGTCAGAGTCAGGCAGCTACAGAACGGTAGGCAGGCTCGGGGTCAGGGCAGGCAGAATGGTCAGAACCTGGGAAACTAGGAAACAGATCTTAAAAAAGCAGGGTAAGACCTGACAAGGCAAGACGAGCTGGCAACAGACAAACAGAGAACTGAGAACTCAGGTATAAATACACTGGGGTTAATGAGGAAGATGGGCGACATCTGGAGGTGGGTGGAGACAAGCACAAAGACAGGTGAAACAGATCAGGGTGTGACAGTCTATTGTCGCAGATTAAGCTACAGACCAACTGGGACCATTGGCTGGCCTTCTTTTCTTTATTAAACAATGCAAGAGAGAGTAAAGATCACATCTGTTATACACACTATGTCTAAAATATCTCAAATATCTTACTGCATGTAAGAGGTATTTTATCTACATGTAGCACTGATACAGCTTCCAGTAATATTATAAGTGAACAAAATACAGTGAACACTATAAAGGATTAGCTTGGAGGAAAACACAGATAGAATACCAGACAATTGACTGTTTTGCATGTAATCGATACAATATTAGCAGGACTGTTTCCCTGTAAACTACGAGTCTGATTAATGCACACACATTTCCATATTGATGGAATGAAGTTTCAACGAAATGCTTACTTACAAGTTCCTTCTCGACAATGCAACAACAATAAGAAATAATAAAAGATAAGAATAGGAACAAAAAGCAAATGGCTCATTGGAATAGAATAGACATGTTAGTATAATACAGGAAGGAATAATTTATAGTACACGTGTTTTAGGAAAGGGGGAATAGACCAACATTGCTGTTTTGACTAGTCAGCCATTTCGCTGTAAATCAAAATCTCAATATGTGATGATGTACTGACCATTGTGGTGTGCTGAGATGTATGTCCTTCAACGTAGTGTCTTAATCGTTGTCTCTATAATTTCTTTGTTGCTGTACTGTATTGTAATGTGGTACAATAAAACATAACACAAAAGACAAATCAGAAGAATCTCTGGACACTGAGAATTGGACACAAATGAGTGATACACACAGCATGTATATGAAAGAAGGGATCACTATCTGGACCCAACAATGTTGTGATGGACAGCATTCTGCATCCAGAGTCCAGTATAACATAACACATGATGTCCCATGTAGGCTAGGAGACATGATGGTCACTCATAGACCTGGAGCAGGGAGCTGGGACACACGCACACACACACACACACACACACACACACACACACACACACACACACACACACACACACACACACACACACACACACACACACACACACACACACACACACACACACACACACACACACACACACACACACACACACACACACACACACGCACTCGCACACACGCATGCATGCACACACACAGAATATATATAAACAGGAATCTATTTGGAGAGCGTTAGGGGTAAAATATAGCCCTCCGGTGAATAATGCAAGGACTGAGAGAATCGAATAAATTATATATAGTCATAGCCTGAATAAATGATAGATAATAGATGAATGCAGTCATACATTATGTACCAACCGTCATGTGAAATCGTTCTAAAAAATAATAAACACACTACCATTCAAAAGTTTGGGGTCACTTAGAAATGTCCTTGTTTTTGAAAGAAAAGCACATTTTGAGAAACAGACGCCACCCAAGTCCTGTACTTGGCAGCTTCATTAAATAGTACCCACAAAACACCGTCTCAATGTCAACAGTGAAGAGGCGACTCCGGGATGCTGGCCTTTTAGGCAGAGTTCCTCTGTCCAGTGTCTGTGTTCTTTTTCCAATCTTAATCTTTTATTTTTATTGGCCAGTCTGAGATATGGCTTTTTCTTTGCAACTCTGCCTAGAAGGCCAGCATCCCGGAGTCGCCTCTTCACTGTTGACATTGAGACTGGTGTTTTGCGGGTACTATTTAATGAAGCTGCCAGTTGAGGACTTGTGAGGCATCTGTTTCTCAAACTAAACACTCCAAATGTACATGTCCTCTTGCTCAGTTGTGCACTGGGGCCTCCCACTCCTCTTTCTATTCTGGTTAGAGACAATTTGCGCTGTTCTGTGAAGGGAGTAGTACACAGCGCTGTACGAGATTTCTCACATGGAATTCTCACATGGAATAGCCTTCATTTCTGAGAACAAGAATAGACTGACGAGTTTCAGAAGAAAGTTCTTTGTTTCTGGCCATTTTGAGCCTGTAATCAAACCTACAAATGCTTATGCTCCAGATACTCAACTAGTCTAAAGAAGGCTCATTTTATTGCTTCTTTAATCAGAACAACAGTTTTCAGCTGTGGTAACATAATTTCAAAAGGGTTTTCGAATTGTCACGGCTTCCGCCGAAGTTGGTGCCTCTCCTTGTTCGGGCGGCGTTCGGCGCTTGACGTCACAGGCTTTCTAGTCTCCACCGATCTACATTTATTTTTCCTTTTGTTTGGTCTTGATTGTACACACCTGGTTTCCATTACGTTATAATTGATCCCCTATTTAACCCTCTGGTTCCATCATGGTTTTGTGTGTGTTTATTGTTGTCAAGTTGTCTCGTTTATGTGCTCTGGAATTTAGTTCTCCTTGATGGAAGATTGTTTATTGAGTAAAGTTCCGATTATTACTCATCTTTGTGTCCTGCGCCTGACTCCGCCTTACCCACATCACCTAGACAATTGACAGAAACACGCACCTCTAATGAAGTTAGCAGGTGCACACAGCCCTCCTCTACCTGTGGAGGAGCGCGTCCAGCAGCAAGCGACTATGTTGCAAAGTCTCGGCACAGCCATGGATCGCGTGCTGCAAACCATGGAACGATGGGAGAGAGGGGTTTTTCCAGCAACCCCATCATCATCACCCCAGCTCCCACAACAACCCACACCACTGTCCACCCCTCCTTCACCTGGATCCGGTGGGATTCGGCTCGCGCTCCCGAGGGTATATGATGGAACGGCTGCCGGGTGCCAGGGGTTCCTACTCCAGCTGGAGCTCTAACTGGCAACCGTTCACCCGACTCCTTCGGGATACGATAGTGTGAACGCCCTCATCTCCTGTCTGACTGGTAAAGCACTTAAAATGGGCCAACGCCATCTGGGGAAAGGAAGGACCAACGTTGGACAACAATGAGGATTTCACCCGCCTCTTCCGGGTGGCTTTCGATCATCCACCTGAAGGGAGAGCGGCGGGGGAACGCTTGTATCATCTCAGACAGGGGATGAGGAGCGCACAAGTCTTCGCTCTGGACTTTCGAACTCTGGCCGCCGGCGCGGGATGGAATGAGCGGGCCCTGATCGACCACTACAGGTGTAGTCTACACGAGGACGTTCGTAGGGAGCTAGCCTGCAGGGACACCACCCTTACCTTTGACCAGCTGGTGGACCTTTCCATCCGGCTGGATAACCTGTTGGCCTCCCGCGGACGTCCGGATCGGGGTCCGTCAGTTCCATCCCCCAGCACCTCCGATCCGACGTAGATGGTGCTAGCAGGGGCTGCTATGAGGGGGACCAGAGGAGGGGCCATTCCATGCACCACCTGTGGCCGCAGAGGGCACACTGCTGGTCGGTGCTGGGGAGGTTCCGCAGGGAGTCGAGGCAGCAGGCAGGGCACTGGTGGATCATCCCAGGTGAGTAGGCACCCGACTCACCCAGAGCTCCCTGTTGCGCACATGTGTGTATGTATAACATTTCCTGAGTTTTCCCCGCATTCCCAGCATAAGGAGCTAGTAGATTCAGGCGCAGCTGGGAACTTTATTGACCATTCAATTGCACTTAGATTAGGGATTCCTATTGTTCCTGTTGATGTGCCCTTCCCTGTACATGCCTTAGATAGTCGTCCTTTAGGGTCGGGTCTGATTAGGGAGGTCACAGGTCTACTATGTATGATAACGCAGGAGGGTCATGAGGAGAGAATTAGTCTCTTTCTGATCGATTCTCCTGCTTTCCCTGTGGTGTTGGGGCTTCCCTGGTTGGCCTATCATGACCCCACCATTTCGTGGGAACAGGGGGCTCTTAAGGGATGGTCACGACAGTGCTCAGGGAGGTGTGTAGGTGTTTCCATAGGTGCAACTACGGTGGAGAGTCCAAACCAGGTCTCCACCATGCACATCCCCCCCTATGCCAATTTGGCTCTCGCCTTCTGTAAGAAGAAGGTGACTCAACTACCACCCCATCGACAGGGGGATTGTGCGATAAATCTCCTGGTAGACGCAACACTTCCCAGGAGTCATGTGTATCCTCTGTAACAGGAGGAGACGGCGGCTATGGAAACATATGTCTCCGAATCACTGGGACAGGGATACATTCGGCCTTCCACTTCACCTGCCTCCTCGAGTTTATTTTTTGTGAAGAAGAAGGATGGAGGTTTACGCCAGTGGATTGACTATCGAGGTATAAATCAGATCACGGTGAAGTACAGTTACCCACTGCCTCTCATAGCCAGTGTGACAGAGTCATTGCACGGGGCGTGCTTCTTCACAAAATTGGATCTCAGGAGCACTTACAACCTGGTGCATATCCGGGAGGGGGATGAGTGGAAGACGGCATTTAGTACCACCTCTGGACACTATGAATACCTCGTCATGCCGTATGGGTTGATGAATGCTCCATCAGTCTTCCAATCCTTTGTAGATGAGATTTTCAGAGACCTGCATGGGCAGGGTGTAGTGGTGTATATAGATGACATTCTAATATACTCTGCTACACATGCCGAGCATGTGTCCCTGGTGCGCAAGGTGCTTGGTCGACTGTTGGAGCATGACCTGTACGTCAAGGCTGAGAAATGTCTGTTCTTCCAGCAGTCCGTCTCCTTCCTATTGTACCGCCTGTCCGCGTCAGGGGTGGAGATGGAAAATGACCGCATTTCAGCCGTGCGTAATTGGCCGACTCCAACCACGCTAAAGGAGAGGTGGACGCGTCCGAGGCTGGGATAGGTGCTGTGCTGTCTCAGCGCTCGGGTACGCCACCAAAGCTCCGCCCCCGTGCTTTCTTTTCGAAGAAGCACAGCCCGGCGGAGCGAAACTATGATGTGGGGGATCAGGAGCTGTTGTCAAGGCTCTGAAGGCGTGGAGGCATTGGCTTGATGGGACTAAACACCCTTTCCTCATTTGGACTGACCACCGCAATCTGGAGTACATCCGGGCGGCGAGGAGACTGAACCCTCGCCAGGCAAGGTGGGCCATGTTTTTCACCCGTTTTGTTTTCACCCTTCCCTACAGACCAGGTTCCCAGAACGCTAAGGCAGACGCACTGTCCCGGATGTATGACACAGAGGAGCGGTCCACGGACCCCACTCCCATACTTCCGGCTTCTTGCCTGGTGGCACCGGTGGTATGGGAGGTGGACGCGGACATCGAGCGGGCGTTACCTACAGAGCCCATTCCCAACCAGTGTCCAGTTGGGCGTCTGTACATTCTGTCTGATGTCCGTGATCGTTTGATCTGTTGGGTCCACACGTCACCCTCCTCTGATCATCCTGGCATCGGTCGGACAGTGCACTGTCTTAGTGGGAAGTACTGGTGGCCCACTTTAGCTAAGGACGTGAGGGTTTATGTTTCCTCCTGCTCGGTGTGCGCCCAGTGTAAGGCACCTAGACACCTGCCCAGAGGGAAATTACAACCCCTACCCGTTCCACAACGGCCGTGGTCACACCTATCGGTGGATTTCGTGACGGATCTTCCTCCGTGACAGGGAAACACCACGATCCTGGTCGTTGTGGATCGGTTTTCTAAGTCCTGCCGTCTCCTTCCTTTGCCCGGTCTCCCTACGGCTCTACAGACTGCGGAGGCCCTGTTCACCCACTTATTCCGGCACTACGGGGTGCCTGAGGATATAATTTCTGATCGGGGTCCCCAGTTCACGCCTAGGGTCTGGAGGGCGTTGATGGAGCGCCTGGGGGTCTCGGTCAGCCTCACCTCAGATTTTCACCCCAAGAGTAACGGGCAGGTGGAGAGTTGACACTAATGATCAATTAGCCTTTTAAAATTATAAATTTGGATTAGTTAACACCATGTGCCATTGGAACACAGGAGTGATGGTTGCTGATATTGGGCCTCTGTACGCCTATGTAGATATTCCATAACAAATCTGCTGTTTCCAGCTACAATAATCGTTTACAACATTTAACAATGTCTACACTGTATTTCTGATACATTTTATGTTATTTTAATGGACAAAAAATTTGCTTTTCTTTCAAACTTTTGAACGGTAGTGTATATGGCTACAAGGTATGTGAGATAGAGAGAAAGAGAGAGCAGATTTCATAGATAAAAAATAAACTCCCCCTGCACTGATATAAAAACTTGATCATCGGCACAAGGTCTTAAAATGTAGAAAGGAGGAAGCAGGCATAACCGCGGGGAGAGAAGAGAAAGAGACGAGAAGTCTACACACATTACATAAAACAAGGCTGGGATTCAAAGATCACAGAGGCTCTGTACAATATGAGTGGCAGGGTTTGAATCAGGACGGTATGCACAATTGTATGTGGCATATTACTACACAAGGCAGCAACATCACAAACCACATCACAGGATCATGACCTGGACCACAAGCCAGTTCAGAGTCGCATTCTTAAATTGTGCCTCTGATCTTCGAGGTTCTAGCTGTGGTTCAGAATATCATCCCAGACACGCAATTACAGGGCTCTGGGTTAGTGGCTACAAGTTGTGCTGTGATGTGGTCCAACCAACCTGGAGCAGTGTGAGAGGAGAGGAAGGCTGAGGAAGCCTTGTGTGAGGCAGGCTTTTATAGGAGGGCATAGGAGGCAGACTGAGGGCTCTGGGTCATTGGCTACACATAGTGTTTTTTGTCGATGTAGTGGTCTAACCTAGATGAGTGCGAGAAGAGAGGATGGCCTGCGAGATAGACTAGGGAAGCTGTGTGATAGGGGAATCGGTTGTGGGCCTGCATCATTGGCTATAAGTGGTGTTGTGTGATGCTACAGTGGAACTTGTAGGAATGTGAGAGGAGAGGAGGGCCATGTGAAAGAACCACAGGGCCTGAGAGGCAGAGTGAAGAAGCCATATAGTATGAGAGCCAAGGCACAGAGGCAGGCTTTTAATAGAGGAGGAGGCAGATGGCCCACGTTGAAAGCAGAGGGCCCTTGTGATAGTCCTGAACAGCCCCGCTGAGAACAGGGAAATTAAATGAGGAATTTAGATTCCTCAAATTAAATGTCTTGCTGATTTCCACCTTTTCTGTCTCTGTAGATATGTCCCAAATGGCACCCTATTCCCTATGTAGTGCACTTCTTTTTACTGTCCGTGGTGCTGTGGACCTGGGTTGTGTCACACTGTACCTTAGAGACCTCTCTGATCAATACACACGCATACCTGATTATAGTCAGGATGATAAATGCTTATAATGTATTCCATTTACAGCTCTGACAGTGGGAGTCTGGGAAAGGAAGGTACCATCACACTATGGGGTCTCCTGAGGGTCATATTCAATGGGTTACGGGTGGGAAGAAACACAGAAGCACCACTATGAAACACTACACTCTCTCTTCAATATGTTACAGTATAGCAATATAACAAATGAGATGTAATAGAATTACCTAGCATTCATTAATACATTCTCCCCCAAGGAATAAGGTCTTGAGGACAGTGTGGACCATGTCAGGTAAGGACATTGCAGTATGTAAATTAATTGATTTCACTGATTTTGGACTCCAAGATCTCAAACGGCATTACTATGCAAACTAGATGTCAAGACGGCAGAATAATACTAGCTCTGATGGAAACCAAACATATTCTGAATGTGATATCATTGTTCTAAATGTAGACATTTCAATAATCGGTGTGCAACTGTGTAACCACCAGGAGGAATTATCCTGGCCTTATTATTGCCACCACTGCAGCCATAAGCTCATTATTTGACAATCAGCTAAATGACAAACACACAATGTCAAACAATTAATTAATTACAGATGCATAATAAACTAGAAACTAGCCCTACTATTACCAAACTATAATCATTATTTTGTCACTTCGTAAAGATCAACATACCGTACAGTAAAGTGGTTTACATTCCAGAGTTCTCCTGTAAACTCTGGAGAAAAATGTACACATTAACATAGCTCTGATGAGGCTTCTGTTTGAACAGTTTAGTTTAAGTTTAATGTATTTGCACCAAAGAAAACAAGTGATAAATAACAATACAGATTAAATAATAATAATAATTAAACGGTGTGCAGGTGTGGTTGGTCAGCCCAAGGGCTTATATGAAAACCACACCACAAAAAAACGATATACATTACATAAGTACACAAAAAAAAAGGTTTGTTAAAACAGATAACAAAACATTTAAGTCATTTAGCAGACGCTCTTATCCAGAGCGACTTACAAATTGGTGCATTCACCTTATGACATCCAGTGGAACAGCCACTTTACAATAGTGCATCTAAATCTTTTAAATGTAAGATAACAAAACCTACTAATTATAAATGTATAAATTAATTGATCAGTAATCACCACCCAAATTTTTTAATTTAACCCGCATTCATAAAAAAGTGATTCAATTCACATGAAATAACATCAGGATCACTATAAGGTCTTATTTCCAACAATACATTGAGATGGGATAGATGGCTTTTTCTTATTCAACAGTTGAGTGATGATTTTCCAAGTTGACTTTTATTATTTAAAATATATTTTGGGGGATATCTGAAGTAGGTGAGTAAATTTGTTCTTATACTTTTTTTTAATTAGCAGAATTCAGGGTAGAGGGATTTGTGATAAACTTTTTACACAACTAGTTCTTTTTAACTGAAGATTTTTTAAGACCAGTTGTAAACCAAGGTTTCTAGAACCTTCTGCTGCTCTCTTACATGATTTAACTAAGGGAAGTAGTGGTAGTGGTGAAATACAGAATTGAAAGATGTGAGTCCACATCGGCCTGATTATAAACATTTTCCCATGAAACATCATCAATCAATAACTACTTTTGTTAAATATTCTACATCGAATGCTACTAATCATTCCCATCTGTTAATTTCCAGCTGCCAAAGAGAAGTGGAAAGTGGTCAGAAATGTCAGTATAAAGTATACCTATATTAGCCACATTATTCAAAGAGTGTATACAAATATTATCAATAAGGGTTGCAGATGAACTAGTAACTCGTGAGCTTAGCTGGATATACATAGCTGGAGTATAAAGTATTCAACAAGTCAGATGTCAGTGTGGTTCTCACTTTTAAATCAGTTTATGTTGTAATCCCCCAATATAAAACACATGTTATCTTCAACATTAATACAATCCGAGGTTGATGCAAGGATTTCAATGAAACTACCATTGTCAGAATCGGGTGGCCAATAGATGCATCCAATTATCACTTTTTTACCACCAAAACATGAACAGGAGGGAATTTCTATGAAAAGAGATTCAACATCAATGTTATCAGATGTAAATGCGAGGTCCTCTCTTACAAAGAATTGAAAACGTTTATCAACAAAAATGGACACTCCTCCCACTCTTGATGTTCAACAGTGGTGAACAGCATTATAATGAGACGTCTCTTCAGCCAACCATGTTTCTGAAAGGGTAACATTGGAAAATTCATGACTGAGAGAATACAGATAATGAACAAGGTGGTCATGATTTTGAGGAACACTGTGAACGTTTAACAGTTGTATCTGAGTGTTTAAAAACAGTTTGAGTCTTATCACTTTCGTCTGTTTGACAATGTAAGAACTCTGGTCAATTCACCAGTCAATGGAAGTAGATAAAATGTACTCACATAATATTTGCAAAAGGTTTCATAAACTTTTTGAATGGCATGTTTTGTTGTGGTATTTTCTGCTGGTCCTTGCAGAATAAGATCATCATTATGTTTATCGTAATAATAAGTATTTACAGAATAATCCATTCAAATGGCAGTTGCTTTAGTTTGTATTTATTCTCCTTCTAGTGGGCAAAGTTTGCACATACTCCAGTAGACCTACATTTTGTCAGTGTCCCTGCAACCCGGGATCCTTGAGACGTCCCTATCCCCTGGAAGTTTAAATGTAACATGGTTAAAAGGCGCTGCATGGTCAATCTGCCCTCTGCATTGGCTGTGCAGCATTTACGGTGATATGGCCTCTGCAGAAGTCAGGGCATTCATACTTCTTGCGCTTCACGGAGCAGCGCAGAGCTGTTGAGCAGAGCTGTTGTGAAGGAAGTTGTCAAGGAAGTGAGTTTGTGTTTATACAGGACCTCCCGCCCTCACCTACTGTCAACCAATCATGTCAATGCGGAGCTTTACGGAGCCCTCCGCATTGTTAGAGACAATTTATGCTTGATCCGAAAAAAGTGGTCAAAGAGTCGGTATGGAGGGTATGACGCAATTGCATAGCCTCCGGAGGCATGCAGAGGCCAAATTGAGCTCCTCTGAATTTTGTAACAATGCAGAGGTCTCCTTATAGCTCTGAATTGACATGATTGGTTGATGGTAGGTGTGTGTGTGTGAAGGGGTCCTGCATAAACACAAACCCACTTCCTTGACAACTTCCTTCACAACAGCTCTGCTCAACAGCACTGCACTGTTCCGCAAGGCAAGAAGTATGAATGCCCACATTTCTGCAGAGGCCATATCTATGGGAACAATATCATGCCAAATGTATTGTGAATTGTGCATGTTGTATTCGTGTATCATGATCTGTACAAATAAGTACCAATCCACAAATGTAAATCACCAATCCACAAATGTAAATCACCAATCCACAAATGTAAATCACTTTCCACAAATGTAAACCACTTTCCACAAATGTAAATCACCATCCACAAATGCAATTCACTATCCACAATAAGTTATCACGAGTAGACAGCACTTTGTAGTCGTAGAAAAAAAGTTATCACGCGTAGAAAACAATTTGTAGTTGTAGAAAAATAGTTATCACGAGTAGAAAGCGATTTGTATGAAAATAAGAACTTGACCCAACGTTTTAGTGTTGCTGTAGGTTTATTAGAATTCCAAAAGACGGCGCTAGGATCCAGCATCCCGAGCTCTGATTTTCCCTCCCGCCGGTGCAGCTCGATCTATTCTAAATGGTCCGCCAGAACCCTCACATGCATGCCGCTACTTCCTGGATGGAAGAATGGAACGCTTCCAGCGCTGCCTTTGCCTTTGCGACATTCTCTCTACAATAAATCTAAGTGACCGCGCGAGTCACCGCTGAATGGACGAACACATACAATCAGTATTATTCGAACACTTTCTCTTCAAGTTTTACGAAATTGAGTCGGACTCGTTTACTTTCCCTCTAGGATTTACTTTTTCTCCGTGAAAAGAAAGCCTGTCTGCATGTGGCGGACTATCACAACTATTTATCTGCGTTCCGCATCCATAGATATTTTTCGAAACATATGCTGAATTGGTTTCAAGTGAATTACCATCAAGCTAAACTCAATTTGGGGTTGCAGTTGTGTTCAAATCCTATGTGGTTTACATGTGTTTTCTGCAATCAAGTTTATGTAATTTTGTAGACCTCAAACTTTGTCACCCGTTGCCTTCTTGTTGCTCTCGATGACTATTCTGACATGCGGCGAATACTGGAATCTAGTCACTGGTGGACCTTATCCTTAATGTTTTCAGCATTGGCCATGTTTACCCACTGCTATCCTGGTAAGTCGTTGCATGGTTTGCAATATTGTATTATATTTGACAATGTTCATCGCAGTGTGTGTCATGCATATGTAGGCAACAGTGTTCTTATATGTGTCATGTAATCAAGGGGAATAACATTGCCAATGTTATGTTACCCCAATCACGAAAAGATAACAGGACGAGAAGACTTGCTGCTATAGCTACTGCCGCACGCATGGAAGAGATGACATTCATCCTACATACATAACGTGACTTGCTGAAATGGGCTACTCCTGTCAGCAATTCAACATAATTAAAATGACAATGGAGAAGAATGAGTCTATGCATACATCATGTTTAACCTGTTGTAACCACACATGGGAAATATTACGCTATAAAATGTTCTAATGGTTTCAGTAAACCACCCGAGAAGATTTTGCGCGATTTTTAGCTCATACAGAAGGTGACAGGGCGTCTGTGTCTGTCCGGTACTTTAGCAGGTCTGATCGATGCACACATACAGTATGTAGTGATGTAACAGTGGGACTGGAACCTGGCCGGTGTCCAGAGAACGAATCGAGGGATCACGTCTCCTAAATTCCTTCGCTCCCTGCGCATGGCCGTCCAGAGCCGAGGTTTTAATGCACCATCAAAGCCTTCGACTTTGAAAGGCTAGGCTATAATTCTGAGTGCTAAACATAAACAATGACATGTTTGAGTGCATATAGCCTTTAAGTACACAAACACTTAATGAGGCAGTTCAGTCCTTTACTCGTGTGAATGGTGAATAGGATGACAGCCTAGAAATACAAAATTGCCTACCGATGGTCTCCATATAATTCAGTACTAAAGGCTAACATTGGTTGTTGAGTATAGACTTCTCAACGTGAGAATATGGTTGCAAACCAAGGGGATGCACTCATGCCATTACATTGCTGCAATTTGTGGTTTCTAGATTAAACAGTGTGTCATAGTTGATGACCTTGATGGAAAGTTACAAACTCCCATTGTGAACTTTAAATGAAACATGCATGCCAGCTTATTACAGCTTCATAGCTACATTGTTATAACATTGTACTTGTGTTTTTAAGGCAGTGACCTGTTGTCTGCACAGCTGCGCTCTAAGTTAAACTCTGCTATTCTTTGCTACATCTCCTCAGTATAAGAGGCTGAACAAGTCACATATTGAGATTCAGTCATCAATCATGTAATAGTTTTCCAATGTGATTGTAGTGTTGGTCCCATAGGAGCTTTTCAGGCAGATGGGTGAGAGATGAAGAGGTGAGGGATGAGAGAGAGAACAGTAATAACATTTTCTAGGACAAAATCAGGGAGGGGCCCAGCCACTGGACAGACGCTAATGATACTGCTGCCATGGATGTGCATATCTTAAAAAACATTACTCAAGATTCACACAGAATAGTTACATGGTTTCAGTTTCCATAAGTTGTGTCCTGTCTGTCACAGGTCCTTTTCAGCAGGTCACTCACAGCCACATAGAACGGAAGTTGAACCATCCAGAATATTTATCTGTCAAGATGATCACCATATTCCCCTGGTCACATCTGGTTTGCACCGTCCGCATCCCATCACCTGTCCTATGAGCACCCAAGCTACAGAGATGAGGAAGAAAAGCAGGAGGATTATGGTACTGTCTGAGACACATTCAGATTAGATCCCGTATTCATAAAGTGTCTCAGAATGTGAGTCCTCAACCCCCTGCCCATATAATCTTATTTGTGATGATCTAAAAGGCCAAACTGATTCTAGATCATTCAGGACTCCTACTCTGAGACACTTTATACAGGTCCAGACCTCCAGAGAGAGAGGAGAGCCATACTCTAGCCAGGAGAATATGCTCTGTGTTCCATCCACTCTCCTCCTTAAACTTCATTAGAACAGTGATGAATGTCCAGGCAATAAGGCACTCTTACTAAAGGACTAATACTGCTGCACTCAAGGACTCAGACATATCAATGACTGTCCTCTGTCTCTCCATCCCCTCCTCCATCCTTCTCTTAAACAATCTCTCCCTGATGTGAGCTGTCAAGTTAGCTGAGCTTACGGCTGAAGAGTCAGTAGCTACTGCTCTGGGTGGGTAGAGGGCAGTATGGAGAATTGAAAGGGTAATTCTCTGGCAGGGGTTTACCTGATATACATCCTGCCCTTTCTCTGTCTCCTCATGTTGTCTTTTGACTGTGATTTTTAATGTGCTATTGTTGCTGTTATTCAATCAATGTAGATGGCCCTTGGCATTTAAAGACCTAGTCCCCATAAAATGTTTGTCCTGTTATTGTGGGAATATCCCTAATGGATGGGTATTGTTAATGTGTTCATTTTCAATGTGTGTGAGCTGTATGTTACATAATGTGTTGTTGTGATGGAATGCTATGGGGAGATCGCTCACAGCACTTCAAAGTTCAAACAGTCTCAGAAAGAGGCACGTTCTTGTCACTGATGATGTTTACTCTTTTGCTAGTGTAGGCTATTGTCGTTCTCTGCAAGAGCCTCTCAACATTTTCTAAAACAGTAACCCCTCTATTGATTTGGTTTGATAGATATACTCTTTCTCACTATATTATTAGAGCAAAGCTGAAACCAAGCTACAGTATTTCATCCCG
The DNA here is from genome assembly GCF_045679555.1 of Salvelinus alpinus. Taxonomy (NCBI): domain Eukaryota; kingdom Metazoa; phylum Chordata; class Actinopteri; order Salmoniformes; family Salmonidae; genus Salvelinus; species Salvelinus alpinus. The sequence continues at coordinate 37,784,561 of NC_092097.1, forward strand.
TGTTTAAACAAAGCAGTGTTCATATCTGAAGTCCTTCACTGGTTACACATCACGTTCACCTCCCCTCACATCAAACAATGGAGTGATTGAAGCATTTTGCTACAATCGCAATACCATGTGTATGTGACAAATAAAATGTGATTTGATTTGAAGCATCATGGAGGATTTGGTACTCTCGGTAATCCACGCTGTTCTCTGTATAGATGAGGGAGCAAAACGTAAGGTTTTTAAAATACTGACAAATACAAATCAAGGAGCCAGTCATATAGGAGTACAGTACATACAAGCCCTGTCTTAAATGCATGTCTGAAGTGAAAAAGGCACATCTTATATTTTGGTATTTGGCAAGGTTACTACTGTTTTGCCTCTGTTGATTTGATCGACTCTATGCTGTCCTTAGATGCAAAAGTCTCTTGATGTTGGCTGTGTTTAGAAGGTTCCAGAGTCTTTTTGATATGGCCCAGCTCTGCTGAGAGAGTTAAGCACAGTGAAGGGCCTTTCTGCTAATGTAACTCTCAACACTGAATCTGTTTCCCACTTGTTTAAAGGAGGCTAGAATAAAATGGAGGGTTGTTGGATTATTTTGACTTGGAAGGGTTGGGTTTTCCAAGGACATGATTCTCCTTTGTTTTGGAATTCTCTTTGTGTTCTATCGTTATATGTTTACATGACATGAGAGTTTCTTATGTAACTCACATGAGTAAGTGATATTTAAGGAGATTTGGAAATCCAATAAGTGTGCTTTATGTAGTATACATCAAATGAACCTGATATTGTGTATGCGTGTCTTAGCTGTGTCTAAGACATTGTGAAGTGTTTGCGTGTGTGTACACAGCTGTGTGTCTGCATGTGCTCTCCGTCCTATGATTGTGTGTGTGTATGTGTGTTTTCCATGCTATTAGTTGTTGACAGGGAAAGGCTGAACCTGTACAGAGTGTTGCGATGTCAGTCTGACAGACTGATACCTAAGACGGCAAAACAGCCTTATACACACACACACACACACACACACACACACACACACACACACACACACACACACACACACACACACACACACACACACACACACACACACACACACACACACACACACACACACACACACACACACACACACACACACACACACACACACACTACCTTGAAGCTGCTGCAATCCTTAATGGTGAAACTGCCACGTTTGTTTGTGGTAATACAACAACTAAGAAGTTACTGCAAACAACCAACACAGTTTTTTCTCCCTTAGACATTATTGCACAAGTGATCGAACAGCACAATATGTACTGCATTTTCTTTTACCATGCTGCATGATCCTCGGCAACAAAAACAATAACAATGGTGGTGGTGCGGCCAGTGGCGCAGATCTTTTGTGGATTTCGGCTTTAAGGAGCTCTTGTAAACAGCCTACAGACATTCTTTGTTTAATGCAATACTGTGTATTGCATTCTTTGTAGTGTCTGCTTCCCTCATGCCTAATGAGGCCTAAGCTCCGTTGTGTTTGAGTGGCTGCCAATATAATGAAATCAGAAAGGGATGGTTCTTCCTCCCCATCGCGTCTCTGCCTCTCCTCTCCAATCCCTGACCTGCATATTGAGAGGTAGTAAATCATTTAACTGAAAGCCAAAGGGATCGATAAAACAAAGGCATTAAAAGTAATTGGACACATCGATCGAAATGCACATTTTTCTATCGGAGATCAGTTGGTCATTCTTTCATGTCTCTTCCATGCCGAAACAGAAACACAATTTAGCATACTTTATCAGTAGGAACCTCAACAGAGATGTACCCAAGCTTTCCATCTTTGGAATCAAAATTGTGGTCTGGTGATTTATGCTAACTATTGTTGTGTTTCTTCCAGAGCAATGAATTTTCCAAAGACTGGCTTTGAAGGTTTTTGACACCATGACTCACCTTGTGGAAAGCAAGTCTTTTCAGGAATATCACAGTCCTCTTATTAACCGTTCCAAATAGTTTGTCTTGCCTTGCCAAACTCTTCTTGTCTTTGTGGAGCCAGATGGGAACCCCTGAACTGGACAAGTGGAAAGCCCTGCCTACTCTGCCTGTTTTGACTTGAATAAAAATAAATATTACCAAGGCAACAGCGGACCTATAATTGCTCAAAGTATCTGTATGCTACTCGTTAATTTTCTAAATTTGACTACGCAGTGTACATGTATTAAGCCAAAAACACACAGTGGAATTAAAGATTCTGTTCAACATGAGGTTATGGCACTCAACCCCACTGTCACCTGAGGGTACGTACAGTAGGCCTATCTTTCACAGAATGATGCAATATGGGAGTTGGAATGAAGTGTAGAATTATCTTGCTGAAAGCTACGAGCAATGGAGTACACAGTTCAGTAGCTAAGTGCATTCCTCCCCAACACAATTCATGAGTGTTGCTTGAGGGGCAGGTGTAATGAAATGAACATAGCCTGAGACCTCAAGCCTGGCATGTCTCTGACTGTAAACACACACCACAAGCAAACAAACTGAGTTGATTTCTGTTGATTTGATATCCTTGTTTTCCTAGTAGATATCCTTGTTTTCCTAGTAGGCAAATACAGTTGAAGTCGGAAGTTTACATACACTTAGGTTGGAGTCATTAAAACTTGTTTTTCAACCACTCCACAAATTTCTTGTTAACGAACTATAGTTTTGGCAAGTCAGTTAGGACATCTACTTTGTGCATGACACGTGTTTGTAGGAAAAAGGGGGAGGCTTGCAAGCCGAAGAACACCATCCCAAACGTGAAGCACGGGGGTGGCAGCATCATGTTGTGGGGGTGCTTTGCTGCAGGAGGGACTGGTGCACTTCACAAAATAGATGGCATCATGAGGAGGAAAATTATGTGGATATATTGAAGCAACATCTCAAGACATCAGTCAGGAAGTTAAAGCTTGGTCGCAAATGGGTCTTCCAAATTGACAATGACACCAAGCATACTTCCAAAGTTGTGGCAAAATGGCTTAAGGACAACAAAGTGGCCATCACAAAGCCCTGACCTCAATCCTATAGAAAATCTGTGGGCAGAACGAAAAAGCGTGTGCGAGCAAGGCCTACAAACCTGACTCAGTTACACCATCTCTGTCAGGAGGAATGTGCCAAAATTCACCCAACTTATTGTGGGAAGCTTGTGGAAGGCTACCCGAAACGTTTGACCCAAGTTAAACATTTTAAAGGCAATGCTACCAAATACTAATTGAGTGTATGTAAACTTCTGACCCACTGGGAATGTGATGAAAGAAATAAAAGCTGAAATAAATCATTCTCTCTGCTATTATTCTGACATTTCATATTCTTAAAATAAAATGGTGATCCTAACTGACAGACAGGGAATTTTTACTGGGATTAAATGTCAGTTTAAATGTATTTGGCTAAGTTAAAATGTATTTGACTAAGGTGTATGTAAACTTCCGACTTCAACTGTAGATCAGCAAGCAAAGCGTCTCACTCCGACAGTGCAGCCGCTCTTAGTCCTAGTGAACAGCCTCCTCATTAAATCCTAGCATGTTTACCACTTTAGAAAGATCCAGTGCAGCTATTTTTTATCTCAATATAAAATAATTTCTGGGTAACAATTAAGTACCTTACTGTGATTGTTTTCAATTAAAATGGTCAAAAAGAAACAAAAATTGCTTCTTTGGAAAGAGCAATTTCTCAAGCAATAATTATTTCGGAGTGGGGAGGGGAAAACTGAAAAGTATCTATTATTGGCAGAGAGGTTTGGAACTCTTTCTTATTGGTCTATTAACAAATGTACCGCCTAGTGATAGCACCAGGCAGGTCAAAACTCCATCCCACCAAAACAGGCTGAAATTTAAAGCAGCCTTTTTAAAAATAAACATTATCATAATGTACTTTGAGACCCCGAGGGCCTGCTGTACTTCCAAGGCTGAGAGACTCTACCTTGGACGTGTATTATTTGTCACATGCTTCGTAAACAACAGGTGTAGACTAACAGTAAAATGCTTACTTACAGGACCTTTTCCAGTTATGCAGAGTTAAAGATGGAAATTATGGTGGAGACATTATGTACAAAAGAAGTTAAGATCAGTGTAGAAAAACCCCCACACAACATAGCAGAATTGGTCAGGAGCCCTTAAAGGCGTTGGCATGCTTCGGTTTGGGTGGCACCTAGCCGAGTGTACTTGCATACTCCCTTAAAAGATGTTCACTTGAAAAATGAAAAAAAGGAGGGAACGTGGCAATATTACCCCGGGACATTGGAGGGCGATGAGCTGGTAATAGCCATCTACAGCCAAACAAGGAAGAGACGTGCAGGAGAATATATTAGTGACACAGAGAGACTCTTAACTGGGATCTACAAGATTTGCTTTACCTAGCAAGACAGGCACGAGACAGATGTAGGGGCGTACTGCCGAGAGAGCGATGGTGGAGTGTTTCAAGAGTTCTTTTGGATCCAAACTGCTGCAGAAGACCCTCAATTTACCACCACCTGCTGTTCTGCCATGTACCACACTGCCAATTCAAAAGTTTTCCTGGGAGATGCAGCTTTCCCCCTACATGAGAACCTCATACGCCCTTATCCAGGTATGTTGATAATAGAATGTTGGAATCAATTTCACTTTTTTTTATTTTCCCTTGTTACGGCATACATGTATGCAACTCTATGGGAAATACAATTTTATCAAGGCTTTTGGAATATGGTTCCTGGAAAAGGGTATGGTGTTTTATTGTTGTTGACCAAATAGGCAATATTTTATATCTGACATATTCTCTTGTTACCTCTCATTCACAGGTGTCCATGTCAATGAACCTGGGTGTACCTACAGTCGTGGCCAAAAGTTTTGAGAATGACACAAATATTAATTTTCAGTTTGCATGATGGCAATTTGCATATACTCCAGAATGTTATGAAGAGTGATCGGATGAATTGCAATTAATTGCAAAGTCCCTCATTGCCATGCAAATGAACAGAATCCCCACTGCATTTCAGCCCTGCCACAAAAGGACCAGCTGACATCATGTCAGTGATTCTCTCGTTAACACAGGTGTGAGTGTTGATTAGGACAAGGCTGGAGATCACTCTGTCATACTGATTGAGTTCGAATAACAGACTGGAAGCTTTAAAAGGAGGGTGGTGCTCTTCCTCTGTCGAACATGGTTACCTGCAAGGAAACATGTGCCGTCATCATTGCTTTGCACAGAAAGGGCTTCACAGGCAAGGATATTGCTGCCAGTAAGATTGCACCTAAATCAACCATTTATCGGATCATCAAGAACTTCGAGGAGAGCGGTTCAATTGTTGTGAAGAATGCTTCAGGGCGCCCAAGAAAGTCCAGCAAGCGCTAGGACCGTCTCCTAAAGTTGATTCAGCTGCGGGATTGGGGCACCACCAGTACAGAGCTTGCTCAGGAATGGCAGCAGGCAGGTGTGAGTGCATCTGCATGCACAGTGAGGCGAAGTCTTTTGGAGGATGGCCTGGTGTCAAGAAGGGCAGCAAACAAGCCACTTCTCCAGGAAAAACATCAGGGACAGACTGATATTCTGCAAAAGGTACAGGGATTGGACTGCTGGGGACTGGGGTAAAGTAATTTTCTCTGATGAATCCCCTTTCCGATTGTTTGGGGCATCCGGAAAAAAGCTTGTCCGGAGAAAACAAGGTGAGCGCTACCATCAGTCCTGTGTCATACCAACAGTAAAGCATCCTGAGACCATTCATGTGTGGGTTTGCTTCTCAGCCAAGGGAGGGGGCTCACTCACAATTTTGCCTTAGAACACAGCCATGAATAAAGAATGGTACCAACACATCCTCCGAGAGCAACTTCTCCCAACCATCCAGGAACAGGTTGGTGATGAACAATGCCTTTTCCAGCATGATGGAGCACCTTTCCATTAGGCAAAAGTGATAACTAAGTAGCTCGGGGAACAAAACATCATTATTTTGGGTCCATGGCCCCAGACCTTAATCCCAATTTGTGGTCAATCCTCAAGAGGCGGGTCCAAGCATTGATTATGCAAGAATGGGCTGCCATCAGTCAGGATGTGGCCCAGAAGTTAATTGACAGCATGCCAGGGCGGATTGCAGAGGTCTTGAAAAAGAAGGGTCAACACTGCAAATATTGACTCTTTGTATCAACTTCATGTAATTGTCAATAAAAGCCTTTGACACTTATGAAATGCTTGTAATTATACTTCAGTATTCCATAGTAACATCTGACAAAAATATCTAAAGACACTGAAGCAGCAAACTGTTTGGAAATTAATATTTATGTCATTCTCAAAACTTTTGGCCACGACAGTACAACTACCGCAACTCTCGTTTTCATAGAGTCATAGAGAATGCATTCGACATCATGACTGCAAGGATGAGGATTCTTGATCGGCCAATCTAGTGTAAAGGCTAAGGACATTGTGAAGGCATGTGTGGCCCTCCACAACTACCTGTCCTCCACGGATAAAGCTCATGAGCTGAATGCAAGATACGTGCTTCCTGCTTTTGGTGACATGACCCTCCCTTCTGGCAACTACCAACCTGGAGAGTGGAGCATGGTTGTGGCATTGGACAACAATCTCCAAGAGCCAGGGAGACTCTCGTGCCAGGGCGACACTGCTTGCAAGTGAAACAAGAAACAAGCTCAGGGACTTCTTCCTCTCCCTCCCTGTACCTGTGCCATTGCAGGAAGACATGGTAAGGAGAGGACAACTACTCAACCCAAGGCCAGCCAATCATGCAGAATAGGCCTATGTTTGGACTGCTCACCCACACACACCCTTGATGGACACACACAGACTCACAGTTCTTCTTTGTGTGCACTGTGAACCAAAGTACTTTGTACTAAAATTAGTTTTAATCTTGTTAATAAAATGAAACTTGATTATCTCACTGTGCTTTAAGATTAGATTTAAGATTAAGATTAGATTGAACTACACCACACAAGTAGAAGAAAGCCTGTAAAGTCTGTAACACAGCTCTTCTCAATGTTGTCAGCACTTGATGTTCAAAAAGAATGCATTGAAACACCTTGTATTGAGATGAAGAAACAGAGCTTTTTTAGTATACAAAATGAACCTTTATTCTTGCATCAGGGCTCTGAAAGTAAACCACAATACAACACAGAAGTGTCTGCTGAGAACAGACATGTAAACAACACGTGTCAATTAAATATAATTAAAGTGTCAGACAAATGTAATTATTTGTACATTACAAATGTCTGCGAAAAAACAGACGTAAACAACAAAAGTGTAAAACATGAAAGTGTCTGACTCCTGAGATGTTAATTTCACTGTGGTCCCAGTCGTTTGTTCCATGTCCTCTTCCTGAAGTCATGTTTGAAGTCATTCAGCTGGTGATCGAATTCCTCCCAGAGTTTTGGTGATATTTCATCCATGAAATCTGCTGTATGTGCCATGGCCCTGTGAAGAGAAGGGGAAATTAGAGGAGTGTCTGTGGAGAGCAGTGTGGTGAGGAAAGGGAATCATAGTAAAGGAGGAGAGTCTGAAATGTTTTGCCTCTGGGACAAGCTGGTGACTCGGTGCATGACGTTCTCCAGATCTTGATGTCTGTAGTCATTTGCAATGCCTTTGTGAGTGATGTGACACGACCGGAGTCTACAGCTCTTTCCTTCCTTCTCACACCCCTGCTACTACTGCTGCTGCTCTGTGACGTTAGTGAGGAGTAGGTCTTGGAGGTGGGCCCAGGATAGAGCTTCCTATGTCCGGCATGGAGATGGTTTCCCATTCTGCACTGCAGTTCAGTGTGGGTTATGGGCTGGGGGCAGTGGACAGGCAGTGCTGGGTTGCAGAGTACAAAAACTGGTGCTGTCCCCATTCACTGGTGTTTGCCTTTTTGAAAAATAAAAAAGTACACGGCTATTTAGTACACATATCCAAACCATCCAAAAGTATCAATGAACCATGTATCAAATATCATTAACTGAGACTACAATTAACTACAATGTTTCAAACCTTTCAAGAGTTGAGAAGGCCTGGCCAAGTTACTTAAATTTTGCAACATTTTAGCAAGCTGGACCTTGCTACTGAACTTTGACTTCGGTTTTACCGAGATGGGAAGCTTAGATTTTCTTTCTCTGACAAAATTATGTTTGATCAAAAAGTAAAAAGTTTAAAAAAAGACTGCTTTAAGACTGCTGCTATCCACTGCAGCGCCCTCTGTTGTGTGTATGTGTAATGTGTATTTGGGTACGTGTGTGTGTGCATGACTATGTGTGTTCGTGTGTGTGTGCAGTTACTGTATGTGTGCATGCCTGTGTTTGTGTGCGTACTTTGCGCCAGTCACTGTGATCAGCTCAAATGTACTCTGAGTGGACAAAGTTTGTGAACATTTACAGATGCACATTTCAGATCGCAGTCATCACAGTGGTGAAGTCTGGAGATGTAAGCAGCAAGGCATTTGCACGATGTCATGATATTATCCCAGTGACATATCACAGGAAGTAACTACAGTCAGACGGACCACAACTTTTCCTGGATGAGTTGGACCCAACACCTGTCACTTAGTAGATTTTAGAATTCTCTTTGAGAAGTTCACTTTTTGTTTTGTTTTTTTGTGTAATATGACATGACTTATGATGAAGTTAAAGTAAAATATTATATAACCATGAATGACAATAGCCTCTGTTGTGAATATTTGTGCCCAAATGGATGGGGAAGAAGTGCTGAGTGAGTTAGTTTTTGAGGCAGAGAGAGCAGTGTTTAGTGTGCAGTAGAGAAGGCTCCATATCCATGCTGTTGACATAACCCCTGTGGAGATAATGCAAATGTTTCACTTCCCCTAACACAAACATCCAACCACCCTCTAGTAGCAGCCGTAATTAACCACACATTTGAATATCATGACCTTTTCTTCTGTTATTTTCATATTTCAATAACATTGTTTCAGGCTTCTCTCAACAAAAGATAGCTCTCATTTATTGTCAAACTGTCAAAAAGTAGCAGTTGCTAACCAAAAAATGGGATCTAGATTCTGGATGTGAAATAGTAGAACAGTACAAATTTGAAAGAAGCAGCCTGTTTTGTAATCCTAACTTCATATCCAGTTCAGAATAAGCCTGACACCAGATTATGGGGGGACAAGTAAGCAGGTTGTTTGGTCACATCGCTGTGTGCATCGCTCCCTGCCTACCCATCACACTGTTAGAGGAGCTATTGGCCTGATAGTGGACGTCTGTTGTTGACAGGATTAGTCCCCAGTCATGTGACACGTGTGTTTATCACAGCAGAGACAACCTCTCCCCTCCCCAGCCAGATGATTACCTAGCTGGGGATTCTAGACACACACACACACACACACACTTACACACACACACACACACACACACACACACACACACACACACACACACACACACACACACACACACACACACACACACACACACACACACACACACACACACACACACACACACACACACACACACACACACACACACATCAGTGTAGAAAGCTATGGGCTGTTAAAACACAGTGGTGGTTCATTGAGGTGTATTGAATGGGTCTCTTTCTATGTCATTGGTCATTTTGGTCGTTGACTTTCACAGTGCTACTGCTCTTGTAGAAATGAAGGCTGTCACCTCTCCTGTGTCGAGGTATAATCATCAATTCTGCGCACTGAGATCTCTGTCACTTTGGCTGTTCTCTTCAGGCCAGCCCACCCATGGCACGGTCAGACCTTTTAATCTGGAACACCAGTAGGATCCAGAGCTCTCATCCCTCTGCTTTGTTATGATCAACTAACTGAGCCATTCACCTGAATCAGAGAGGTGCAGGGGGCTGCCTTAATCAACGTCATCGGCACCAGTGGAGCAGTTGTTGTGGGTTAACTGCCTTGCTCAAGGGCAGAATGGCAGATGTTTCCACCTTGCCGGCTCGGGAGTCAACCAGTGACCTTTCGGTTACTGCCCATCACTCTTAACCGCTAAGCTACCTGCCCCATATGAAGTGGGTAAAAGAGTATGTAAAGATGGCTGGTAACAAAATATCATTACATTTCCGTTCTGAGTAGTGCCACTGTTCAGCAAAACAGTAATATGATGAGGCAGAAATATATACTTCCTGTAACGTTGACCATGTAATATTCACAATATTCAACATAAGAGTTTAACAAAAGGTTACTTTTGGTCAAGTCCTAAAGCAACCTTTTTCTTCTGCCAGTCACTGAGGCAAGTAGATTAAAAAAATCTACCAGCCACTCCGATTTTTTACCACCCAAAATATGTTTTGCATTAATTACATCACAAAACACAAAATTAAATGAATGATTATGCTTAGTAATGTTTCTAAAACAAGGAATCTATTACTAGTAAGATGCAATGTGGTACATTTCTGAATTAAATGTAATATCTTGTGACCTGTGTCTAACCAAAATATCAGATGAGACAAATGTCAACTGCACCTTTTAAGGTGAACGTGGTAATGGGGCCACTCAAGTCTTCATGTGTGTCTGTGAGAATCTGAATAGTAGAGGCCAAAGACGTCTGTTCTCTTCGCTAGCAGTGGAAGCAAATTCAAACTTTGAAAAATAACCTACCTTGTGAACAAAACATTATACATATCCAAGAAACACAAAGATAAAGTATCACTTTAAAGTAACCCAACTTGTATGCCTGTGCGCATTGCTTTTAAAAACGAATCTTTCAGCACTTAATTGACAGTGCACACAGACCCCCAGCCAGCCAGGCAGTGCTGCTGCGCGAGGTAGGATACCTATAACGTTAGGATTTCTATTTCTTTGTGCGTTTCCAGAATTGAAACAAATGTCAGAAATACTTTGAAAACAACTACTGCAGCATTTATTTTCTGTAAATCACTACTCACATGTGCCCATACTTGACTTTTTATAATGTTTATGAAATGCTCGCACTGTAGAGCCCTGAGTGTGACCTGCCAACGGGGCTGGTGAATTAAACATTCTTACCTGCCAATGCCAAAATCTCCCCACATTTGGCGGTTGATGATTTTAGGCCCTGGTTTCAGTGTATCCTTTTCTCCCTGATTTGTTTGATGTTTTTGGTTGATGAGAGCAGAACATTTAAAAGGGAAGAAGTTCACACAGTATGTTGGATCCTTCCTAGATATTGCTGCACTGTTGGAGCTAGAAACATTTTGTTGCACCTGCAATAACCTAACGTAGCAGGCGTAAAAGAAACGCCTGAAACTAGATCCCCTACATACTGGTCTTGACAAGAAGAAAAAATACTGTCGGGGAAGGTTCTCTTCTGCACTGTTCAACCAATCCAGTAAATGTGGAGGAGGAGTTAAGATGGAGTGTTGCCTTGTTAACGTCCAAAAGCGGAAGTCGCGTCACATGGTCTCGTTCCATTGCCCCTGACACTCGGAACATACGATTGTTGGGACTCTGCAGAGCTTACACCTGCGATGCAATCTACAAAACTGGGTACGTGACCATAAACGTTGATTTGATTTGAATGCACAAAGATGAAAGGACGGTACTTACTGTCACTCCCAGCGTACTGAAAGAAATGTATTACTCGTTGTGAAGAGGAACTCGTATGTTCTTTCTTTCAGAACATAATGGCTCCTTCCCTTTACACAACATGCGTCATACAAAGTGCATTCAGTGGAACGTTCAATTTACACTTGTATCAGCTGGAGTGGTTAGTGCACACTGTAGACCTACAGTAACTGCCTGCTGTACAGAGCCATCAGTTGAATCCCTCTTCATGGTTCTCTTCATCGTGGCCATAAGCCCAGCCATGCAGTATCAATTCTCCACTAACATCAAAGGCCAGTTAAATAGGAAGGGAGGAGGGCTGCAGGGCAGGCAGGCATAGTGTAGAGATATAGACTGATTGTGTCCCAAATGGCATCCTATTCATTATATAGTGCACTACTTTTGACCAGTGCCCATAGGGATCTGGTCAAAAAGAGTGCACTATGTATAGAGCTGTTGGACTCCTCTACTATGTTGGTATTGTATTATAGTATTTATAGCCATAATTGTAATGTAGTCATCTGGCCAGTTGGCAGCCAGGCTAAACACCTCATCAGCAGCGGCAGTGGAAAAAGAGAGGCTGTACTTGAGGAAAACTTTTCTTAAATATATTCAATCAGCTTTTTAAGAACCACATTATTTGATGTTACTGCAAGGTCAAATTGGCTAGATGGTGCTACAGGTTGCTAAAGGAATAGTTTATAGTGAAGAAAGAAAAACCTGCAATTGACCAGATTCACATGTGGTATAGTGGAATGCCTTAAACGTTGCAATGATAATGAAGAATGAACGTGTCATTGGCAAACACAAGGGCCTGTTTTGGGTGTTATTGACTATCCTTATTTGTGGGCAGATGCCTACAGTATTTACAGTTTTCATCATTAATGTCAGTCGTCCAGGTTAATCACAGACTGCAGGCGTCAAGAACATCTCAATGATGTGCTGTGGATGTGTGATATTATTCACAATAGGCTAGTCGCTACAGTAGAATTGTTTTCTAAATCAATAGCTGTACCATTCATACAGGGAGTCATAACTCCTGACAATGGCCCGAGAAATGACCTGGAAAGTACCCAGCACTTTAGCACTGTAATTGCCACACGTTGACAGCATCACTTTACTCCCAATAAATTCACTGTGACAGTATTTGTTGCTGTGTACTATATGTATGCCCAGGAGCATGGACTGTATCCCTCTACTGTTTGATGATGATAGGGGACACAGAACAGGCCAGGGAGTGTACTGTACAGTACAGCACAGTGAAGCCCAGGAGAGTTCAGTACTGTAGAGTAGACTCCAGTACAGTCCAGTAGAGACCTGTAGAGTTTACTAGTAGAGAGCCTGTTGAATGATTCTGGGCGGGTCGCACATTTGCTGACATAAGACTAGTTTAGGATTTGAATATTTTATCCACAGTACATATAGCGCTGGGCGGGCTGAACTGCTTGTTTTGAATGAAAGCAGGGAGATGTGTGTGAGCTGTCATTACCCCCCTCTGTGTCTAATCTGGTTAATGGCTTTCACCAAAGCCCCCGATACACTTAATCACGGAGCTGAACACAGCACACCATTAAAGCTACAGTTTGGGATTTGTTCAAAGGTAATTTTAATCAGTGAGCAAAACAAACAGGCTTTTTACCTGTGGCTGAATGAATCCACTGGGTGGACCAACGGCTGATGCATATCGTTAGTTAGTTAGATGACTGCAAGTCAAGACCAGGAGACATTGGGTCCTTAATGTTATACCACTAACAGTAGATAAGCAGTGCATATCAAAAACAAGTCTGTTCTGTTTTTAGAGCACACATTGAAGTGTGTAGTTTAAAAATAACTTAGTTCAACATTGACTTCTCAGGGTCGTTCCATGTCATTTCTGCAGCCATGACACCCACCATAACAGATCGTTCTGAAATGATTTCTGTAGTTACAAACAGATAATATTAGCATTGGTGCAACTTTATTTTGTTGACATATAATTTGAACTCTTAGATATTAAGCTAAATGATTGCAATGAAATTGGCCATTTTAAATGATAGGATTCAAATCCTCTTTCTTTTGCTTTTTGAGGTGGAACGACCCCTCAGGAAGTCTTACAGTGGGGCTTGACAAAAGAGGTCAAGTTTTTCCTCAGTCACACAATAGAATACTGGGTCATCAACAGTACCATTATGAGTACAGAGGAAATGCCAGGATGTTAGGGTTTTTCCCACCACACTGTGTGGAGAGGGGAAAATGGGCTTGCTGGAGACTACATGACTTACATGACCCAATTGGGTCTAATGGCTGGACTTGTGATGCTCCTTGTGTGAATCAGATCCCTGTCAGAGAGATTTAGTTTCAGAGTAGTAAATCTGGTCAATGTTTACAAAAAGTGATCTCAGTAAAGGTATTCTGTAAACAATTGTACTGACAGTGGAACTAATCTAAGATTCTCTGAGGAACAACAAAGCTGCTGCTTTGCCCTAGTGATATTTGACCGGTCAAGTTACTACTGACCAGGAGTTCTTCCCAAGTGAAGGGCAACCTTACTAGGGATTGGTCAGGTAGCAGGCATCCAGGTCAGGGATTGGTCAGACGCCCAGCTCAGCTCATGTCAGCTCTGTGTGTCGTTGAGATGAAGATGTAACACTGATCTGAGTGGTTGACTAGCTTACTAAGCTTCTTTTCTCCTGAAGCTTGATCTTGCACAAATGAAAGATGATGGATCTCAAGAAGGGTTAACAGTATCTATAAAAGCATGTAACGTAATATAATTAATGCTATGACTGTGACCATAATTAATGCTATGACTGTGTTTCTTCACAGCATTGTACCTGTTTCCATTGAGGTTGGTTTTGAGAGCCGTTTAGTGTTTGTTTGACTATTAATTCGTTGTGGTTTATGTATACGTCTTGGGGCTGTGTTCCCATCACCACATCGTTGGCTGATTTTAGCAATCTCTTTTTTTCCTGGCAGGCCTATGGGTGGTATAGTTCTGAGGGTCAACACAAACATCGTCTCCAGCTGGAGATGGAGAGGAAGAGCCTGAGGAATGAGAAAAAGCACACACACTTCTTTTGGCATCTTGTTCTCTTCTCTCCCGCCCCCCTCAACTCACTCACTGTTCTTCGTACCGTTTTCTCACCTTTCAGCTCAGTGAGGTTTTGTCTGTGGAAATGGATGGGTTTTAACATGGTGGCCTTTCCTCTTATAAACACTTACTTAAGTAGAGTAAACACAAGCGGAGAGTTTCTAACCATGCAAAAAAATATAGACCGGGAACTTTGCCATGTAAACATGTGCTAGCTGGATGTGATGTGCTGTAACAGTCGGTGGGTGAGTTGTTCACAGCACAGTGGGCATTCTTCATGGGAGACAACCTGGGATAGCAGCTAGGCTTGCCACACAGACATCAGCTGCCAGCCGGCCTGAGTCTACTGCACATCTGTTCTCCACATGGTTCCCAGGAATTCCACAAGAGCAGTCTCTCACAGTCTGATGCTTTCACTAAACATCTAGCAATGTTCTCATTGAGTTGCAGTCCCTGTGGAGAGAAGTCTCTGGTTGGTAGGCTTATATGTATGTTTGGATTTAAGTCAGTTCTTAAGTCAGGAGAGTCCATTAGACTTGATACACAATAACTAGGCCTGATTTCCATCATGGTAACACTGTATTTGAATACAAGCTAATGTTTACATACAGAACATAAGGAATGCTGAACAACAAAACTTGTTTTTTAAGGTTTTGCTTTTGGGAGATATCCTCTCTTCCTCTGTGTTTGGCTCACACATAGAATCTGTCATTTAATGAAGAAATGACATCATAGATGAAGATGCTGCTCTCAACTGGATCATGTCAATCATGGTAGAAGGTTAGAAGTGTCCAACAGAACTACAGACAACCACCGAACCTCTTAGAAGCTTAAAAGCTTGGAATGAAGGAACAGTGCCTCTGGGTGTACATACAACAATGACCTACCACCCATGTACAGTATATGACTGTTTAAAACATTGTAGTGGGTGGGAAAGACTTTGATCATGGTACATGATGTGGCTTGCTCTACTATAGCTGGAAGGATTCAAAGCCACTACTGGATTATTCAGACAGCAACTTGATGTGATTCTAGCTAAAATGGAAGAGAGTTGGATGTGGTTATGTGAACATGAAGGGTTGAGAAGCAGATACAATGGCGCTGCGCACACAAACTCAAATCTGACTTTCCTTTGGCCTTGTTGTTTTCTAATAGTATTTTAATTGTAAACAGTATTACAATGAAGATTTAGGACATCAACTAAATATAAACCAGCAGATTTTTGACATGTCCCCATAATACACTCTGCAGTCCACTAATCCACTACTGTTGCAAGCCAGTGTACTGTAACTAAAGCAGATTATTGTGCCAGTTTTTCCCGTGCAGATTCAAACAGAGAGAACAGAAGTCAACTCTGTCTGTTGTATTATTTACTGTATGATCACATGATCTCTGCCGCTTTTGCAGGGTGCATCCCAAATGGCACCCTATGCCCTTTATAGGTCACCACTTTTGACTAGAGCCCAAAGTAGCGCACTATACAGTACCAGTCAAAAGTTTGGACACACCTACTTATTAAACGTTTTTTCTTTATTTTTACGGATTTCTACATTGAAGAATAATAGTGAAGACATCACAACTATGAAATAACACATATGGAATCATGTAGTAGCCAAAAACAAATGAAAATATATTTTATATTCTAGATTCTTCAAAGTTTGCCTTGATGACAGCTTTGCACGCTCTTGGCATTCTCTCAACCAGCTTCACCTAGAATACTTTTTCAACAGTCTTGAAGGAGTACCAATATATGTTGAGCACTTGTTGGCTGCTTTTCCTTCACTGCGGTCCAAATCATCCCAAACCATCTCTATTGGGTTGAGGTCGGGTGATTGTGGAGGCCAGATCATCTGATGCAGCACTCCATCACTCTCCTTCTTGGTCAAATAGCCCTTACACAGCCTGGAGGTTTGTTGGATCATTGTTCTGTTGAAAAACAAATGACAGTCCCACTAAGCGCAAACCAGATGGGTTGGTGTATTGCTGCAGAATGCTGTTGTAGCCATGCTGGTTAAGTGTGCCTTGAATTCTAAATAAATTACCAACAATGTCACCAGTAAAGCACCCTCACACCATCTCCTCCATGCTTCACGGTGGGAACCACACATGTGGAGATCATCCGTTCACCTACGCTGCGTCTCACAAAGACACGGCGGTTGGAACCAAAAATCTAAAATTTGGACACATCAGACCAAAGGACATATTTCCACCGGTCTAATGTCCATTGCTCATGTTTCTTGGCCCAAGCAAGTCTCTTCTTCTTATTGTTGTCCTTTAGTAGTGGTTTATTTGCAGCAATTTGACCCTAAAGGCCTGATTCATGCAGCCTCTGAACAGTTGATGTTGAGATGTGTCTGTTACTTGAACTCTGTGAAGCATTTATTTGGGCTGCAATTACGGCGGCTGGTAACTCGAATGAACTTATCCTCTGCAGCAGAGGTAACTCTGGGTCTTCCTTTCCTGTGGCGGTCCTCATGAGAGCCAGTTTCAGCATAGCGCTTGTATGGTTTTTGTGACTGTACTTGAAGAAACTTTCAAAGTTTTCCTGGATTAACTGACCTTCATGTCTTAAAGTAATGATGGGCTGTCGTTTCTCTTTGCTTATTTGAGCTGTTGTTGCCATAATATGGACTTGGTCTTTTACCAAATAGGGCTATCTTTTGTATACCACCCCTACCTTGTCACAGCAGAACTGATTGGCTGAAACGCATTAAGAAGGAAAGGAATTCCACAAATTAACTTTTTTACAAGGCACACCTTTTAATTGGTTGAGAGAATGCCAAGCGTGTGCAAAGCTGTCATCAAGGCAAAGGGTGACTACTTTGAAGAATGAGTCAGCGTGTCCCCTAACTTTTGACTGGTAGTGTATTGGGAAGTGGTTCCCAAGTCCAGTCCCCGAGTACTCCCAACAGCACACATTTTTGTTGTAGCCCCGGACAAAAACACCTGATTCCACTTGTCAAGGGCTTGATGATTATTTGACATGTAGAATCAGTTGTGCTTGTCCGGGGCCACAACAAAAATATGTACTGTTGGGAGTACTGGAGGACTGGAGTTGAGAAACACTGATATAGGGAATAGGGGACCATTTGGGACACAGCCTTGCACTCATGCCCTCAGGATCCCCCTGCAAGGCTAAATAATCCCTGCCAGGGTAGAAAGTGCTTACTCATAGCAGGGACCATGCTGAACGTTTTGTAGAGATGTATTCCTGGGCGGGCTGAAATATTTTATACTGTATTTGTACTGTATTCCTGACATTTTCTCTTCCTGGTCCTGAGTGTTGTGAATGCCCTCATTGGAGTGGAGAGCAGAGCTTGCTTTTTAACACTGTCACTGTGTGAATGTCTTTGTTGATATTTATCACTGCTTGAGTTCAACTGAATACGATTTTTGAGCTGGGGTGAGTTAATTAATCCAGGGGATGAGCATGTTCATCATACCCCTCAGGTCCATGCCAGGCTATACCTGGTAACCATGCTCATGGTTAAGAGAGGGAAGTATGGACTTGTATGGATAATAATGAAGGTGTAGTGGTCCTGTGGTGGCTTTACTGAGGTATTACTTCTCTTCTCCAGGGTAACACTGCTTGTTTTTGAACACTGTGTGAGGTCTACAGGGAGAACTGTGTGGAGCTGGAAATAGAAAGGGCTAGTTGGATATATGGTTCAGGGGAATAGGAGGAAAATAATGAGTGTGTGTGAGAGATGCTCTTTGTGTTAAGGAGTTGTTGTGTTTTGTCTGTTTTCCAGTCTACTGTATAAATCCTGAATACTAGTATTTAATGGGTTGCATGTTGCGTCACAAAGATTATCTTGAGGACTGGTGCCCACCAGACAAAAGGTTGTACTCGAAGGATTCTCATTTAATCAAGTGCATTATAGTGTCTTGGAAACATGATGACATTTCAAAGGAAGGTAAACAATTAGTATGGCAACCTTTTGTCATCATTGTAATATCATCAGATTGACTTTAGATGCAGTATAACTTTAGCTAGGTAGCTAAGATTGAGGGGACAGCACTGGATTTTAGCTAGCCAAAGTTGGGATTGCTAGCTATTTTTTGCAACATTTGCTAGCTAATGTCAACATTGCCCTTTCTCGAAAGTAAATTTGACAACATCAAAATAATGGCAAAGTTGTTTCCTAATAATTTTGCCTACTTTTGTAATGTCATGGTATTTCCAAGCCACTAAGTAATTCAGACAAAACAATCATTAGCCCCCTTTTTAAGAATGACTGGGCACCACTCGACCTTCAGGAGTCACTATGGCTGACACCTTGACCAGACAGGCCGTGCGCTGTGTTGATTTTGTCAATTCACACCAGACGTGATCATGGCACACAGGTTAAAATACCAAAACCAATTGGGAATCAATTATATTAATTTGGGTGCATGTCAAAGTACACATGAAACATTCATGGACATTTAGCTAGCTAACTGTTGGGTAAATCCATTTGAATTCAATCACTTTTTGACAGCCTCCATTTTGATTTAAACAAAACATTCTGTACTTGTTTGCCAATGCAAGAAGTGGTCAGAAAGTTATTTTTTGGACCTGAATGCCAGAACATTCAGGAGATAAAGGTGCTCAATGTTGACCCAGTTGCATAACCCGCCAAACCTTGAGAAACCCATGTAAAACACTTTCTAAAAATCAAAAGTGTCTCATGGGTAGTTTATGCACACCATCATGATTGTTTGTTTCGCATCAACCAAAGATAAGAAGAGGTGACAAGATAAGTTTGGTCTGTTTGCAGTATGCATGTTGAAGGGGGTGTGTTGTCTACAATCATTCACTTCCCTTCATTCACTTCTGTAGTTTACTCGAAAGATGAGTGAACCATTCCTTCACTTCATTTTGTTATAACATCTTTAGTCTGACATACGTTTACGTGACATCCAGACTGCATTGTATAATGTCAACAAACATGGCGCCACTCATAGCTGGCAAATAGCTTAGCATTAGCTCATCATAATCAGTATACCCTTCAAAAAAATATTTTACACACATCATAATTGTCCATTACAATCGATGCAATAATCAGAATGCATGATTTGTCACTAGTACTTGAAAACGCGGATAAAACGGTAAATACATTATGCTCCATACATACAATACTGTATGCTACAGTAGAAACGACAACACGATATACAGAAAAAAAGTAACTTAGGAACGCACACATGACCAAAGTTATTATTTGTAAGGAAAACAACACGGTTCTTCGGCTTGCAAGCCTCCCCCTTTTCCCTCCAAACATAACGATGGTCATTATGGCCAAATAGTTATATTTTTGTTTCATCAGACCAGAGGACATTTCTCCAAAAAGTACGAGCTTTGTCCCCATGTGCAGTTGCAAACCATAGTCTGGCTTTTTTATGGCGGTTTTGGAGTAGTGGCTTCTTCCTTGCTGAGCGGCCTTTCAGGTTATGTCGATATAGGGCTTGTTTTACTGTGGATATAGATACTTTTGTACCTGTTTCCTACAGCATCTTCACAAGTTCCTTTGCTGTTGTTCTTTCGATTGATTTGCACTTTTCACACCAAAGTACGTTCATCTCTAGGAAACAGAACGCGTCTCCTTCCTGAGCGGTATGACTGCTGCGTCGTCCCATGGTATTTATACTTACATATTATTTTTTGTACAGATGAACGTGGTACCTTCAGGCGTTTGGAAATTGCTCCCAATGATGAACCAGACTTGGGGAGGTCTACAATTGTTTCCTGAGGTCTTGGCTGATTTCTTTTGTTTTTCCCATGATGTCAAGCAAAGAGGCACTGAGTTTGAAGGTAGGCCTTGAAATATAACAACACACATCCAATTGACTCAAATGATGACATTTAGTCTATCAGAAGCTTCTAAAGCCATGACATAATTTTCGTGAATTTTCCAAGCTGTTTAAAGGCGCAGTCAACTTAGTGTATGTAAACTAGAGGTCGACCGCTTATGATTTTTCAACGCCGATACCGATACCAATTATTGGAGGACCAAAAAAGCCGATACCGATGAATCGGACGATTTTTTAAATATTTATTTATTTGTAATAATGACAATTACAACAATACTGAATGAACACTTATTTTAACTTAATATAATACATCAATAAAATCAATTTAGTCTCAAATTAATAATGAAACATGTTCAATTTGGTTTAAATAATGCAAAAACAAAGTGTTGGAGAAGAAAGTAAAAGTGCAATATGTGCTATGTAAGAAAGCTAACGTTCCAGTTCCTTGCTCAGAACATGAGAACATATGAAAGCTGGTGGTTCCTTTTAACATGAGTCTTCAATATTCCCAGGTAAGAAGTTTTAGGTTGTAGTTATTATTGGAATTATAGGACTATTTCCCTCTATACAATTTTGTATTTCATTAACCTTTGACTATTGGATGTTCTTATAGGCACTTTAGTATTGCAAGTGTAACAGTATAGCTTCCGTCCCTCTCCTCGCTCATCCCTGGGCTCGAACCAGCAACACAACGACAACAGCCACCATCGAAGCAGCGTTACCCATGCAGAGCAAGGGGAACAACTACTAGAAGGCTCAGAGCGAGTGACGTTTGAAACGCTATTAGCGCGCGCTAACTAGCTAGCCATTTCACTTCGATTACACCAGCCTCATCTCGGGAGTTGATAGGCTTGAAGTCATAAACAGCGCAATGCTTGACGCACAACGAAGAGCTGCTGGCAAAACGCACGAAAGTGCTGTTTGAATGAATGTTTACGCGCCTGCTTCTGCCTACCACCGCTCAGTCAGATACTTAGATACTTCCACAAGTGCGCATGTCCTCAGAGCATGCGCAGACCAGCTGGCTGGTGTGTTTACGGACATATTCAATCAATCCTTATCCCAGTCTGCTGTTCCCACATGCTTCAAGAGGGCCACCATTGTTCCTGTTCCCAAGAAAGCTAAGGTAACTGAGCTAAACGACTACCGCCCCGTAGCACTCACTTCCGTCATCATGAAGTGCTTTGAGAGACTAGTCAAGGACCATATCACCTCCACCCTACCGGACACCCTAGACCCACTCCAATTTGCTTACCGACCCAATAGGTCCACAGACGACGCAATCGCAACCACACTGCACACTGCCCTAACCCATCTGGACAAGAGGAATACCCATGTGAGAATGCTGTTCATCGATTACAGCTCAGCATTTAACACCATAGTACCCTCCAAACTCGTCATCAAGCTCGAGACCCTGGGTCTCGACCCCGCCCTGTGCAACTGGGTCCTGGACTTCCTGACGGGCCGCTCCCAGGTGGTGAGGGTAGGTAACAACATCTCCACCCCGCTGATCCTCAACACTGGGGCCCCACAAGGGTGCGTTCTGAGCCCTCTCCTGTACTCCCTGTTCACCCATGACTGCGTGGCCATGCACGCCTCCAACTCAATCATCAAGTTTGCGGATGACACTACAGTGGTAGGCTTGATCACCAACAACGACGAGACGGCCTACAGGGAGGAGGTGAGGGCCCTCGGAGTGTGGTGTCAGGAAAATAACCTCATACTCAACGTCAACAAAACAAAGGAGATGATTGTGGACTTCAGGAAACAGCAGAGGGAGCACCCCCCTATCCACATCGACGGGTCAGTAGTGGAGAAGGTGGAAAGTTTTAAGTTCCTCGGTGTACACATCACGGACAAACTGAACTGGTCCACCCACACAGACAGCGTTGTGAAGAAGGCGCAGCAGCGCCTCTTCAACCTCAGGAGGCTGAAGAAATTCGGCTTGTCACCAAAAGCACTCACAAACTTCTACAGATGCACAATCGAGAGCATCCTGTCGGGCTGTATCACCGCCTGGTACGGCAACTGCTCCGCCCACAACCGTAAGGCTCTCCAGAGGGTAGTGAGGTCTGCAGAACGCATCACCAGGGGCAAACTACCTGCCCTCCAGGACACCTACACCACCCGATGTCACAGGAAGGCCATAAAGATCATCAAGGACAACAACCACCCAAGCCACTGCCTGTTCACCCCGCTATCATCCAGAAGGCGAGGTCAGTACAGGTGCATCAAAGCAGGGACCGAGAGACTGAAAAACAGCTTCTATCTCAAGGCCATCAGACTGTTAAACAGCCACCACTAACATTTAGCGGCCGCTGCCAACATACTGACCCAACTCCAGCCACTTTAAAAATGGGAATTGATGGAAATTATGTAAAAATGTACCACTAGCCACTTTAAGCAATGCCACTTAATACAATGTTTACATACCCTACATTACCCATCTCATATGTGTATATATACTGTACTCTATATCATCTACTGCATCTTGCCATCTTTATGCAATACATGTACCACTAGCCACTTTAAACTATGCCACTTATGTTTACATACCCTACAGTACTCATCTCATATGTATATACCGTACTCTATACCATCTACTGCATCTGCCATGCCGTTCTGTACCACCACTCATTCATATATCTTTATGTACATATTCTTTATCCCTTTACACTTGTGTGTGTGTGTAAGGTAGTAGTGTGGAATTGTTAGGTTAGATTACTGTTGGTTATTACTGCATTGTCGGAACTAGAAGCACAAGCATTTCGCTACACTCGCATTAACATCTGCTAACCATGTGTATGTGACTAATAAAATTTGATTTGATTTGATTTGATTTGATACTTGTATGCTCAGTCAGATTATATGCAACGCAGGACACGCTAGATAATATCTAGTAATATCATCAACCATGTGTAGTTAACTAGTGGTTATGATTGATTGTTTTTTATAAGATAAGTTTAATGCTGGCTAGCAACTTACCTTGGCTTCTTGCTGCCCTCGCGTAACAGGTAGACAGCCTGCCACGCAGGCTCCTCGTGGAGTGCAATGTAAGGCAGGTGGTTAGCGCATTGGACTAGTAACCGGAAGGTTGCAAAAACGAAGCTGACAAGGTAAACATCTGTCGTTCTGCCCCTGAACAAGGCAGTTAACCCACCGTTCCTAGGCCGTCATTGAAAATAAGAATGTGTTCTTAACTGACTTGCCTAGTTAAATAAAGGTGTAAAAATTTTATTAATTCTTTTAAATCGGCAAATCGGTGTCCAAAAATACCGATTACCGATTGTTATGAAAACTTGAAATCGGCCCTAATTAATCGGACATTCCGACCTCTAATCTGAATACTAATGTAAATGTGATATTTCATTTTTTATACATTTGCAAAAATTTCTAAACTTTGTCATTATGGTGTATTTTGTGTAGATTGATGAGGAAAGAACCAATTTAATCCATGTTAGAATAAGGCTGTAATGTAAATAAATGTGTAAAATGTCTAGTGGTCTGAATACTTTCCGAAATAAAATATATGGAATCATATAGTAGCCAAAAACGTGTTAAACAAATCACTTCTTTGGTTTCTTTATGATTTCATAGTTTTTATGTCTTCACTATTATTCTACAATATGGAACATAGTAAATATGGAGAAAAACTCTTGAATGAGTGTCATGGCTCTTGTCGGAATGAGTGGACCAAAGCGCAGCGTGGTAAGTGTTCATGATACATTTATTACTCAAAACACTCAAACAAAATAACAAAGAGGGAAAAACGAAACAGTCCTGTCAGGTGCAGACACTTAACAGAAAACAACTACCCACAAAACCCAAACGAGAAAGGACAACTTATATATGATCCCGAATCAGAGACAACGATATATAGCTGCCTCTGATTGGGAACCACAGCAACATAGAAATAAAGAAACTAGAATGCCCACCCTAGTCACACCCTGGCCTAACCAAAATAGAGAATAAAATCCTCTCTATGGCCAGGGCGTGACAATGACTATGCTTCTCAACTTTTGACTGGAACTTATATATTTTTTAAAATCGTATAACTTGTACTTGTGAATAGCCTGTACTTGTGAATAGCTTGTACACGCTCGCTCACGCAATGCAGCCGGTCTGGTTAGTGTGTGAGACGTCTTCAAAACATTCATAACAATGACGACTGAGTGATGGAGGTACAACCAATGAATAGGTAAATGCTGTTTCAGGTGTGTAAAGATGTATAGCCGTGGCATGCTCTACCATCCTTTCCCAGACCTATAAACCTAGGCCCTGTGTGTGTCAGGTAGTGTTGAGGTAGGTGTATTAAGGTTCAGGGTCTATGAGTGCTCTAACCAGGCTTCCCCAGGCCTAAGCCCTGTGCCCTGTGTTGTTGTCTGCTCTGCTCTATGGCTCCAGCTGGCTGCTTTAATCCTGGGGCCACAGGGGACTCCATCCCGGCTGAGGAGGGAGTTTAAACTGTTGACATGGTGCTGTCTCTCTTCAGCTCTGATCTA